>NC_140574.1:36683474-37328474 GCF_057381845.1 Rhamphochromis longiceps
CACCTGCACGAAGCAACACAGGAAGAACAGAAAAGCGTATTTGGTGATGTTCATGGACTCTAGACTGCATCCAAGTATTAAACAACAGTTTCTTTACTTAAAACGAATCGGTTCTTTTGTCTGTACTTGAATCACATGCTGGTTGAAGTAAAATCCACTGCGGTGCTGTGCAGAGACAAAATTACAAAAACTGCGTCACTGTCCTAAAATGTAATGATCTGAGTGCACAAGTCCAACCATCTCCATAAAACATTGTCTGAAAATCTTTGTGACAGTAGGAAAAGTGTTATGACCAAATGATAGTGCATCCACACGCACACATAGCTTCAAGTGTTGCTATTTTGGAAATTTGTTAAATGTTGACTGAGACCGAGAGCAAAAATAACAGGATAAAAAGCTGAAGAGAAACCACAGAAAGCCGAGCATGGCAAACATGCCTTCTTTATATCGGTGGTTGTGCGTTCGCTCTACATCTGCACAGGAAGCAGAAGGTTACGGTAAAAGTGAAACCACAGCTTTACGTCCTGTTTTATGAATATCAGACCGTTTCCCCTGAACACATACAGACACACACATCTGCAAGTCTGTGTGAAAGTCAATTATGTTAGAAACTAATACATTTGTAACATTTATTGATTGGTGCATATTTGTACATTTCTCATGATTTGTGACAGAGGCAGCAGTGAGTGCACAAGTCCACTCAGCTCTGACAGTCTGCAGCAGTCTGCGGCACTGACAGAGCTTTTCTTCTTGATGGTTCCCTTAAAAGAAGACCATACAATGAATGTGGAGTAAATATAGCTCAAAACATCTTCAGCGCCTGCTTCTTCTAGCAGGCATAGTTGTTTGTTCATAAAGCTGGTCAGTGCCAGCGGCCCACGTCTACCCCGTCTGCGTGCCCTGCTGCGTGGCTTTGTGCTGTAGTTGATGGAGGATTCAGCAGGTCAATGGCATTTCCTTCCCTGAGCTTTAGAACTGCTTGCTTCAGATTCCACCTGCAAGGAGTAACGAACGCGTGTGAGGAATAGCGACCATCAAGCTTTCACATCAGTCCCTATGGTTAGCGTTCACATCCTGCTTCATTTGTTTTTGACGGCGGTTAAAACAATTATGGACAGTTTCACAGCAGTCATCATACAGTGTGCTGAAGAGTGTTCGGCTGCAAATACGATTCAAGGCCTAGAAACCCGTAGATGTTGTTTCAGCTTTGTTGTTATTTGTGTGGATGTGTGTTTGTGTGGTTTTTAGTGTTAAAGTTGAAGCCACGCCTGAGACTACTAACACGGTAAAGGGTTGTTAGTCAGTTACAAAGTGAATATAAACTATTCACTGAATGTACCCAAAACACATTACATAAGATTTCTATCAGGACGCACAGCCCTGAAACACACACGGTCTTTACAATATAAAGTGTCCTAAAATGACTAAAAAATGACTACTGTCAATGTGTCAGCTCAACACAACACTCTACAATAAAGCATGTGAAGTGTTACATTATTCTGTGATATTTTCAAAAATAATGATTTTTGCTTTTCTCCATTAGTTATTTATTAATCGAAAATGTAAATACAACTCAAATATCAACGGCACTATATGCATGATATACCACACACACACACACACACACACACACACACACACACACACACACACACACACACACACACACTCTAAAATGTAATATGCTGATGACGAATGGCAGCGTCTGCATGTCAGTCATGTTGATGTCAGCCTAACTCTGCTCACCTACTGAGCTAAACTGGCGCCCGTCAGTCACATCACTATGTCAAAATAAACTGAATACAAATTCAGCAGCAGCAGCAGTTCAGTTGTGGCACAACTGTCTCACCTGTTTGTGTTGGGATCCCTCAGTGAAGACGCACACAGATAGCCTCCGGATTTAATCCCTGTCACAGGAATCTTTATCTGCAAAGCAATTTACACTCAGTACTCAATACATTCAGAGTTCTTTGCAATAGGATTGAGTTTGTGATTTACATTTGCTCACTATGTGGATTCTACACCAATTTTCTATACATCTAAATACTTTTAAAAAGCTACTTGTAAGCAAATACTTTAATTATACGCAGAAGGAAAACCAGTTTAGCTGCACATGCAAAACTAGAAAAAAAAGAAGTCAGGGATGACAGCATCGGTTGTCTGTGTTATTGGCACACTTGCCCTCCTAAAGGACAGTACCTGTGCAGTGTGCTTATCTACACGGTTGTATCTGTCAGTCAGATGGATGTTGTGGACCTTTAAAGGTGGCGCCCCCAGGCTTTCCATGGCAACTGGACATGCCTCCAACTCCTGCAAAGCCAGCCTGTGGTAGTCTGACGCAGCAAAGTTCTCTAAGTAGACAGCAGACAGAATGATATATGTGAGTGAACAAAAACAGGAAAGCTAGAAAATAATACAACATTTTAAAGTATGAATGGAAACAGTTACTCTTTTTACTCAAAACTTAAAGTTAAAATAAGCTTTCACAGAACACAAACCAAGAGTTTAGTTTTTAAAAAGGTTCATATGGAGTGAATTTGGCAGGGATGTGATAGGACGAGGAGACAGTTATTCCCTTTTATTCAGAACATAAGCGTCACACTTCTATACTTGTATAGACGTTAGCTGGTTAGAGAATTACGAGGATGTCGGTTCCAGTTTTAGTGAAAGCAATGCTAAACTGGTGGCCAGCGTTAATGACCTGGAAAGCCGACAGAACATGCAGGTCTGGTGGAATCCATCGAAGGTGAGTGCAGAGCCCATCGCTCACCTGTTGCTAAGCCAAACTTAGCTCAGAGACCATGGCCTGTAATCATTCGCCTTTATCGCTATCAGATAAAGGACCTTCTGATCCGCGAGGCTCGGCGGGGAGGGAAGTTGCAATAACATTACCAGCAGAGAGAAGGGATGGCTTTGCTCAGCCGCTGACGCGAGGGATTATGTGGACAACCTATCCACTGTATTTGTATCATCCTGAGCATCCATGTTATGTTATTAACTACCGCAGTCACGTTATCCTTTGCTGCAGTATGCAGGAGGCTAGATGATACCTGGCTGCTATGGTTACGGGAAGACTGTTCAGCAGTGGTTTTAAGTATTTGCTCATGTCAGCACTCTGCATACTTGTATACCGTAATTGTCGGGCTATAAGCCGCTACTTTTTGCACAAGCTTTGAACCCTGCGGCTTTTAGTCAGGTGCGGCTTTTCTATGGATTGTCCATGATTTTTGTCATATCGTAAGACGATTTGTTTTGTTTGTTCTGCTGTTGTACGGCACTACGTTGCCTGGCGGAAGGATCGGGGTTCAAGAGTGGTATGTTAGTCACATGTCCGTCCGCCAGGCAACGTAGTGCCGTACGAAGTAGCGCGAAAAACAAACTTCAAATTAACGCTACGCGTTCAGCGGGAGGCGTGGATGATGAGCGGCGATAAACTTGCGAAAAGCAAGTTATGCTCAACTCCACCGGTGGATTCTGACAGCGTGGAAAAGTGTGAAAACATCCACGATCACCAACGGATTTCAAAGGGCTGGACTGCTGCATGATGGAGAGGAGGACACCGCCACGGCCCTTCAGAGGGTGTTCGACTCTGACACTGACAACGAGGATTTCTTTGGTTTTGAAAGTGACAACGAAGGAGAGAAGCGGAGAGTGGATGACGAAGCCATCCTGAGCCTGTTCGTATCCGACACTGGAGAAGAGGACTTTGGTGGTTTTAGTGCGCAGGAAGAAGAGAAAGATGGTGAATGACTGACTTTTCTTCTTGTTAAAGCCGTGTCACTGCACCTGAGCCTAAAAGGTAGCCCGAATCTATTGTTCTGGTGTGCTGTAGGTTATTGTTATGTACTACATGTGCAAATATGTACCCATAACTTGTTTTTCAAAATATTAATAAAAGGGGTGTGTCTCCAAACAGCCATCTCTTTCCTGACAATTCCCTTTGTGCATATTCTCTTACATATGATAAGTCAACATTGAAACACCTGCGGCTTTTAGTCAGGTGCGGCTAATGTATGTACAAAACAGGATTTTCCCCTGATTTTAGCTTGTGCGGCTAATATTCAGGTGCGCTTTGTAGTCCGGGAAATACGGTACATACATGCACGTATTGGTGCCGCTTTTATTTTACTTTTTTCTTTCTCACTTTTCAACATTCTGTGTATCTGGTAAGATGTTCTGTTCTGATGTGGTTGAAGGCACAGCCATATCTGACCAGAAGCTTAAAGGTTTAATTACGAATCTATTCTACAGAATTTTTGTTTTCTCTTTTTGAATAAGGTAGGAAGTGTTTTGGTGAGCTCGCTGCTTTTCCTTTTGGCAGCCGTCATCAGCTGGGGAAAAAGTAGTGGGGGTGGTTATGGAGTAGTGAGTATGGAGGGGTGGGAATGATCTGATTCTAATAGTAACGTTTTAGGAGGCACAGTGGCCTCGGTTGTGTTGGTTTCATTTGTGTTTGCAGGACAACCTTACCCTATTGTACATGCATGGCTCTATCTGTGCACGAATCTCTGTCGAGGTTGGGTAGTGCTGTAGACTCGTTAGGTGGAATATTGAGGTGTAAACCACCCTGCTAAAAGGATGTTCTCACACATCAAACAGTGCAGGGCAGCGGTGGTTTGTTTTATATTGTTTTGTGTTATTTAAACAGGAAACACACATTTGCAGGTCGGATAGCACCCATCTCACTGGGGGAGGGGCAGCATTTTCACTCCACTCGTCAGGCCAAAGCCAGAGGTGTTTCAGTCGTTACTGATCCAGATGTGTGCTTTGAAAAACATGAGGTCATTTCTGATACGTTAAACTCTCATGCCAATCATGAATCTTCCCGATGCCCCAAAATACGGAAAACATTAGTGATTTAATTAAACTCTTCTTGCAGACAAGAATTTTCTAAAATTCATGAAAAAACAAATCTGCTTTCCCCCAAACGAATACAACAAATGAGATATTTAGCCTGACGATTTAGGATACACTGAAAGACTTTCTGAGGGGGCAATTCATTTCTTATTCAGCAAACATGAGGAAAAAGGGAGTGACTTGAATTAGCTAACCAAATCAAAGAAATACTTCAGCTATATCCAAGGATAAAAAAAAAACACAATTATATAATAGACGGTAATGCTGCAGACTATGTTTGACATCCTTTCAACACTCAGTTTAATGTCAGCTTCTAAAGTGTAAGAGTTTGTTCTATATGCACAGACAGAGCTGACAGGATGCTATCCAACAGCTGAAGGGTATCCAGGCAAAACTGCATATTCCCAAAAACAGAACGACCAATGGTACCATCACCTCAGATCATGTTAGAGTAACAACACATCCAGGTCTCTCAATTCTCAACTTTATACCTCTGAGCTTCCACAGGAGAAAACTCTGATGGAGAACTTTTTAATTCTTTGAATATCCCACGCTCTCTCCGAAATGTAACCTATAAAAAGGAACCTATAAAACAGGCGGAAGTTAAGATTTCATCAGTCTGGAAAGTCTCCGGGCCAAGATGGATTTCCTGATTTTTTTTTAAAGCATTCTCAGTATTGTTTTCACCTCAACTGTGTGTAGCATTGCCATATTTAAAGGAGTCAGCCAAAGTCCCTTCATCGTTCTATGAAGCATGTATGACTGTTGTTCTAAAGAAAGGTAAAGATCCACTCGAATGCTCATCTTACAGGTCAGTCTCCTTACTCACTGACCAAAGTTTTAGTGCATAGGCTGGAAATCGTTTTACCATCAATCGCATCTGAAGATCAAACCAGCTTTATTAAAAACCAGTATCTGTCATCCGTTTGATATATTATATTCTCCTCGCACGGAGACTCCAGACTGTATCTGCTCCCTGGATACAAAGAAGGCGTTTGATTGTGTGGAGTGCGAGTATCTATTCTCAAGCTTGGGAAAATTCAAGTTTGGACCCAAATTTAATTTTTGGATAAAATTGCCCTAAACCCTCAATCCTTTCAAACTCCCAGCAGTCACAGCTGTTTAACCTCCAAACCCAGCAAGGGTGTCCCCTCAAGTCCGTTACTCTTTGATGTGGATATAGAGCCACTGGCCATGCTGCGAGGCTGAGCAGATGTCTCTGGGAAGTGGAGGAGAGGAGTCATGCATAAAGTATCCCTGTATGTAGAGGATCACCTGGTCTTCTTGTCATGTGAATCTATACATCCTATTTTCTACATTTTTACTCCGTATGTTTGCAGGATGCAAAGTGAACTGAATACACCGTAAACACTGCAACACTTCCACGCCTTTTTCATTTTATTTTTTTACACATGGAGGGGCAAACACCCTTGAGTGAAAAACTCTGGTCTCCACAAGTCTAAGCATAATTTCCAGTATTACTATTGGGCATCTAATATATGCTGGACCAGGTTTTGGTTTAATTTCCAATTCCTGTTAAAGACACATCTGTCTTGGCAATACTTGGATCTCCACTTTCCTTGGCCTCCATTAAGTCATTTGATAATCCAGTGGTGAGGCACACACTCAGATGAAAAAACACCGGTGAGACTGACTGTTCTCCTTTGAGTCCAGTCTCACCACATTATGTTTTTCAACCATCCTTAAGCGATTCTGTGTTTCAGGATTGGTGCAGTAGGTGCTTCGTATCTTTCATGAAACTCTCTGAAACATTCAATCTCCTGCACACAAATCTTCTCAGAGAGCTTCAGATCAGACACTTTGTTCAATCTCAGATGTCCTACTTCCAGAGGCTTGAAGACGGCTGATATGTTCCTATATTTGTATCCATCTCAGAAAGGGTTAATATCTGTTATTTATGACATGCTGGGTGTTCCCCTCTTTATTTTTAATTTAAATTTTTTTTTACTATGCAAATGTCTGTCAATGTTCTGCTACTGGAAACTGGATTTTCCAGAGGAACCTACCCGAGGGATTAATAAAGTTTTATCTAAGTTTTATCTTCTCTACTAAAAGATGTGAACAAAGCATTACAGACAATCCCTACTGCAACCATCTCCAAAACGAATCAGCTGATCTAGACCACAGCAGCAGCGACCGCTGAGGTGCTTGGCTACAAAACGAACAACCACAAGGAGCAGTGCCCCCGTATGTTAGCAGGGAGGGACGTTCTGGGGAAGCACTGAAAGTTGGCTAAGTGTGATCTCTAAGAATCTGCCAAGCAAAGACTCACAGCCTTGGTCACCACTTGATAAGGTTTATCAGACAGAAGGCAAGAGAATAAACTGTACTCTTAGTGGCAGGGGAACAATATGAGAAAAGCCCCACCAAGGCTAGAGATGGAGAAGGGGAGAAGACACAACCTATAACAGCATTGTTCAGTGGCTAGTGGATGTGAGAGCAGACGGAGCAACAGGCTCCAGTAACCATCACAGTGCAGACATCCAGTAGGTCTCCAGTATGAAGAGTTGGACTGAAGCTGGGTAAATTAAGCTCTCTTCCCTTAAACAGCAGGTTAATTGTGCTGAGACCTTCTGTGATCCAACTTCTGTACCCACTTTCTCAAACAGATGGAAGCGGCAAATTTTTCCTGTCCTGTTTCTATTCATGTTTCTATTCATGTTTCTATTCATGTTTGTTCCAGGAATGGTCGATTAAATGCTGTCTGAGCATCCAAGCTCCATTGCAGGTGTTCTGTGTCTTGCTGCTATTGCACACGGCTACAATGGAGGACATCGAGGCAACGGTATAGCTGGCCCTATTCCAGGAAGTAGGCTCAGCTAAAACTCTGAATTTGTTAAGTCTGTGATAAGGGCTAAGTCAGTTACCAGGGCAACAGAGTCTGAAGTAAACATGCTGGCTGGCAGGTTTTCTTCATCAAGCAACTTCTCCCCACCTGCTGACACTCAGATTCATTCTCTCATTCATAGATTTGCTATCAAATCACGTAGCAGAGCAAGAGAAGTTTTTCCAATCAATGAAATCCCAGTTAATCGTTACTTTGCTATTTTTTGTACTTAACATGAACTCTTATTATAATTACATCACAGATCTATTAACTTTAATAAGCAGTCACACTGATGGAAAAACCTTTGGCCCAACTGGAACTGGGAAACGAGGTCTTGTCTGGGTTAATCTCACCGTCATTAAACTGTGGCTGAATTTCACTTTCTGGTCCTCCAGTTTAACAAAGCTAGTCCCATAAAAGTAGACCTATCAGACTGACCATGGCTCTCCAAGGTAATGAGGTAGTGCAGATACGAGTGGGCAGAGGTGACTACCTTCAGAGGGCTGCAGATACAACAGGGAAGATGCAAGTGCAAGGAAAAGGGCGAGGGGCAACACTGCACAGTAATAACAGGCCAGACAAGTGGGACTCAAAGCCAAGGTTTCAAACCACAGTGCAAGACAGAAGGCAGGAAGTGGAGGCAGGCGAACCAACGGTGCAAAGTAGTCCCTCTGAAGGCAGCAGCACGTTGTGCACCAACAAACGCTAAAGTGAGCAGAAAATAGAGAAAGGAAAGAACCAGAGTGGACACAGGCAATCAAGTCGCCGAGAGAAAGGGAAGTGACTGCAACTGCAAGATCTGGAGAACGACCTCAGCATCATTCTGAAGCATTCAGTGCATGGCCAGGTCGAAGCTAAGCTTAACTTCATGGACGACATGTGCGGAGAAGAAGGGTCGTCCAGGGCTGGAAGGAAAGAGGGAGACAGATCAAGCAAATGATGGTGAGGCTGGCAAGAAAAGCGATGAAGGGGCAGAGATCCAGCTCTGAAATTGCTACGATTCTCTTTGTTGATGTGGGAGGAGGGTTTGAGGTTGGCAATGAGAGGAAGCAATCCAAGTACTCGACCTGGCAGCTGAGTCTCGGGAGGCTGACTGAAATGCTGTAATATGCTCACTGGAAGTCAGGTATCAGGGCTTTGTTGGCTCCTCAACTTCACTCCTCCTCTGCAGTCTACGCTGCATGGGAGCAGCGCTGATGCCAGCCACCAGAAAACTGGCAGCAGAAGCATAAAGCCAGCATGTGGTTGTGATTACAGAGATCGCACAAGGTCTGGGGGCTAAACAACAGGGGATAAACATCCTTGGCTGGTGGTCCTCAGCTGATGCCACCCATAGATGTTTACTGTGGCTCCCCCAGGCAAAGGCCTTCAAGGGGCACCTGAGCTAAAGGGCATCATTAAAGGTTATCCTGCATCCTGCATAGTGATGTGAGCTTTTAGCTGCTTTTTGAATGACAATGTGCTCAGATTGTGGAGTTTCTAGAAGAGGACACCACAACTGCAAAGTCGTGTTGTCAGCTGTCGAGGTAGAAGAGGGTCAGATATTAGAGCAAGAAGGGTTAGGCTTTATCATTCACTCACTGCACACATAACGTGCAAAATGTTTACAATTAGTAAAAGTACATTATCATGCACCTCTCTTTTATCATTTCTTTTAACCTCCTAGGACCTGCGTCCACATATGTGGACGTCACATTTTGGGTTATTTAGACCAAAATACTCAATTTTGCTCTATAAGGGCCTGATATCCACTTACGAGGACATTATCCTGCTACTGTTCTTTCAAAATTTTAAACAAATATCCTCATATGTGGCTCTTATTTTTCTTAAAAACAAAAAGATAAAAAAATAATCTGGTAATAGTTTGTTTTTACATTCATCAGGTCCCAATCAGCCCAAATATCAAAGAGATTAAAAATGCTGCTGTGGAAGAGTTCAGGTCTTAGGAGGTTAAACCCAACTTAAATTATGTTAAACCACCAAAACAGGTGATGACATTCAAACAGTAATTAGATCACCATGTTTTTGAACATGTGCAACAAACCACAGAGTGGTGCTAAATCCTGAAGCCAGCCCAGGTCAGCTGGAGCTGAAAACCTGAAGAATTCACTCTCAGGAGTGCAGCTGAAGTTAACGTCAAGTTGAATTTTTCTACACTCTCAAATGACACATTTCTGAGCGCAACAGTACATGATCGAAGCTGCTGAAATGAAAAGTTTCACTAACTGTAAGCTTTTGTACTCACTCTGTAGCAGGTAGTACATTGTGCCGATCCCTGCACCCGTCAGCACGGTGGTGAAGATGGTGAGCTGCTGCAGGTGACTGTTGGAAATCCTCATGCTTGCTTTCTTTCCTGAAAATAATGACGAGGATCTGGTCAGTATACAGAGAGCGTCTGTGTTTTAATAAGGAAGTATTCATGGTTTGCCATGAATTCTGTGGTAACTACAGGACACAACCTAAAAGCTTCTGAGAGGCTTCAGTCTTACACATTTCCAATTTTCTGAAAGAGAAAAAACACGTTTTGTCATTTTTAATAGCAAAACATATGGTGACCCCCTGACCCCCTCTCCTACACACATACAGTTGAACAAGTACTATTAATATCACCGCCTACATCCATGAGACAGCTCAGCTAATGATGGTAAAGGTTGCCAACACAGGCAAAGACACATACATGCACATTCTGTGAATGCATCCAAGTCTGGTTTCCCTTATTTTCAGTCATATGTATCCTGTGTTTATGGTGGCTGCTAAGATTGAACATGTCCAAACCTAGCACAGGTAATCCATATGAGCACAGCGATGTGTGCTTAGCCCCTCCTATATTCCCTGTTCATACACAACTGTGTGGCTAAACATGAGTCCAACACCATCATTAAGTTTGCGGATGACACAACCATCAAAGGCCTCATCACAGACAACGATGACTCTACTTCCTGAGGAGGCTGAGGACGTTTGGCATGAACGCCAACATCCCCTCAAACCTCTACAGGTGTGCGATCGAGAGCTTGCTGACGAGCTGCATCACAGTCTGGTACAAAGCTGCTGTGCCAGCAGCCGGAAATCACTCCGGAGGGTGAAAGCAGCGGAGCACATCACTGGCATGAGGCTTCCTGCCATTCGGGACATTTATCTCCAGCGATGCCTCCGTAAAGCACACAGCATCACCAAGGACCACAGCCACCCAGCACATCAGCTCTTCTCTTTGTTACCATCTGGCAGACGTTACAGGTTCTGTCTGCTCGGACTACAAGACTCAAAAACAGATTTTACCACCAAGTCGACACCTCAACCACAACACTTCACAGGATGCACACAGCTGTCCTGCAGTTTCTCAGGTACACAATACACTCTGCACTGGTCACCCCATTCTTATTTTTTTGTTAGTATTTAAATAAAAATAAAAACCCTTCCTCTTACTGACCCTTAACCCTTACTGTCCTGCTGAGTGACTGTCTTCTGCTCGTCAAATACATTTTGACCCTGTGCTAACGTGCACATGACAAATATAACTGAAGCTAATGAGCCAAAATGTTAGGCTCAGCCTGGCAGTTTTATATCAGCGCAAGTGGCTCCTCAGACTGAGGAAGAAATCAATGGCTGCACCTCTATAATAGGGAAGTTTAACTGCAGCTGAGAGTCTCTGTTTAGCTGACATGCAGAGGCCTTAGAGCAGGGGTGTCAAACTCAAACACACAGTGGGCCAAAATTCAAAACTGGAACAAAGTCGCGGGCTAACGTTAATATTTATTGAAATATATTTATTCCTCCAGATATAAGAATGAATCTTTTCTTATGGACTCAAACACGTTGTGCTGAAAAACTGAATATGGAACAAGCAAAGCTTAATACTAAACAATATATATATTAGCTGTATGATACCAGTAGGCCAGCTCTGATAATAACTTGGTATGGCTTCGCAGGCCAAATGTAATTAGGCTGCGGGCCAGAGTTTGACACCTATGCCTTAGAAGGTTCAACTCATCACAAGTTTTTCACAAGACAAACTATCTACATAAGAAACAAGTAAACAAGTATAGTTAAGTACACGGGGTTTTGAAAAGTAACACTTTTCTTTCTTAAATATCATTTTGCTTCTTGAGGAAGGGAAACCAGGAGAGGGCTGAGGTGTGCCGAATGAAAGAAAACTGGACTGACTGAGTGGTTTGTTTAAAAGTGACATTTTTGGTTCTGATTGTTGTCAGTATGTCAGCAGAGCAGGGAGATCTGCTGACATACTGATGATTTTTGTTAGAGAGACTTCTGGATGTTATTCAGGATGTCGCCATAGACAAAATTGAACATGCTCCTCTAAGATCCATGAAATGACATGTGGTGTGCCTCAAGGGTCGGTTCTAGGCCCTGTACTTTTTAATTTGTATATGTTGCCTCTCGGCGGTGTCATCAGGAGGCATGGAGTGAACGTCCACAGTTACGCTGATGACACGCAGCTGTACATCTCCGTGTCTCCTGATGACACCAGACCAATGGATGCCCTTTTTAACTGTGTCTTGGATATAAGATCTTGGATGGCAGAAAACTTTTTACAGCTTAACCAGGACAAAACTGAAGTTTTAATCGTCGGTCCTGAGGCTCAGAGAGAGAAACTCTTGTCTAAATTACAGGCATTTTCACTATGTCCTTCGCTACAAGTGAAAAACCTGGGTGTTATTTTTGACTCTGAGCTTGGTTTTATCCCACATATTAAACATGTAACCAAAATTGGATTTTATCATCTAAAAAATATAGCCAGAGTCCGCCCTATTCTCTCTCGGGCCAACACGGAGATGCTGATGCATGCTTTTATTACCAGTCGCATTGATTACTGTAATGCCCTGCTCTCTGGTCTTCCTAAGAAGAATATTTCACCTTTACAACTCTTGCAAAACTCGGCAGCTCGTGTGCTGACGGAGACCAGAGGGCGGGCCCACATTACACCGGTTTTAGAATCGCTGCACTGGCTCCCCGTGTGTTTCAGGATCGATTTTAAAGTTCTTTTATTGGTTTTTAAATGTCTTAATGGTCTTGGGCCTTCTTATCTCTCAGATCTGCTTTTACCATACGAACCCTCGCGGACCCTGAGGTCCTCTGGTGCTGGCCTTTTGATTGTCCCTAAAGTCAGGACACATACTCACGGAGAGGCAGCTTTTCAGTGGTATGGTCCTCGTCTGTGGAACAGCCTGCTGGAGGAGCTCAGGGCCGCAGAGAACGTACATGTTTTTAAGAACAGGCTCAAGACCCACCTTTTTAATTTAGCTTTTACTTAGCGTTTATTTATTTTATGCTTATTTATTCTATCCTGTTATTCTATTATTAATTTAGGCTTTACCTAATATTTCTTGATTTTATTCTTATTCATTTTTTAATCTTCTTACTCTATTTATATTTATATTTATATTGTATCCTGTTCTTATTTATTTTATCATTTTACCCTGTATACATCGTATTGCGTCATATCTCCAGTGTTTCCTCGGAGGGCGCTCTCTGCACCGGGGCTGTTATTGACCGTGGCTGCTGGGTCTCTGGGGTCCTCTCAGTCTGGTTGGGGGGCTCCTTTGCCTCCCTCCGGCTGTGTGCCCAGCCCGGAGCCTGCGGTCTGTGACCGGCTCTCGGTGCAGACGGCTCTCTGTTATAATGTTTCCTCACTTGGCTCATGCGAGCCCAGCCCAATTTTTACTCTTTAAGTGTGCGCGTGTGTGTGTGTGTGTGTGTGGGTGGGGGTGGGGGGATATATGTGTATTGAGAGTGTGGGGAGTGAGTTGGAGGGTGGGGTGGGCTGCTTTTAACTATGTAAAGCACTTTGTGCTACATTTTTTCTATATGAAAAGTGCTTTATAAATAAAGATTGATTGATTGATTGATTGATCGATCTAAACAGTTTCAATCTTATCAACATTGATGTTATTCCCCAGAGGGTCTGCAGATGGAAATTAGCCCAAGGCTATAATCTGGCATATTTACATTTGTTAACATGTTCATTAATATGTATTGCCCCTCTTTCTAAAAATAAATAAATAAATTCTGAGTGCAGAAGAGAGCTGTGGGATTTTAATATGACCGGTAACAGCTTCACTGTTGGTCTGGTGTTTTTGGAGAGACGCGCACGCCTTTGGCCTGCAAACATGTGTTGGACGTTACATGTTTGAGCAGACTGTATTAGTACATGTTGAGAGAGCTCATTGGTTTTACCTATTACAGGATGTTTCCTGTATTAAACCTTGTTAATGACACCGTCTTCATAGGCCACCGGTTGGGACTGAACCAGCTGATGCTAATTTGGAAGATTGCTTTGTAATTCCTGACAGGTTTGAGACGGTGTGGTGACTTTTCGCGCCTCCCTTTCTTCGCATGTTCAATACTTTTTCCCTGCGTCGTTTCTCGTTATTGCACAGAATCATCTGCGGTTTGATTTCGTTACATGTGTGGACTGAATGGGTTGCACCAGCATCTGGTCTATCACTGCCTACAGATAGCGTTAGCATTGCACTAACTCAGTGCATGAGTGAAACACGCAGCGCTGCAACAGGTCCTCCAATAATCCGTCAGAATGCAAAGAAAGTGGAAAGGAAAAGATCTAACAGCAGCACCGTCGTGGCTGCGCAGACTGTTGACCGTTGTTGAGAGCAGATAAGCACCGGTGTGAAGTGCACAAGGCAGGCAGACGTGTTCTGTGCATACTGGGTCCCAGCAAGAGTAATGCTGAAACACATGCAGCCGCAAACACCGCGCATTCGCTGCGTGTCAAGGTTGCTCACAATGATATTTAAACAGCTAAGGTGCATCCTTGGAGACAACTATAACACCACACGTCGACACAAACACTCACCTCGCGTTACGGTGGACCACTGTATTCTCTCCACATCCGGTAACGTCACAAAACCCGTAGCCAATCGGTTGTGGGTGCGCTTTATCAAACAGCCGGATGGGCCGGTTGTCGCTTGTTCACGCAGGGGGTGTTTATCGAAATATGATATTAGACCCTGTCGGGCGTGGTTCAGAAAGAAGCTGAAGCTGGAAGCCTTCCTCTACTGCAGTACTACACGGGACCTGTTTATGGTGGTCCATCAGCAGCACGTCTCACCACCATCATACATGCCCTGCATCACCCTCACATGTCACTCCCGACTTCTTCATAGTGATGTGATCGATACTGAAACATCGATTCCTCCCATACCAGTCATTTATGTTCTAGAAGCGATTCTCATATTAAAATATCGATATTTTAGTAATTTAGGGTAAATTACTATATCATTCTGATTCTCTACATTGGAAGGAACTACTTCCTCTCACGTCTTTCATAGTCATGTGTGAAACACGGCTGTATAAATGTGTGGCAGCCCCTGGTGTGCGCACTCACAACAATAGCTGAGCGTAAACGGAGTCATATGTGGACGTATTTTACCTCCACAAACAGCAAAGACGTGGTTTGCGATACATGTGGCAAGACAGTGAGGTGTTGTGGCCACACCACTAACCTCATCAAGCACCTCAGAGTAAATCATATCACAGAATATGACGAGCGTATGTTGAGGTGAACTGAAGAGGAGGACAGGTGCTGCTAGGGCGAGACAGACGTCTCTCAGGGAGTCCTTTAGTGCTGCAGGCAGGCAAGGTGTTCAAATAGCACAACTTCAGGTTCTTATTTCTATATGTTAATTGTTTATTATTAAGTGATAAGAACAAGTAATCTGATGTCCTATAAGCATTATGAAGCTATAATTTGAGACACAATAAATAAAATAAGTTTTTGTACAAAGTATCGGTATCGGATCAGTATCGTCGATACCACCCTGATTTTTACTTGTATCGGATCGGACAGGAAATCGGTGGCACATCACTGCTTCTTCATGTAGTGCCGCAGCTCCGCTCTCTGTGCTCTATCATCTGATTCATCTGATTTCTTATGGGGTTAAAAAGAAGCCAGTTTAAAATGAAACAAAAAAAAATACTGACATTGAAAAAGAATATTGTAAGTGAAATAAATAAACAGAAAAATTTTGTATTGAAAGTGAAAAAAAATACTCATTGAAACTCTAAATATAGACATTAAAACAAATAATTCCCAACCAAGTCACCCTTTTCTTGTGTCGCCATCGTGTTCTTTCGATCACTACAGAAAGCTCGTGACCACAGGTGAGGGTAAGGATGCAGACTGGTCTGTAAATTGAGAGCTTAGCTTTCACATCAGCTCTCTCATCACAATGGAACGGTACAGCGTGTAGACCAGTATAATGGATTAGAGTGAAAATGTGCTCGAGACAAATGTGAAGCAGAATTACAGAAACTGAATGAAACTGTCACGAGGGCTGAACCACTGCACCTTAGAAACTTAGCACTGATGTCGGCCCCACCAACCTCCTAAACTAATCCAGCATAGTTCAAAAGTTCACAATGACATTCATATTTACATAAGTTGAAGCTCTAAACAAGTACCCAGTTTTGCTTCTCGGTAAACTATCTGCATTTTGATAACGGATAATGAACATTTCCTGGGGAAATAATTATTCATGTTCCAGATGACTTTGTCTTAATAAATGCTCACCAGTGTTGGTCAAGTTACTAGAAAAAAGTAATCAGTAACTAATTACTACTATGCCATATGTTAAAACAAGATCTAGAGTGTGATTAAAGTGGTGGGTGGGTTCTTTTACAGTTTGAGAGCCAATTGAGTCTAATAACAGATTAAATGCCATGTTGAGGCTGTCATTTTTAGCATCTACATGGATGTTAAAATCACCCACAATAATTATTTTATCTGAGCTCAGAACTAAATTAGATATAAAGTCTGAGAAATCAGACAGAAACTCTGTGTAAGGCCCAGGTGGACGATAGATGATAACCAATAAGACTGGTTTCTGAGTTTCACAGCTGGGGTGGACGAGGTCAGGCTTTCAAATGAATGAAACCTCTGTCTGGGTCTTTGGTTGATTGACAAGCTGAAGCTGAAGATTGCTGCAACCCTACTAGGAGGAGGACACACTAGTTTTAACTGTGAAAAACATGACAAACATCTTAATCCTTCTATTAAGAGGATGTCTCAAGCAGGCGTCCACATGTGGACATCGCATTTTGGGTTATTTAGGCCAAAATACACAATTTTGCTCTACAAGGGCCTGATATCCACTTATACATTATACTGCTACTGTTCTATCAAAATTTTAAGCGAATATCCTTATATGTGGCTCTTATTTTTCTTAAAAACAAAAATAAGGTTAAAAAAAATCTGGTAATTCTTTGTTTTTACATTCATTGGGCCCCAATATGCCCAAATATCAAAGAGAAATTCAAAATGCATGCCGTGGAAGAGTTCGGGTCTTAGGAGGTTAAAGTTTCTTTGATTCAATGCATGAAGGAATATTTTTTGCAGATAACCAGACTTTCTGATCCGTATGATGGCGCAGAAATCCAGCTGTGATTGTCAACCGTAAAGGTGATGCTGTACAAAAGGGACACATAGCTCCCCTTCAGTAACAGAGAACAGAGGAGGTCGATAGCTGAGTGACTATTCAAGAAGGAACAGTTCATTAGTTGACGATGTCATCAAATTATGGGCATGTTCCACCCAGGCCAGTAGAGAGATTTCATGAGGTGTTGCAGCAAAGACTCCAAATCTTGATTCGCTTC
The DNA here is from genome assembly GCF_057381845.1 of Rhamphochromis longiceps. Lineage (NCBI taxonomy): Eukaryota > Metazoa > Chordata > Actinopteri > Cichliformes > Cichlidae > Rhamphochromis > Rhamphochromis longiceps. The sequence goes on from NC_140574.1 coordinate 36,700,807, forward strand.
TTCAGTCTGACCGTTTGTTTGAGGAGAGAACCAGAAGAGAAACTGACCTGGGCTCTGATAGTGAAACAGAACTCATTCGATACACTGGATTTGAACGCGGGCCATGCAAACAGAACACATGATCAGGGAGCAACTGGGCCATCTTAATAGCTAAAGGTAACTGACCGTACAATAAAAATGGGCAGCCATGGAGAAGCGGTCAGTAATGGTGAGTATTGTAGTATTACCTGCCAATGGAGGTAGGCATGTAACAAAATCCAGAGCAATGTCTGACCATCCTGGTGTAGGCAGTAGTGTGAATAACCTGGGAGGAGGAGAGCTGAAGGTAAGAAAATCCCAGAAGAGTTTGGGCTTTGTTGAGAAGGTGAGCGATGTTGTTATTGTTTATATTGTGTGCACTTGGTATTTGTTGTCCTTCTGGGTTTGCCGTAGTGGTAGCAGGCTCACGAGATTAAGGAAGTGAGAGCTGTACGTTGGACATGTGTATGGAGTGAGGGGCAATGAAAGAAAACAGTGGCTCGTGAAGCAGTTCGGGAAGATTTTTTTTATTATTAGAGATAAAACGATTACAATTATAGAGGAATCAGAATCATAAGATAAGATAAGATAACCTTTATTAGTCCCATGCGTGGGAAATTTGTTTTGTTACAGCAGTGGACAGTGCAAAGTTACATAGAAAAATTAGAAACAAACAAACAAACAAACAAAACACTGGACTAATATACCAATAAGATAGTGCACACAACTGTACAAAATAGAATAAAATAAAATACTATATACAATCAGTCCTGAAAAGAAGTTGGGGAACCTGGGAACCATAATCTGCAGCTATGGGGCTGAGCGATTTGGGGTAAAGAACAAAACTCAGAGACAGCAGAAAGGCCCTTTAAACCAGTCAAAGTCGAGGAGACAGCAGAAATTTGACAGATTAATTAAAGAGAGAAGACAGCTGAGGAAGCAGTGGAGGAGGGCATATGAGACAGAAAGGGAGGGACTCACTGCCCTGCTGGAGGAAATAAAGCAACAACTTACCAAGCTGCGAAGAGCAGAACAACTCAGACGACAACGTAAGAGGAAAGAACGGACAAGGACCCTTTTCTACAGCAACCCATACAACTTTGTTAAGGGCCTTTTTGTTGAAGAGAAGAGTGGGTGCCTCCAAATGCCCATAAAAGACCTGGAAAATCACCTGAGGAAAACTTACTCTGAGCATCGGAGGCATGAGCCAGTTATTATTCTGACTGATATGCCACCTATCCAGGCACCTGAACATGAAATGGACATAAGACCACCTACATGGAGTAAAGTGGAGAAGGCAGCGAAGCAGGAAAGAGAAGCATTGGCTCCAGGACCTAATGGCATCTCATATAGGCTCTATGGAAACACCCCATGAGTTCTCAAATACCTGTGGAAGCTGATGAAGGTAGCGTGGCAGAAAGGAGTGATTCCAAAGGCTTGGCGAAGAGCAGGAGGTATTCTGATCCCTAAGGAGAAGAACTCATCCATCAGCCAGTTTTGCCAGATCAGCCTGCTGAACGTAGAGGGAACGATCTTCTTCAGTGTCTTGGCCCAAAGACTATCTACTTTCTTGCAAAGAAACAACTATATTGACACATCAGTGCAGAAGGCCGGCATCCGGGGCTTCTCAGGATGTCTGGAGCATGCCAGCGTCGTCTGGCACCAGATTCAAAGTGCCAAGAAAGAACAAAGGAATCTTCACGTGGTCTTTTTAGACCTTGCCAACGCCTTTGGGTCAGTTCCACACGAAAGAGTGGCCTTCATCTTCCTCCCATTAGGGCCTACATGGATGACATGACCATTATTACAACAACAAAACCATGTACTAGGTGACTGCTACAGAAGCTCTAGAAAAACATGAATGGGCAAGAATGAAGTTTAAGCCAAGTAAATCTGGCAGCATCTCCATCATAAAAGGAAAACTGACAGCCGAGCAATTTCTATATCAGTGGAGAACCAATTCCAACAGTCTTAGAGAAGTCCAGAAAGAGCCTGGGACGGTGGTATAACGCAGACCTCAATGGAGTCTAATAGACTAAGTTTCATCATCCGAGCGACGTACCATGTTCTACCTTCCCCAATAAATCTGCAGCTGTGGTTTGGAAAGGACCCAGCCTGCCCCCTGTGTACAGTCCCAGCAACACTCAAGCACATCTAGCATCTCATCTGTCTAGCCGAGAAAGTTGAGCGCAAAAGAAAATCCATCAACGCTCAACCTTTCACGAGCCAAGAGGAGCATCAGTTTTCAGCAGCATTTGTCCGGGAGGGAGACAAGTCGAGGACGAGCCCTTCAACACCAGATCTTGGCCAGCTGAAGGTTGCCAGGGATTGGCAGATGCAAGCGGACTTGGATCAGAGGCTAATTTTTCCCACAGAGATCGTAACAACTACTCTGCGACCAGACCTCGTCCTTTGGTCTAACTCCCCAAAACTTGTGTATGTCATTGAGCTGACGGTACCATGGGAGGAAGCAATTGAGTGTAAGAAGCTGCGGTATGCCAACTTGGCAGCTGAAGCAGAGGCTGGAAGATCAAGGTGCGCCCGATGGAAGTGGGGTGCAGGGGCTTTGTTGCCAGTACAACAGCAAAACTGCTTAGAGAGATTGGGATCAGAGGACAGGTGCAACGGCAGGCTATAAGAGAACTAGCTAACACTGCTGAGAGGACCAGTCACTGGCTATGGCTAAAAAGGGCTGACCTCACTTGGGCAGCTAAGGCAGTCAGCTAACCGCAAGAGAAAAGAAAATATTATGCTCTTCTCCCCTCTGCTCTTCTTCCCTTTTCTGGGAGGCAGTGGGGAGGTAGAGCGTACAGCCCGATCCGGCGTGGAGGTGTGGGAAGCCAGATCGAGCGCCCCCCTTCCGGCTCTCCTCTCTCCTATCGTGTCCCCTTTGTCTTACTTCTCTCGATCACCTTTTCTATCCCTTTGAAGAAGTGAGGCTCCATAAATGCTAAAGAGGTAAGTATTATTTCTCAGTTGCAGTGAATAGATAGAAAATAAACTGTAAACAGAAGAAAGGAGAGAAATAACAATTTAACATAAACCAGACACACTCCAGGGCCTGATCAACCCTGGCAGGGCCTCCTTGGATGAGGGTGTCTAGTGATAATGGCCAAAACACCCGATTAATCCAAGGTCCACAACTGATGATGTGTCCCAAATCTTAATATGATAATCTATATCAGATGTCTAATTCCACCCCCCCCCCCCCCCCCCCCCCCAAAAAAAAAATAAAAATAAAATAAATTGCAGATTAGCCTGGGTAAAAGACCGAAAGTTGAGGCACACAATGATGTGTGCTGCCTTTAAAGTTTCTGGGCTGCCTTTTCTTATAACAGCCATCCCTCAAGATTCTTGCCATTTAAAGCAATGCAATTATCAGGGACGTATGTCTGTGAAGGTTCTCAGTCATCCAGTCATCCAATTTCTTTGCAAGCTCTTTTGACAATTATCAGGGACAACATCTAGTCCTTTTACTGAATGTACACAACTGTACACAATAGAATAGAATAAAATACAATATACAATCAAATAAAATAGAATACAAATGCTATATACAATTGAGTATATATGAGAGTTATAAGAAAAATTACCAGTGCAATGGTTTCTGCTGTTTCATTTGGCGTTTCTAACCTAATTAATTTTGTTTGCACGCCACCATTCTTCCAGTCAAAGTATGACTGGGAATATTTTCCCTGTTCCATGGTTACTTAAGTCTGAGAAGTGCCACAGTACTGGATTTCATAAAGAGCTTCAAGAGTGACTTCCACTGAATGTAGCACTATCACTGACAATAGCTTCAGTCTTGGTGCACTACTGAACTTTTTAGCTGTGTTTCTTTAGCAACACACTAGTGCAATCCATGGATCTGTAGCTATCGTGATGCTTCATAGCATGAAATGCCAGTGCGCCTTCTACTGCAGATACAACAGCATCCTTGTTTTTCCCGGGTGTAACAAAGAACTCAGTCAACTTACTAGATGAATTTTCGCCTCGCACAGCCTTTTTGTTTTTCTGTGTCCATGTAAGCAACAAGATCTCCGGCACCTTTGTTAGACACACAAACGTATGTGCCAGCTCTGCACACAGTGCACTACGCCTCCCATTTATTCCGACCACAAATTTCTTTTGCAGTTTGTCTGAAAAGATGCACTTGCGCGTTGGCATCTTTTCAGCGCACAGCTTGCGCTCTGTCCTGTCTGTGAGCGCGGAACAACCACTTACAACACAGCAGTTCAGGGATGACGTTGCACATATGGGCCCTCTGTAGGCCTGTAGGAAAACCCGGACATTTTCATCCATCTCGAAAATCCTCCCGGACGCCCTGGACAGAATGTGAAAAGTGGACATCTTGGGGGAAAAGAGGACGGTTGGTCACCCTACTTTTATCCTACCCTGTAACACCACCAAGACATCGGTTCAGGTATGTGGATGACACCTGGGTGAAAATCAAATCTCCGAACATTACACTGATCACATCAAGTTCACCAGGGAGGGTATGAAAAGATGACAGGCTAGCTTAGACTGAGATTTCCATCAATGCTGGGGGACATTTAAATGTTGATGTTTACTGTAAATCAAACAGAACACATGCACACACTAACAAGAAGCCCAATATCGAAGAAAGGGCTGTGGAGCAGAATAAACACAGTACAGTGTGGTCTTAGATTATAGGAGAGAGCAGAGCTTCACTTGATGGTTGTTGTAGGAGCCATTTGTGTTTGTTACCTCATGTCTGCTGCTAGGGGACGCTTTTTGTTTGTCTGCTGCACTGTTGTGATGTATGTTAAATGATGTTGAATACTAAGAGGAATTGCTGAACAACAAATGCAGCTACTGATGAGCAATAAATGTGTTAAACCGACAAGTTAAGTATGGCTGGAGTTATTGGACTTTCTCAAGCATCATTTGTAACAGTGGCAACCCCACCATCCAACACCTCAGTGGCTTAGCCGCTATGTTTAAACCCCCCCCCCCCAAAAACATTTCTACATTTCTCAAGAGCTTCTGGTTTAGTGAGGCCGTGCGGGTGGTTCTACAGGTCTGGATGGTGAATGTTACAGTGTAGGGGAAATGGCAGATTTCAAACAGTTGTATTGACAAGTGAGACTCCAACTGGAAATGCAATTCTTATTCCAATCATTGTTTGGGTTATGAACATTAAACCAAGTGTGATCAAGAACCAGAGGGGAGCTCAGGGCCTCAAATAGGATCAGACTGATTTACTCAGACTGTTTGCCAGACAGAGAGAGAGACAGGTTACGCTTTGTGATTTAATGTCAAAGAACCGTTCCCAGAGACTGGGAACCGGGCATCTTCTCCAGACAGAAGCAGAGAGATGGGCTCGGCCCGGCTGCGTTGGTTATGTTGCACACTTGGACAAAAAGACAATTCCAGGTGTGCATGAGTTTATAATAGTCTCCTTTAATTCTTTCATTCTGCAAACACAGAAGCACAAGCACTTCAGCTCGCAGGCCGTTCGTGCACTGAATGAAACAGGGCTGCTGTGACTAACTCTGAGGTCACCCTAGCTGCCCCCCCAGTACCTGCGTGAGGACCACTCATGGCAATCATACTTAAACTTCTAAAACGTGACAGTAGGATCCCAGTGACCCTCCCAGCAGGGAATCTTTGCATAGTCAGAGGATTCTGTTTTGCTTTGTTGCCAGAAAACCAAAAACTGAGTGAGAAATCCCCCACTTTTCTCTAACTCACCAGTAAAAACTTCAGGTGTGGACGGTAACTTCTCTGGAGTCATCGTCATGCCTGTGCTGAGCTCTGAGGAGGAGGACGAGGAGAGTTAACATAAGGTTCTGAATCAGGTTTTATCATAGCTTTTAGCTGAATGACTGCTGTCCAGAGATAAGTCTGAGCATTTGTTCATGCCTGCTAAGGTGGACTTCATGAACACCAAAATGCAGTTTCAGTGCATTTTATTATTGCAGTGTTGTGATAGTACAGCACCTAGCCTGGACTATTCTTTCAGGTCTTCAATGGCCAACTGGTAGGGGTTTTGGTTCAGTTAATGGGGTAGCCACCCTGCTGAAATCTTGGAAGAACCTGTGGTGAAAGTTAACATCATCAAGAAAAGCCACTGAGCGTTCACAAAACTGGCAGGTCCCTGAAAATGGGGCAGGATAGTTCTGCACTGGGTTAGAATCCAGTCTGGGGCTTCTCTGTGGGGAATGTACATGTTCTCTCTGGGTGCTTCCTCCCACGGTTCAAAGACATATATGGGGTTAGGTTAACTGGTGATTATAAATTGTAAAGTGTAGGTGTGAATGGTTGTCTCTGTTCTTAGCCCTGTGAAGGATTGGTAACCTTTTCTTATCAATAACTAATGCACATTTGAAAACAGAGTTTAAAAATGCATACACATATTCATTTTAAATGCACACAAGCACACAGAGTATGAATGGAAAAACAGTGCTCCTGTGGGTTATCTTTCTCTTCAGGCCAGTGTGCTATCAGCTCAACCTGAGGGCAGTAACTGAGAGATCAGGGTGGCTTTTCTGATAACTGGCTGGCTATATATTTCTCTCACGTCATCTTGGTGGCTGTCTATGTTCCTCCCTCTGCTAACCCCACAGCTGCATGTGACACTATCCACTCTGCCATAGCTCGGCTACAGACTCAGCACCCGAGTGCCTTTATTGTGATCTCGGGTGACTTCAACCATGTATCACTGGACAATACACTACCAACATTCAAACAATATGTGGACTGTCCCACCAGGGGAGAGAAAACTTTAGACTTACTGTATGCTAACGTCAAGGATGCATACAGCTCCTCCTCCCTCCCCCCACTTGGTAGGTCAGATCATAACCTGATTCACCTCACCCCCCGCTATGTGCCAATTGTGAGGAGGGAACCTGTGACCACCAGGACTGTTAGGAGGTGGTCAGAGGAGGCCTTAGCAGAACTACAGGGCTGTTTCGAGGTGACCGACTGGGAAACACTCTGTGAGCCTCACGCCGAGGACATCAATGGGCTTACTGAGTGTATCACAGGCTACATAACTTTCTGCACCGACTCCATTGTTCCAGCTCAGACTGTTCATTTTTACCCAAATAACAAGCCGTGGGTGACTAAGGACATCAAAGCCCTCCTCAACAACAAGAAGAGGGCTTTCAGAGGGGGCAACAAAGAGGAGGTGAGGAAGATCCAGGTGTTACTAAAGGACAAGATCAGAGAGGCTAAGGAAAATTACAGGAGGAAGCTGGAGTGGAAACTCCAGCAGAACAGCATGAGAGAGGTGTGGAGGGGCATGAAGACCATCACTGGATTCAGGCCAACCAACAGCAGGGGAGCTGAGGGAGGTGAGAATAGAGCCGACGAGTTGAATCTGTTTTTCAATAGATTCGACACCACAGTGTCTGCTCCCACCCCCACAACCTCACCTGCAGTCAGCCTGGAATCCAGAGCCACACCACTGTGCCAGCCTCTCTCTTCACATGTTGCCTCCTGTGAGAGTCCTGACACCACTCCCCCACCCATCACCTTCACTCAATACCAGGTTGAGATGCAAATGAGGAGACTTCACTCAGGCAAGTCTGCTGGACCAGACGGAGTGAGTCCCCTTGTCCTCAAGACCTGTGCCCCCCAGCTGTGTGGAGTCTTTCATAAACTGTTTATGCTGAGTCTGAGTCTGCAGAAGGTCCCGGTGATGTGGAAGACATCATGCCTCGTCCCTGTACCAAAGTCGCCACGTCCCAGTGGCCCCCAGGATTACAGGCCCGTGGCACTGACCTCTCACATCATGAAGACCCTGGAAAGGCTCATCCTGGACCAGCTGCGACCCATAGTAAGACCACATCTGGATCCCCTTCAGTTCGCTTATCAGCCTCGTCTCGGAACAGAGGACGCCATCATCTACCTGCTCAATCGTGTCTACACCCATCTGGACCAGCCGGCGAGCACTGTGAGGGTCATGTTTTTTGACTTTTCCAGTGCTTTCAACACCATCAGGCCGACCCTCCTGGGTGATAAGTTAGCAGCGATGCAGGTGGATGCTTCTCTGGTGTCCTGGATTGTTGATTACCTGACAGGAAGACCACAATATGTACGTCTCCCACAGTGTGTGTCTGACAAGGTGATCAGCAACACAGGGGCACCACAGGGGACTGTCCTCTCCCCCTTCCTCTTCACCCTCTACACCACAGACTTCAGCCACTGCACAGAGACCTGCCATCTTCAGAAGTTTTCTGATGACTCTGCGGTGGTTGGATGCATCAGCAGGGATGATGAGACAGAGTACCGGGCTGTGGTCGACTCCTTTGTCACGTGGTGTGAGCAGAATCATCTGCAGCTCAACGTGGCAAAGACCAAGGAACTGATCGTGGACTTCAGGAAGACCAGGAAACACTTGACCCCTGTTTCAATCCAGGGGGTCAGTGTTGACATTGTGGAGGACTATAAATACCTTGGAGTTCACATTGACAATAAACTGGACTGGGCTAAAAACACCACAGCACTTTACAGGAAGGGCCAGAGTCGTCTCTATTTTTTGAGGCGACTGAGGTCCTTCAACATCTGCCAGAAAATGCTGAGGATTTTCTATGAGTCTGTTGTGGCCAGTGCGATCCTCTATGCTGTTGCATGCTGGGGGAGCAGGCTGAGGGTCGCAGATGCCAACAGACTCAATAAACTGATCCGTAAGGCCAGCAATGTTGTGGGGATGGAGCTGGACTCCCTCAAGGTGGTGTCAGAGAGGCGGATGCTGTCCAAGATAAAGACAATGTTGGATAACACCTCCCACCCACTCCATGACATGTTGGTCAGTCACAGGAGCTCGTTCAGTGAGAGACTGAGATTACCGAAAAGCACCACTGAACGACACAGGAAATCATTCCTGCCTGTGGCCATCTCCCTGTACAACGCATCCACTTAACACACTGTTTGCTGCTACAGCTACACATGTTTCTTTTCCAACTATTTATTTATGAGTGACTTATGTATGTATGTATGTATGTATATATATGTATATATTGTACTATTCTTAGTTAGTGTATTGTCTGTCTTGTCTTAATGTTGGTTTATAATGGAGCACTGTAACAAAAAATAATTTCCCCCAGGGATCAATAAAGTATTCTGATTCTGATTTAAGATAGGAGAGGTCTGGGATGAAGTCATTTGTTTGTTGGCTTGAATAGTCATGCAGGAAAACTCAGTTTTGTGTTAAATTGGTTAACTGTTAAATATCAATTACATTAACAAAGTCACAAGAATAACTCGGACAAGAAAGTCACCTACACCTCTACACCTAGTCTCACGATAAAACAAGGTCATTTCTTATTTTTGGGTTACAAACAAGTCCAGTTTTAGTTACTGACAGCAGACTAAATGATAAAGATAAAAACAATGTCAACCATGTGGCAATGACAGTTTTTTTTAAAAGACATAAATATTTCAGCCAATACAAGATAGTAAAAATTCTTTCTTCTTTGAAAAACAAATGTGGTGTTCCAACGTTTGTAGTTGTATTTCACACTGATTGTTTTATCATTTGGACAATAAAGTTGAAATTTCCAGATTAAAGTAAAAAATTTATTTTGAGAAGAAAGTCGAAATGTGGAGCTTACTTTTGTTCTTTCAAGATAAAAAGCCACGTTTGCAAAATGCCTCGTGCAGATAAGCTAGTGAAACAAGTCGATGGGCCGTCGTGTGACACGGCACACATCTTCTTTCTTGTACGAGGGTAAACTATTGATAAGCTTGCATCTGTCCACTGTCATTGTAGTTTGTACAAATGCACTCTTCCAAGTTTGTGTTTTCACATGTGACCAAAAGCTTTTCAACATCGTTGCACTCATGACTGTGTTTATGTTCTAAGACAAATCATTTCTTTCCCTGTTACTAAAACCGACTCACAGGGAACAGCAGCCGTGCCTCTCCACATTTCTCAAAACAGAATTATGACTTCAATCTCAAAATGTGGTCGATAATATTTTGTTTTCTTAATGAGACCCTAATACTCTTCCGTAGATTTTTCACAAAGTACAATTTTGTGCTGACCAACAATAGTCTAAAAAAATGCAGCCATTCAACATATAATGTGTAGCTCTGTGTAGCGTCCTATTGCACGTGTACCAAATATAACTCCGCTTGAACAAAACAAGCGCACCTAAAGCAGGGCGGGGCTTTCAGCAGCTACGTCACAGTCGGTGCTGCTTGCTTACTCGCTGCGAAGTGTTGTTATGTCAGGTCGGTATATGTAACTTGTACGTAAGCAGCACTTCGGTAATAGCTGCAGTTTTTGTGGGAATCACAGAGGACATAAAGAAATTCAGGTAAGAGACAAACATGATGTAGTTTGTTTTGTAGCAATGACGCTGAATGATTGTCGGACCATCACCGGCGGCGCTGACAGAATATTTCGCGCTCTGCCGGTGATGGTCCGACAAAAAGTGATCTCCGGTGTTTCAGTGCGGTGTGTGTAATATCTTTCCTTATTAAGTGTGCCTATGTAATGGCACACTTATTACTATTCGACAGATTTATTATTCTTATTATTATTTTTCTTCCGCCTGAAATTATGAGACGACCCCACGACTCTTGGTAGGGATTCGTCGCACAGTTTTCCCCAAATTCCCAAAAAAAGACCCCATTTTCCCCCATCCATTTCGATGGGGATGGGCCCGAAAAAAGGCGCCAACACAGACCACTTTGAAGGCCTACCGCTCGGCCATACTTTGTCGTACTTTAAACGGGTCACAAGATTTTGGACTTTTATTGTCCAAATCCTCGTTGCGATATCTTTTACGGTTGTTTCACAAGAGCAGTTTAAGTTTTAGGAAGATTTAGATTTTCACGGAATGTTCGCCCCACTGTCAACTGCCAAAAAACCAGAGTGTGGAGAATAATTTAAAAAATTTGTCTTTCTCGTCCTGTCCCACCCAAACTGTTTGCCCTACATCAATAATTTATACATCAAAACTAGTATTAATAAATAATCTACATTGAAAGGGGTTATTTGATAAAAATAAAGAAATGACCTGCTTTGAAAGTATCTTCATCGCTCCGCGTAATTGTAGTGCTCTGTGTTTTATAACCCATATACATCACGTTACTGCCCTCTGCTGCCCTCTGCTGATCTCTCCTGTAAAAGACATTTTTAATGTTAATGAGCATTTTACATTCACAAATAAAGGATAAAAAGGGAACTGGAGCTATTACCTCATAACAGAAATGATCTTTCTGGCTTGACGTCATTCAAGAGAGATATGTTTGACACATGTTTTACAGATTATAGACCAACACGTCACAACTGCTAAATGCTGACAATCTGTTTGCGGCACAACTTTTTTGAATTTTCTGGGGAAGTTGAGCACAGGTTAAACCGTTAGTAACCGTGCTCGTTTTTTAAATGCTGATGCCTCAAGTTATTGTCACCAGTTACCTAACAGGGTTACATCACAGGCATGTAGTCTAACCATTGCTTGGTCATTTATGCGCCTTCTTAAAGAAGCATGCTGAACTGAGCTCGCTTGAGATTCACTTCAGAAGCAAACACATTCAAAATCGTTTAGAGGCCTGTACCACGAAGATGAGTTTTGGCATATTCAGGTAACTTCAGGGTTAACACTGAGTTTTCTCTGCTGCAAAGGTGGTTCACTCTTCCCAGAGTACATCCCCATGGCCACTATGCTTACCAATTCTGACGTCATCATGACACCATCTTTGTGTCATGCGACAGCTGCACCGAAGTGTCTGTGACACCAGATATCTATGTTCCAGTCGATTCTCTTATTTAAAATATCAATATTTTAGTAATTTGGGGTAAATTCATTTAGTTTGTCATTAACAGGAACACAGTGGAGAGTACATGTATTTTTGGGATCGTCTAAAGGGGCCAATATTACCTGCTTTGCTCACCGTTTGTTGTTCATCATTTACACCTGCTGTTAAGGGGCAAGAAGCTGCTGCAGTATTCTCCTAAATGACAGGTCTCGCCACTTGGACAATATTGCGTCATATGCAAACTGTTTCAACACTTGGACACACTCTCTGAGCTTGCAGGATTCTCATGAAAATGGTGGTTATTAAAATCCTGCTCCTCTCAAATAATCAGGCCCCATCTTAACTTAATGACCCTGTAGTACCATATCACCCTATTAGAGCACTTTGCTCTCACACTGCAGGCTCACTGCTGGGGGCTTCCCATGATGCATTCAGTATTTCCTTTTCAGTCACATTCTTCACTCACTATGTGTTAACAGACCTCTCTGCATTGAATCGTACCTGTTATTAATCTCTGTCTCTCCTCCACTGCCTGTCTTTATCCTGTCTTCCTCCCCTCGCCCCGCAGATGGCCCCGCCCCTCCCTGAGCCTGTTTCTTCCTGTTAAAAGGGAGTTTTTCCTTCCCACTGTCACCAAAGTGCTTGCTCATAGGGGTCATATGATAGTTGGGTTTTCTCTATATGCATTATTGTAGGGTAAATGGCCTGTATTTGTATAGTGTTTTACTAGTCCCTAAGGACCCCAAAGCACTTTACACATTCAGTCATGCACCCATTCACACACTAAGGTCTACCTTATAATATAAAGCGCCTTGAGGCGACTGTTGTTGGGATTTGGTGCTGTGTAAATAAAATTGAATTGAAAATTGAAAATCCAGGCTGGTATCGATGATACTGATCTGATACTGATACTTTGTACAAAAAAGTAATGTGTGGAAACTCAAAAGCAAAAGTAATGTATTTCAAATTATTCTTTCATAAAGAATACAAGACATCAGACTTCTTGTTCTAATTCTTTAATTAGGAAGAATTATCAAACAAAAAATTAAAAACACCTGAAAAGTCAATGCCTACATAGAAAAATATTCAGTTAGTGATCATGTGACTGAAAATAATAATATAGCTGAGAAACATTTTATAGACACATGTTATTATCTATCTTATTAAATATTTTTTGAGTTGAATTTCCATTATCTTGTATTTATTATAAAGGTTTTGCAATGTGGGCAACATGGTGGCATGGTGGTTATTAGGGCTGGGCCATATCATACCGTTCACCGCTATAATGTTGGGCAACGATAACAAATTGAAATATGGCGATAAAATATGGGTAAAACGCGCATGCGCAGTGCCTTTGTTTTCATATGCACATGGCGGAAAAAGTATGGCGGCCACGGAGAATGAGAAGAGTGAAAGTGGATCGTTGAATGAAACGAATGAACCTGAACTGGTTTGTAAAAATGCTGCAACTTCACTGGTGTGGAACTGGTTTAGCTTTCGTCCCTCAGATACACAACAAAGCACTATTTTTGGTAGCGCATGCTAGTGGGCCGTCGTTATTACCGTGTTGTTTGGAAAATACGGCGCACTTAAAATCAACCCTTTGATTTGTCTGAAAGTCGACAGAGCCCCTTATAATCCCGTGTGCCTTATGTATGAACTCTGGTTGTGTTTACTGACCTCGAGACGATTTTATGTGCACGGCGCTCGAAAATCTGTCAAATGCTTTAGTACGACTTTGCTAAGCTACGAAGCCGGTTGTCGTTAGCAACCACGACGGTTAAACAATGGCGTGGCTCCACCGTCCGCTTATTAATATATTGACCTTTCACAATAAAGCTCAAGATCCTGTTGAGACTTTTAAAAATAAACGAAATCCCGTGAAAGAGTATTCAGAGTGTTTACAGATGAGAAGCATAAAAGAGGCATCAGGTGCTAAAAAATAAACCTTAGACTCAAACGTTAGAACAGGCTTTTCCCCGCAGCACGCCGTGTAATAAATACTCACAAAGAAAACGGCGCCGTTACAACTTATGTCTAAAAATGTATCGTTTCATGCATCGGTTAAAAGTCTCAACTCCAGGTACACAGCGCCCAGCTGAAAACACTTCACGCAAGTCGAGCTGCCCGAGATTCACAGAATTTACAGAAAATGTTAAATTTTTGTGATTTATATCGTTATCGGGACGATAGATGTCTTATATCAGGATATGAGATTTTGGTCATATCGCACAGCCCTTTGTTGATTCATGGTTTTCTTCAGTTTTTGTTCTACTGCAGAATATTTTTAAGGTTATCTGCTATAAAAAGCCAGGCCAGAAAAATCTCCTTCATGTTTTTTTCTGTTTTATCCTCAGTTACTTTGACACTGTCTGAGTCAGACCTGAATTGAATCAATAATAGAAATCAGTGTTGATACCCAGCCCTAGTCAGCAGCCTAGGCCTGACAGAAGTGGATGCAGCTGTGGGTAATGAGAAAAGATGAAAAGAACGATTGATAACTTTTTCGTTAAGGCCTGAACCATCTGAAATTCATAGCCAGCTCTGACATGGAGCCATCAACCTCTCAGGTTATGTCTAACACCGGTCCGGAGACGGCATCCCATAATGAGCCACACACGATTGACTCTGAGCCAGAGCCCACTGAAAGTAAAAGGGGGACGTGTATACATTTCAAAGAGAGTGGTTTGACCAGTTTCCCTGGCTAAGATACAGTAAAGCTGACCACCTGATGCACTGCGTTTACTGTGATGAGTGTGGAAAGACCACAAGCGGCAATACTGCATTTGTGACTGCTGCTTAGGGCTGGGCGATATAGCCTAAAATTCATATCGCGATATAATTTGAAGCACGTGCGGTAACTGTCATGGTCCTGGGTCGGTGACCCAGCGCTTTTAGTTTATTATCATTTTCTAGTTTATGATGATAATGATTATTGTTTGAGTTCTATGTGTTATATTCGGTCTGCCTTTGAGTCTGCGTCTGTGTCTCTGTCTGTCTATGGTGTCAACCCGTCTGTTTGTGAAGCTGTCTGTTTAGTTCTGTGTCTTGTTTGGTTCCCCGTGTTTGAGTTTCCTGCTTTATTGTGAAGGTCTCTGTCTGATGTGAGTGTGTTCAGTTTACATTTCCCCTGTCCCGTCAGCTCCGATTCCTCCCAGCTGTGTTGCCCTCCTGTCTCTCATCCCCTGATTACTGGTGTGTGTATTTAAGCCCTGTGTGTTCTCCTCCCTGTTGCCGGTTCGTCTGTGTTCCTCCGTGTCAGTCTGTGTTCCTCGGTGGCCTGCTCGTCGTCTGCCTCTCATCCTCTTGTCGTATGCTCCCAGGTCTGTTATTTTAGTTCTCCCAGTTTAGATGTTTTCAGTTATTTGTCATGCCCCCACTGCTTGTTTGCCACTACACCTTGTAAATAAACTTCACTAGCGTTTTCATCCACTGCTTGCATCTTGGGTCCTCCTTCCTCCACACCACACGGCTCGCCTTCCCAGCCGCGACAGTAACGATATATATCACGATATATTCTTCTGTATAACGTATTTCCCACACTATAAGGCACACTTAAAATCCTTTAATTTTCTCAAAAATCGAGAGTGTGATTTATGTATGAATTCTGGTTGTGCTTACTGACCTCGAACCGATTTTGGCTGCAGAAATCTGTTAAAAAATGTTTTAGTACAACTTTGGTAAGCTGCACTGCTTGATGGATTGTCAGAGCATTACGGCTGCCGTAGTGAGGAGCTTCGCGGAGTAATCTGGGTCCAAAACTCCGTCCGTTTCAGGTCCCAAAGTCAAACGAATACTAAGAGTTAAAAACGGTCTAAATTCTTTCATCATCAGCGTTGCTGCTTTACCAGGTGTAACAATTAAGTTTAACATCCAGGCATCCATGAAAACAGAATTTATTAAATTTCACGGAGTTAGAAGTTAACAGGAAGTTAGCTCGCTAGTTTACACCTAAACATGACATACTATGTTCTGACGGAGAGATTTTTGAAGCTAATTCAAACGTACAGCTCTGCTATCACTTCCTCTTTTTTTTTTCTTTTTTTTTTTTTGCCTGTCCCGTTTGGCTCTTTTGCCATCAGAATTGTTGTCTAAAGGCAAAGAAAGATGCCCAACGGATTTACTTTACCAAATTGACCATCCCAGTCTTGCCGTAATGGTCCATTTGATTCACCTTTTATTGTTTATTTTATTTTCACTTACTGAATACGGGACAGACTTGACTGGAGGAAAGAAGGGGAGAAAGAAAGAGGGAAAGAGAAAGAGCTGAGAAGAGGGACGGGGAGAAGGGCAAAAAACAAAAACCAACAGAATGAGCAGAAAAAAAAAAAAGAAAAAAAATGCATATATCAGTCACCTGGGGCCCGTTCTTCGTACCTCACTAAGTAAGTTAGCTGGATTTGATTGTTGACGATTTCGCGTGATCCTGGATCGTTCGGTTCCCCGAAGCTCATCCGGGACTTGCTGTCGTAGCAACAGAGCTGTAAGCGTAAACCTGCTCGGGAGCAGGTTTACTTTATGTAAACAGGATTAGATCGCGACCACGCAGGTATGTCCGCTTCATTTATACGAAAGCAACAGCGATATTCCACCACTGTTTCACCATAAATAAATATTATCAATGTAACTAAAGATAATGCAGCACTGGATCCTTTTATTGATTACACACAGATACATACAGGTCATTTCCTAAAAAAAGGGAAATGAACTATTAACATTGTCTGTGAAGGTTCTCAGTCATCCAGGTCATCGTAGTCAAAGGAGCTTGCAAAGAAAAGCGTCTGGACTTCTTTAAGTTGCTTGAAGACGTTTCACCTCTCATCCGAGAAGCTTCTTCAGTTCTAAGGGTCAAATGGTGGAGAGTCCCAGATATAAACCTAGTGGGAGTTTCCCCCCACAGAGGGACAAAAGGACCCCCTGATGATCCTCTAATCGCCTGAGCCAAGGTGTGAAACTGGGCGTGGGTCCCAATCAGCCAGAGTTTCGGGTGTGTTCATTGTGAAACCTGGCCCCACCTTATCATGCGAATTCCTGAGGTCAGATGGCCCAGGATGTGAGTGGGCGTTAAGGCGTCTGGGAAGGATCTCAAAACTGGATTATAGATGGCAGAGAGTTGGTGTCGTAAACCCCCGCCTCTGTTCAAAGATGGTCGCTCACAGTGGACATAGATGGCTTCTTTCACTCCTCTTTCAAACCATCTGTCCTCTCTTTCCAAAATGTGAACATTGGCATCCTCGAAAGAGTGTCCTTTATCCTTAAGATGCAGATGGACTGCTGAGTCTTGTCCTGTGGAGGTGGCTCTTCTGTGTTGTGCCATGCGCTTGTGAAGTGGCTGTTTGGTCTCTCCAATGTAGAGGTCTGAGCATTCCTCGCTGCACTGTACAGCATACACCACATTGTTAAGTTTGTGTTTTGGAGTTTTGTCTTTCGGGTGAACCAGTTTCTGTCTGAGCGTGTTGCTGGGTCTGAAATACACTGGGATGTCATGCTTGGAGAAAACTTTTACTTGTTCCCATGTTCTAGTGGGTCCTGTTGTGGCTCTAATGTGAAAGGGGATATAATATAACATAATATAATATAATATAATGTAATGTAATATATTATTGGATAATATAGTGTAATATAATAAATCTACCCACTAGAACATGGGAACAAGTAAATGTGGAATACAAGAATATTCTACAGAATGGTAATATTCATCACTGATATTGCTTTTAGTCTCTTGGAAAGAGACCCTGAAATAATCTGTTAGTTTGTTCATAACAGCAACCAAGAAAAGGGCAGAGCAAAAAAAAGACAGGTGGTGGTCCTGCACCCCCTCGTCAACAAGTTGGTTAAGTGAATAATACCCTCACGGGAAAATCGATGTCTCTCTATGAGCACACTGTCGCGCTGAGCTAAAGGATCCTGTCTATCCCGCAATATATGCTGGATTCTGAGGACTCTCCTTATCAATCTTGCACCTTCCACAATGGGCTGCTCGCGTATACGGACAGGACATGGCTGCGACAGGCTTCCCAAATCCACCTTCGCTTTTATAGCCGTGGTCTCTCATCTTGATTACACGAAGTAATTTACAATTACTACTCTGAAATATGAATTACATCTGTAATAATCACATACATGTAATAGAATGTTAATAGTTCATTTCCCTTTTTTAGGAAATGACCTGTATGTATCTGTGTGACATCAATAAAAGGATCAAGTGCTGCATTATCTTTAGTTACATTGATAATATTTATTTATGGTGAAACAGTGGTGGAATATCGCTGTTGCTTTCGTATAAATGAAGCGGACATACCTGCGTGGCCGCGATCTAATCCTGTTTACATAAAGTAAACCTGCTCCCGAGCAGGTTTACGCTTACGGCTCTGTTGCTATGACAGCAAGTCCCGGATGAGCTTCGGGGAACCGAACGATCCAAGATCACGCGAAATCGTCAACAATCAAATCCAGCTAACTTACTTAGCGAGGTACGAAGAACGGGCCCCTGGTATATAATGTTGTGCTACGTGATTGCTAGCGACACAGCTATGTTAGCATAACATTAGCACAGTGAAGCTGGAGGATGAACGCCAACCTTTTTTCCACTTGAGAAAAGTTAACGTGAGGGATTCTGGTGGTCAGGGACAAATGCAATCGCATAGCAGGATGCTATACACGGGCCAAACTTCAGTCAGGAGAACAACTGAGATTATTCATCCACAATACGAGGTTAGTCATTAATATACTGAAACAACGTGGGAATAGAACAGCTGCGAGATTTTTTTCCCCCAGAAATCTCTCAGTCAGAACATGCTATATCATGCTTAGGTAACTAGCGAATCTAGCGAGCTAACGTCTAACTCCGTTAAATGTAATAAATTCTGTTTTCATGGATGCCTGGATGTTAAACATCATAGTTATACCTGGTAGAGCAGCAACGCTGATCATTTTATTAAAGATGGAAGAATTTAGACCGTTTTCAACTCTCAGTGATGTTCGTTTCACTTCGGGACCTTAAAGGACGGAGTTTAGGACCCAGATTACTCCCAGATTTACGAGCACCTTAGTCCGACAAATACGGCAATAACGACGGCCCGCTTGCATGTTCTACAAAAAAATGTGCTTTGTTGTGTATCTGACGGACAAACACCAAACCAGTTAAGTTGCACCATTTTTACAAACTAATTCTGGTTCATCCGTTTCACTCAACAATCTGCTTTCCCCATTCTCATTCTCCGTTACCGCCGTGCTTTTTCGGCACTTCGCATGCGCGTTTTACCCATATTCTATCGCGATATTTCATTTTCTTATCGTTGCCTAGTATTGTACCGGTATTACCCTGAACGGTATAATATGGCCCAGCCCTAGTTGCTTGAAGACGTTTCACCTCTCATTCAAGAAGCTTCTTCAGTTCTAAGGTCAAATGGTGGAGAGTCCCAGATATAAACCTAGTGGGAGTGACATATGTCTGTGAAGGTTCTCAGTCATCCAGGTCATCGTAGTCAAAGGAGCTTGCAAAGAAAAGCGTCTGGACTTCTTTAAGTTGCTTGAAGACGTTTCACCTCTCATCCGAGAAGCTTCTTCAGTTCTAAGGTCAAATGGTGGAGAGTCCCAGATATAAACCTAGTGGGAGTTTCCCCCCACAGAGGGACAAAAGGACCCCCTGATGATCCTCTAATCGCCTGAGCCAAGGTGGGAAACTGGGCGTGGGTCCCAATCAGCCAGAGTTTCGGGTGTGTTCATTATGAAACCTGGCCCCACCTTATCATGCGAATTCCTGAGGTCAGATGGCCCAGGATGTGAGTGGGCGTTAAGGCGTCTGGGAAGGGATCTCAAAACTGGATAGAGCTGGGCGATATGAGATTTTTTTCATATCACGATATGTTTTTTTTCATTTCAGGCGATAACGATATCTATCACGATATAAGCCAAATAACTATATTTGTAAGATTTAAATGTGCCGTTGCTCACAAGTAAAATGTGAAATAATCAGCAGCTTGTTTTTATTTAAATATTTATTTCCCATAATAAGTTCAACAGGGTAGATGTACTTCAGGAACATGAGACTTTTTCAGATAAATAAAGGCAAATATTGCAAACTACACAAAAGGCAGCCGCTAAAGCGTTTAAGTTTCAAAATAGAACAAACGAAACAGACTAAATTGTCAATTCCACTTAGAAACAAAATATTAATTCTAAAAATAAATCTTAGTTTGTCTTACAGAAGAACAGACAAAACTGACTAACTTTTGTCAATATCAAATAAACTTAGAACTAAAAGGAAATTCTCAATCTCTCCTTGTTGTATAGCTTAGCTTTTCAAACAGTTTTAACAGTTACTTTAGTCTGACAAAAGCCGAATGACGAATTAGCGCTTCCAGTCAGAGACTGAGGCTACGTCCACACGTACACGGGTATTTTTGAAAACGGAGATTTTCCGTTTTCGTTTTAAAAAATAATCCCGTTCACACGTAAAGGCAGAAATGAAGGAAAACACTGCTATGAATATGCCAAAGCAGCAGGTGGCGCTAGATTCCTAACCGTGCAGAAATGTTGGCCAATCAGAAGTCTAGAAGCCTCGGTGGGAAAAAGTAAACAAAGCTGCGGCATAGAAGCAGAACCGAGTCGTATGTGTGGACGGACAGTAACTGTGTGTATATGTAAGCATTTAAACACTGCAGAGAGTAGAATTAACAGTATTGTAGAAATTCATTTCACCGAAACAATAACGTGGCGCACAGTGTGACGCATGCACCAGTTTATTGTATTTCCAGACTTGCTTTCGGCACATTTACAGTGCAGCTACTCTGTTTTTGTCAGACTTGAAATAGCCGAAATACCTTCACACTACGGAACTTCTATGGCTCTTCCGTTCGACAATCTCTCCGGCGTTGGAACCATCATCTGGTTTTTCTTCGGTCACGCTCGGTTGATTTTTCTAGTCGGCACACTCATTTCCTCCATTACGCGCTGGCTCCATTACCCGCTGGCTGCTTCCCAAACAAACACACGTGCAGCTTGGCACTTGTGCTGTACGTAACAAGTCACCCGACGTGACGCTGCGGCTGTGATTGGTTCGGCTCTGCGCTACTTAATTTGGATTGGCTGACCTTTTTTTTTCTTTCTTTTTTTTAAGAGGACAAGAGCAGCGAGGTCTATCGCGATAGCTTAATTTCTCTATCGAGTAAAAGTTATATCGCGATACATATCGTTATCGTTCTATCGCCCAGCTCTAAAACTGGATTATAGATGGCAGAGAGTTGGTGTCGTAAACCCCCGCCTCTGTTCAAAGATGGTCGCTCACAGTGGACATAGATGGCTTCTTTCACTCCTCTTTCAAACCATCTGTCCTCTCTTTCCAAAATGTGAACATTGGCATCCTCGAAAGAGTGTCCTTTATCCTTAAGATGCAGATGGACTGCTGAGTCTTGTCCTGTGGAGGTGGCTCTTCTGTGTTGTGCCATGCGCTTGTGAAGTGGCTGTTTGGTCTCTCCAATGTAGAGGTCTGAGCATTCCTCGCTGCACTGTACAGCATACACCACATTGTTAAGTTTGGAAATAAACACTTATGGATATATGTGATGTCTTGATGAATCGAGCAGGTATTTGAAGTTTACGCAGCACCATTCTCACATGAATCATCTTCAAAGGTTTATTGTGTGACCCAGAAAGAGTAATATTTCAAACTCTGCCACTCTGCGTTCCTCTGCCACTGCCTCGTTTGAGTTTTGGACGAAATGGATTCTGGGATATTTCATTTCGTCATTTTGAGCTGATTGGAGACAAAAACAGCCAATCAGATTTTTTTTGCATCCAAGTCTGTGATTGGCTGGTTTTGTCTCACAAATATAACGGTGTACAGAAAGAGTTGAGCGCGCACGGGCAGAAATGTTGAGAGCGCGAGCGACACATTGCGAGCGAGCGCAAGTGCAAAAACTGAGCGAGAGGGGCTGCTGTTGTGTGTGTGTGTGTGGATAATAGCAAACACTGAAATACAGTTTTTGCACGCAGGAATGAATTTTGTTCACTCAAATTCAGCTTTTCTTCGCTCAAAATAATTTTCTCCTCAAAATGCAACACTTGCACCTGCAAATTTTTTTTACGTGCGCTCAGAATAGTGGCACAAAAATAACGCCATACAACAGTGCAACCGTGACAACAAGTTAGTCTAGAGCTCTGACAGGTGTACTGCAGTCTTTATGCTTAGAGCCTAACCTACTCTCAAACAGGTTAAGTTCCAGATTAGAGATCAAGAAGTATGACATCATCACCCATTCACCAATCAGTTTTCCAGAAAATGGCATCACCATTCCTGGAAGATCCCATCAGACCTCCACAGAGTCCAAGGTTTAAAAATTAGGGGCTGGCTAAGAAACAAGCACTGATACAAAGCAAGTCTGTTTAAAAAGGAGGAGATTTGGAGATTGTGTGTTTTGGATGAGAATGAAACATGAAACTGTTCATTATAGTTGTTCATATATTGTTTACATTATATTTGTTACATCCTGCACACAACCTAACCTTTTCTCACGCAGCATGCTTGGAACAGTGGTGATTGGCATTGGCACAGCTGGTTGTGTTAGGATCAGAGACATGCTGGTGCCACTACGTGGCAGTCCTGCAGAGAAACTTGCTGTCAAAGGATTTATATCCAGGTAACACACACATGCTGATGCAGCTCATTAATGATATGAGATATAGTGTATGTGGTCTTTGTCAAGCAAAATTATTGTCATAAATCGTTAGCTCATGATGAGTCCAGAGGTGAATGAAAATAAAGCTAACTGATGGATGTCACAACATTGCAAGGGCAGCAGTGTAAGCAGAGACAAGTTGTCCTTATTCCTACCCAGGTCCTCCAGCTCTTCCAGGGGTGCACTGAGTAGTTCCCAAGGGCAGCTGAGATATCTAATCTCTCTAATTAATCTGTCCTGGGTTCTTCCATGAAGACCTCTTCAAAACAGGAGGCATCCTAGTCATCATGCAGAGGAATAGTAAAACTACAGTGAGCCCTTAACCAAAGCACGTGGATAGAATGTAGGTCGATTGGTAAACCAGCAGATTTGTTTTCAGACTCAGCTCTGCACCAATCGATGTCAGTCTTCTCACTTGTGAGACCCTGAGAAATTCCTTCCCTTGGAGTAGCTACTCCCCTCCAATCAACGGGCACTCTGCCACTTTTTTTTTTTTTTTTACAGAGGACCATCACCTCAGACTTGGAGGTGCTGGTTTTCATTTGAGTTGCTTCCAGCTGGGCTGTTAACCACTCTAGCTGAATGTTATCATCTGATCAAGCCAAAAGAAACAAATCATCTGCAGAAAGCAGAGGCCACCCTGAGGCCATCAAACCAGAGATTCTCCATCGGAGCAGTCACAGATACAGTAGAACACTTCTTCCACCTCTTCAGTTGCCGAACTGTTTCCCAGGATTGGAACAGGTTCCAGCCCCATTCCAGGGTCTGGTTTCAGAACCCCCAAGCTGTGACGAGGTGAAGTCAGCTGTTTCCAGCTGGTATCTCTCAACCTCACACACTAATTCATGCTCCTTCCAAACTGGAGGCCATGACTTGCCATGTACCCATAAAAAGTCACAGTACACTACAGTGTTCACTGTCCCGTCCAACTCCATGAATTCAGGTGTGTAAAGTCAAGCACCCAGGGTTGCAGACTGTGTTTACGAACAGTTTGTAAGACTGTTAGTGAATTAAAGTTCATAGCGTTGTAATGTAAAGCTGTTATGTTGACAATCGGTGTATATTTTCATTTTTGTTGTTTGTGAATCTTCAGTCTCATCGGATGTTGTCTTAACTGTGACTACTGTATTCTTCCTTTTGCTTCTTTTGCTTTGGTTTACCAAAGGAGAAGCCTGGAGCCTCAGCAGGGAGTGAGTCGGATCTCACTGGAGGAGGCTTTGGGTAGAGACGACGTTCATGTGGCGTTCATCTGTACTGAGAACATGTCACACGAGGACAATGTCAGGTAAATGTCTGTGCAACTACAAAATGTTGTAGAAAAAATGTACAGGGGGTTGGGAATACTTAGATTACAAACGTGAAAGAGGTTAAACATCAGATTTAAGGAAATATGCTGAGTCATTTTTCCTGGAGTGGAAACCGCGCAATTTTTTTTCACTGAATCAGTAGCCAGACTGCATCTAGACTTAGTAACACATTGTTTTTCCCTTCATCGGGAGCAGCGCTGGGCTCTCCAAATCACGGACAAACAGGATCCCACATTCGTGATTTTTATTTCACAAACACTTGTTGTAATGACTAACTACTCCTGACATTTTGGAGATGTTTGCTCTTTATACAGTAAAGTTACAGCGGGATACAAATAACATCGGGCTGATCCTGCCACGATTTGTTCCCCCGGTTCAAATCACAGACAGACAGGATCCCACAGCTGTTTATGTTTTTGAACCTATTTCGCAGAGGAATTGAAAAATGTATTGACAGCAATGTTGAATATTATTACACAGGAAAAAACAACTACAGTAAAATAATCCCACCGTGACGCCTCTGCCTTTGTAAATGGAGGGACAGTAACTGTGTGTGTGTATGTAAGTGTGTAAAACCTGCAGACAGTCAGATTAACAGTATTTTGTCTCTATCTGCCATGCTGCAATTCATCTCATGTAAACAATAATGTGGCCACAGCGTGACGTGATAAAAGGCGCATACCTTTGATGTTGTGTTACAAACTCCACACGTAAAGGCAAAAAATAAGTTTTAAAAAATCTCAGTTTTCTGTGATTTGAAACACGTTTACGTGGATGAAAGGTCCAAACACACAGAAACAGCTGCGTTTTTAAAAAAACCTGTGTGGGTGTTAACGCAGTGTAAAAGAGTTAGTAGTTTATTTTATTAATTTATTGCTGTTTACTTGCATTTGCTTAATTGTTTACTAAATGTTTGAGGTGTGAAATAAACCGCAGTGGAGCAAAATATGGGCGTGTGCGGTTGGAGGATGTGTTTGTGCGGGGGGGTCTAAACAAACGTTCAAATATGCCTAAGCGCTCATGTAAAATGTAATTACATATCTAATTTTGTCCCCAATAGTGCTCTATTATCTGACAGGAGTCTTTTTCTCCCATCGTAGAAAACATTTGTAACAAAATTCTGAATGTTTACGAGACCTACTACTTATTCTTGTTGCCTTCATTTTGACCAAGAACTCGTGTCTCATTAGGATGTTTCTGCAGGCACAGAAGCATGTCTGTGTTGAGTATCCTATGACCATGAGCTACAAGGCTGCGGTGGAGCTTTGGGACTTAGCTGAAGAAAAAGGTGATCATTTATGATTGTGTGCTACCATGCACTTTCCCTTTGCACGTCAAACGCTGAGTTCGGAGAAATGCTGTCAAACAGATAATTAAAAAGTGAAGCAATTCAGCTGTAACATCTCAGAGTAATGGAAGTTCCTTTTATTAAGTACAGTGTTGTCATCACTACTGCTGTGAGAACAGCATGAACATTTACCCCTGATGGTTCTGCAAGTGATCACTAATTCATAATAGCATTTGGATCGGTTGTTTTGCAGAAACACAGTTTGATGATACTGTGGGAAATGACTTTTTGTTTTATTTAAGAAAAATAGTAGCTCATTTTGGATTTGATTGCAGCAACACTTCACTTGTGTCAAGATGGGGAAACAAAGGCTAAAAAATATTTGTTATACTAAAAGAAACAGCTGAAGGAACATTTTGCGACAAATTAGGTTCATTGGCAACAGGTCAGTAATATGATTGGCTGTAGAAAGAGCATGTTAGAGAGCCAGAGTAATATTATGGGCAGAGAGTCACTAATCTGCAAAAAACCGAGTCTACAAAAGTTGTGGAACAATGTTAGAATAATGTTCTTCTGTTATGGACCACACAGACTAGATGTCTCCAACTACAGCAAATGATATTAATGATATATTAGATTCCAAGAATCTGGAGGAATGTCTGTGTGCATGGGCACAGAAAGGCTGAATGCCCCTCAGGGGGAGCTGCATTAAAAACAGACATGATTCTGTCATGGAAATGACAGCATGGATTTAGGAACGCATCCAGAAATAATTGTCTTTTAACACAGTTAGCAGGTTAAAGCTGCAAAGAAGAAGCCATCAGAAATCTGCTGTGGGCCAAACCTCTGAAGCTGAATCAAAATTTGAAATTCCTTCCCCAAAATATAAAGACGAGAGGGATCATCATGGAGGTGCATCAGACAGGAACAGACTTCAGAGGCTTTAGGGCAACATGTTTCTTCCAGGTTATACTCAGGGAGGGTCTTTGCATACCTGAGTAAGACAACAACATTTGGCACACGAGGAAATGAGATGCTACGCAGTGGCTGGCATCTTTTTGAGACACGTTGTCTTCAAATCCAAGTTGAGCTAATATTTTCACAACATTTTTCATAAATGGTAAATTTCCTCTGTTTAAACATTTGATGTTTTCTGTATTCTGCTGAGAATAAAATACGGGCACACATGATTGCATCGCCTGTTTGCATTTTGTGTAGCATGCCTTCTTTTTTTGTTTGTAAAAGTTTGAATCCTCTGATTCTCAGCAACTGTGTCTGTTTGTCAGGAGTGATTCTGCATGAAGAACACATTGAGCTGCTGACAGAGGAATACAAACAGCTGAAGAGAGAGGTAGAGGGGAAAACCTTGCAAGAAGGTACTCTTCATTTTACTGGTAAGAGACAGAAGCTAAAGAGTGTCTTTTTAAATAACCCTTGGGTTAGAGCTGGGCGATATATCGAGTTTTTAAAAAATATCGATATATTTTTATACTAGATATAAGATCTGACAATATCCTTTATATCGATATAGTCTATGTTACGTTATAATTAAACTTGCGGAGCCGAAGTTTGCCTCTCTTTCGTCCACTTTCGTCTTTACGCAACGTTACTCGGCCTCGTCTCTCCTTCACTGAACACAACTCCCCCTCCTCCCCCATCGCTTCACCTGCAGGAAGCAACAAGATGGACACGGCAAATCTCCTTTAACGAGTTACTGCGCATCGCCCCGTGCGTGGGGCTGGACGGCGTCAATGTGTTAGCTAGCTAACCACGCTAACGAGCTAACCGCGCTAACGCCATGCAGCCCAGAGGTGCTGCACGGACTAAAATCCTTTCATTTTCTCAAAAGTTGATAGCGCGCCTTATGTATGAATTCTGGTTGTGCTTGATGGCCGCGAACCGATTTTATGTGGTACACGGCGCTCAGCAATCTGTCAAAATGTTTTAGTACGACTTTGGTAAGCTACGGAGCTGCACCGCTTGATGGATTGTCGGAGCATTACGGCTGAGCCTCGCGGAGTGATACGTACTGTGCTTCAACGTAATAGTACCCTACTGTGTATAAGGACCATAAATGGCACCTGTTAAGAGACGTGGTTGCGAAGCGGATTTCAAACTCCAGGTTGTCAGTCACGCAGTACAAGTTGGGAACAGAGCAGCTGTGAAATCTGTCTTTGTTATTGTGCTCGGCGTCTTTTAGTTTACATTTTGACTGCACAATTGTGAGCTCTTTGTTTAGCACAAAAACAACCTTGTTTTCTTTTATTTATGGAGCATTATTATTTAATAAATGCTCATAATTTATTTTTGAGTAAATTTTATGTACATCTGCTCTATGTTAATAAAAGTGCCTGTGTGACATCTGGGACACAGCTTTGACTAAGAACTCTCTTTTTGTTCTTACTTTATGGCTTTAAAAAAATATATCGAGATATATATCTTATATCGCCATCCAGCTAAAAAATATCAAGATATGAATTTTGGGTCATATCGCCCAGCCCTACCTTGGGTTTAAAATCTGATCACGTTTCCACCAGCAGAACGTTACCCAGGGAAGGGAATATTGTGAGGATCTGCAAAGGATGAACTAGGCCCTCGTTTACAGTCCCTGCACGCGAGGCAGAAGCACAATGACCAGTGAAAACCAGATGAATATGAAAACTCTAAATATGCTTGTATGTGTATCTATGTATAATATTCTGTGCAGCACCTGTAGTGTTTAAAGAAAATTGTTGGTGTAGTTACCGCCTGTGATTTAAATAGTGAATTGTGTATCCTGTTTGTGTATAGCAGCCTGCAGACGTTTGTTTGCGACAGCACACGTCTCCTGAGCAATCCCAGCACATTCTTCTTCGGCGAGTTAAAGCATAGGAGTGGTGTGTGCTGTTACTCAGTAAGACTAAGTTCAGAGGTAGTAACGTTGAGCTTGGTATTTTTCAGAAACAATTGTTATTCTATACAAACAGAAATATAGAAATTTATGCTTTCTAAAGAAAACTCGTATCTTTAGAAATGCTATCCTTTGCAATCTTAGAAACAGTATTAGGGGAATTTTTGACAAAAATTTGATGTGAGGTCTAATAATTCAGTCATCTGTACGATGCTTTAAACACACAACAGTTCTCATCAACTCTAATTCAAACTTCAGGAAACTCTTAGTAATGTACGTGCTGTAATTTCTTCAAGGTGGAGCTTTAAAGCCTGGATTTGGTTTCCCATCATTCAGCGGCATCGCCCGCCTTACTTGGTTGGTTGAGTTGTTTGGTGAGCTCTCAGTATCTGCAGCAACACTGGAGGAGGACCCTGCTAACAGCTACAGCAAGATGACTGCAAAGCTGCTAACATCTGACAACAGGTACGGAGGATAGATCCATCTGAATGAAGAACAAGAGGAGGACTATACCCTAAGTGAAAATAGGACATCTTATCCCACATGTCAGCACACAAGACTGGGGGCTAGGGCCAACATCAGAGCAGGGTTGGACCAAACAGACTAACTAAACCCCAAACAACAGGAATGTAGATGTGGATAATATTTCAAAAATCATAGCCAAAAGTCTGTTTGAAACATCACTCTTTTCTGTTGTCAGTTGTGCAGTACATGCGTCATAACTTCATTTCACCTAACTGGAATAAATAAAAGTATTTTTAAAGTCAGAAAGCCATTGGAGTAGCCACTGAGTGAGAATATGTCCCAGTCGTTTGGTTGTCATGACGAAAGGACAGATGAGAGGCGTAAATGACGTGTAATCATTTCATCTTATGTCCATCCAGATCTCTGACATGGATTGAGGAACGGCAACCAGGCCTCCCCCGAGCAAAAAACATCAACTTTCAGTTTGATTCAGGGCCTCTGACTCAGATTCCTCCGGCACCAAGAGGGACCGTGGGCCTTTTTATGCAAGACCTGATCCATTTCTCTGCTAAGCTGGCAGGCCAAGTGAGTCCTGAAGAGCTCCAGAGAGAGAGAGTCAGGGTCCTACACTGCCTGGAACTGGCAGGCAAAATACAAGAGCTTTGCCAAGGTTAAAGGGAAACTCCTTGATCTCATTGGATGATAGTTACATTTATACCCCTGTTTCAAAAAACATTTGGGATGCTGTGTGGAATGTAAATAAAATGCAGTGATTTGAAAGTCACATATATTTATAGGCTACGTCCACACGTACACGGGTATTTTTGAAAACGGAGATTTTCTGTTTTCGTTTTAAAAAATAATCCCGTCCACACATAAACGCAGAAATGAAGGAAAACGCTGCTATGAACATGCCAAAGCAACAGGTGGCGATATATTCCTAACCTGTAGAAATGTTGGCCAATCAGAAGTCTAGAAGCCTCGGTGGGAAATAGTAAACAAGGCTGGGGCATAGAAGCAGAACCGAGTCGTATGTGTGGAGGGACAGTAACTGTGTGTATATGTAAGCATTTAAACACTGCAGAGAGTACAAGTAACAGTAACAGTATTGTAGAAATTCATTTCACCGAAACAATTACGTGGCGTAATTGTTTCGGTGAAAAATGGCGCACACCTTTGACGCTGCGTTTTCTGCGTTTTCTCTGTTTTTTTCGTCCACACGTAAATGCAAAAACGGAGTTTTCAAAACTATCCACCCTGGCCGGAGTTTTTAAAAATCTCCGTTTTCAGTGACCGAAAACGCCGTTTACGTGTGGACGAAAGGTGCAAACGCATAGAAAAATCTGCGTTTTCAAAAATACCCGGGTACGTGTGGACGTAGCCTCAGTTTATTCACAATAAAACAACAACCTTCATAAATATCTGGGAAGTGAGGAATGCTGCGTTTGTAGCAGAGGAATGTCGTCCCATTGTTGTGTGATAGAGAATTCAAAGAACTCTTCTTTTGAACTGAGCGCTGACAACAACCTGGATGTCCACGTGCCATCCATGTTTCCCAAAAACAGTTGCTTTAATCGTTTGGCTTTTTCTTTGCATGACATAATTTTAAACTGCATTTATGGATGACATTATTGACTTGCAAGCTTATTCCAGTTGGACTTTCTAAGTGGGGACATCCCAGTTGTTTTGGGAAGTCAACAGGATGGTGATGTACACTAATAAAGTAAATATTAAACCACCTTAAAGTCTGACTTCATTATAGATCAATATTGGTAGGAGAGGATGGCTCGCAATGACAGACTTCCTCCAGACTTTGACGAATGAAAGCTGAAAGAATGAAGGTGCTTTCTGGATACGAGTCACAGCTCAACAAAGATAAGCAAGCAACTGGTGTTTTCATGGTTTCCAATTGGATGAGAGAAACAGTGGGGGAAACACTGGTTGATGACTTGAACAAGGACCCTGGTACGAACACATTACTCACGAATCTTGACAGTTTGTTTCTTGAAGAAAAAGACCAGACCTATGATGTTTCTTGCCTTGAGAAGATAACGACAGACCCCAGTGTAACTGTGACAAGCTCTACCATGGACTTTGAACAATGATACAGTCACACGTGGACGTACACGATGGAGCTTCCCAATGCAGTCTTGGCTTTTAAATCATTAGATGCTGCATGTTTGGATGCTAAAGTCTTTACAGCATGTTCAGATCTGACTTTTACATTTATGAAGTCGACTCTAAAAAGGATATTTGGAAGAAAATCAGAGGCTGTCTCAAGTAGGTGAATTAACCAAGAAATGGTAAATATCCCATAGCAAAAGTGACAGAAAGGCTAGCCACTGGCACAAAGGGATCAGGAAGAAACTCACTGTTTGGCTGCAGTACTAAATGTGCAGTTTATCCGTCTGTTTTTCACTGGGTTAAAGACTGTCCACAAAGGTGAGCAAGTCAAGATAACTGACACAGATAAAGGTGAAGAGTGTAATCCACCGTCTGTAACCAAAGAGTGCTTTGGGATGCAGTTACTGACATTGCCTGCATGCAAATTATGTGTGGGAAAAACAGTGGGTACAAAACTACATCACTGAGCAAAGCCAGAAAGAACTGAGTGCACTGAAGAAAACAATACAGTATGAAGTACAGTATATTATTCGTATTGTATTCTAATTTTTGCTATACAACTTTTGCACTGTCCACTTCCTGCTGCGACAAAACCAATTTCCCACATGCGGGACTAATAAAGGTGATCTTATCTTAGAAACACCCAACTGAAAACTGGTGTATTCAACAATAAAGGTGAAAATTACAGCAGAAATTGGTCTTAAGACCTTCTTTTCCAGAGCCTGAAACACAGCAGACACATTTGTTAATCCAAGTGACAAAGTGTCTAAACGGAGTATTAAAGGCCGTCTGAGACTCGCTGCCCTCCTGGATGCAGAGATGAGGCTTTTATTTTTCTTTTCTATGTTAGGAAGTTCCAATAATTATGAACATTCAGTCACATATGAATACAATTCTCTTCATGTTTAATTCAGTTTATGCAGTTTTATCATTAGCCCATTCTCACATGAACACCCACTGGGTCCTCTACCAGAGGCCTGGGGTCTTGGGGGTCCTTCAAGGTATCTTTGGTTCTCCAAGGACTACGCTTGTTCTGACTTTATAATTTACACTGGCTTATACAGTTTTATAAACTGCCCTAGAGCTCCCTCTGGTGGCTGCTTTGTAATATTCTTTTGATTACTTTGGAAAAAGAAAAATAGAGAAAGCGGAAAATCCAAGATGGCTGAACGTAATGCCAAAGTATTACTGTTTTAAGCTGACATGGACCTTAAAATGTTGCTTTGGACGAGATTTGTCCAAAAGTATGAGTGATGATAAAATAATAATTGTCTCTTTGTTTTATTTACAAATTGTATAATAATTTGTACGTGTGAGTTATGAAAGTTTTTTCTTGTCAGCTCGCAGTAAGTGTGTAACAAGCTAGTTTGCGATAGTAGTTTGCTAATGCAATATTTTGTATGTTTTCAGTTTTACAATAGTCAAAGAGAAGGCGATGATCAGAGGCCATTCTTCAATAAATCAGCACAAAAAAGGAAAATAAGTCTGCTTACTGGAGCATTATCTTACTGTCCAGCCGGTGAAAACAAAGGGCGAGGACAGCACAACTGGAGGGAGGGAAGCTCACCCCCAATTATCCTTTCGTCCCACCGCACTACCCTCTGGAGAGCTTTGCGGTCGTAAGTGGTGCTGTTGCCATACCAGGTGGTGATGCATCCAGTGAGGATGCTCTCAATGGCACAGCGATAGAAGGTCCTGAGGATGCGGGGGCTCATGCCGAATCTTTTCAGTCTCCTGAGGAAGAAGAGGCGCTGCTCCGCCTTCTTCACTGTTTTGTTTGTGTGTACTCACCATGTGAGATCCTCCCCCAGATTTACACCTAGGAAATGAAAGCTGCTGACTCTCTCCACAGCATCTCCATTGATGGTGATGGGCATGTGTGCTGCACCTCCGGAAGTCCACTATCAACTTCTTTGTCTTTGTGACATTGAGGGTGAGATGGCTGTCTCAGCACCAGTGCATCAGGGCGCTGGAGTCTTCTGAATCTTCTGGAATCTGCTGCTGGAATCTTCTGGAGCCACTCGCCCAGTTTGGAGGGTCATTGCCCCGAGTGCTCCCATTACTACAGGGACTACTGCTGCCTTCACCCTCTACATCTTCCTGTGTTCCTTTTCCTGTTGTTGCTATCATTCGGTATAGCTACGTCTATCACTGCAGCTGTCTTCCTCTGCTTGTCCACTGTTGAAATCTCCCAATTTTGGGCTGAAGGAAGGACAGTACTCGGTGTATTTATGCTCAATCAACAATACTTTATTTCCATACAATTCAACACTTAAGAGCATAAGGACCATCATGATGGGGAGACATGCCTGAAGAGGGTCACCGCAAGTCTCAAAATGGTGACGTGTTACTCAGCTTCTTATAGCCGCTAGTGGCCCCCACCTAGTCGTAAAAGCCCAAACATTCACATTCTTTCTCCCTAAGTTATGACCTCGGATCATTGCTCCTCTGCTCTAGACACAAAGTCTCCTTCTGTTTATGATTCAGCAATAAAACATGTCAAGAACACAGTATGAGACATTCACAGCAGATCAAGGATACAGAGTGATGCACACTTATCTAATAAACTAATAAGTGAATATGTTCTTTTAACTCAAAAGTATAATGAGAACTAAACTACATACTGATCACACACTCTATATTAAAGGGTATAATATGATCTACAGCAGTATTCTAATCCAACTACTTTGATTACATATATAAGGTAACATATAATAACAGAATAATCTCACACCACCACGACTATATCCTTTTGGTTAGCCATCACCAGCTTGTCTGTCTGTATTTGGAAGTTCCACAGGATTTTAATTCGGTCAGTCACCTCGGAGTCTCTAGGTCATCTTGACACAGATATTCCTGCATACTATGACAGCAACTTGGTAATGGCATTCCATGTATGGCCTGCCTGCTAGCACCTTGCTCTTAGGTGTTGGTTGTCTCAGGGGCATCTTTGCACAGCCTGTGTCTGGGGTCTTGTCCAGTGTGATAGACCCCAGCCTCTATTGATCGTGTGCTTAAGGGCTTGTTCTTGTGCTGCCATGAGTAGTGCTTCTGTGCTGTCTTTCACCAGCCACCGGTAGGATTTCTGGATGTCAGTCACTTTTTCTGCCTTCAGTACAAATCCTGCGGGCGCCTGTTCTTCCAGGGTGGTTTTTCCACTTGCTCGTCTTCTTTCTTTGGTTTCTTCTGCCTGAGGTATTCAATAAGCACTGGTGCTTAGTGTTCCTGATGCATTCATGGACATTCATGTTGTTTCATCCTGGATAGGGGACACAGTAGTCTTGGGCCTCCTTTCTTCTGCTTGACATATAATCTCAGGGTGCTGGATTTGGGGTGAAACCCTCCATACATGGTCAGGAGCTTTGTTGTCTTGATATCAGCTGTTTCTATCACTTCCTTTGGGCAGCTTATTATCCCAGTAGGGTATCTATCTATCGGCAGAGTGTAGGTGTGTATGTGCAAAACCTTCAGGATCTACAGTGGTTTTATATTGCTTGTATATTTTTATTGATCAAAATTCTTTGTCTTGAATTATAATTTGAATAAAATACTTGATTATTTTTGGTTGTTTTAAGATCAATATGATCGCTCAGAGAGATGTGTTTGCTGTATCAGCATGCAGGTCAGATAGATGTTTAAATGTTTTCATTCTTTTTTATGAGAGCCAAAACCCTTAGTATTCCAGCTAATGACATTTAGTGATTGTATTGTTTTACTGTCATGATCCTGGGTCATGTGACCCAGCGTTTTGAGTGTTATATTTTTATCATTCATTGTAAGTTCAGCTCCTTCTATTTTCCCTAGGTTACCTCGTCTGTCTCATCTCCAATCCCCTTTTTCCTGTGTGTGTATTTACAGTGTGTGTTCCTCGTCAGTTTGTCATATTAAGTCCATCATGTGTTTCATGTCTGCATTTTCTGTGTAATCAGGTTTGTGTGGTCATGTCTGCGTCCTGTAATGTTTCCTATTTTAATTTTGAAGAGGTCATTTGTTCCATGTTCAGTGTGTTTAGTTTCACTTCCCATCATGTTTATTTGAATCAGCTGATTCCCCACGTGTTTCCACTTCCCTGATCACCTCCTGTGGGTATTTAATCTCTGAGCTCCTGTCATTCTTTGTCCGTTCATCTGTTTTGCCTGCTTACCTGCAATGTCACGCCACGTTTCCAGGTTTATGAAGTCTTCATGTTTCAGGTTTCTATGTTTATGTTTCAGGGTTTTTCATGTTTAGACTTCTTCCAGTATAGGTTATTGTTTCGTGTCGCCTTTGTTTTTGTACTGTTTTATCAGCCTCCAATAAACGGCTCACCCTTTGTTAAAATCAAGTTTCGTTTTGCGTGTCTGGACTTGGGTCCACCTCCTCACTCCACACAGTCTGCTTCCACAGATTGTGACATTTACATAGTAAAGTAAACAATGTCAAAGAAAATGAAAGAAAAGCATGTGACAGGCGACAATGACAAGTGAGGAAACAAACAAATAAAGGCAAAAATAACAGTGACAGTTCTTTGGTAAAGACAGCCAGGGTGTGACATCTTTGTCCCAGTACAATCTACTGTCTATGTACAGTTTGTCTGCTATTATCACGGCTTTCTTTCCTTCTGTCATCTTCATCTTTCTGACTGGGATAAGTTTCTTGCTCCTTTCATATATTTCCTGTGGAAAATGTTCATTTAGTCGGTAATTTGTTCCTCTCAGTTCTTTCCCTTGTTGCTGTACCATTTGTTTATGCTTAAATCTTTCAAATTTTGTGATTATGGGTAGAGGGCCATTGTTTGATGATTTCTTCTGACTGAGTCTTTGTACATATTGCTGAAAATTTCTCTGGAAATGTTAAGTTTCAATGTTATAAGTCCTTGATCAGCTGTTCAGGATCTTTGTTTATTTGTTCTTTGATGCTGGAGAAAATCAGATTGTCCCTCATGCTGCACATTTGTAAGTCGATACAATTCGAAGCTTTCACGCAGAGCTTGAAGTTCTTTGTATAATAGCTCGATCAATGAAAGTCTATTGTTGAATTCAGTTTTTGTTCAATGGACAATAAAATGTCACTCACCTCTCAAGGACTTGGATCAGCAGGGAATGTAGGTGAGTTATCCAAACTACTTGGAGTTGGACGAGATCTTTTAGAAGTCTGAGCTTTATGTGTTTGATATGTTTTTGCTTGTTTTTATTCATTGTGCAGAAATGGTCAAAACAACAGTCCATATATTCAATTAAATTTCAATTCATTTTTATTTACACAGCGCCAAATCACAACAACAGTCGCCTCAAGGTGCTTTATATTGTAAGGTAGACCCTACAATAATACATACAGAGAAAAACCCAACAATCATATGACCCCCTATGAGCAGCACTTTGGTGACAGTGTGAAGGAAAAACTAACAGGATCTACAGGGTGGGCCATTTATACGGATACACCGTAATAACATGGGAATGGTTGGTGATATTAAAGTCCTGTTTGTGGCACATTAGTATATGTGAGGGGGCAAACTCCTCAAGATGGGTGGTGACCATGGTGGCCAGTTAGAAGTCGGTCATTTTGGATACAACTTTTGTTTTTTCAATAGGAAGAGGGCCATGTGACACATCAAACTTATTGGTAATGTCACAAGAAAAACAATGACGTCCATTAAATTGTGGATGTAGCACAACGGCAATTCCACACACTTCACTCTTTGTTGTTGCTGCTCGTCGCTAGGCCAACTGGTCAGACAAACCAGAAGTGATGACAGTTAACATCACTATTGTGATCAACCTGCACCTGCAGGCTGTGTAAAGATGCCCCTGAGACAATCCAGCACATAACAGCAGGGTGCAAGATGCTAGCAGGCAGGGCATACATGGAGCGCCATAACCAAGTGGCCGACATAGTGTACAGGAACATCTGTGCCGAATACTGCCAGGTCAAAATGGGAGACGCCCCCAAGGGTGGTGGAGAATGACCGAGCTAAGATCTTGTGGGACTTCCAGATACAGACGGGCAAAATGGTGGTGGCTAAACAAATGGATATAGTGGTGTTGGGCAAGCAAAGAAAGACGGCTGTAGTGATCGATGTAACGATACCAAATGACAGCAACATCAGGAAGAAGGAACACGAGTTACCAAGAGTTAAAAGAAAAACTTGAGAAGATGTGGAGGGTGAAGGTAACAGTGGTCCCAGTGGTAATCGGAGCGCTCAGGGCAGTGACTCCAGCAGATCCCAGGAACAGCATCGAAGATCTCTGTCCAGAAGAGCGCAGTCCTAGGAACAGCTAAGATGCTGCGCTGGACCCTCAAAACTCCCTAATGAAATGTTATCTTTGTTTCTGCAATGTATGCTTTCCTTTTGGCCAGATCTTTCATGAGAAAAACATTTTTAATCTCAGTAAACATTGATACCTGGTTAAATGAAGGATAGAAAAAAAAGGCACTTTGCCAAAACTGATTGCAGCTTCTACTGTCATGGTCCCTGTGCCTCCCCGGCCAGCCCAGTGTGGCCACAAGTGTTTGTTGTTTTTCTCTCGCTCTCTCTCTCCTACCTGTCTGCCTGGGCGGAGCTCTGATTGGGCTCCTGCCCTTGGCCCACGCACCTGCAGCTGATCTCGAGCGAATTGCAGTTCTCTGGCTCTTAAGGCTGGGGCTCTGAGCTATTCGTCGCTGGAATATTGAGTAACTCTCGTTAGTATTGCCTGGCTTCCTTGCGATTCTACTGTTCCCGTGTTTGCCTTCGACTTACCCTCGTCTGTGTAAACAGGTTTACCTGGATCAGCCCTTTTGTGACCCCTGGACCCCGTGAGTAGGAGAGTGAGCTGATTGTGTGGAGACTGTTTGGACGAGGAGCAGAGCGAGTGCGAAGAAGTGTGTCTCCCCAGCCTATTGATCCCCGGGACCCTGGTGTCCCCCCCCCCCCTTCACGTGTATATAGTGCACCAGTGTGATTAATAAAGTGTTGTTGAACTGTGCTACCTCGGTCTGCGCCTGAGTCCGTTCCACTCCCGTGACATCTACCTTGTGACAGAAATGTTCTTCCATCTCAAAATGACTCGATACCATTCATGACAGACATGTTTGGCAGACTATAGGACAACAAGCCATTTACAATGGTTTAAATACTTTTTTGCATCACCCATTCAGGTCTACAGTCGTCTAATCTTTTTTTAACTGCAGTTTATTATGCATTTGTTTTTCACATTTAGCTTATGTTACAGAGCCTTTATGTGTCTGTAAACAATAAGTGTTGCTAGTCAACCCAGCATGCCACAGTAGTTGTTTTGATTCCTGATGACCACTTGGTGGTTTTAGTGTTAAACATTTCGTTAGTAAATTTACATTTCAAAATGTTGTAACATTTTCATTAGTGGGCTCTGAATCTTAGACTGAAGACACAGCTGTTTAAAACACTATTTACTGCTTTTGTAGTGGAGCTGCAATCAATGAGTTGTGTGAATCATTTCTGCTATATCAGAATCATAATTCTATAGAATCTGCAGAAATAATTCTACAGAATCATAATAACCAAATTAAATAATACAACATATAACAAAGTTACAAAATAAAAGAAATAGATCTAACATATACAAATAGTTCAATCATAAATATCCAGAATATCACAGAGATAAAAAAAAATGCTCTGAACTGTAAAACGTTATTTTCACTGTAGAGCTCATGCAAAATGGTTCAGTTATTGCACTGTTTACTGTGGATTAGATGGAGGAGTCGTACACGGACAGAGCGACAGGCAGGAATAATTTCCTGTGTTGTTCAGTGGTGCATTTTGGGTCATCTCAGTCTGTCACTTAACATGCTCCTTAGACTTAATCATTATCTTGGACAACATCTGCCTCTCTGTTTATTGCAGCTGATCACTAGATGTCACTGACAGGATTGTCTGTGAATCGTTTTTTGTACAATCAGGAAGAAACCTCACAAAAGCGCCACAAAGCTTCATCCGCTCATATCTCTGGAAATGTACTTGGACTCTAAGCTTGTCATAATATGTGTGGAATTTGGACCTAAAATGCTTCACGACAGATTCTAATAAACAGAAACAAACCTTTATCTAATGAGGCAGCAGGTACAGATGGCTAAAGATGGACCGTTTGAAGCTGAAGCTCTGACACGTGTCAAAGAAACACCAAAACAGAAGCATTGTGTCGAGGTTTGGTCCGTCTGGCCAGGGTCACGTGATCAGTGACGTCCGAAGCTTTATTCAGTGTATCACAGCTTCAGCACCTGATTCAATTATTTATAAGGAAGTGAATAATTAGCAAAATTTTTTCACAGTGATTTTGTGCAAAAAAAACCCCAAACCAGCAAGAGGATGCGCTGTCATTCCTAAATAAAAACCAAATAGAATAACCATAATAACAATAAATGTGCTGTTTCTATTTTAGTAGTTCACAAGCAATTCTACCCCCAAAACATAAATAAAATATACACTATATGTATAAGTTTTTATATATTATATATAAATGTACCAGTCCAACCTCACAGCACACCCCCCAACTTATTATACGATTGTGTTGTATATTATTATTTATATTGTCATTTTTATTGAATATGTTTACAAACATTAAGATGTCACAGGCAAAGGGAGACCGTGGCACATGCTTAAACAAAACAATTATTTATTCAAATAGATACACTGACACAAACAAACAAACAAACAAACAAACAACACAAAAAATGAAAAACAAAGCACAACAACAGGGTAGCCCAATCACACAGAACTGTCAGTTGATACTATCATGGCTCAAGAGTTGGGTGTTCGTCTTGTAATCGGAAGGTTGCCAGTTCGAGCCCCGGCTCGGACATTGTGTCCTTGGGCAAGACACTTCACCCGTTGCCTTCTGGCTACACAAATACAGGTCATTTACTAAACAACTGAGCTCGGTATCAAAGCAGTGATCTACGTCACTCAGGGACCTGATTCTGTGGTTTATAAGAAAGTGAATCACTGGTGGGATTTGTGTTGTGATAAATAGCAGACCGGTGTGCGACACAATGACAGAGATTGAACTCCTCTCTTCCTCACTGGTTCAAACAGAATAACATAATGTGTTATGTTTTTATTTCACCAGTTCATAAGCAATTTTACCCACAGGTCCAAAACATAAATAAGAAATAGACTATACATGTAAATGTACCTGTCACTGGTCCATTACAAAGCCATGTGGAGGCAGGGACCTTACAGCACAAGCATACATTTATTAATCAACAGGACATAACATCATTTTTTCACCCCCCCAAAATGCAAGTTCAAAGCACCAAAATAGGAGCTCAGTATCACACAGAACAGTTGTGCCACTATTCTGAGCGCACGTAAAAAATTTGCAGGTGCAAGTGTTGCATTTTGAGGAGAAATTTATTTTGAGCGACGAAAAGCTAAATTTGAGTGAACAAAATTCATTCCTGCGTGCAAAAACTGTATTCCAGTGTTGGCTATTATCCACACACACACACACCAGCAGCCCCTCTCGCTCAGTTTTTGCATTTGCGCTCGCTCGCAATGTCTTGCTCGCGCTCTCAACATTTCTGCCCGTGCGCGTTTAACTCAACTCTCAAAAATAACGCCATACTAAACAGAAGCTATCAGCTGGCTCTGCAGACTGGGCAATCATAATGATTCAAGCTGCTCTTCATATTTTTGGCCACCAGATGTCACCAAACACATGAGAAAACATAAAGAAACCAAACCGGAAATGTGTCACAACTCAAGACTGCAAAAA
Organism: Rhamphochromis longiceps; assembly: GCF_057381845.1. Classification (NCBI taxonomy): domain Eukaryota; kingdom Metazoa; phylum Chordata; class Actinopteri; order Cichliformes; family Cichlidae; genus Rhamphochromis; species Rhamphochromis longiceps. Next base: position 36,741,027 of record NC_140574.1, read on the forward strand.
CGACAAAAAGAACAAATTTTAGTTCTTCTTAGAAGCATGACACAAAAAAATTAAATGAGAGAAACAGAGAGTCCAAAACACCGGGTCACAGACCAAGAATCATGAAAAGCTACGTTGTGCACAAGTTACTTAAACTGCCTAAAGTAAATGTACTCATTACGTAGAATGGCATTTTTCAGAATCTACATTATATTATTGAATCATTGCAGATCATTATGTCTATGGTGCTGGATAGCTTTATATATAATAATGTTTCCATAGACGAAACAGAGGTTTTTAACATAACTAGAATGATATACAAAGTACAATATTTTCATCCAAAATATGCCAGAATAGAAGCAACATAACACGTAACATAGAAATACTTAAAGTAGATTAAGCTTGTCCTTTAGTAAAAGTTATCTTAAATTGCGACACGGGCGGTTGCCCGGGCGGCATCGTGGTGGGGGGCGGCATCACGGGCATGGCAAAAGAAATAAAAATAAAAAAAGCTTTCTATTAGAGCGGACAAAAAGCACCACTTAGATTCTACAACTAATTAAAATGATCTTACACAAATGTAACAAAATGGGACTGTCTACATGCGGAATGATGAATGGAATCAAATGAATGACATACCTAAGAACACGTCTGTGTAATATCTATCACTCAACTTTGTGCAGCACTAAAAATAAAATAAAAACAGAACAAGAACCTAAAGATTAGTTTACAAGTTTATTTTTAGCAGTGACAATGACACTATTTTCTTTCACAGTTGCAATAAAAATAATCTTTGATGTTGTGTTGCACTTTCCAGCAGCCATGACCATTTTGGTAATAGAAAAGCCACGCCCACTTATGAGTTGGAGGATTTCTCATAGGACAGAGTAGAAGGAAAATACAGCGTTATGCTCCCTGCCATTCCCTAACGGCAGGGAGCATAACTGTTGAATGCCACGGCATCAAAGTTTGGTATGCATGTGATCTAATTATCTATATTCCATTTTACCAAAGTGATTACAGTAACAATAATTTCCTTGGCACAGACTGAAAACAAAGACACTGGACCAGATTACACAAACACATCATGTAACATGAAATCCAGTTTTAAATGCATCTCCTTAGAAACAACTGAGGGGAAAAAAACAACAGAAAATAAACATTTATTGCACAATAACACGTGACAACATGACAAACGTATCACTTGTAACAGTCAAGATGATAATTACCTTTAGAAGTCAAGCCATAGTGGTCACTACAGTGGACAGCTATTCAAAGGCTGCTGTCTTGTATTTGTGTCAGTGTTGATGGTATACTTGCACATAAATCACTACACTGATGTGTCACTCCATACTTGCCACCCACTGGGCAGCCAGTGGCCTGACTATGTGGACATTTTACATCTAAAAAACCCTTAAAATAAAGACTCTTAAAATGCCTCAAAAACACACAGCATAGAGTCAAGTACAAACCCTAGAAAAGAGGAGACTGTCATGTTGGTGTAAAATCAATACTAAAATAGACTTCACAGGAGAGATATTAATGCTTAATCCAATCACATACTTTTATTTGTCACAAAGGCTGAAATCTAACTCAGACAAAATATCATTTACACATTACAGACATTTATTTTCCATAAAGAAACTCTCCCAGTCTGTCGTCACAAACAGCATATTATCAAACTGTCAGTCCTGGGCTGTCTCCATCTCTTTGCTACTCATACAACTTCTTTCTATATCAACAGTTTTTCTTGGACTCTAAAAAAGAAAAGAAAAAATCAGACCTGAGTAAAATATTATGTTTCATAACGCACTGCCTGCCATAAACCTCGACCATGGAAAGACACAGACTTTATTCCTAATAAGCAAGGCTTAAAATAGCACAGCACTAAAAAAGCAGGAGGGCCTGTTATGTGTGGGCCTGTTGCTATATTGAGAAGATGACATACTATACATTAATCAGCCTGTCAGATGCTCCAACACTGCATGGTACTCCTGAGACGGGAGCTGACATCTAAGAAAGTTAACGGGATCATTTTATAGTCTGTAGCGAGAAGCATGAAGGAAATAGTAGAACAGACGATTTCATCAGGTTAAGTTTTGAATCAGAATCCGGTCGTCTACAACCTGATTTCCAAAAAGGATTCAATGCAACTTCCAAATGTAAAGATGTGGAAGGATTCAGCACTCTGTAAAAAACTGGAAGAGCAAATAGTTTCAGAATTACAGCATCGTGCAAAAGTCTTGAGTCATCCCTGTTTTTTTACATATTTTTCTTCCAAGGAGCAAGACGCTGGAATTTCCAAGGTCTGAATCTACCAAACGTTTCCAAAGGCGACAGAGTATTGACTAGAATCAAATTATAATTTTATCTAAAATCTACATCAGACAAACAGTATCTGACACACAGAGCCAAACTTTGTGTCATTCACATAAGCCTTTCTGATGATGTTACTATTTTTGTCATATGTGCTCAACAATTCAAAGTTCATTGAAAATATTTTCTTCATTTTGTTAAATAAGAATTTCGTGTTAAAAAAAAATATTGGACATATTTTATTCTGGATTAATGTGAAATATAACTATATACCATTCAGACATTATCATTAATCTTTTGCAAAGTTAAGTTGTTTACAGGTCAGCAAGATTTTTTTCTCCATATTTTAATTAACCGCCTAAAGTAAATTAATTAACACAAATTACAGCTCCTGATTAATTCTGATGGTAAGAAACAGCAGTAAAGAGTTTTTGAGATATGTTCAAATATTGCCTCAAATTTCAATGTGCAGAAACCAAAAGGACTGAAAATTGCAGGATGGACCTTTGTTTGACCTTTGACAAAAAAGATCAGGTATTTGATATATGAAGATTAAATTTCATGTCAATCTTTATATATTTTGTGCAAATCGGAGACTGTTAGAGCAGAAGGCCTATGTTCATTTCAGGTGGAATTACTCAGTGGCTCAATTTTAGCTCAGCAATTCAGAGTGTATGGCTGGGTCTCTCCACAGCGTTATTTATTGAAGCAGTGTGTGGTCACCTGGACAGAGAACAGAAAAAAGTCAGCCAACATCCAAAGAGTTTTAAATATCCTTCGACAAACCCAAAGAACTATTTCTGATGGCTACTTTTAAAGATATTACCAAACAGCTTCTTGAAGATAGTTCAAGCTGTGTTGGTCCTACCAAATACTGACTTTAAACCTTGTTATAATTGTGCAAACTCTACTTTTGCCTTATGGACTGTATTTTCATGTATATTGCACAGCTCAATAACACCGCACCTATTTTAGACTAGAAAAGTTTCACACAGTACTGTATATTCAAAGTGAAAAATGTACAGAAACAGGAATAAAATGTACTACACGCTGTTGCAGTACTAGTAATGTTTTATTTGCATCCCCCCCTCCAAAGATCACTTTGAGCAGCTTTGCAGCCGACTTGTTCCTGGCACAGCTCTCCCCAAAGCAGTCCCAGCCCACTGCCTCTCCATTCTTCTGCAGCACAGCCGCAGACCACTCCTACCACATACCTCCGCCGCCCTGAGGCCGGGGAGCCATCTGGCCGAGCCTACCGAGCCAAACAGATAGGTGGCAGCACATGCAGCATGCGGACGCAGCACTTGGTCCATGAGAAGCTAGAAATTGACTGGGGCTCCAAACAAGCCGAACAGAAGTGTGACAAATTGGTACAAACCGTACTGAGTGGAGAACGACGTATTTTTCCTTAAACTCTGGACAAAAAGAATCTGCCACTATCCCTTGGTTCAATGAGCAGTGCCTAACCGGTCCAGATGCTTGTCGACCCAGGCCCTGGGATAAGTGACACCTCATTCACCTTACGATAGTCAGCACAGAACCACATAGACCCATCTTTGTTTCCCACACGAACTATGGGGCTACACAAAGCACTGTAAGACTCTTCTAGTGGAGATATCATCTGAATTTCAGGAGCGGGACCACTCCTCCTTCACACCCCCTCTGGCCTCAGGCTATAAAAGCCCCCCTTCTCCAATACCCACTGTTCTCATTTTCATGCGAACACTCGTCGTAATCAGACGCCTCGCAAATCCTAAGAGCTCGATTCCTACTCACCCTTCAGCTCATCACCACGAATTCCCCGTCGCTCAGCCCATTGGACCGTTTTACGATAGTTACGGGTCAGAGTATCTGTTAAGATGTTAAGAATAACAAGTATCTCTTAAAATGTTTCCAATAATGAAACATTTCAATATAATGTAGACAAAAAGGAAAAATAAAAAGATAGTTATGGATCAGGACTCCCGATCCTTACTTACATGTACAAAGTCGGACTGTACAAATCGGGTCTACCTGATCTGTACCGCGCATGTGCAGGGGTTTTCTTCTTCCTGTGTTCGTTTAATGGCAGTGTACTCCCCAGTGTACGAGGATACTGCCACCTGCTGATCGAGCAAATGAACCCTATTGTAAACTGAATTAGCGTCATTACAAACGTGTATTAAATTTGATTTAGTGATAATCGAGTGTGTTTATGTTTGTCTGTGTGGAGAGGATTGATTGGAATAGTGATGATGATGTCCGCTATCACTGTCAATTGTCAGTAAACACTTCATCTGGCTGATGAACCTACACGTGACATATTACAAAGTCTGTATTATTAACTCTGTAATTAGGCGCCATTCTTCTTATTTTACGGCGCTGTTGTTCAATCGGGGAACGCTCTTTGTTGAGGAGAAAAGCATGAATTTGTTTGTATACGGATTATCCATTGTTTAAATGTCCCGGTAGTCGAAAAGGAGGCAGAGCTGTTGAGAAATGCTAGGAGCTAACTGGGCGCTAACCGTGTCATTCAAATATATTGAATGTCGCAATGTTGGCAAAGAGAGGAAGTGACGTAAGATTTGCGCATGCGGGGTACCGATCGGGTTTCCGGTATGGATCAGGTAGTGACAAGCCTCACCCAGCCAGCTACAGCCGCAGCTCGCCACCACTCCGCATGCTCCCTCCCCAGCTGCTCCTCCCACCCAGCGTGACACTCGCCTAGGGTTGCCAGTTCTGCGTGCCTCTATTCCCCCTTCGCAGCTCGCCCCACAAACCCTCTTGGCACCGAGTTGCCAAACCCTCAGCCACGTATTCCTCCTTTGCTAAACTTTGCCTCCAACCTCGGCACCGGGATGCCAGGTTTTCAGCCACCATTTCCTCCTCTGCTAAACACCACAGGTAACCTCAGCACCGGGATGCTAGGTTCTCAGCCATTCATTCCTCCTCCGTTAAACGCCACAGCTAACACCTACACAGCGTTGCCGGGTCCAACATGCTACTTATTCCGTTTCTTTTAACATCTCAGCACCCCTGCTCTCATTCACCGAACTCAGTTAATTCTCTTCCGGGCACAAATGCAGCTAGCGCTTCCATGAACAACGCCTCCTTGCTCCTTTCAGCCTCACCTGACCAGCTATAGCGGCAGCTTGCCACCTCTCCGCACGCTCCCTCCTCAGCTGCTCCTGCCACTCAGCGTGACACTCCAGGGTTGCCAGTTCTGCGTGCCCTATAAGCCCCTTCGCAGCTTGCCCCACAAACCCTCTCAGCACAGAGTTGCCAAGCCCTCAGCCACACATTCCTCCATTGGTAAACTCTGCCACCAACTCTGGCACCGGGATGCCAGGTTTTCAGCTGCCTTCTCCTCCTCTGCTAAACACCACAGGTAACCTCAGCACCGGGATGCTAGGTTCTCAGCTACTCATTCCTCCCCCGTCAAACGCCACAGCTAACATCTGCACAGCGTTGCCGGGTCCTCTCACCTCCGCTACTTCCCACCGTATTTCAGCTAACATTCCTCAAACCAGCCGTCTGACTGCTCCTACCTCCAGTTCAGAGCTGCACCTGGCCTAGACTTTTCGCCCAGGCCCCATTTCTCCAAGCTAACACCATCCAGTTTTTGCTGGCCACAGCAATTCTTCCTTTCAACCCACCGGCCCCAAAGCCTTCTCCTGTATCTGCTAACCTTTGCTAACTAATCACCGCCTGTAAACATGTGGATTTGGCCGAGCTCATTCCTCCTCCTCTCACGCAACCTGCTCTTCCTAGGTGATCAATGGCCACGATGGTTCCATAATTATACGTGGTGCGGCCCCTTCTCAGTTGAAAGAGCTCTCCCGGCTGAGTTTGCTCTAGCCTTCTCGTTATATAGAGACGTCCTCCGCACCGCTTTTCCCTCCCGAAGACCAGACTTCGACTTCATCTGACCATTATTCTCAACCTCGCGTTACGATTTGGCGGCACCGGATTCTGTCAGTACCTCATTCAGTTCGCTTCTCAGGCAGCTGCTCACCTTCAGCAATTTAACCAAGACACCTTCCGGAGCAGTCCCGATCAGGAAATCTACTGCCGTCTTCGCCGCCCATCTTCTCTCTCCCGCAAGTTGTGTGGCGCTCCATAACTTCCCGCTTCCACCTGTATAGCCTCAGCCCAAAATGATTCAGCCCTTGTGCCGTCCTTCTGTTCTCTCCCGCTTGACCCCAGCTCCCGTACCAGAACCTCTAAACCCGCAATCTCCACCCCAGCATGCCTTTGCCTCACGGTTCAGACAGGCGGGGCAGGCCCATCACGCACCTCGGAGGCCGCACCATTTGCCATGACTTCAACGACTCCAGCTGTTCCTTGCCTCAATGCCGCTATCTTCACTGCTGCTCCCTTTGCGGCGGCGGCCATTCCCGCCCTGTATGACCCCTCAACCCCACCAGCCTCCACCCCTGTCCACATTCTGGCACCAGAAGTTGCCTCATTAAAAAAAAAAAAATAGGTGCTTCACCCCCTTGATGGCTCCCAGTCTGACCCCCTCCCACGTCACCACCAGCTCACGGATTATCTACTCTGAGGTCAGTCTTCTCCGAACTCGGCGTCCCTTCGTCGGAAGAGAAAACGCGGGACCTTTAACATCCCCGGAGTTCCTTAGGATAACCCTCGACACTGAACGCTTCCAGGCTCCCCTGCCCATCGAAAAGCCCAATCGCATCACCCTTCTTCCCCAAAGCTTCCTCCTCGCTCTCTCTTGCTTCAGACGACGGCTGCTCTTCCCGTTGGGATGCTTAAACTCACTTGCTTTCACCCGCTGCATCCAAACGGCCACTCCTCGACTCTGCCATGCTGCATAGCTCTCCCAGGGCCGAACCGCATCTCTGGCAACTTCCTGCCAACTGGAACGGCATCACCTTCTTCTACAACGATCGGCTGCCCCGCCCCGACGACGTCCTGCTTTTCACAGATGCCGCCCCTTCTGCCGGCTTTGGGGGTTATTACGGCCGAAGACATTCAGAGCCTTAGCGCCCCACGGAGAGGCAGCTCTGACCCCAGGTCCTCCATTTTCAGCCACGTCTTTCGAGATCTAAACCCCAGCATCGCAGAACTCATCAGCATCTCCCAAGAAGCGATTATAAAATAGCCTTGCAGCAAGCACATTGTCCTCCTATTGGACCGCTCAGAACACGTTCCATTCATCGCATCACAACTTCAACCTGCCACAACCCCACACTGCTTACCCCTAACTTCAGATCTACAAAATTGCTGCATCTCTACCATCCAGCTGAAGCATAGCGATTACTTCCTGGCGTGCACACTCGAGGCCACGTTCCTACTCGCCTTCTTCGGCTTATGCTGTTCTGAATTCACCTCCTCATCCTCGAATCCTCGAACCCCTCATCCGCTTCATTTTCATCCTCAAACGAAGCAAACCAATCAATCGGGCAGCACCACGCCTAAATACTACTTAAAATAAACTCTTGTTTAAGACCCTTCACTAACCCTTTACCTTGACCTCAGAAAATCTCAGCACACCTTACCTTCGGATCCTCTGTTCATCACCAAATCTGGCCACGCCTCAATCAGGACATGGCTCCTCTCACACTTTCGCCAAGCGCCCTCGTCTTCCGGGATTCCTCCAAATCACATCCCTGGCCATCCCTTCCTCACCGGCGTCGTGACTACTGCCTCCTGCCAAGGAATCCCTGACCACTTAATCAAGCTCCTGGGTCGATGGTCATCACAAGCCTACCTGGTATACATTCACAACATTCTCCAAAGCCTCCGTTATGCCCAGTCTTGCTCCTGCAGGGGATGCTGTCTTTGGGGGGGCTGCCCGGCCCGAGAGCCGTCGCCAGTCCCCTTCAAGGCCTTCCTCAAACCGCAGCACTAATCACACTCCCTCATCCCTCATTGCTCATCGTTACCAAGGGAGTGGTCCCTGCTAGTGAAGTGGAGATATCATCTGAATTTCAGGAGCGGGACTACTCCTCCTTCACACCCCTTCTGGCCTCAGGCCATAAAAGCCCCCCTTCTCCAATACCCGCTGTTCTCATTTTCATGCCCCCCCCTTTTTTCTTTCCTCTCTTCTCCTGTCCTCTCCTCTCTTCCTTTCCTCCCTTTATTTCTCGTTAGTACAGGGGGTTCTGCACGGCCTGAGAGCCATCGCCAGTCCCCTTCAAGGCCTTCCCCAAACCGCAGCACTAATCACACTCCCTCATCCCTCATTGCTCATCGTTACCAAGGGAGTGGACCCTGCTAGTGAAATACTCCCACATCGTTAGCGCCTCAGCCAATTCTTTCTGAACAATTTGTCCTTCAGGTAACCTGTAGGGCTGTGAGTGCACTGTCACACCAGGACACATTTCAAACTGGAGCTCTATCAGAGAGGTACGGCTGGGCATGGGGAGAACATCTGCAAAATGCTGTTGCAACGCAGCAACATTCACTCGCTCAGCCTGAGTGTGATCATAATGGAGGGAAGGAGGAACTGGGCACCTCTGGCCAAACTCATCTCTCTCCCTCATCAGAGAAGTGGGTTTGGCCTCTCTCCATGTTTTGAGAAGGTTAACCCTCTCGAGGCAGGCGTTGCCAATTTGCAACAGTTAAAAACTAACAACCTGATTACCCCACATACATATTTTATGAGTTTTTTTTACTCAGAAGTACCACTGCAGGACTTGGTTGTGCATTAGCAACAAAAAGTTTAATTTGAGCCTGAGAGGGTTAAGGTGATATACCTGTGTGGCTCCTCTCCTGTCTGACCGCACCACTGCATAGTCAACACCTGTTACCCATTTACTGTGTGACCATGAAGGCTCCTTGCAACCTGCTGAGCAACTTTGAGATGAAAGAAGGGAGTAATGCAAGCACTTTGTCTCCCTCTAGCCGCTCTGCCATACAGGCACTCCTGAAGTTCCTGAGCCTGGAGACAATTTTCTCGTGATAACTTTCCCAGTGCGTGTCTTTGCTCTCAGGTCCAGAACATACTGAATGTCCTTCTTAGCTGGGCTTGGACCTTCCTCCCAGTTTTCCTTAATCAAGCTTCTTGCCGAACAGCAGCTCAAAGAAAGAAAATCCCATGGAGGCCTGGGGCACCTCCCGCACTGCAAGCAACAAAGGTTCTAACCCGTGATCCTGATTGCTTTCATCCCCGTGAATAAACCTATGAATCATGGGCTTCAAAGTCTTATTCCGTCGCTCCACCAGCCAGTCCAGGATTCTGGGAGAAAATCCAGAATTTTAATAAGACTTTAAATTTTCCAAGATGGTTATGTTTGTTTGTCATGTTTGCATGTGTATGTATGTGTGTACCGTTCTGTCTGAAAATACAATAGCTAAAAAAGTGTTGAGCACATTTTGATAAAACGTTGTAGGGTCTAGAGTGGGGTCATGTTAAAGTTTGGGCTACATCCATCCAGGTCTTCAAGGTCAACTTAATGATTTATTGGTTGAAAATTGACAAAAAACCTCAGAACTTAGAAAGCACAATGTGAAAGAGTGCATTGTCAAAAACTACCATATTTCGAATATAAGGTAATATTATTAAGGTAATATTATGTCATATTTGACCTGTGACCTCTCCTTCAAGGTCAACAGAGTAATAGCCATCAAGTGAACCACACATTTAAACTCATTATACAATAAAATGAATGGTGCATGTTTCATATCCACATAAATACAAAATAATTATACTCAAAGTTCTGTCATTTATATTAAAATAGATTTTAACAAGGCAAACAAAAGCCTGCACTTTGCACTTCTTTTTACTGCACTATAAACTAAGGTTTAAAAAGAACAAAGAAAACAAATGGATACATACAAAATAAAATAATATTCCTTTAAAAGTAAATATCGTCCAAAGAGTGAGCTGCTTCGGTGGAGGTTCGAGTGCATTTTCAGCCCACTGGAAGACAGATTCATTTGTCAACTAAAATATTAACATTCAACATATACAGACTGGTATTCAGCCATCATAATGATCAAAACTATAAGTGCAATAAACCAGTTTTAAATGAAATAATGTGGACTGTGAATGAAAATATCGTCTATGGTTAAGTTTTAATAAAGTAAAAAAGCAGGCACTGAGACAGAATCAGATAAAAATGGATGTGAACAGATCACTAAACAGACCAATAGAAATAGAGCTGCTCTCCTAGGAGCTGGCACAGGGAAGCAGCTTGGTGCTTCACATTCCTGTCCAGCCATTCTTACCCACTACCATGTCACTCTGTAAAACGGTAAGGCAGCTGTTGGCTTCCATCAACTCAAAGTGCATCTCTGAACTTATCCAGCCCAACACCTGCCCATCCTCTCACACACAAACTGCTGAAGCACACACATATGTGATCAAATCTGTGCACAAGCTAGATCACAACAGTCTTATGAGAACTTACATGTGAGAGAAAAGGTGAGTTGTTCTTGCTGAACTGAAGCATCAGTGCAAAGTTATCTTCTAGACAATGTATGCTTGGTGCAAAGTAAATGACGGCTAACTAACTGAACAGAAGAGCAACATAACGACTGAATGTCCGTGCTATTGTTCACTGATCATATACAAAACAAATTCTTTACATCTCAGCTGGATAAGGCACAAACTTTTTATTGCAGCATTTCAAAACGTGAAAATTTACTCAGCAGTCAGACTGACTGCTAAACAGGCACATACTCCAGGTTTTTATGGGCAGTCTAGATGCTAGGCCCGACACTCAAATCCACTCTGCTCCCATTGGCTCATCTCGCTGAGGGTAAAGGCCTGGTTTCCAACTAGCTACTCCCAGCTTCAGCTTTCACTGCACTCTGAAGTCACACGTCATCAACAGTCCAATCAGGCTGGACTTGGGCACCAAAGACTTTCACACAGTCCAGGGGTGGTGATGGTTTCATCTTTCTCCCTTGCCACCCCCCTCATTCCTCCATGTGTTTTTATCCTCTCCTCCACCCGGCTATTTTCAGGCCTCCGTTTTGTCTGTGTCTGCTGTTCTGTCTGCTGTCGTTTTTTAAAAAGGCCCCTCTGACTAGTCTGGATGGATCCACTGCAAGGTCACAAAAGTAGCTGTTAGAGTAAAGTCATTCAGGAGTCCGGTCACTGCTGCAGAGAACAAGTTATCAAGTTTTATATGCAATGGATGTGAACAGATCAACAAACACACTCACTCTCCAAGGACCATAAAGAGTGTAAAGTCACTCCTTTTTAAAAATTACATTTACACACACACACACACATATATGTAAATACAGTATATTAGGTTAAAAACAGAAAAAAATTCTAACAAGCTTAAAGTGACTTTTACTCAATACAGACTGAACTCTCTGAAGCACCTTTTGTTCCAGTCTCTGTCAGTGGGATTCACAGTTTTATAATGTTGAGGTCCAGACTGTGGGGAGGCTGGATGATGTCACAGTACTTCTCTTTGCTCATAATTCCATTAATACTGACGAGATCAATGACATCAGTGACTTCAGCCCCAAACTGTGGCAGAGCATCCACGGTGTTTTACAGATGGCTGTCAACACCCACCCCGGGGCCTTTATCTTACCCCCTCCTACAGATTGATGATACTTTGAACCAACAATTTAAAATGTTTCATTCTGAATCGAATTTTTAGTTTTATAAATGTGAAACTGTTTTATATTTGGCATTTTACCAAATTTTTTCATAAATTCAACTAAAAAATTAGAAGCAAATCATGTTTTTTTCCCTCCAACATGCTGCTGGTAGCAAAGATACATTTTAAAACTGGTTCTTTGCTAAACTGTCTTATGTGTAGACACAGCACTGGTTTATACATATGTGCCTTCCTGGGTATCTCTGGACCACTTCCAGTACAACTGCTATTTTAGATGGCTCAGAGTTCCACTGAGACCACTTTTATGTGATCTCAAATTTGTGGAAGAAGCAAATCTTCTAATAAACTGAGCATTATCACAGGAGATTCATTCACTGCAAACAAGCTCTTGCATGCTGTTGTGTGCACATCCATGGGACCAACACAGCCTTTGCTGCCCCATCGTACTCCATTCATGTTCATCCCCATCCCCAAACAAAGTTCAAGTTAAAGTGTTGTCATCATTGTGACACACTGAATAATATACTGTTCACATCACAGTTTCATAAGCAGACAGAAAGTGGAGTGCTCTTAAAATAGCAGCAGAACTTGATGGTTAAGGTAAATCCATCATACAATAGACTCAAATGTACTTATTTTGCTTCCTGGAGCATCGACCTGCTACCAGCAAAGCTTTGTGATGTTTGTAGTTTTTATGTCTGTCTGGCTGGCGAGACAGAAGACTTCCTTCAACTGAATGCTATAATGTGTACTTGAATTAAGGTTTCCAATTTAAGCCACAAAAGAAAAGAAACCTGTGTATAAATCAGAGGGATCCCATGTCTGCTTTACAGAATGATTCTCACAACTTTCATGTGAACAATTAATTATTTCTACCAACACCTATTAGTTTATTAAAAGCACATAACAAAGCAACACCTGGTAAAGTCTCCTTTCTTTATGAACCATTTGAAAACTACAGTTTGTTTACAAACAGTTCATGAAATTAATAATATCCAAAGCTGCCCTCACAATTCTGAATACTCTAGCTGATACTAATATAGTTTGCTCTTGTGTGTCAGAAATACAGGACTGTCAGGACGTTTTACCTCACATCTTAAATTTCTCCTTAGCTTAAACCCCAAAAGGTTGATTATGTTCATCTGGATGTAGCGGAATCACATAATTATGCTACATCCAGATGGATTTACTTACCTGGATGAGTGATCGAGACCTTCTTGGCCTAAAGTTTATAGGTCATGATTGTGGGCCAAGAAGCAAGCAAAGCAGCGTAAACAGGACTGTGTCTGAACATGACAACAGCTTTGGTCATCTGTAACTGTTAGACCAACTCTAGAACTCATTGTTTTAAAGGAACGCCACCCAGTGGGACAGTGTTCTGTTTTATGTTCTGTAAAAACGGGAGAAAAGGGCTACATCACCGTTAGTAGCTGTTTATCGTCCTTTTGTAGGACAATAGTAGTAGTAACAATTTTTAAAAAAAGACCAGTGTTGCCCTTTAAACAACCAACTAAGCTTCACTTTCCCTCAGTCTACTTAGGCACTCAGTTCCAGTTATTCACTTGGCTTTCCACAGCATCACAGTAACACTTGATGTGCAATACACTGAAACCTGAAAAAATACAATGATTAGAAAAAATTACTGAATTATTAATTTCTCTCTTCCTCGTAGTCCTTTCACCAGAGGATGAGGCAAGGATGGAGTCTCCATGGATACTCCATCGTGTCCTGTGCATCCGTCAGTGTCAAACATATATTCAAACCAGGCCCAGGGGTCAGTTTTGCTAATTGGAGCACAAACGTTCCAGGCTAACTGAAAACAGAAGAATTACCACAGCAGAACTGTAGAACCGTACCATTGTGAAGGTGCAATGCAGGGATAGAACAAAAATGTGTTAACAGTCATGTCAGTGGAGTGAATACAGTTTTGAATGTAATCAGCAGCCATGTTTGACTCGGACTGATGAGCCTTTAATCCAAAAATGTGTAAAATGCAATGCAATAATTTGCAAATGTTATAAAGCCATATTTTATTCACAACAGAAAATATCATGTTTACACCAACAAATTAAAAATGTGCAAGAACGTCAGACGTCATATAGCTGGAACCACATATTAAACACTTTTAGCATTGATGATGGCGTTGCCAATTCCATAAGCACTAATGCATCCCATAGCATCAGATATGCAGACTTTTGAACTGAGCACAGGTAACAAAGCAAGATGGTCCTTCTTTAGATCGTTCGTGGAAAACATGTCTGGACTAAAGAGGGACTCGTGTTCCAAAAACAAGGACCACAGTAACTCAAAGCCCCCCCACCACACTCGGATCTAATTCTGGGAACAGTTTAAAGATGTGCACCTGATGACCTGAGAGGTCTGACACTGTAGTGGAGAGGGGACAAAGCAGGGAAAAGCATTGGGACCTGTATAAAGCAATAGAAGGATTTTAAAGATAACTCCTTTTTGATTACTTGTAAAATGATAATAATTAGTATGTATTAGTAAAATGTTCCTCTTTTTAGTACCACTTACAGTTTCCAGTCTTTTATTGCCACCGTCTTAACTTCTTTATAAAGTAATATTTTCTTAAAGGGGTACATTGTCTTATTGTAAACATTTGCTACTCTTTCTGTTTTCTGTTGTGAATAAATTATAGCTTTGCAGATCACTGCACTTCTGTTTTTATATACAGTTTGTATTGAGGTTGTATTCTAAATGACCGATCTTTCCTGAGTGCACGATAAACACAACAGCAAACCAGTTTCAGTTGTGAAATACTCATACAGCTGCAAATTCTTACCCGAGCCCATATTTGGTCAGGTGAGGAAATGGACAAAAATGATTGCTAGACCTACATTCAACAGCATCACAAGAACCACCAAGATAGAGTTAGGGCCCTGTGGAGACACACAAGAAAGCTCTTTAAGTTATTTCATTTATTTTGCAACATTATGATGACTGACGCTATCAAAATCAACAAGACAAGCAGTGGGCCCCACTGACAGCATGCAGTATGTAGTGGAAACTAGTAAAGATATCCTCTTGAATTCAGTTCAGTCAGATCAGAATACTTTATTAATCCCTCAGGAAATTGTGTGGATTACAGTTGCCCAAAGACAGTAACAGTAACAGACTAAACTATTTAAATAATACAATATGTTGCAGAGTTTACCAATTTAAGAGCTGGCACAAATCGCTCAACTATAAGTATGAAGAGTATCACAGAGGTGAAATATATATGATTGACATTTAATTCTAACCTGTGAACTTTTTACTGTAGAGCGTGTGCAACAGTGTGGAACTATTGCAGTGTTTACAGCGTATTAGATGGAGGAGTTGTACAGGGCGATGGCCACAGAAAATAGTAGTTGTCCAAGACAGCTGTCTAGTTCAGAGTTCCCACTTTCTTCTTCTGCAGAAGGTCTTTGGTAACATTTGTTTGTCATCTTCTTATAATCCTTTTGTTGCTTCACCTTTTGCTCTTGTAGAGACTCATATCACCCTGTGTGTGTGTGTGTGTGTGTGTGTGTGTGTGTGTGTGTGTGTGTGTGTGTGTGTGTGTGTGTGTGTGTGTGTGTCGTTCTTTTCTTTTTTGCTCGTTTGCATACAACCTTTATTATACCATTTATGAATTTTGTTAATAAATCTGAACTGCAAATTTTTATTTAAATTTTGCAAGACAAATACTTGTCAAACAGGCCACCACCTACTGAAGCCTACAGAACCACATCATCTGCAAAAAGCAGAGGTGAGATTCTGAAGCTACCAAACTGGAAGCCTTCAGGCACGAGGCTATGCCTAAAATTTCTGTTCATAAAAATAATGAGCGGGATTGGTGACTGAGTCCAACACCTACTGTGAATAAGTCCAACACTGACTGCTGGCAGTGTACAACTGTAGCTCTTGCAACAGTCCTCAATCTGAGATTTGATTAATGGATAAAGTTTCCTTTCCAGTACCCTGGTACAGTCTATCTTCCCAGCGAAGCTGAGTAGTGTGATCCCCCTATAACCTTCCAGAAACTCTTCTTAAAGATGGGAATCACCACTCCAGTCTACCAATCCAGAAGCACCTTGCCACAACCGTGTTTACGGAAGCGGTTGTGGGATTCATCGGGAAACTAGCAGATGATACCGTGGAGACAAAGACTATCACAACGTTTCCCAACCAGAAGCCGTGGGTGGATAAAACCATCCGCGACGCTCTGAGATCCCGCACCGCTGCCTACAACACGGGACTCACGACGGGGGACATGGACCCGTACAAAGCCGCGTCATATAACGTGCGGAGGGCGGTGAAAGAGGCGAAGCAGCGCTACGGGAGGAAACTAGAGTCACAACTCCAACAGAGTGACTGTAGGAGCCTGTGGCGGGGACTAAGGACAATAACGGACTATAAAGCACCAACAACCGGTATGACGAACGCGGCCGTGACTCTGGCAGACGAGCTGAACACTTTCTATGCTCGCTTCGAGGCTGCAGCTAAGGACTCCAACGATGCTAGTGTTAGCGGCGCTAACGGCTGCAGACAGGAAGATACTGCCAGCACCGGAAACGTGCTCGTCATCTCCGAGCATGAAGTAAGGAGAGCCTTCAAGAGAGTGAACACCAGGAAAGCAGCAGGACCAGACGGCATCCCAGGTCGTATCCTCAGAGACTGCGCATACCAGCTAGCTCCTGTGTTCACTGAGATATTCAACATCTCTTTATCTCAGTCGGTGATCCCCACATGCTTCAAAGAGTCCATCATTGTTCCTGTCCCGAAGAAACCCCACCCTGCTTCTCTCAATGACTATCGCCCTGTAGCCCTCACCTCAGTAGTGATGAAGTGCTTTGAACGCCTGGTCAGAGACTTCATCATTTCTTCACTACCAGACACACTGGACCCACTACAGTTCGCTTACCGTCCAAATCGTTCCACAGACGATGCCATCTCTCATCTCCTCCACACATCACTCACTCACTTGGACACTAGAAGGGGGAATTATGTTAAAATGCTCTTCATAGACTACAGCTCTGCATTTAACACCATAATTCCCTCCACACTCACCACCAAGCTGGAGCATCTGGGACTCAGCTCATCTATGTGTCAGTGGATCTCCAACTTCCTAACTGGCAGACCACAGGCAGTAAGGATGGGCGGACATGTCTCAGCCTCCACCACTCTCAGCACTGGAGCCCCCCAGGGGTGTGTTCTGAGTCCCCTGCTGTACTCTTTGTACACATATGACTGTGTGGCCACTACCAGCTCCACCACCATCATCAAGTTTGCTGACGACACCGTCGTGGTGGGCCTGATCTCTGATAACAACGAGACGGCCTACCTGAAGGAGATTAGGAATCTGGAGAACTGGTGCCAGAGGAACAACCTCCTTCTAAACGTCAGTAAGACAAAGGAGCTGATAGTGGACTTCAGCACTAAGCAGGAGAGGAACTACCAGACCCCCGTCATCAACGAGTGCCCAGTGGAGAGAGTGGACAGCTTCAAATACCTCGGAGTTCACATCACGCAGGACCTGTCATGGTCCTGTCACATCAACACCGTGGTGAAAAAGGCCCGACAGCGTCTCTACCACCTCAGACGCTTGAGAGACTTCCAACTGCCCTCCAAGGTGCTCAGGAACTTTTACTCCTGCACCATAGAGAGCATCCTGGCGGGAAACATCTTAACCTGGTTCGGGAACAGCACCATGCAGGACAGACGAGCTCTACAGAGGGTTGTGCGGTCAGCTGAGCGCACCATCCGCTCCGAGCTCCCTGACCTGCACTCAATCTACAGCAGGCGGTGCTGGACCAAGGCCAGGAAGATCGTGAAGGACCTCAGCCATCCCAACAACAGACTGTTCTCTCTGTTGAGGTCAGGAAAGCGATTCCGCTCCCTGAAGACCAACACAGAGAGACTGAGGAGGAGCTTCTTCCTGCAGGCGATACGGTCTCTCAATCACACCACCACACAGTACTGACCCACACATACAGTTCTTACACACACACTGGACTTTCTGGACTTTGTTTCACTTCATTACTTAAATCACGCTGCTGTTATTGTGTATATATTTATTTATATTTCTTCATACATTCTTATATAGTTCTATATTGTGTATTTTGTTGTACAGTTATTTTATTTTCAACTTTAATTTATATATTTTATCTTATTCTCCCAGTTAAATTTACCCTTCATTCTAATTTGTGTTGTACAGTTATTTCATTTTTAACCTTAATTTATATTTTATTCCTTCCTAGTTAAATTTACCCTTTTTAATCTTTCATATTTATTTCCTATCTTATTCATAGCCTTTTCCTTTTTTGTTTTCTTTAGGTCACGAGCAGTTGTCCAAGCATTTCACTACATATCGTACTGTGTATGACTGTGTACGTGACAAATAAAATTTGAATTTGAATTTGAATTTGCCAGATATTCAAGACAGACTTAGAACAACAAGAGCCTTAAGGAAGTCAGAGCAACTCATCCACCCCAGAGGCCCTGCTGCTACCAAGTAGTTGTTTAACTACTTTGTTGATCTTGCCCCTGGTGACAGGCAAATCGTGCCCCTCATCCACACACTCTGCGTCCTCTACAGAAGCAGGTCCTCAAAGTATTCTTCCTGCTGTCCGACTATATCCACAGTTGAAGTCAGCAGCACCCCACCCCCACTAAACCCTGTGTGAGAGAGCACTGCTCCTAAACGGTCTGAAGGCCACATCCGGCCCGCGATATAATTTCATATGTCAATATTGTCGCAGATGCCAACAGACTCAATAAACTAATCCGTAAGGCCAGCAATGTTGTGGGGATGGAGCTGGACTCCCTCAAGGTGGTGTCGGAGAGGCGGATGCTGTCCAAGATAAAGACAATGTTGGATAACACCTCCCACCCACTCCATGACATGTTGGTCAGTCACAGGAGCTCGTTCAGTGAGAGACTGAGATTACAGAAAAGCACCACTGAACGACACAGGAAATCATTCCTGCCTGTGGCTCCCTGTACAACGCATCCACTTAACACACTGTTTGCTGCTATAACTACACATGTTTCTTTTTCAGCTATTTATTTATGAGTGACTTATGTATGTATGTATGTATGTATGTATGTATATATATGTATATATTGTACTATTCTTAGTTAGTGTATTGTCTGTCTTGTCTTAATGTTGGTTTATAATGGAGCACTGTAACAAAAAATAATTTCCCCCAGGGATCAATAAAGTATTCTGATTCTGATTAATGGCCTGTCGGTATGTGGCAGCTGAATCTTCAACCCTGCTGAGAATCCATGTAGGAAGGACTTTAATTTGATGGGCACACCATGCAGCAAATCACAAGACTGACTGTAATCATACTGTTATGTGAAAGAAGGGAGGGAGTTAGACGCTTTCAAGACAGCTAGTGTAGTGATACAGGCTAGCTACAGAAAGAGACGAGCGGGAATTAAATGCAATCGCGTAGCGAAAAAGTGAAAAAACAAGCAAAGCTGGGTGCCGAATCCATAAAATTAGGAGCTGCCTAAAGTGGTACCCATATTTATTTGCAACCATTTTCCAGGTTTCATCATCGTCCAGGCCTTAAACCTCATGTGTGTTCTCCCCAGTAGGAGTAAATTCATTAAAAAATGAAAACACTGAATAAAAAAATGCTTCCTTGAAAAAGTCCAAATTTACAGTTTATTACACATATTACACAAAATATACAAAAAGTATGCAGAAGTGTACCAGAGAACCACGGTCAGTGTCCGAGTGTCTAAATGAGTCTCACAGGCCTGGATGTGTGTTTGAAACCATTTATAATTGTTAACTTGTTTGATCTGCTGCTCACCGCAAACAAGTACAACCAGTAACTTGGACTTTTAACTGGATTTTCACAAGTTTTACAGCATTTCCTTGCAACTTCATGCATGTCTTCCTCCTGTAAAAACAGCTGAATTTCTTCTCTGAGCTCAAAGATTCATTATTATCAGGAAGTCCTAAAAACTCACTGAAAAGCCTTCAGTTAATCCAAAATGCTGCAGCAAGAGTCCTGACAGGGACTAGAAAGAGAGAGCAGATTTCTCCTGTTTTGGCTTCCTGTTAAATCCAGACTCTAATTTAAATCCATCTCATCGCACACAACATCTGGAATAATCAGATCCCACTGAAGGCTGACATGTGGGCCTCACTGCTAAACATGTCTGTCTGTGTGTGTGTGCTAGGGAATGTAAATGTATAGCATTGTTATATCATTAATATCAAAATATGGCACTTTTATATGAGGTAAAAATGTATTGTGGTATTACCGTGGGCACCATGATATGGCAACAGCCCTAATTCTGGACATATATCCATATTCAGATTATAGTTATTGTAACATTGGTGGGAAATTCTAGAAAGTATAAGTCATGTCAGTACAATCTGAACACGCACACTCACTGTGCGTTCGATTCTCCCTGATTGTTAGAATACTATATTATAAAAATATGTGTGGCAACTCAACTCACCGATTTGTCCTCTACAATTTCAGGATCCATTTCCATACTGGCTTTCTTGGTTTCTGCAAGGCTCCTTGATTTGCTTGATTCCTTTTTTTGCGATTCCTTGGGAGGCTCTTGTGCTTTGGTGCCATCTTTTGCTGGAACTTGTGAAGGGATAGGGGCTGGCAGGGGTTTTGGTGCTGGTGGTTGAATTTGTTTGACAGGTGATGGCAGCAAGTGTACAAGGTCAGATGGGTGAAGATCATCCACTACACCAATTGGTTCTTCAGGGGGTTGAATCTTAAGAGTTGCTTTAACATGGTAACCATGGAACTGGGAGTGAATCTGTCCATTGCTTGAGTAACTGCTGACTGTAGTGGTAGCAGACTGTTTGACTGCTGGAGAAGCCTCTTGTTGCCTTACTTGCTGTCTCAGAGAAAGTTTTGACGCTGCTTTTGTTATGCCTGTACAATGAAAAAAAGACAGGAGTAATGGAGACCACAGTTAACCAAATGACTAATGCGTATACAATATACTGGTTCAGGAGGTAGAATTTCAAGTTTTCAGTCAAGCTTCACATCTCAGTTCAGCTTCACAGTATCTGCGGGATGCTGTTAATTTTCAGCAAGACAATAAGCAAAAAGACCCTCCAGCTTCCTAATTGGCAAACCATGGGTCTCTATAACCTAATCCAACCTAAACCCACCAAACACAGATGGTTCAGGATGAGATGAACTACAGAGTCAAAGAAAAAATAACAGCTTTCAGGAGAACTTCCTCCAGACTGTTGGGAAACCTCCTGTTGCAGTAAATATGTAGAAATTAGCTGTATTACTATTACAGCTAATATCTGATAGACAAACATGCAATAAAGTTGCTTACCTGCTGTCAAAGCCTCCGCTGCTGCATCAGAGGCAAGAGTTTTACTGCTGTAAAAAGCCTTTTTAGCAGCAGTAGGTGAAGGACTAGGGCTGGGACCTGGGCTTGCAGATGGAGACTGGGTTGGTGTTGTGCCTTTCCTGTAGAAATGTGGGCTCCCCGAAAGAGATTTCTCTTTTGTCTCCTCTCTGGGCTTCTCAGTTACATCTTGCGCGTCACTGTACTTCTGCAGTGTGTAGTCGGGTCCTAGAAACAAACACAAACACACACACACACACACACACACACACACACACACACACACACACACACACACACACACACACACACACAGACTTTTTGTTCTCTACACTTAGTTTGAAAGACAGATCAAAGTCAGATCGGACACAGCTGCCTTAAAAAACCCCCCAAAAAAACAAAAAATAATTACAGTTGGAACAGTTACAAATTTGGACACCATGTATCAACACCACTGTGGTGGAGGTGTGGTCTGTAGCTCCGCTGCAGAAGAGGGGTGGCACAGTGGGCTCAGAGCACAGTGCCAGAGAGGCTGGCAGTGCAGCTGGGGCCAGTCTGCTAATCAGGCTCTTCCTTTTTACTGACGCAGGGACCTGGCAGAGGGTTGTTGTTGCCAAGCTGAGACATGTCAGCTGCAAAGCTGCCACAACAAAACTCAAAGAAGTCTTTAAATAAATGGTCACTTACCTGAAAACGCTGTTTACTGGGTCTGTCTATCACAGTTGTCCCGAAAACGCAGGACGCATGTCAGATCCATAGCCTGTACAGCTGGCCCAGCTGCTGGGTCAGATGGCGGCAGAGCTCACAGCCGTGCACAAACAGTACATGGTGGTGCGTAAGGGGAAACTGAAGACACTCCTGGCCACAGCAGAGGGGTGTCAGTGGCCTATGGACGAGTGGTTGCTGCTGCTATGGAGGGAGGCTTAGATGGTGGCCCTGAGCTTGCTGCCGGCATCGCGGTGCTTTCCCAACATCTGCCGGGCCATGCTGGACCGCTGGCAATTCTGGAAAAGTGCAATGTCGGCAGAGTATTGGCCCTTCACTCAGCAGTTCATGGGCCCAGCGGTTCTCTGATGTGGTGGCTGCAGCCCGGGGGATCAGAGGGGGAAGCGTGGCAGTTTGAGCTGGTGGACCTTGAACAATTCGTGGAGGGGTTCCCTGGGAAGACAGCGCAATGGGTCCACTGCCCTCGACCAGCGAGCCTGGAGGTGGTAGTCATGCTGGCAGAGATCCACAAGCAGCATGGCTAGAGGAGACTGAGAGACGCGGCCGCCTAACGAGTGGGATGAGGCCAGTCTCAGCTCCGAGATGCTGGTTTCCCTTCTGTGCTGCAATCACATCTCCCTGTTCTGCCTTCCCAGGCACTGCACCAGGACCCACACGAGCTTGGGGCAGGAGTGTTGGAGGTGCACGTGATAAGGACACATCTGCTGGGAATGTCTATGGATGGAGGTCAGACAGGTGTTCCATGTTGCAGGCCCTCCAACACCCTCTATCCATCTGAGAGGGACGTACAGCACACCGGTAAGTTACCAAGGGGGTATACACAAGGCTATATGGTGGACTTGGGCTGCATCCAGAACCTGGTCCCCCAAACTCTGATCTAACCCAGGGTTGGAGTCAGAGTGGGTGAGTATCTCTTGAAAGCGATACTGACTGACTGACTAGTGCACATCGCTCATGTCTTTCACACTGAAAGAAATGTGCAAATTATTAGAGATTCAATTTATCTGGACCAGCATCTACCACTTTCAGACAGCCAGGTTGGTGGAGCATGTGGGCTTCATAGATAATTGGCAAACCTTCTGGAGGAAACCTGGTCTTGTTAGGAGAGACGGCATCCATCCCACTTTGGATGGAGCAGCTCTCATTTCTAGAAATATGGACAAATTTATTAAACCCCCCAAAATATGACTATCCAGAGTTGGGACCAGGAAGCAGAGTTGCAGTCTTACACGCCTCTCTGCAGCTTCTCTCCTCCTGCTACTTCCCCAAAAACCCATCTCCATAGAGACTGTGTCAGCTTCCAAACAGACAAAAAACAAACTAAAAACCAGCAACAAACAACTTAAACATAAACAATTACAAAGAAAGAACAATACAGCATCCACATCTGAACCAAAGAGTAAAACAGTGAAATGTGGATTATTAAATATTAGGTCTCTCTCCTCCAAGTCTCTGTTAGTACATGACTTAATAATTGATCAACAAATCGATTTACTCTGCCTTACAGAAACCTGGTTGCAGCAGGATGATTATGTTAGTTTAAATGAATCAACACCCCCGAGTCATTCTAACTACCAGAAACCTCGAAGCACATGCCGAGGGGGCGGTGTGGCAGCAATTTTTCAATTAAATTCAGTTTTATTTATATAGCGCCAAATCACAACAAAAGTCGCCTCAAGGCGCTTCATAGATACAGAGAAAAACCTAACAATCATATGACCCCCTATGAGCAAGCACTTTGGCGACAGTGGGAAGGAAAAACTCCCTTTTAACAGGAAGAAACCTCCAGCAGAACCAGGCTCAGGGAGGGGCGGGGCCATCTGCTGCGACCGGTTGGGGTGAGAGAAGGAAGACAGGATAAAGACACGCTGTGGAAGAGAGACAGAGGTTAATAACAGATATGATTCAATGCAGAGAGGTCTGTTAACACATAGTGAGTGAGAAAGGTGACTGGAAAGGAAAAACTAAATGCATCATGGGAATCCCCCGGCAGCCTATGTCTATTGCAGCATAACTAAGGGAGGATTCAGGGTCACCTGGTCCAGCCCTAACTATATGCTTTAGCAAAAAGGAAAGTTTTAAGCCTAATCTTGAAAGTAGAGATAGTGTCTGTCTCCTGAATCCAAACTGGAAGCTGGTTCCACAGAAGAGGGGCCTGAAAACTGAAGGCTCTGCCTCCCATTCTACTTTTAAATACTCTAGGAACAACAAGTAGGCCTGCAGAGCGAGAACGAAGTGCTCTAATAGGGTGATATGGTACTACAAGGTCATTAAGATAAGATGGGGCCTGATTATTTAAGACCTTGTATGTGAGGAGCAGGATTTTGAATTCAATTCTGGATTTAACAGGAAGCCAATGAAGGGAAGCCAAAACAGGAGAAATCTGCTCTCTCTTTCTAGTCCCTGTCAGGACTCTTGCTGCAGCATTTTGGATCAGCTGAAGGCTTTTCAGGGAGTTTTTAGGACTTCCTGATAATAATGAATTACAGTCGTCCAGCCTGGAAGTAATAAATGCATGAACTAGTTTTTCAGCGTCACTCTGAGACAGGATATTTCTAACTTTAGAGATGTTGCACAAATGGAAGAATGCAGTCTTACATATTTGTTTAATATGTGCATTGAAGGACATGTCCTGGTCAAAAATGACTCCAAGGTTCCTCACAGCGTTACTGGAGGCCAAGGTAATGCCATCCAGAGGAAGAATCTGGTTAGAGACCATGTTTCTAAGATTTTCAGGGCCGAGTACAATAACCTCAGTTTGATCTGAACTAAGAAGCAGAAAGTTAGCGGCCATCCAGGTCTTTATGTCTTTAAGACATTCCTGCAGTTTAACTCATTGGTGTGTGTTATCTGGCTTCATGGACAGATAGAGCTGGGTGTCATCAGCATAGCAGTGTAAATGTATGCTATGTCTTCTAATGATGCTGCCTAATGGAAGCATGTATAATGTAAACAGAATTGGTCCTAGCACTGAACCCTGTGGAACTCCATAATTAACCTCAGTGTGTGAAGAGGACTCTCCATTTACATGCACAAACTGGAGTCTATTAGATAGATATGATACAAACCACTGCAGTGCAGTACCTGTAATACCTACAGCATGTTCTAATCGCTCTAATAGGATATTATGGTCGACAGTATCGAAAGCTGCACAACGCTTTCACACCAGCCTATTAATCAACCAAAGACCCAGACAGACTTTTAATTCATTTGAAAGCCTGATGCTTAGCCTCGTCCACCCCAGATTTAAAACTCAGAAACCAGTCTTACTTGTTATCATCTATCGTCCACCTGGGCCTTACACAGAGTTTGTCTGATTTCTCAGACTTTTTATCTGATTTAGTTCTGAGCTCAGATAAAATAATTATATTGTACGACTCTGGATACTGTAGCTCCTGTGAAAACTAAGGTCTCTAATCAGAAGTATTTGACTCCGTGGAATAATTCTCAAACACGTAGCCTAAAGCAGATGACTCGTAAGCTGGAGAGGAAATGGCGTGTCACAAATTTAGAGGATCATCATTTAGCCTGGAGAAATAGTTTGCTGCTTTATAAGAAAGCCCTCCGCAAAGCCAGAACATCTTACTATTCATCACTGATTGAAGAAAATAAGAACAACCCCAGGTTTCTCTTCAGCTCTGTAGCCAGGCTGACAAACAGTCAGAGCTCTGTTGAGCCAACCATCCCTTTAACGTTAACCAGTAATGACTTCATGAACTTCTTCACAAATAACATTTTTATCATTAGAGAAAAAATTACCAGTAATCATCCCACAGATGTAATATTATCTACAGCTACTCTTAGTACCATTGATGTTAAGTTAGACTCTTTTTCTCCAATTGATCTTTCTGAGTTAGCTTCAATAATTACTTCCTCCAAACCATCAACGTGTCTTTTAGACCCCATTCCTACAAAACTGCTCAAAGAAGTCCTGCCATTAATTAATTCTTCGATCTTAACCTCCTAGGACCTGGCGTCCACACATGTGGACATCACATTTTGGGTTATTTAGACCAAAATACTCAATTTTGCTCTACAAGGGCCTGATATCCACTCCACCGAGGACATTATACTGCTACTGTTCTATCGAAATTTTAAATGAATATCCTCATATGTGGCTCTCATTTTTCTCAGAAACAAAAATTAGGTAAAAAAAAAATCTGGCAAATCTTTGTTTTTACATTCATCAGGACCCAATCAGCCCAAATACCAAATAGAAATTAAAAATGCATGCCGTGGAAGAGTTCGGGTCTTAGGAGGTTAAATATGATCAACCTATCTCTAATGATCGGCTATGTACCACAGGCCTTCAAGCTGGCTGTAGTTAAACCTTTACTCAAAAGCATCTCTAGACCCAGCAGTCTTAGCTAATTATAGGCCAATCTCCAACCTTCCTTTCATATCAAACATCCTTGAAAGAGTAGTTGTCAAACAGCTAACAGATCATCTGCAGAGGAATGGCTTATTTGAAGAGTTTCAGTCAGGTTTCAGAGCTCATCACAGCACAGAAACAGCTTTAGTGAAGGTTACAAATGATCTTCTTATGGCCTCTGACAGTGGACAACTTAGTGCATGCCATGTATACAGTACGTAGCATATAACTGTTTGAATATTCAGATGAGAAACTTCCATCAGGACACCGAGTTATGGAGAAAAAAAGTGGCCCTGTTGTTGCATTTCAGCACACATCCCCGGTAAAGTCAAAACAATCCAGACTACGATGGTGAGAGTGGACAAAGCTGTGAAAGGCTGGCCATTCCTGAGGCTCATGTGAGCAAACACGAGGCCAAAGCTAATACAACTTTGAATCTGTCACAGTCATACATAACAGAGAAGGAAGCTGGAGGAACTATATGAAGCTGAGCAGAAATGTCTAAAACAGGAAAATGAAGCATTTGATAGATTTTGAAAGCGCAGCAGAGGCAGAGAAAAGGAGATTCCAGTCTATGCAAGGCCAGCAACAAGCAAAACATCAAGTGTTCATGGAGATAATTGGTACTATCACCACCACTTGGTGTCCTGGTCAACAACAGCACCCACAGTCACCACACTGGATCTATCTAGTTCCTGTGGGGTCACCCACAGGTAGTGCCTGGCCTATCCACTACTCTCCTGTACCACAGCAGTCCATGTCACCCGTTGCCCAAAAGACTGATGTCTGTCCCTCTATCAAAGTCTCGACAATTCTTGACAATGCACTGAACATGAAGAGACTTCAAAACCAACAAATGTCTCAGGTGCAACCCACCTGTGTAATTAAAACATTAACCAGCAGGTGATGATAGTTTCTCCAATGAGCGTTTTTCCTTTTTTAGTGCAGTCAGCTAGAGAGCTGAGTGACGTGGGTGCTGAACCGAAAGCACTCTGTACACTTCCATTTAAGTCTCTTCAAGGCACTTTATTTTGTAAGGTACCCTACAGAGAAAAGATCAACAATCAGATGAACCCTTACAGAGGGGGTGTCAAACTCAAATACACAGTGGGCCAAAATTCAAAACTGGAACAAAGTCGCGGGCTAACGTTAATATTTACTGAAAAAAAAATCTTCCTCTAGATATAAGAATGAATCTTTTCTTATGGACTCAAGCACGTTTTGCTGAAAAACTGAATATAGAACAAGCAAAGCTTAATACTAAACAATATATATATTAGCTGTATAATACCAGTAGGCCAGCTCTAATAGTCATTTGGTATGGCTTCGCGGGCCAAATGTAATTAGGCTGCGGGCCAAATTTGGCCCGCGGGCCAGAGTTTGACACCTATGCCTTACAGGGAGTGCAGAATTATTTATAGTTTTCACACATTAAGTTTTTTACTTCTCACTAAACTGTATCTTTGTATCTATCTACATTTTCTGTCATAATCTGATTTTACTTTCTATGCAAATATCAAAAAAGCTGTGTTTTTGTCTTTATTCAGTTCAATATAAATATCTGATATTACAGGGAGTGCAGAATTATTAGGCAAATGAGTATTTTGTCCACATCATCCTCTTCATGCATGTTGTCTTACTCCAAGCTGTATAGGCTCGAAAGCCTACTACCAATTAAGCATATTAGGTGATGTGCATCTCTGTAATGAGAAGGGGTGTGGTCTAATGACATCAACACCCTATATCAGGTGTGCATAATTATTAGGCAACGTCCTTTCCTTTGGCAAAATGGGTCAAAAGAAGGACTTGACAGGCTCAGAAAAGTCAAAAATAGTGAGATATCTTGCAGAGGGATGCAGCAGTCTCAAAATTGCAAAGCTTCTGAAGCGTGATCATCGAACAATCAAGCGTTTCATTCAAAATAGTCAACAGGGTCGCAAGAAGCGTGTGGAAAAACCAAGGTGCAAAATAACTGCCCATGAACTGAGAAAAGTCAAGCGTACAGCTGCCAAGATGCCACTTGCCACCAGTTTGGCCATATTTCAGAGCTGCAACATCACTGGAGTGCCCAAAAGCACAAGGTGTGCAATACTCAGAGACATGGCCAAGGTAAGAAAGGCTGAAAGACGACCACCACTGAACAAGACACACAAGCTGAAACGTCAAGACTGGGCCAAGAAATATCTCAAGACTGGTTTTTCTAAGGTTTTATGGACTGATGAAATGAGAGTGAGTCTTGATGGGCCA
The DNA here is from genome assembly GCF_057381845.1 of Rhamphochromis longiceps. NCBI lineage: Eukaryota > Metazoa > Chordata > Actinopteri > Cichliformes > Cichlidae > Rhamphochromis > Rhamphochromis longiceps. The sequence continues at coordinate 36,769,536 of NC_140574.1, forward strand.
GATGGATGGGCCCGTGGCTGGATTGGTAAAGGGCAGAGAGCTCCAGTCCGACTCAGACGCCAGCAAGGTGGAGGTGGAGTACTGGTTTGGGCTGGTATCATCAAAGATGAGCTTGTGGGGCCTTTTTGGGTTGAGGATGGAGTCAAGCTCAACTCCCAGTCCTACTGCCAGTTTCTGGAAGACACCTTCTTCAAGCAGTGGTACAGGAAGAAGTCTGCATCCTTCAAGAAAAACATGATTTTCATGCAGGACAATGCTCCATCACACGCGTCCAAGTACTCCACAGCGTGGCTGCAAGAAAGGGTATAAAAGAAGAAAAACTAATGACATGGCCTCCTTGTTCACCTGATCTGAACCCCATTGAGAACCTGTGGTCCATCATCAAATGTGAGATTTACAAGGAGGGAAAACAGTACACCTCTCTGAACAGTGTCTGGGAGGCTGTGGTTGCTGCTGCACGCAATGTTGATGGTGAACAGATCAAAACACTGACAGAATCCATGGATGGCAGGCTTTTGAGTGTCCTTGCAAAGAAAGGTGGCTATATTGGTCGCTGATTTGTTTTTGTTTTGTTTTTGAATGTCAGAAATGTATATTTGTGAATGTGGAGATGTTATATTGGTTTCACTGGTAAAAATAAATAATTGAAATGGGTATATATTTGTTTTTTGTTAAGTTGCCTAATAATTATGCACAGTAATAGTCACCTGCACACACAGATATCCCCCTAAAATAGCTAAAACTAAAAACAAACTAAAAACTACTTCCAAAAACATTCAGCTTTGATATTAATGAGCTTTTTGGGTTCATTGAGAACATGGTTGTTGTTCAATAATAACATTATTCCTCAAAAATACAACTTGCCTAATAATTCTGCACTCCCTAAGTAAGCACTTGGCGACAGTAGGAAGAAAAAAAAAAACCTTTTAAGAGGAAGAAACCTCCTGCAGCACTAAGGTCAGGGAGGGGTGGTAATCTGGCACGAGGGGTTGGGTGAGTGGAGGAAGACGGAAAGAGATTAACAATAACTAACGATTAATTAAAACCAATGATTGAATCATTGTTGTATAAACACACTGTATAAAAAAAGAGGTGAGTGAAGAAGAAGTGCATCATGCAAACCCCCAGCAGCCTAGACCTATTGTAGCATAACTAAGGCTGTGTTCAGGGTCACCAGGTCCAGCCCTAAAGATCATTTAAAAATGGTAAATGGACTGATTCTTATATAGCAGTTCCTACTCTCCCAGAGTACTCAAAGCGCTCTACACAACATGCCACATTCAGCCAAGCACTATCTTCTATACTTTGAAGTGCTTACTAACTACCTACTAACTACTATGTACCAGAGAGCAACTTGGAGTTAATATCTTGCCCAAGGATATTTGGCATGCAGACTAGGGAGAGCCAGGGATTGAACCACCAACCTTTCAGTCAGTAGATGATCTGCTCTACTTCCTGCCACCCCGGTTCTTAATTTTTTAAAGAACACACCATGCCAAGATATGCCAAGGTTTCAACTAAAAGCTCTTTGGAAATCACTTTTCGATGTAAAAATACTCTTATGCCTGTCAAACTGTGTTATATTTGGCATTTATCATACAATCAAAATAGTTTTTTTTTGTGCCTGAAGACACAATTTAAAATGTGTGCAGATACAACACTGTTTCACGCCTTTTTTTGTCTGAAGTTCACAGGTTAATGTTAACAAAAAACATTCCACTGAAAATGATCAGGTACAAAGACCGGACTGAAAATTTGTGGAAAAAGCAGCCGATATCCAAACCTTTGTAAGAACCTTCAGAAGGCATGGAAAACTATTGCTAAAGACCATTTAAAAAAAAAACATTGCAATATGATCTGGCTCCTTGGTAGCAAAATTTGAAGAAAATAGGGGAGGACCAAGACAACCTCAAAGGGTTTCAAACCCAACCTTCAAACAGTTGTTCTAAAACCTTTCATAACCTTTTAGGCATTTCAATCATACAGAAGGTCACAAATTAAACCTAACAACAGAAGTTCAACATCGCATGTTTACAAGCAGCAGCTCTACAACATGTGCAGGTGTTACAGTACCTGGCTGATGGAAAGATGGGGAGAGCTCCCTGGCCACAGCTCGGGCAATATCAGAATCCTGGCAGGCTGATTGTGAAGCCTGATCTGCACACTCTGCTTTGACCCGGGCATGGGACGTCCTGCAAGAATCCATATACTCATTAGTAACTAACATACTCAGCATAGTGTGCTCTGTCTGGTTTATTTGGAAGTGTTTCAATAGTTTCCATGGGGCTGCCATCTGGGGCTTCTAAAAAGCATTGATATGCAAGGCAGCTGTGAAGAAATGTGATGCACACAGCTTTTAGGTTTTTTTCTCTCCTTTGATATTGGCTGGACATTTCTCTTAATTGTAGACTTTGACAACGATAAGCCTTCGTCTTTGTGTGTTTTTGACTTGGCTAGTAACTGAAGAGTTTTTCTCTTAATCAAGGAAAGGATTTTGTAAATATCTACTTTCATTGCCTTGAGGGGTGTGATGGATGCATGCAACCACACAACTGAGATGCTTGGGTAATATTCATTTGGTCTTTTGTCTTATGTTTACGTTATGCTCTAAAGCTTCTGTGATCATAAGTTAATTAATTTGATATTTTGAGTTTACCTGTAATGCATGACAGCACTAAGCTATAGCCCAAATGGTGGCATAGACTTTCCTTTGCATTGTTTGTTATTTTATACAGGTATGTTATATTGATTATATTTCTGCTCTTTCTGAGTTACCTGACCTCCGCTCCAGTCCTTCCTGGTTTGGCTGAAAGAGGAGGCTGAGGGTGGAGCTGGTTTAAATGCAGAAGCCAATAAAGTGGACTGGACCATCTATTGTGATCATGCAGGGGGAATGGGGTTCTTCTTGAATGATGGTTAGCTGTTATCTCTTTAGTTTTCACCTTTGGTGTATATAATGGTTTATTCATTTGCTATATAACTGGAGCTGTTTCTCATTTGGGCAGGTCAGTTTGTTGAGTTATGTTTTTGTTAAGTGATTTTTGAGTAGCGGTCTGTTAAGTTAACCTCTTTTATGGGCCCACTTGCTTCTTAAAGACTTTATTTTTTGTTATTTTGAATTTTTGTAATCATCTTATCCTTTTTGGGGGTATAATAAAACCCATTTTTTGAAGTTTACATTTGTGCCTGTGTGTTCCTGGCTGCTTGGTTCATGACAAGGGGTCTTTCAGGGCTTTTAGTGTTGCTGAATTTATTTGATTTGATTTGATATTTTTCTAAAGGAATAAACTTCACTTCTTTTATCTCCTTAATGATGAAATAATGAGGAAACTAACACATATGTTTGTTTACCCCCCCCCCCCAAGAGCTTCCCAGATGTCTTAGGGATGGGGTATAAACCCCTAAGAGCTTTCTTGGTGCTGTACTGAGGAATGTGGTTTCTCTGTCAATCTAACAAAGTATTTCTGCCAAACTGGCTAAAGAGGTAAAAACCAAAGGGTGATTAAAATGGAACAGTATAGAAAAAGAAACATTAAAATTATGTAGAGGGTTACATGGGTATCACATTTGATTAGAAATATGCATCAATTTTTATGAACACTATTCAGCTCATCCAGACTTAAAATGGTGAATGGACTGATTCTTATATAGCGCACTTCTACTCTCCTGGAGCACTCACAGCACTTTAGATCACATTCACCCATTCACAGCCATGCACACAAGCACTTTCTTCTACACTTTAAGTGCATTCTATCTAAGCATTCACACACATGCATACGCTGATGGATGTATCGGAGAGCAACTTGGGGTTAGTATCTGAAGGTCAAAGTGATGCAACATTTGAATCCAACATTACATAAAATCCCTGCTGTGATCATTACTAAAACCAACCAGCTGATCTATACCACAGCAACAGTGATCCTTGAGATGCTTGGCTATAAGTTGACCAGCCACAAGTAGCAATACCCGCCATGCAGAAAGAGGCTGAGATCAAGGGAAAACTGCAGGAAGTTAGCAAAATATTTAAACTGCAGAAAGGTATGAGGAAGAATGGAGTGTAGAAGAAGTACAACAAGCTGCTAATTCTGAGGCCTTTGAAACAACCAAACAAATATACACAGTCTTGGCTAACCGCCTTAAGAGGTATACCAGAAGTAGAAACCATGAGAATAAACCAGATGTTCTCTACTAAACCATCAAAGATGCATTAATATAAGGCAGGAAAACAATATGAGAGCAGTCCCACCAAGGCTGGAGATGAAGCAACACTGGAATAGCATATGGGAGATGGATGCAACACAACAACAATACTCAGTGTTTAGTGGATCTAAGAGCACCCCATAGCAACCACTCTAAACTGCATGTCATGTGATGTGACCATCACATCCAAGAAAGAGTCTCAAGCATGAGTTCGCCAGCACCAGTCCCGCACATCATTCACACCTACTGCCTAAGAGCCTAACTGTATTCAGTGAGCACCTGGCAGAACAAATGAACCAGCTGCTAATGGATGCAACTGGAACAGCTAACTGAAGGCTGGACAGTCTTGATTACCAAGGACCCTTCGAAGGGACTGGTCCCATCTAACTAACGTCCAATAAACTGCCTAACACCACATGGAAGCCTCTGCCAATGTAATTGTAACCTCTCTGTAACCTACAGAGAAATAACATTGTGGAAGAGGCAAAAAGTGAGTAAAAAAACGTCCTAAATGCAGTTAGAATTTATTTAGAACTATAAATTAAATTTCTTTTAGCAATTATTGTTTTTTAATGTCACAATTCCAACCCTGCTCCTTTATCCGGGCTTGGACCGGTGTTCTGAGAAACCATCCTACTCTGACAAATCGTCCTACCCGTATTATAATTTGACGGTGACTTGTGACTAAACCTAACCCTACCCCTAACCATAACCCTAACCATAATGGATTGGATTTATATAGCGTTTTTCAAGGCACCCAAAGCGCCATAACCATAACCTTAAGTATTCCAGATGGGTGAGAGAAAAAGAAGTTAATTCGGCTTTGGTGTTGTGCACATGCGCCGCGTCTGCGCAGAAACATTGGGTAGGATGTTTTTGAGGTAGGATGGATTCCCAGAACACCTGCAAAAGTGACCCGAAATTGGCACTCTGGTGGAGTTGCTGTGTGTGTGTGTGTGTGTGTGTGTGTGTGTGTGTGTGTGTGTGTGTGTGTGTGTGTGTGTGTTTATAAGTAGTTTTAAACCTTGTGATCCACAAAACAGCATAACAGTAAAAGAAGAACTGACTGCGTTACAGTCAGTGCGAGAGCAGCGGCTTCGCTCATGCGCGATTCATTTGCAGTTTGGACGCATAGGGGTCAACATCTCTGTGCCCTGATAGCAGATGGGGGAGGACCATCATCCGCCTGTGAGCACTTTGGCACGGGTGAGGTGCCCACGGCAGCACCGCTGCTTGTTGAGAGTAAGAGCAATATGCATTTTAACGTCAAAAAGTCATCATAAATAAGTCTCCAATAATACCAGAAAAAGTCACCAGATTTGTCGCTAGTCGCTTTTTTAGAAAAAAAGTCTCTAAGGGGGTCTGAAAACTCGCTAAATATAGTGACAAAGTCGCTAAGTTGGCAACACTGGAAATAATTTAGACAGTTTGTAACTCTTAGTGATGCCGCAGTGTTCGTTTGACTTTGGGACCTGAAGAAGACGGAGTTTTGGACCCAGATCACTCCGCGGGGCTCCTGAATACGGCAGCCGTAATGCTCCGGCAATCCATCAAGCGGTGTGGCTTCATAGCTTACCAAAGTTGTACTGAAACATTTTTGACAGATTTCTGCGCGCCATGTACCACATAAAATTGGTTCGAGGTCAGTAAGTACAACCAGAATTCACACATAAGGCGCACTGACGATTTTTGATAAAATTAAAGGATTTTAAGTGCGCCTTATAGTGTGTAAAATACGTGATACAGAAGAAAATAATATATCGCGATATATATCGTTACCGCACTTGCTTCAAATTATACCGTGATATGGATTTTTAGGCCATATCGCCCAGCGATAAAGCCCTACCCTGTCCCCACTGCTGTTCTACGTAAGCCTGAACAACAAAAAGATGGAAAGTAGTCAGAACTGAGCAGGCTGCAATATCAAAATGCAATATTCCAGATATTGAGGATAGCTAGAATTACATGGGAATACAAGAGGTGAACTGAACAATGAAGAGGCCACTAGAGAAGCTGCCTTCGCCAAAGAGCAAGGCAAATCCTGAGGAGTCTGCTGAATGGGAAGAACAAGCTCTAGGTAATCAACACCTATGCCCTGCCAGATACCCTGCTGGAATAATAAGCTAGCCAAGGGAGGAGATAGAAACCACTGACATTAAAAAAAGAAAAGCCTTTACCACGTATCGAAGGTTTCATACCAAATCCTGGCCAACGAATAGTGAGTGTAGAATTACTATCCAGGATGTAAGAACAACAACAACAATCCATCAGTACATCAGAAAGATGGCCACGAATGATCATGTGCTTGGTGATACCTCAGGCAGCAGAAACCCAAGAGAAAAAAGGAGCAAGAACAGCAAAGATCATAAATACTAGTTGGCAGATCATACATGGAAAGCTATAATGAAGTGGATGGCATAGTATGCAGGAACACCGTTGCCGAGTAAGGCCTGGAAGTGCTAAGGCTAACCAGCCAGTAGTTGGGTCCAAGCAGAGGAGGAAGGCTGTAGTGATAAGATGTAGCAATAGCAACATCAGGAAATAGGAACAAGATACCTGAGAAATGACAAGGGCTGAGAGAGGAGATAGAAAATACGTGGAAGCTGAAGGCAACTGTTGTCCCTGTAGTAATCAGAATACTCGGGTCACTGTGCCCAAAATTGAGTGAGTGGCTCCAGTAGATTCTAGGTATGGCATCTAAAATGGGTTTCTGGGGCTGAGATGCATGCCGGCAGAGGAGATTGAGGTGGAAGTGATGCTGGTGTTGGCTTGACTGGTGGGGACTTCGGGGTTGGTTAGGAGTACAGGTGAATATGCAGGTGTCACAGGAGGTCAGATCAGTGAGGCAGTGGGAGGAGGGCATCTAGGGGTGCTGATGATATTTGAGATGGGGGATGTGCAGTTAAAACAGTTGAAAAACAGGCTTGAAATGGTGTGTTAGTTTTACACCAGATGTAACCAGACTCAACCCTTTAAAAAAGTTTAGACAGAATATTTTTCCAAAGGTTTTGGGGATTTAACGGTTACTTTTTCACATAGAGCAGGTAGGGTTGGATAGCTTTTTTTTTCTTTTAATAAACTAAATGAGCATTTACATACTGGGTTATCTTTGTCCAGTTTTAAAATATATTTGATCATCTGAAACATGTGACACATATGAAAGACAATCCCAAACTAACAAGCAGCAAATATTTTTTCATTCCACAGAATACTAAGTACCATATGCTTACTATGAAGTTTCAATTACATTTGTAAACCAGTGTGTCAAAATGAGCAATAAAATGTCTTTGTGTCAAGCCAAAATATGCAGAGTAGTATTAAGAGTATTACTAATAGTATTTAATAATGAGCAGTATATGCTCTGACAATAGTATAGATAAAATATGGATAAAATTTTGTACAGTATATATTACCCAATATACTTCCAATGTAGTAAAGAAAAAGGTGGTAAAAGTAGTTGTAACTTCCTTATGGTTCTCAGGATATTTTACCTGGAGATGGCAATCTCAACCTTGGTTCTGGCGATGGCTGCTGCTCTCACTGCTCCTTCAATGGCACGATCCACTTTTTGTTTGGTCTTGGTATTCTTTAGTGGGAACAGCTGCTTCCTGATACCCCGGATCAGCATATTGTTCTTGTACTTCCCTTCTTCCTTCGTCCCATTAGGAAAGATGGTGCAGCCATAGCCATGGCGTTTATTATTCAACCACTCGCCTTCATATTTCATGCCATTAGACCGCTCAGAGATACCAAAGCCACTGCGTTTGTCATTTTTCCACTCGCCCACATACGACTCGGTGGTGGTAGCATCCACACTGTCCTCAAGAGGCAGGTAGTCATCGCCAGGGTCTCCATCTCCAAAGCTAATGGTAGAGTTGGCGTCACTTGAACTGATGCGGCTCATAGTAGTGTCACTGTGTGCTGAACTGCGCTTACTAGAAATTGATGAGCGTGAATCAGATTTGCGTAGTCGCTGAAGGCTACCAAAAAAGGAGCCACGGCGAAAAAGACCCTTTCTCTTCTCTGAACCCTCTCCATCTGATTGGAAGTTGAGCACAAAACCACCACGTGTGCCAGCAGGGCTATCGGATAGGCTGTCACGCAGTACTGTACCATTACTCTGCTCACTGCGGAGTGAAGACAGCGAAGTTCGTAGAGGTGAGCGGATGACAGAAGCCATGCCATAAGGAACACTTTGACGTACTCCATAGCCGTGACGCATGCCACCACTCCACTGACCCTGATACGTGCCTACAGCAGTAGCAGAGAGACACACAGAGAGAAGACAGACTGTGAGTAAAGCATAAAAAAATAAGCAGAGACAGAATAAAAAGCATATACAGAATAATGTAGAATACAAAGTGAGTGATAGAGGCTACCAAAGTAAATAAAAAAGATCAAGAATGCAAAGAAGGATGCAACTAGAGCTCCAACAATGAATCAATGAACCAACTACTTTCTATAGTCGAATGAAAGTCATTTTAATCAACCTTTTGGCCATGCATCATTATAGCAAGACAAATATCGTACCACACCACATTACTTTATGACAGCGTAGGATACTAAGCTAAAAAAAACAAACAAAAACAAAGTCACTGCAGAGGTAGAGTAAAAATATAATTTTATTTTATTAACAACTTAGGTGACATTCCTAGCCAACAGAAATGTTAGCAATGTGTCAGGAGACTGTACAAACTTCAACTGCCATAAACAGGCTGCCCATCTACAAAGTCGTTATCATATAATTGTGTAAATGTATCAGTGATTATAACTATATCCAAAAGTGTTCAACAGATGTGCTTAAGCATGACATATCCAGGACACGTGTGAAGTGTAAAACACTGTGAGGCAGACTCCATGTTTAAGTAAAGGGTGGGCCATTTATATGGATACACCGTAATAACATGGGAATGGTTGGTGATATTAAAGTCCTGTTTGTGGCACATTAGTATATGTGAGGGGCAAACTCCTCAAGATGGGTGGTGACCATGGTGGCCATTTACAAGTCGGCCATCTTGGATACAACTTTTGTTTTTTTCAATAGGAAGAGGGCCATGTGACACATCAAACTTATTGGTAATGTCACAAGAAAAAGCCTTTGTTTAAAAAAAAAAATACAATAAGACGTGATGAGGAGGGTCAAATATGATTGAAATGCACTCTCACTGGCTAACTACACGTGACTGACAGTTTCTCAGTGAATAGGCATCATTTGGCTCTACTGTAACTTGGAAAGTAAACGAATATACAGGAAACAAAATAACACACTGACTAGACAGTTAATGAAGTTAAGCTAGCTGATGGACTGTAATGATGGTGGCTGGTGGCTAGCTACAGAGCCGTGGTTTTGCTAATATAATCACAGTAGCACAGGGAAGATGTAAGAAGAGGGTTGGTTTGATCTCAATAAAAGGTCACGGCCTGGGGGATCAGCAGGGCGCTGATAAACTGTTTCTCTCTCGCTCTCCGGGGTGGAACTCATTCTCAACTCATCTTGTCCTCGGCCCACGCCCCTCAGAGGAGGAAGCACCTGAGATTCATTAACGCAACCAGTATTTAAGCCAGGCGATGACTGCTGTTCTTCGCTGGATCGTTGTGTTTGACTCGTGTTAGTGTCGTCAAGTTGCCAGCTAAGTTTCCCCTTTGTGTTTCTGAGCATTGAACTAACAAACATTTCCCTGTGTACAGACTCCCTTGACCTTTTCCCCGTTTCCTGTGTGGTGATAGTTGGAGAAAGAGAGCCTGATCATGTGTGTGGATTAATGGAAGAGGAGCGAGAGTCTGTTTCCCTGGATTTCCCTGGAGCCCCGTCCCCCCACTTTTGTACGTAGCACTATTTCTGCACATTTGTATATACATTCAGTGAACTGTGTAAATAAATTGCTTGTGAAGCTTCCTATCGCTGAGTTTTGCATGTGAGTTCTCACGACAAACCGTAACAGTAATGATCCAGCCAACCATGGACTCAGCAGACTCAACCCCCACCCTGCAGCCTGTCCTCACCCCGGAAGCAATTCTGGAACGCCACAAACAAATGCTACAGCACACTAACTAGCAACTGGCTACGCTCACCCAAGCCCTCGCTCAACGCCCATCCACGCCTCCTCTGCATGTCTCTCCACAGTTACCGGCTTCCGAAACTCTGGCGCCCGTACCATCTACCTCTTCCGCACCGGCTCACCCAGAACCCCCGGAGCAATCTTTACCTGCTATGGAATCTTACTCGGGTGAGTTTCATAAGTGTGCAGGATTTTTGACCCAGATCACAGACCTATGAGACTGATGGGGCCAAAATTGCCTATATTGTTCAGCTGTTACAGGCAGGTATTGAACTGGGCACAAGCCAAGCTAAGAACTGACCCTGAGATCACTTAGCAGGACTTTCTCGTTAAATTTAAAAGTGGTTTTGAAAGAGGCACCGGAGCTGAGGTGGCTGCTCTTTGATTGTTGAACTTAAAGCAGGGGAGACGGAGTATAGCGGAATACTCAGTCGAGTTTTGGACTTTGGCTGAAGAGACCGGGTGGGGGCAGTCGGCATTGATAAGTACCTCACTGAATAATGTTTGTGATGAATTGAAAAATGAACTGGTAATGAGGGACTTACCTTTGACTCTCTCTGATGTGATTACACTGTGTATGAAGGTAGACGAGCATTTAAGAGCGAGCCGGGGAACCGGAAACTATATTACCCAGAGGCATCTGGGACACACGGAAATGGCGCTGGGCGGAGGCGCGACCAGTGGCGGAGGCAATCAGGTGTCGGACAGTATGGAAGAGGGTGAACAACCCATGCAATTGGGGCGCTCCAGACTAATGCCTGAGGAGCGACATTGACGGTGGAGGGCCGGTGAGTGTTTTTACTGCAGTTGCAAAGGCCATATCGCCAACGCTTGTCCGGCTTGGCCAAAAGACCGCCCGCCAGTAGAGAGGAGAGTATGGGTGGATGAGGTCTCCTGTTCACGGTCTCCTCCACGTCTCATGATTGCAGCAAAATGAACTGTGCAACTCAAGACTCATTCTCTTAGGGCTCCGATTGACTCTGGGGCAAACAGAACTTTATTGACGCTTCGCTGGCGCATAAGCTAAAACTAAGCACTGAAACACTACCACACTCTCTTCAAGTTACAGCCCTTAGTGGTCAGCGTCTCCCAGACATCACCCACATTACAGAGCCCATTTCTTTAACCCTTTCTGGAAATCATTCTGAAACCTTGCAGTTTTCAAAGCCCCCCTCACACCGCTAGTCTTAGGCTACCCCTGGCTGCGTCAACATAACCCAGTCCTTGATTGGAGAAAGGAGAGTAACCTGGGGTGGGGGGAGGAGTGACCTCAAACTGGGTTTTTTTTGCAAAGATAGAGCGTGCTCGCTGCCTCCTTACCAGCCGTACGATTGCGGGATTGACCTTCTCCCGGGCGCACCGCTCCCTACCAGCTGTTTATACAGCCTTTCACAGCCTGAATGTGAAAGCATGGAAAAGTACATTAACGAGTCACTTGCTGCAGGTTTAATTCGCCCCTCATCTTCCCCAGTAGCCACTGGCTTCTTTTTTGTGACCAGGAAAGACAAGAGTTTATGGCCCTGCATTGGTTATCGAGGCCTCAACAACATTACGGTTAAAAACAAATATCCTCTCCCGCTGTTGAATTCCGCTTTCGAGCTTCTCCAGGGGGCCACAATCTTCACTAAGACCTGCAAAATGCAAATATCCTGGTCAGGAAAAGTGAGGGGGATGAGTGGAAAACGGCCTTTAACACCCATCTTGGCCATTTTAATATCTTGTCATGCCGTTTGGTCTCACCAATGCTCCAGCTGTTTTTCAGGCTCTGGTAAACGACGTGCTCCGGGACTTCATCAACCACTTTGTCTTTTTTACCTGGATGATATCCTCATCTTCTCACGCTCCGTCACCGAACACGAACGCCATGTCAGACAGGTCTTACAACATCTCCTTGTGGACCATCTCTTTGTTAAGGAAGAGAAGTGTGAGTTCCACGTAACTACAGTTTCCTTTCTGGGCTACATCATTGAGCAAGGTAACCTCAGAGCCGACCCAGCTAAGGTTAAAGCCGCCATTAACTGGCCAACCCCTTCTAACCGCAAGCAACTCCAAAGCTTTCTGGGTTTTGCTAACTTTTACCTTCGTTTCATTCGTGACTACAGTAAGCTTGCTTTGCCAATAACTCGTCTCAACTCACCCAAGGTTCCTGTCAGCTGGGATGAGCCTTCTCTCATCTGAAGCTACGTTTCGCCTCGGCGCCCATCCTTTTCCAACCAGATCTCAGTCTACAGTTTGTCGTGGAGGTGGACGCTTCGGACGCCGGAGTGGGGGCCGTGCTCTCCCAGCAACAAAGTGGTAAGCTTCACTCTTGTGCTTACTTCTCTCGCCGTCTCTCCCCCGCAGAAGGAAATTATGACGTGGGAGACCGCGAACTGCTAGCCATCAAGCTCGCCCTGGAGGAGTGGCGTCACTGGCTGGAGAACGCTGCCCAGCCATTCGTGGTGTGGATGGACCACAAGAATTTGGAGTATATTCGGTCAGCTAAACGGCCAAATGCCAGGCCAGCCAGGTGGGCCCTGTTTTTCACCAGATTCCAGCTCTCGATCACCTACAGACCTGGCTCTCATAACGTCAAACCCGGCACTCTCTCACGCCGATTCACTGCCTCGGAAGATACAGCTCAGGACTCCCCCATTCTCCCTCCCACGTGTGTTATTGGGACCCTGACCTGGGAGATCAAATTTGCCATTAGGGAGGGTCATTGAACAGAACCGGGCCCCTGAACGGGCCCTCCAGGTTTACTCTTTGTAGAACTCGTGACCTCTGTTAGGTCACGAGTGCTACATTGGGCTCACCTGTCACCCGGGGGTCCACCGCACCATTACCTTCCTTCAGCGCTTCGCCTGGTGGCCCTCTCTTGCAGAAGATGATTGTGAATGCATTGCCACTTGTCCAATTTGTGCCCAAAACAACAACGTCCATCAGCCATCTTCCGGCCTACTCCAACCACTGCCTACGCCAAGCCGCCCCTGGTCGCACATTGCTATCCACTTCATCACCGTTCAGCCACCTTCATCAGGTAACTCAGTCATTCTCACAATCATCGATCGCTTTTCTAAAGCTGCTCATTTTGTTGCCCTCCCCAAGCTCCCCTCTGCTCTAGAGACCACCCAGCTCCTGACTGACCACGTTTTACACCTCCATGGAATCCCCACGGACATAGTTTCAGACAAGGGTCCACAGTTTACGTTGCGCGTCTGGAAGGAATTCTGTAACGTCGTCAGAGCTCAGGTCAGTCTCTCCTCCAGTTTCCATCCGCAGACAAATGGCCAAACGGAGTGGGCCAATCAGGAGCTCGAAGCGGCACTCCAATGCTTGACATCCACCAACCAGACGAATAACTCCCATGGATCGAGTACGCTCACAACAGCCTCACCTCCCCTGCCACCGGAGTGTCCCCCTTCGAGGCGTCCCTAGGTTACCAACCACCTCCGTTTCCTGCCGTTGAAGGTGAGCACTTTGTGCCCTCTTTCCAGCAGCATCGCCAGAGGAGTCGGCGTGCCAGGAGAGCCACTCAAGCCGCCCTTCTCTGCACGGCCGAGCGCTTGGCGTACTGTCACTGGACCCCGGCACCACCTTACGCGCCCGGACAGAAGGTTTGGCTGTCTGCCAGGTTCATCCTACTCAGGTCTGAATCCAAAAAACTATCTCCCACCTTCATCTGCCCTTTTGAAATTGACACCCTGATTAACCCTGTTTCTGTCCATCTAAGACTGCCCCGGAATACGCGGATTCACAATGTCTTCCATGTGTCACAAGTGTAACCTGGTCTCTCTAGCCTGATCGTGTTTGTGGATTATTGGAAGAGGAGCGAGAGTCTGTTTCCCTGGATTTCCCTGGAGCCCTGTCCCCCCACTTTTATATATAGCAGTATTTCTGCACATTTGTATATACATTTGGTGAACTGTGTAAATAAATTGCTTGTGAAGCTTCCTATCACGGAGTCCTGCGTGTGAGTCCTCATGACAAACCGTAACAAAAAGTTAATAACAATGCCTCAGTTAGCACAGCAGAGGCTTGGACCTGAAAATTCAGATTCAGATTCAGAAGACTTTATTTATTCCCAAGGGGCAATTACGAGACTGACCTTGCCGACCGTACATACAATACACAAACATCACATTGGAGAGACCGGTCAGGCTAGGTAGCTGGCCGGTCAGCCGCACGAGCAGACTGAGCTCAGACTTATCTGAGTTGATAAGTCATCACTTAACAACAAGACTGCCTATTTATAACCACAAATATTGTCATCTTTAGTAATCAAGTAATCTATTGATTATTCCATGACTTAATCAAGTAAAATACCATGGATAATAAATACTTTTGTCTTATTAATGAATAGTAATGAATATTCAAAAGAGAAAAAACAGGTTTTTCAAAATGAACTGCTCACTAGTGTCCATTTTAGAAATTACAACGTTTTAAAGTTTAACTGCAAAAAACATCTCTTAACAAAACAAAAACCTGTGATAGTATTTATGTGCCGTGCTAAAATGTTATGTTTTCTTAAATGCAAAAAATATATAAATAATTTTAGTCAAAGTGAAATAACTAAGGCATGAAAAAAAAAAGTACCTTTACTCTTTTTCTTGGAAGATTTTTCGCGGTGTAAAACAAACGGCGGTGGATTGTAGCTGCTCAAAGTCTTCATGTCCGAGTTTGTTGATGGTTGCTATGATGAAAGACGCCCAACAGCTTTTTCCACAGTAAAGGTTTTAATGGTGATTACAGAAACAGTGCTGCTGTCTTGGACGCTAGAAACATGTTGTGTTTTTTTTACTGAACTTGAGCTCGCCATGTCACTAATGGCTCCACATTAAACTGTGCCAGCGTCATCATCAGTGCAGCTGTTGTGTTAGCGATGTTTAAAACTGGGTGCTGGGCTTAATGTTGTTGAGTTTTTATTCAAACACATGGTTGTATTGTAGGTCTCTTTTTACTCCGAAATGAAAATATTTTTTCACTCACAAGACAATAAAAATATCCCAATTTTTGGGAAATAACAAAAATATTTGAAATGGATGGTTTTATTAATGCAACAGTCAATTAGAAATTTGTGTATCTCTATGTTAAGCTTTATTTCATGTTCAGAATCACTGGGGCAAATGCTGATAGAGATTTCTGGGGTGTGGGTGTGAGTATTAACAGTATATAAACTGGGGATGTTCCTGGAAACGAATTTCTTAGTTGACTGAATGAGGGTAAAAATGAGACTAGCTGAGTAGTCTAAAACTAAGAAACACTCAGACATTAAGTTAAATTTGACAACTGTTTAGTGGACAATGTCAAAGACTGTAAGGCATTTGAAACCATTAATCACATTTTTCAGTCGCTTAACTGTGCAGCATCACGCATCATCAATATTACAGGTTATACTCCAGACAAAGAAGAAGAAAAACACTTAAACTGAATATGATGTGATAAACATGTAAATGAAAACATGTTGCTACAAAAGACGTTCACATATTACTAAAATATGACAAATCAACATCCAAAAAACTGAACAGCAAGTAAAAAGTGTAGCACATTGAGCCATGCTTTATGAATGATGTACGAAACTTCATTAAAACCACTTCAGTGAAAGTTAAAATCTGAAATAACAGATCAATAAATCATTCAGGGCTTTCCTCCAGTTATCTGATGTCAGGCTGCTGGGAAGCAGCCGAAGGAGGAAAGTTCAGGCCTCCCTCTCACCCACCTCCTTCAGCTTATCCGAGGAAATCCTGAGCCTTTCCCAGGTCAGTTGATTGATGCAATCTCTTCAGTGTGTTCTGGGTCCAACTGGCATGCCCGGCTGAAACACTGTGCCCACGAGGCAACAGCCTTAGCTGGCTCGTTTGGGTGTGGAGGAGTACGGGCTCCACTCTGAACCTCTCCTGAATGACTGAACTCCTCACTGTGTCGCTGAGGGACAGCCCACCCACCCTTCGGAGAAAGCTAAATTGCTCTTTCATTCTAATAGTGTTCATGTCTAAATTAGCAGATTTATGTTTGTAAACAACAATGCTCCATCTGAAGGCAAATGGCCCCATAACATTTAGGATGCAACAATTTATCAGTATTGGACATCAATTTAAATTCCCTAATCTACACTAGACTTGTAGTCAAGACCGCCTAATCCGAGACCAAGACAAGACCAGAGGGTATCGAGACCAAGACAAGACCAAGACCAAGTTGAGACGAGACCGAGACCGAGACGAGACCAAGACCAAGACCGAGACAAAAAAAGTCTTTAAACTGCAGCCAGATGCTATTATATATACATATGCAGGACACCTTAAACTAGTTTTTTAATTAAGCAGCGAGGCAGAACAAAGTCAGGGCTGTATCAAGACACGAGGACTAAACCCCAATTCAACCAGACCCAGAACTGATCCGGAATTAAAACAGGACTACAACAGTTCAAAATCAGGACTACTGAGGACTTAACCAAGACAGAACCAGAATCAGAACTAGATGATAGCAGCACTAAAAATCATCATAGACCTGCACTACACTTATTTTTTAATTCTACCAAAGTCCACTATTTAGATTGAGAAACGTTTATATAATTATTTAGCCTTGTTGTGCAAACAAGCTGCATAACTTAATAAATACAGAATTTGAAAAGTAACAAACCTAAAAAGAAACACTAGGTACGAGATACATGTTCTGATGAGTTTTGGCAAACAACCATTTGACTAACATGTGTGTCTCACCTGCTCTTATTCATCTCTGTTCTGTCCTCATTCTCTCTCTCCCTCTCTCTCTGTTCCTCTTTGTGCTGACAATCAAGCCAAACACCAACATCATCAAATACACAGTTGAAACCAGGGCCCTGTTTCAGGAAGCCGGTTTGGAAAACTCAGAGTGAAAAACGACACTCACGGTTGAGTAACCCCGAACTGTCCAACTCGGAATATTCCGTTTCAGAAAGGCTGATAACAATTAGTTCAGTCAACGCGGAGTTGCTTTAACCCCAAGTGAAGCGCGCGGACGAGGATACATAAAGCCCTGATAAGCGGAGCACAGATTAAGCGAGTCACCATGGAGACTGAGGGAAAGAAGGCGCGGTCAATGTATTTCACAGCGCTTGAGGCCGAAATTCTGATGGCAGCATATGCCGATAACATGCAAATTCCGCGGAAAAAAGTAACACAGCCACAGCTGCAAAAGAAAGGGAGCATGCATGGCAAAACATAGCCGACAGAGTCAATGCGTGAGTGTTAATTTAAACATTGATCTAGGGATTTCCACCCATTTAACACGTTATTTTATCATATGTTATTTTATTTGTTATTTTATACATTTTATTTTGTGATGTGATGTGAGCGCAGGTGCAACCCAACAGGCCCCAAACGTGCCTGGCAGCAAGTAAAAATGAAATATAAAAATATAGTCCAAACAGGTGGTGTAATTGTATTATGAGCCATAGTGCTTGGTCTGTTTGTCCGATGTAAATTAATTGCAGTTAGAGGCTACATTAATTTTCTTTCTGTAAGCACTTATTGAAATTATCTGAGCACATTACAAGTACATATTTGCTTACTCTGTATGCTCAAATGTGGCCCGTTATAGCCAACAGAAAAAAAGCGGAGGCCCGAAAAACAGGTGGGGGTCCTCCACCACCACCACTCACAGAGGCTGAGCAGTTGGCCCTCAGCCAAAACAGTGGGCGCCCTGTGGCTGAAGGCATCTCTGCGGGGACATCCTCTGAGTCAATAACCCCGCAAGACACAAGTGCCTACATAAGGGGTAAATTCAAAATAATACATGATGTGCATACATCCTTTCTTCACAGTCACCTTTGCAGTGCTACTCATTCATTTGATAAACTCTTTACCATAATGAATTATTTTGTAGTGAAGTTATTTTCCTACTGATTTTGCCTTCCCTCAGTCTTGGTTGTCTTTGAGAGCATAATGACAATGAAGTGTAAGGTGCTTGGTATGTTTGTTAATTGCCATTTGGTCCCTTGTAAGTTATAAGTGACCTGTATAAACCTCATATTCTATCAGTTGATGGTGATGGTGTACTGCATCTGGTGCAGCCTCCTGTTGAGCCAGACCAACATGCAGTTGTGAGTAATACTCCACAGATTATATGAGTTTACAGTAGAACAGCAATGTTGTCTATTTCTTTACTACAGGAAAATAATGAAGAAACATTGACAGCTGTTACAGAGGAGGAAGCAACAGAGACACTTTATGAGGTTTACATCTTTTAATACTTTGTGTACAGGAAATACAGGCGACCAATAAAGCCAGTTGAACAAAAAATCTGTTTATTCTTCTTTCAACATGTTGAGGTGATGGGTCAAAGGAAATGATTGTGACATATGGTGTCTCTGACTGCGCTTCCATCTTGTATGTCCGTGGGAGGGTCAGGATGTTCATGGTTTGGATCACTGCTGATGTTTGGTTCAGAAGGACAGTGTTCTCCTCTAATTGTGGCAATGTTGTGAAGAATCACACATGCCACAATAATGTCACATGCCCTTTCTGGGGTGACCCTGAGTCTTTGCAGGCACTGGAACCGGGCCTTAAGCATTCCGATAGTCATTTCAATTCTGGCTCTTGTCCTGCAATTAGCCAGATTATATCGCTGCTGTGGGCCCGGTTCAGGGTCAGGGTAAGGGATAAGCAAATAGGGTAAACATGGATACCCCCTATCACCAAGCAAGTAGCCAGTGAACTCTCCTAAGACAGAAGGGTACACTTCAGTTCAAATGTCCCTGAAGCAATTGGTCTTTATATATTTTAAAGTATTCTCAACTCACCATGTCCAAATTTTGTGCTCAGTGTACATTCACGGAATATTTGTGAGTCATGGACAGAGCCTGGCCACTTGGCTTCCACATTTGTGATAATGTTGGCAGCATCACATATGATCTTCACAGTGCAGAGAACACAAATTAGCATCCATTACTATAATGAAATAATTTGTTAGTTTGACATGCTACAGGGAACTATGTACCTGTACATTAATGCTGTGGAAAGACTTCCTGTTCACATAGTCTCCTTCATTTACTGAAGGAGCAATGATTGGAATGTGAGTGCCATCTATACAGCCAATCACGCCTGGGAACCGTGAAAATAAATGTGCAATTTAAGTAGTAGTCCAAGTATCACCACATCATACATTAAGTTTTGGTCATCCTGATACCTGCAATTTTGTGGCATCCCTCTTTGATAAATCTTGTGGGTCTATGACCGGGGAACACCACAGACGAGTACAGGAGACGTTTCAGTGCAACTGTAACATTCCTGACTGCCCGACAGACGGTAGCCTTGGAAACGTGCTCAGCGTCACCAATATTATACAGAAAGCTCCCGTTTGCAAAAAACCGAAGTGCAATACAAATAATATGCAATGAACTGAGAGCATGTCCGCGATGTGTCACATGCGTAATATATGGCCTGAGGATGTTATCCAAATAAATTATAGATTGTGCTGAGAAACGGTAACGTTCGCACAGAAAATCATCAGGAAATGATAAAATGTCCAAACGCGCTCTGATCACTCTCTACCGGCGGAGAGCTCTGCGGAGAATTTGGGCTTCACGATCTACTGGCTCTTCAAGGAAGTGGCACGCCATGTCCGACACTTCCTACTGTCAGGTTTCCGACAAAGGGGCGGAGACAGTCAGGGTTAGTTGTAGTAAACCTGCTAGGGGGCAGGTTAGCTTCACGGAGTGTGTCGTCATAGTGACTCACTCAGGCTTCAGCTGAACTCGCTTTGTGAAACCGAAAACCCAGAGTTTTCGTTAACTCAGGGTATACTTACTCAGTTTTTCCACTAAACCGGCTTCCTGAAACAGGGCCCAGATATTTAAACACTCTTCAGATCAAAACACAAACACTTTTTTAATTGTAACATCAAATCAGACTAAATGTTTATTTTTTTAGATTGATAAATATAAAAAACATATTTGTTAACTTTAAGAGTAAAGAGAGAAACTATCTGTATTTCTTAATTGTAAATGGCACCAAATTGTATTCAAACTGAGCCACACTTATGGAGCTCCACAGTTCTCTTCCTGGTGTTTTGGTTGACATCTCTTGATGTTCCCATGTCACAGAAACAGGCTCTGTGTTTTGCCTTATATGCATCCACAGCTGTGCCACCAGTTTACTCACATGGACTCTACTAACCAATCAGAAGCTTCTTCAGCTCAGAATGGAATCGTCTGGAGTTTTCTTATTAATTAACAATAAACTTAGTGTATATGTACTCCTACATTTGATGAAAGTGACTAAAATAGAAGCTCTGTCTCTCTTTATTCTGACATTTAACTAATTCAAAAGATATTTCAATATTTATTTATCTAAAACAAGTTTACTCTAAATTGATGTTTAACAGTAAAAAAAAGTTTTTATGTTTTCTCCATAAAGTGTATGTAAATATCTGGTTTCAGCTGTGAATATACTGCTGTGTATTGAAATTCCTCTTGTTTTGCATAGATATACTAAACAACATCCAAAGCATAATATATAAAATAACATCTACCTGAGTTTTTTCTTTGAAAGAAGCTCCTTATGTCCATTGTTGTGTTCATCAGTACATGACTGAAACCGATTTAGAGTTTGTTTAGCCGTGGAGGGAAACAACTGAAAATATGAAGTGTAAGCTAAGACTCTCTAAAAAATCAGCGTTGCTGTTCGGCTTTTTATTTATCCATTTGTTGATTCACTCGAAGAGCAAGTAACGCAACCAAGTGATCAGTTTGATATCAATCTTTTGTGATACACCGTCATATTTACATTATTAGTTCAGTACGAATGATTTGCTTTGATACCTGGTCAAACTTAAGCTCTCCTCTGTCTGCAGCAAACTCGCAGGCAGCAGCTTCTCCCCCCTCGCTCACATGGGTGCTGTGCTCAGTCGCCTAGTGCCTGAGCTCGGATCATACCAAAATTAGGGGGAATTTACGACGGTGCGCTCTGTGCTTCGTGTGTTATTTTTGTTTTATACAGTTGTCAGTCAGGCATCTAGCTAACAAATTACACTCCAAAAGACCCCATGCTTCTGAAAAAATGACCCGGGCTTAAGCCCAGTAAGCCACCCCCCCGCTCCGCTGATGGTTGACTCCAAATCTCCCGAACACTATGTCGATTTGAGAACGCAAGACCGAGACCAAGACAAAAGTCCGTCGAGACCAAGACAAGACCAAGACCACGTAAAAGTGGTCTCGAGACCACGACTGGTCTCGACACATCCAACTCTAATCTACACTATATTCTGCAGAAGAATTTCCTTGTTGGCCTTCACACACATATGAACCTGAGCAACAACCCATTCTTAATCCAGATGATTTAATAGGATGTCGGCCCACCCTTTGCAGGTAGAACAGCTTTCATGTGGCCTAACACTTTATGGCTGAGTTGCTGTTGTTGCCAGTCGCTTCCACTTTATTTGTTAATTGCACCTTTGCTTTGAATGACGGTGGCAAAACAGAAAAACACTGAACCAAAAAAGAAAACACACACACCAATCTGTATTCTTGAAAAAGTCTTCTCCAGAAAAAAAAAAGGTGAAGCACAAAGAAAATGTTCAAGTCAATTAAAAATCGAATAAAACAAAACTACACAGTTTGCAAACAATAACTAAACTGACGGTTTGGGTAGGTTCACAGTCACCCAGGTCGTGGTGGTCCGAGAAGCTTGGAAAGAAAATGGTGGTAAAAACTGACACGATTGTAGTCGTGTCCTCGGCTTACTGCGGTGGATGCAGCACAAAGACCCGGGTTACAGAAAGCGAGCGGAGCGTGATCCGCCGATGCACCACAAGGATTGTGGGCGACACATGTGAGGTCAAAATCATCACGACACACCCATGACACAGTGAGCATAATGCCCCCATTAGACTGCTCAAGAAGTAAATCTCTTGCAGCATCTCTTGGTGTCTTTCTACCAGAACTCCACTGAGGTGTCTGCACTTATGCCATTCTGTTATAGTAAGGGAGCAGCTCTGCAGCACACAAAAAGACAAACAAACCAGCTGCCTGTCCTGGAAGACATCTTCATCTCCCGCTGTTAGAAAAAAGATTTGTTGTCAACTTCAGGACAACATCGATTAGAACATGCACCAGATGATTCACCAACAGTCTTTACCTTAAAGTCACTACCATCATGAACAGTGAACTGAAAGCACACCTCATATACTAAACATGCAGTAATTACAGGAATAAATCAAAATATGCATTTTGGTGGTCTTGTGTTGTTTTCCATGTTTAATGTGCGTGAATGAAAGAAATATATTTATATTATAACATATTTTTATATTCATTGTTAAGTGCAACCTAATTCCATTTTAGATTTCTTTACAATCATAATAAAGAAAAAAGTTAACCACTGTGCTGCCCTGCATTTACCGAGTATAGTGTGCTATTGTGCTGCATGTATTAACTGTCTATGAGTTCCAATACATGCTGATTTTCAATCCTCTGCTCCGTTTCCAAATCCTACACCCTGTGCAATGTTTGGAGCTTGTCTTGAAGTCAAAAAATGAACAATAAGCACAACTGGAGACAAATAACTGTATGTTTCTCTTAACATGTTTGAGTCTAAGAAAAGATTTTGACAGTTGGGAGTTTTTGCGATTCTAAAACTACGACCAGTGTCTGACATTAAGTGAAAAAACTGTTAGCTATGTAGCCTGATTAGGAGAGCTGTGGCACTGGTACTTTCAGCTGTAGAATGTCAGGATGTTCTATTTTAAAAGACTGAAGTAACTTGAGACACTGAGAAGTCTGTTGGATGGCCAAACATAACTCCAAGCAGCTACTTTGCAATGAGGCATAAGCCTCCAGAGTCCGACTGAAAACACCAGACTAGACTGGTTTCTGTAAGATCTATGAATAACTGTATACATAACTATAAAACTGTTACGATTTCTGTCATTTAGGTCTATTGAGCCAGTCTTTCATTATATTCCTTTCATAATACCACCTACATCCGCTTTACAGAAAAAACTATCATAATCTAGAAGCAGAAGGCCTTCTGAAATATCAAAGTGCCATATAAGAATTACAAATTGAGCTGACAAATTATACTGATTTGATTTCAGTTGCATATGTAGGCGATTTATCACCAATGCCCATTCAAGCAATAAAATTAAGCAACAACATTAATGGATTTCCAACTCTCGTTTTGTGGCATGATGGTGTCAGAAGTGGACACAAAAATCAAGCTTTTTAATTTTATCAGTTTTAACACACAGCTTTAGCATTAAACAGCAACACCAAGATTGCAGCAAGCACTTAATCAATTTAATCTTTCTGTGCAGCTGTGATGATTACACACACATGCATTATATATGCACAATATATGTACATATGTAGATATATACTAATTACATCAAATATATCAAGCAACATGTATGGAATTATGTAGCAAAAAAAGAAAAGATAAATAACTCGAAATATGTTTTAGAATTTAGATTCAAGAAAGAAGCCACCCAGCTGCAAACCCTCGGCCTTCTCTCAGCTTCATGATGTCGTCACCTGAAATGGTTTCGCCTCACAGGTGAGCCTGTCAGGGTTCATTGGTGGTGTTGGGACCATCATCTATGTTGTGCAGAAGTCAGGTTGGTGCACAGCTGACAGCCCTATTTGACAGCTGTTAGAGTTCATATTATGGCAAGAACCAATCAGCTAAGTAAAGGCCATATCGCGCCATCGGCCCCTCTATATGGCAGCCTCGCTTCTGTCTGTCTGCCCCAGGGCAGCTGTGGCTACAACCATAGCTTGCCTCCACCAGTGTGTGAATGTGAGAGTGAATGAATAGTGGTATTGAAAAGCGCTATATAAATCCAATCCATTATTATTAATATTATTAAAGAGAAACAACAGCCCATCATTACTGTAAGAACTGAAGGTCAGTCAGTCCAGAAAACTGCTAAAACTTTGAATGTGTCCCCAAGTGCAGTCAGAAAAACCATCAAGACTACGATGAAACTGTCTGACATGAGGACGCCCCAGGAAAGGAAGACCAGGAGTCCCTCTGCTGCTGAGGATACAATCATCCGAGTCACCAGCCTCAGAAATCACAAGTTAACAGCAGCTCAGATTAGAGCCCAGATAGATGCCACACAGAGCTCCAGTAGCAGACACATCTCTACATGTTCAGAGCAGACTGTGGGAATCAGGCCTTTATGGTCAAATAGCTGCTGAGAAACCACGACTAAGGAAAAGCAACAAGCAGAGATTTGTTTGGGCCAAGAAACACAAGATGAGTCCAAATTGGAGAACTTTGATTCCACCCGCCGTGTCTTTGTGAACGATGGTCTCTACATGCATGGTTCCCACCATGAAGCATGGAGTTGATGGTTTGCTGGTGTGGGGGGCTTTACTGGTGACACTGTTGGGGATTTATTTAAAACTGAAGGCACACTGACCCAGCATGGCTACCACAGCATCCTGCAGCAACATGCCATCCCATCATGTATTGTTCAACAGGACAATGACCCCAAACACACCTGCAGGCTGTGTGAGGGCTGTTTGACCAAGAAGGAGAGTGATGGAGTGCTGCACCAGATGGTCTGGCCTCCACAGTCACCTGACATAAACCCAGTGGAGATGGTTTGGGATGAGATGGAGCGCAGAGTGAAGGCAAAGGACCAACAAGTGCTCAGCACCTCTGAACTCCTTCAAGACTGTTGGAAACTATTTGAGGTGACATGAAGCTCATGGAGAGAACGCCAAGAGTGAGCAAAGCAGGAATCAAAGCAAAGGGCGGCTGTTAGGAAGGATCTAACATATAAAACATGTTTTGAGTTGTTTCACACTTTTATTTACTACATAATTTAAGTGAGAATCTACAATGTAAATAGTCATGAAACAGAAGCCAAGCCATGTATTTAGGCTGGTAGACTAAATAATGCAAGGGTGACTAGAAACTAGAAACTAGGGCTGGGTATCGTCACTGATTTCTTGAATCGATTCGATCCATGATTCGATTCAATTCGGGGAAATTTTGCCTCAGACAGTCAGAAATAGTATAATTCAGATCACGTATCAGTACATTTCCATATTTTTATATCTATAAAAAGAAAACTGACACTTGCGAGACTTTACCAAAGGTGTGAGCATCACAGCAGAGGCCTTTGTGTCAAAGTAACTGAGAATAAAACATAGAAAAACATGAAGGTGATTTTCCTGTTCTGGGATTTTATAAAAATATTCAGCAGTACATCAAAAACGAAAGAAAACCATTAATCAACATATGAACGTTACCTGATGCTGCTGAAGTGAAGCAAAGTTACAGAGGTTTTATTAGAGACACAGCTGAGAGTTTTTCAATTTTAAAAAGTTTAAATTTGTTCAGTGTTGAACAGCAGAAATGAGGCTTCTTTGTAAGTAAGTAAGTAAAAGGAAAAAAACCAGCGGCCGACAGCCTGTAAACTACGGTAGACTGGTGCGTAGTAAGCAAGCGAATAATGCAGAAAACAGATTTTTAGAGAGCTGTGCATGAAGTAAAATAAATTTATATTAAAAAAATCAATTCAGGATTTTAATGAATCGTTATCCAAGCTAGAAGTGATTTTAATTGATAAATCGATAATCAAAACCCACCCCTACTATATGTGTTCATTCACAGTTTTGAAGCCTTCAGTGAGAATCTACAATGTAAATATACATGAAAGTAAAAAAAAAAACATTAAATGAGAAGGTGTGGTATAGGGATAATTTTCTTCAGATAAGCAGAAGAAAATGGCAGGATGATTTATTGCGTTGTCATGGATTTTCAAACATCGTCCATCATTCATAATGCATGGCACACTTTTCCGTCACAATTTATGAGTTTTTCAGTGGTTAATTTGTCATATTTTAGTAATACGTGAATATCTTCTGTAGTAACATGTTTTCATATTTAACATCTGTTTGTTTTAAGTGTTTTTCTTCTTCATCGTCTGGAGTATAACATGTAACCTAAGGAGCTTGGAAAGAAAAGCGTCTGGACTTCTCTAAGTTGCTTGAAGACGTTTCACCTCTCATCCGAGAAGCTTCTTCAGATCTAGGGTCAAATGGTGGAGAGTCCCAGATTTAAGCCCTGTGGGAGGGACAATGGACCCCCTAACGTCTTCAAGCAATTTAAAGAAGTCCAGAAGTCTCTCCAAGCTCCTTAGACTACGATGACCTGGATGACTGAGAACCTTCACAGAAATATAACATGTAACGTTGATAAGGCACAGCATGATTCATTATTGAAGAACGTGATCAGTGATTTAAAACGGCTTTGTTATCAGTTTTTGACATATTCTATTAAACAGCTTTCACATTTAACTCACTGAGTGTTCCTTAGTTTTACACTGGTAGGTTAGTCAACAAAGAAATTAGTGGCTAGGAACATCACTAGTAAGCACAAGCATTTTAGTTGATGGTGACAAAAACATTATGTGTGACCTGATGTCCCCTCGCAATCCTTTAATCACCCTTTGATTTGGGTTAGAATGAAACAACTGCCACCATTTAAAATCCCCATTTTCAGAGCAGCCGCAAAACATCCATGATGGGCTCAGGGACACATGGGCCACTTCTGTTTTACATGCATGTGAGTAGTTCTATCACAGAGGACACATTATGGCCACATTAACAATTAAATATTAGCATTTTAGTTGTTTTTTATGTTCAACGTGAGGACTGGTTGGTGTATCTTTGATCAGGCCAGGTGGGGGTTTCCAGAGTGTGCTGTCACATCACACACACACACACACACACTCGTTATCATAGTGTGTAAGATAAACTACTGTACAGAAGAAAAGGGTGCTTTGGTTATACTGGGAGTTTGGTTGAAGAACAGTCAACACCTGTGCACCGTTTTATCTTACCTCCATCACCATACGTCTCCACGCCATACCCGTCCTGCAGGCCGTTACTCCAGGTACCCTCGTACCTGGCCGGCGTGTTTACGCTTTGCCTGACTCCGTAACGGCCCTTTAACCCATGAGTCCACTCTCCTCGGTAAATCCACCTCCCTTTGGTTTCAATCCCGAGCCCGTGTCTCTTCCCCTGCGCCCAGTAACCCTGATACGTGTTCCCACTGGGCCAGGTGTAGACGCCAACTACCTCGAAACCGTTCGACCAGGAGCCAGAGTACTCTCCCTGGCCCTTGGGTCCGGTGCACACACCGTGGCCGTGGGCTTTGCCATCCTCCCACCCTCCGCAGTAGGTCCCCCCATCATCAAAGTCGAATCGACCGCCCGTCATTCAGAACTTGAGGGTAAGTGTTACTCTGTGGCTTCCAGTGACGTTCCGATTTTGCGAATTGCTGTTAAAAGTGATGTAAGACTGACAGTGTAGTCCAGGTCAGAACAGGAGTTCTAGGCGGAGATATGAAGGAGCGGCGTGTACCGGCAGCGGTGTGCCGGGATTTGAAAGAGGGACGTGGAAGGATGGGAAGCAGTCGCCACTGCTGCCACAGCCGCTTCCATACCGCGTACTGGAAACTCCCCCACTCGTCTCTCACAAGTCATTTAGCTCAAAGCTGTCAGTGATCAAATAGTACTTTGCTTCCTGTTTGACTTTTCAAAATAATACCACAACCTGTTGCGTGGGTCGAATCTGATTACACGAGGTAAAATTAATTGGGACGCTTCAATATTCATAAACATTCAGGAATGCCTTCATAGTTTTCAAGTTGTACATCGTTACATTATTAATGTCTAGTTATATATAACTTTAGTAACATAACTTACGCTATAAACAATGTGAAACAAAAGGCAGCATATTCCCTAAATATCGTATTTTGTTTCTTCCCAAGTCAAAAACAGTATTCTTTTCATTCCTCAGTTTTATTTTTGTGTCACTTAGTTCAGATAGCTTGTGATCTAGTAAAGGGCTAACACGAAAGGATGAAATCCTGGTAACAAAGGCTGCAGTAAAATTACAAATGAACACTGATCATACAGAACCTTAAGCATACACTTAATATAGATGATAATCTTGAGCTGATGCAGTGCTCTGCATTCTTCTGCTCAGAGGGAGCTGAGAAGCTACTCAAATGGATGGATAGATGCATGTGTTTGTGGACCTGGAGTTTCTCACGTGACTAAATAGAGTACTGTGACAAACTATTACATTCCATAACTCAGTGACTTCTAGAACCAGCAATAACTTGAAGTAATTGTTTGCTGTCTGACTTCATCTTTCACACTGTTGTTGAGGAATATAAGTATTTTTCAGTACATCGTAGTCTGGGGGGGCATTCGTTTATGCACAGCTTTTCAAGGTCCTGCAACAACACTTCAGTTAGGTTGAGGTATGGACTTTGACTGGGCCATTGTGACACCATGATTATTTTTCAGCTAATCTGGTTGAGATAAGCTGGTTTTCTTGGGATCATCGTCCCGTTGGCCCAGTCTTCAACTGTCAGACAGGCCTCACATTCATGGATCCTTTTGTCCAAATAGAATTCATACTCAACTAAATAAGATGGTGCCCAAGCCCTGTGACAGTAAATCAAACCAAATGATCACCCCTCCACCACCATGCTTGAGAGGTGCTATGACGTGTTTAAGTTAATGTACTCCAAGTGTGGTGCTGTGCATTATGACCAAACTATGACCAGAAGTGGTTGCTGTTTCTCCACATGCAACTTTAGAGAAATGTAAGCTGTGCTGTCATGTTCTTTTTCAAAAGATGAGGCTTTCTTCTCACAACACTTCCAAGCAAGCCATACTTATTCAGTGTTTTTCTGATTGCACTGTCATAACTCTGCACATTTATCATGGTAACTAAAACCCGTAGAGTCTGAGATTTAGCTGCCCCCCCCCCCCCTTTTTAATGTATTTTTTCTAAGCATTGCTTGATCTGAACTTGGGGTAAACTTTCTAGGATGTCCACTCCTGGAGAAAATCTGGCATTGCATTCACAACACATACCTGAATGCAGCAGACCAGCAAGAAAGTCTGCTTTTATAAAGGTGGTCACACTTGCAGAGGATACATGATTCAAGTCTATTTAATTATCATTCGGCACCTGGCTGCTACTTTCCCTTTTAATTCCTAAAGCACTGACTTTGGAATACATTTTTCACAGAACTTTGGTCCTAAACTACTTGAATGCTAACTTCATGTTCTCCTTCTTCATTGAAAATGATTGATGTGTGTGACTGTATTACTAGTACAGTCACACACATCAATGTGACTGTGATGTCTTGATTTTTCAAGGCCAATTAACTCTTTGCTATCTCGTTTAAAACAAAACTGTTGCAAAAATAGAGTGTTGTCCCAGGTTATTTCAGAATAAAAGTCGGTAAACAATTTGCATTTATAAACTCAAACATGTGCGATAAAGCAGCAACACTATGCTTCATTTTACCTGTTGTGTATCCGAAGTCATCTCAATGAACTCCCATATTCATGCTCTGTCAAACAGCGCCATCTTCTGGAAATCATAGTTGTTACAGTTCAGCGACCACGAACAGAAAACACACACCCAGAAGCAAAGCAGCTCTTTCAGACTTTCTCTCTTTCATATATACATACAAAAATTAAGCATATCTGATTCAACTCAATTTTATTTTATTTATACAGCACCAAATCACAACAGCAGTCGCCTCAAGGTGCTTTATATTGTACAGATGACCCTGCAATAATACATACAGAAAAAAACCCAAGAATCATATGACCCCCTATGAGCAGCACTTTGGCGACAGTGGGAAGGAAAAACTCCCTTTTAACAGGAAGAAACCTCAGACAGAACCAGGCTCAGGGAGGGGCGGGGCCATCTGCTGTGATTGGTTGGGGTGAGAGAAGGAAGACAGGATAAAGACATGCTGTGGAAGAGAGCCAGAGATTAATAACAGATATGATTCAATACAGTGTGATGTTTAAACACAACACGTCTTGGGTATCCCGCAGCAGGCTACACCAGCGGTCCCAAACCTTTTTTGTGCCATGGACCAGTGTCGCAGATAAATACAACAAAATAAAACTAGTACCGGTACCCAAAAAAAGTATTTATTCATAACACATGGGAAAAGACTCAGGGAAACAGAGTTAACGATAAAAAAGGCAAAAACAATAATGATAAAAAAATGATTGAAAACCCTGAAAACCATAAATTTCACCCCTGAGCCTCAACACTTGCGGCCTCCTACCAAACGACTCACAGACTGGTACCAGTCTGTGGCCCGGGGATTGGGGACTGCTGTTCTACATCTATTGCAGCATAACTAAGGGAGGATTCAGGGTCACCTGGTCCAGCACTAACTATATGCTTTAGCAAAAAGGAAAGTTTGAAGCCTAATCTTGAAAGTAGAGATAGTGTCTGTCTCCTGAATCCAAACTGAAGCTGGTTCCACAGAAGAGGGGCCTGAAAACTGAAGGCTCTGCCTCCCATTCTACTTTTAAATACTCTAGGAACAACAAGTAGGCCTGCAGAGCGAGAGCGAAGTGCTCTAATAGGGTGATATGGTACTACAAGGTCATTAAGATAAGATGGGGCCTGATTATTTAAGACTCTCTCTCACCTCCTGGCAATACAAAACGCAGCAGCCAGACTTCTAACTCGTTCTACCAAGCGTGTTCACATTACTCCCATCTTATATTCTTTACATTGGCTCTCAATAGAGTTTAGAATTCGCTTTAAAATTCATGTTTTAACATACAGAGCACCAAATGGCCCCAGATTATTTATCCCAGCTTCTTATAAAATACTCTGCTGCTCGCCGTCTCCGCTCACAGACTCCGAGTCTGTTGGTTGTTCCCCATACACGACTGAAGACAAAAGGGGCGGAGCCTTTCAGTCTGTTGCACCAAGGCTGTGGAATAGTTTACCACTACAATTACGTTTGCTTGACTCTGTGGATTCTTTTAAAAAGCAGTTAAAAACTTTTCTGTTCAAACAAGCCTTTTGTTGATCTATGCATTTTATATTCTTTGCATTATTTGCATTTGATCCTTTACATTGTGTATAATGTCTATTGATTGTATTGTTTATTTTAATATTTGTGTACAGTGCTTTGTGACTGCCTGTCTGTGAAAAGCGCTTAATAAATAAACTTTACTTACTTACTTACCTTGTATGTGAGGAGCAGGATTTTGAATTCTGGATTTAACAGGAAGCCAAAACAGGAGAAATCTGCTCTCTCTTTCTAGTCCCTGTCAGGACTCTTGCTGCAGCATTTTGGATTAGCTGAAGGCTTTTCAGGGAGGTTTTAGGACTTCCTGATAATAATGAAAGAAGTAATAATGAACTAGTTTCACTTTGAGACAGCATGTTTCTAACTTTAGAGATGTTGCACAAATGGAAGAAAGCAGTCTTACATATTTGTTTAATATGTGCGTTGAAGGACATGTCCTGGTCAAAAATGACTCCAAGGTTCCTCACAGTGTTACTGGAGGCCAAGGTAATGCCATCCAGAGGAAGAATCTGCTTAGATACCATATTTCTAAGTCAGAAAGACATCTACTGTGATGAACTCTACCCCCCACTGCTGTGTAATCCATCCATCCGCTTCCGCTGATCCTTTTCAGGGCAGGGTACACCCTGGACAGGTCGCCTGTTGCAGGGCTAACACACAGGGACAGACAACTATTTGCACTCACATTCACTCCCGCATACAATTTAGATTTTTCAATTAACCCTATCCGCAAGTGCACGTCTTTGGGAGGAAGCTGGAGTACCCGGGTAGAACCCGGGCAAACATGGCAGAACATGCAAACTCAACACAGAAAGACCCCAGCCTGATGGTGGAATTGAATTCAGGACCTTCTTGCCGTGAGGCAACAGTGCTAACCACCGTGTCACCGTGCTGCCCGTTCCCTGCCCAGTGTAATCAATTACCCACTACAGTTCGCTTACCGTCCAAATCGTTCCACAGACGATGCCATCTCTCATCTCCTCCACACATCACTCACTCACTCACTTGGACACTAGAAGGGGGAATTATGTTAAAATGCTCTTCATAGACTACAGCTCTGCATTTAACACCATAATTCCCTCCACACTCACCACCAAGCTGGAGCATCTGGGACTCAGCTCATCTATGTGTCAGTGGATCTCCAACTTCCTAACTGGCAGACCACAGGCAGTAAGGATGGGCGGACATGTCTCAGCCTCCACCACTCTCAGCACTGGAGCCCCCCAGGGGTGTGTTCTGAGCCCCCTGCTGTACTCTTTGTACACATATGACTGTGTGGCCACTACCAGCTCCACCACCATCATCAAGTTTGCTGACGACACCGTCGTGGTGGGCCTGATCTCTGATAACAACGAAACGGCCTACCTGAAGGAGATTAGGAATCTGGAGAACTGGTGCCAGAGGAACAACCTCCTTCTAAACGTCAGTAAGACAAAGGAGCTGATAGTGGACTTCAGCACTAAGCAGGAGAGGAACTACCAGACCCCCGTCATCAACGAGTGCCCAGTGGAGAGAGTGGACAGCTTCAAATACCTCGGAGTTCACATCACGCAGGACCTGTCATGGTCCTGTCACATCAACACCGTGGTGAAAAAGGCCCGACAGCGTCTCTACCACCTCAGACGCTTGAGAGACTTCCAACTGCCCTCCAAGGTGCTCAGGAACTTTTACTCGTGCACCATAGAGAGCATCCTGACGGGAAACATCTTAACCTGGTTCGGGAACAGCACCATGCAGGACAGACGAGCTCTACAGAGGGTTGTGCGGTCAGCTGAGCGCACCATCCGCTCCGAGCTCCCTGACCTGCACTCAATCTACAGCAGGCGGTGCTGGACCAAGGCCAGGAAGATCGTGAAGGACCTCAGCCATCCCAACAACAGACTGTTCTCTCTGCTGAGGTCAGGAAAGCGATTCCGCTCCCTGAAGACCAACACAGAGAGACTGAGGAGGAGCTTCTTCCCGCAGGCGATACGGTCTCTCAATCACACCACCACACAGTACTGACCCACACATATGGTTCTTACACACACACTGGACTTTCTGGACATTGTTTTCACTTCATCACTTAAATCACTTTAAGCATATTTGCACTGCACAAGACATAATGTGGATTGCACAACACTGGACATTATATTCTTCATTTCCAGTTAATACTTGTACAGCTGCTGTTATTGTGTATATATTTATTTAGATTTATATTTCTTCATACATTCTTATATAGTTCTATATTGTGTATTTTGTTGTACAGTTATTTTATTTTCAACTTTAATTTATATATTTTATCTTATTCTTCCCAGTTAAATTTACCCTTCATTCTAATTTGTGTTGTACAGTTATTTCATTTTTAACCTTAATTTATATTTTATTCCTTCCTAGTTAAATTTACCCTTTTTAATTTTTCATATTTATTTCCTATCTTATTCATAGCCTTTTCCTTTTTTGTTTTCTTTAGGTCACGAGCAGTTGTCCAAGCATTTCACTACATATCGTACTGTGTATGACTGT
The DNA here is from genome assembly GCF_057381845.1 of Rhamphochromis longiceps. NCBI lineage: Eukaryota > Metazoa > Chordata > Actinopteri > Cichliformes > Cichlidae > Rhamphochromis > Rhamphochromis longiceps. Next base: position 36,803,146 of record NC_140574.1, read on the forward strand.
GTACGTGACAAATAAAATTTGAATTTGAATTTGAATTTATATTGTAAATGTAAATGTTATCAGGAAATGAGATTACCTTTGATTACTGTTACGCCCCACTTAAAAATGAAGTGTTGACTGGGGTGAGGGGTAACACAAAGTGAAAGAGAACACATGAACTACTGGAGAATAGATGTCATTAAACATGATTTATTGCCCAGAACTACTACAGTAAAAATAAACACAGGGAAGCTCTTTTCTTCAGGGTCTCCAAGGCCAAAACAACAAACAAAACACCCCCTTTAGCTAGAAATCAAACCAAGTACTCACTAACCAAAACAAAATACAATGGCTGAGCTCCCTGTCTAACAGAAACAGGAGAAAACAGTTGAAACAAAAATGGCAGAGAACCCCTACCTGCTTCCACAACGATGAACTAATTAACACAGTAAGGGCACACCTTTGCTTACAATAAAAGAGAAGCAAACCAAAGTTTCACAGAGTTCACCTTCACACACACACACACACACACACACACACACACACACACACACACACACACACACACACACACACACACACACACACACACACACACACACACACACACACACACACACACACACACTGCTCAAAACACTACAGCTCACAGCTCTGGCAAAAATGGGGGACGTGGCAGACTATATGCCGTGGCTGACGAGCTGGAACACACCTCAGCTGTGGCTCATGAGGCAGGACTGCAACACAAGAAAAGGAGAAAAAAACTCCTACACAGAGCCACTAGAGGTCAGCGACCGTAACAATTACACTTTGAGATTACCTCAAATTAGAGGGTTTTCAGGAAACACTGTTAAATGTTCAGTTTCTATGCCATATGTTAAAACAAGATCTAGAGTGTGATTAAAGTGGTGGGTGGGTTCTTTCACATTTTGACAGAAGCCAATTGAGTCTAATAACAGATTAAATGCCATGTTGAGGCTGTCATTTTTAGCATCTACATGGATGTTAAAATCACCCACAATAATTATTTTATCTGAGCTGAGCACTAAATCAGACAGAAACTCTGTTTGAGGCTATATAAGAGGCTGACATTGGACACTTGTTAATTTTAGGGGCTTGTTAATCGTCTGTCCTGTTTTGTTTCACCAGCTAAGTTTTCCTGAACAAAAAATGCAACAATAAGCAAACCTGTTCATGCTCTTGGTCACTGGACTTGAATTAACCCAGACAGCGGTTTCTCTAAGGTCTGTGCTATATTTATTTTCATTGATCTAATGCTGTCGGGATTCCAACAGGAAAATCAGAATATTAAAAATAGTTTGGATTCAACCACATTCAGAGATATATGAGAAACAATATCAGATTTATAATCACTTTGAGATGACCTAATCTTCTGTGGGACTGCAGAATCCAAACCAAATAACTTTCCACTGTATCTACTGTTTTTTTTAATTTGACATTTTTATGTACGTGTAACCTTTTGTATTGTTTATATTGTTGATTTTGTTACTTAACATTCTGGTTATGTTACCCTTTCTGTGCAGACTGCCTGTCTATGAAAAGCACTTATTAAATAGACTTTACTTACTGTCTGAGCTCAATAACAACGAACTAGTGAAAAAAAACTAACAAAAAACAAAAGAAATGAACTGGGAGGATCAATTTTCACTGGAAATGCTGGAAAGACACAAACGCCTGCTCCCCATAACAAGCTCCTATTTTTTTTCTTTTTCCTGCTACGTTTTCTATTTACTGTTATCCATCGTACTGACATCGTACGGCACAAACATGCATATCAGACTTTCATCAAATGTTCCTGTCTGTTACATTTTTGAGCCAGAATATCTGCAGGGTTGGAAAGTTGGCAAAAACCCCCCAAAACAAAACATTCAAGTGAATGTAATTCTGTAACAACAAACACATCTGAATGACTCATGTGAATACAGAGACTCTGTGTTCAGACTAAGTCTACTGCGCTACTTTCAAGCACTTTGCAACCTGTCCTCTAATGTGTGCCTTACTGTATTGTGCCTTCCTCTTCCCATCAGTGGGCTTACTGAGTGTATCAGTGACTACATAGCCTTCTGCACCGACTCCATTGTCCCAACTCAGACTGTCCATTGTTACTCAAAAAACAAGCTGTGGGTGAGTGACATCGAAGCTCCTCTGAATGACAAGAAGAAGGCCTTAAGAGTGGGCAATAAAGAGGAGGTGAGAATGATTTAGGTGTTATTGAAGGGCAAGATCAGAGAGGCTAAGGACAATTACAGGAGAATAACCTCTCTCTTCCCTTGGAGTGGAAACTCCAGCAAAAGCGAGAGTGGTGTGGAGTGGCATGAAGACAATCAGTGGATTCAGGTCATCCATCAGCAGAGGAGCTGGGGGGTGTTGAGGACAGAGTTAATAAGTTGAATGTGTTTTTTAACAGCTTCGACACTGCAGTGAATGCTCACCCCCGTGCAGACTGACCTGTAGTCAGCCTGCAGTCCGCAGCCACACCACTCCTAACCCTAACCCCCACCTGTCACTTTCACTCATGACCAGGTTCAAAGACAAATGAGGAGACTCCACTCAGGTAAGTCTGCTGGACCAGACGGAGTGAGTCCCCGCGTCCTCAAGGCCTGTGCCCCCCAGCTTTGTGGAGTCTTTCATAAACTGTTCATGCTGAGTCTGAGTCTGCAGAGGGTCCCAGTGCTGTGGAACACATCATGCCTCGTCCCTGTACCAAAGACCCCATGTCCCAGTGGCCCCCAGGATTACAGTTCTGTGGCACTGACATCCCACATCATGAAGACCCTGGAAAGACATCCTGGACCAGCTCGGACCCATAGTAAGACCACATCAGGATCCCCTTCAATTTGCTTACCAACCACATCTTGGAGCTGAGGATGCCATCATCTATCTGCTCAATCATGCCTACACCCATCTGGACCAGATTACTGAGGGTCATGTTTTTGAAGTTTCCAGTGCATTCAGCACCATCAGGCCGACCCTCCTGGGTGATAAGCTAACAGCGATGCAGGTGGATGCTTCTCTGGTGTCCTGGATTGTTGATTACCTGACAAGAAGACCACAATATGTGCGTCTTCAACATTGTGCATCTGAAAAGGTGATCAGCAACCAGTGATGTGAATACAGGTGTTACAAATAACGGCGTTACTAACGGTGTTATTTTTTTCAGTAACAAGTAATCGAACTAATTACTATTCCTATCGTTACAACGCCGTTACCGTTACTAACAGGAAAATGCGGTGTGGTCACATTACTATTTTTCAACAAACAAATGGTTGATGCTGTGTTCAGCTTACCGCACCTTACATCAGTTGCACGGAAGTAGCTGTAAGTAATCTGGGCGCTACAGCTTTAAGCACCTCCACACGCTCCCACGAGCGGTAAACACTTTCTGGTAGACGATCACTTTTTGGCACAACACCTGGAGCTCAGGGGGCAAAACAATCACATGAGTGCTGCTGTTTGACTGAGGAAGAATAAAGTAGTCAGGGTAACCCAATCACATGACCACTTCTAACTCCGTTGAACTTAATAAATTCTGTTTTCATGGATGCCTGGATGTTAAACTTAATTGTTACACCTGGTGAACCACCAATGCTGATCATTTTATTAAAAATGAAAGAATTTAGAAAGTTTGTAACTCTCAGTGATGTTACAGTGTTTGTTTGACTTTGGGACCTGAAGAAGACGGAGTTTAGGACCCAGATTACTCCGTGAAGCTCCTGATTACGGTAGCCGTAATGCTCCGACAATCCATCAAGCAGTGCGGCTTCATAGCTTACCAAAGTCGTACTGAAACATTTTGACAGATTTCTGCGCGCCGCATACCACATAAAATCGATTCGAGGAGAGTAAGCACAACCAGAATTCATACATAAGGCACAGTGTCGATTTTTGAGAAAATTAAAGGATTTTAAGTGCGCCTTATAGTGTGGGAAATACATGATACAGAAGAAAAGAATATATTGCAATATATATCGTTACCACAAATGCTTCAAATTATACCCATGATATGGATTTTAGGCCATATCGCCCAGCCCTATCTGGGATGCACCCTGGACCCAGTGCAGGTGGTGGAGACAGAAGGACTTTGGCCAAAATAACATCTCTGATGGACAGAGTCTCCCACCCTATGCATGTAAATGTTACTGAACTGCAGAGCTCCTTCAGTGACAGACTGCTGCATCCTCGATGCATGAAGGAGCGTTTCTGCAGGTCCTTCCTCCCTGCAGCTGTCAGACTGTACAATCAGACCTGCTCCCAACAAACACAGATGTTTACATCAGCGCTGTAACTTGCACTACTCAACCGAAAAACTTCTGTCATAACTTGCACATTACTTTTCTCAATGTATATACACTGACTTATTGGACGTTGTCTACTTTGGAGTCTTCTCTCACCCCCATTCTCTGCGGCCTGCTGGAGCGGGGGGGCTAGGAGGAGGAGTTGACTGTCTGACTGCGGTCTGGAGTGTGGGGCCTCCCTGCTGCTGCGGAGTCGGGGCGGTCTGCCTCCCCCCACCGCAGGGAAAAGGGTAACACCACCTGGGTCTGGGTGCAGTTCCCCCCTCCAAGGGCAAGGGTACCTAGACCCGGTTCGTAGAGTACGCTTGGGGAGTGTGATCGTGTGTACAGCGTCTCTTTATGTCTGTCTCCACGTTGGTTGAGTGTGGAGTAAGTGCATATGAGAGCATGAGGGTGGGAATGGATGTTTGTATCTGTGTGTGCCTGTATGTCTGTGTCTATATGTCAGGTTGGGTATCAGACGCCACCTCTCTGGGGACATCTCAGGCCCTCCAAGGTTTGGAGGCCTATCTCCACCCACCACCACTTCCCCTGCCAGTGGCGGACTCCCTCAGGTGTCGGTGCGTTGGTGGTTCTTTGTGTCCGGGGATGGGCGTCCAGGTACACACCGGCTCACTCCTTGGCGGGCCTGGAGCCTGGGGCTCGCTCGAGTCATTTCGGAGGTGGGGTGCCCCCGGCCTCTCGGCCTGGGGCTCGGTCACTCAGGCACGGCTGGCTGCCGGCGGAGCTCACGGGCGCGTCACTGCAACTCCCCCTGGCTTCTGCTCCGCGGCTGCTGAGTGAGCCCTCATCTGGGACTCTCCTCAGCTCTTTCTGGGACAGTGGCGCAGCTGCCCCTCTGTTGGTCTTCCTTGGTCTCTTGTGTTCTGGGGGCCTCTGGATGTCTGGAGTTTTGATCTCATCCACACCTGCTTCATGCCCTGGAGGACGGGGCTGTGGCCCCCCCACACCCTCTAGCAGATCATTACATGAAGGAACCTTTTAAAAAAACAAGCGCGTCCATGCTCACAGGTGTACACACGGGTGATCACACACACAAACTACACCCTTTTTGGCTCCTACCTCAAAGCACACTGTGTTCTGTTGATCTTATGTGCTGCACAATAATGTTTAATATTTAGTATTTACTGTCATATTCCCATATATCATTGTGATGTTGTTTATTCTATTGCTCTCGTTTTCTTCTGCTTGTTTTCTTTTTTCTTTCTCAGCAGGTGATCCAGGTGATTGATATATGCATTTTTTATTTCTTTTTTTTTCTGCCCGTTCTGTTGGTTTTTGTCTTTTGCCCTTCTCCCCCGTCCCTCTTCTCAGCTGTTTCTCTTTCCCTCTTTCTTTCTCCCCTTCTTTCCTCCAGTCAAGTCTGTCCCGTATTCAGTAAGTGAAAATAAAATAAACAATAAAAGGTGAATCAAATGGACCATTACGGCAAGGCTGGGACGGTCAATTTGGTAAAGTAAATCCGTTGGGCATCTTTCTTTGCCTTTAGACAACAATTCTGATGCAAAAGAGCCAAACGGGACAGGCAAAAAAAAAAAGAAAAAAAAGGAAGTTGTCTACTTTTTAATGCACAGGTACAATACACAGTCTGTATACTTTTCTAATTATTCTAAGTATTCTTAACTATTTAAACATCTTTCAGTATCATACTCTACACACAGGCATACTCACACACTACAACCTGGGTTTGCCACTTATCTATACTTTAATTTTAATAACTGTACAGTACTGTTTTGGTAACGATTGTCCATGATGTAAATATGTAAAAAATTTGTGTGTTTCTGTTCTATGTCCTGTGTCCTGTTCAGTTTGTATATGTATTTTTTTGCTGCTGTTGCAACCAAATTTCCCCCTGTGGAACAATTAAAGGACAATTCTCTTCCCAGCTTTGACAAAAGTCCAGCTGGGATAACCACATTTACTCAGGGCCTTCTTGATGTTCTTCTGCCTCCCTGGCTGCTGTGTCAGTGGGGATGGTGTTTGCTCTGTGTTGTAGCGTCCTGATGACACCCAGTTTGTGCTCCAGTGGAGGATGAGAGTCAAACCTTAGATACTGATCCGTATGTGTAGTTTTACGGTACACGTTAGCTTTTAGATGTCCTCCATTACTGATGGAAATCTCATAGTCTAAGAAGGCTAACCTGCCACTGTTCATATCCTCCCTGGTGAATTTGATGTGTCGGTCCACCGAGTTAATGTGATCCGTGAGTTGTGGTACGTCCTGAGATTTGATTTTCACCCAGGTGTCATCCACATACCTGAACCAATGACTAAGTGGTGTTCCAGGGTAGGATAGCAAAGCCCTTTTTTCCACTTCTTCCATGTGCAAATTGGCCACGATGGGTGAAACTGGGGAAACCATGGTGCACCCATGTTTCTGCCTGTAGAACTGACCCTTGTATGTGAAATAGCATTGTCTTGTTCTAACTGCTTCAATGCTAACTGCTTTTTATATATTTTATTTATTGTTGACTCTATTTAATTTGTAAAATATGTGTACACACACACACACACACACACACACACACACACACACACACACACACACACACACACACACACACACACACACACACACACACACATAGAAAAATATTTAGTATACACATCCAGGAATGCATATACTATTATATATTGTACATGTATTTATTAGTTTCAGATTTAGCCATTCTTGTATTTTGCTTGTTTACATTATTGTATTTTGCACAACTCTGTTGCTTGTGAAGCTCGCACACAAGAATTTCACTCACATGTGCTGTACCAATGTACCTGCACATGTGATGTGACAATAAAAGTGATTTGATTTGATTTGATTCAATGTCTGTCACCCTCTTCCTGTAACCACTGCTTTTAGAATTAACCAGTGTATATTACATTTGTGGTAGAATGCATAAAATGAGGAAAGGGACTGATCAATATAAATGTAGTTTAATTGCTGGAAACATTTTATTGGGGTCAATAAACTCATATTTACAGTAGCAAAGTATCTTCAGGATGCATAATGATTGTTATGGCATTGCTGTTAAAAAATGTTTAATATGGACATTTCAGGTAAACACTGCTTCAACCATTTGAATCAACACAAATTACACTGTGTAATGTTAATGAACCAAGGTCTTCATCATGTACTTAAGTCATGAAATATGCATGTAGAAAATGTAGTGCTTGTATGTATTTATACATTTATACTGAAGAGAACGTCACGGTTCTTAAGGTATACCACTAGATGGCTGTAATAAACCATCTTGTTTCAAACAAAATAACTGCATATACAGAAGAGGGACAGCTGTGTGAAATGAATTGGGCAGCTTGAGAAATGTTAAAGATAGAAACATTAGGAAAACAAAAAATGAGATGTTATGGCACAGTTTTTTTAACCAAAGACGGTGGTGGTTCAAGATCGTGTTCTGAATAGTTTGGGGGCATTTTAATGAAGCTAAAGTTGAATGAATGTCTAAATGTGACATTTACACCTGCAGCAGGTGTTTACTGGCGTTTTCTTTTACATCTTCTAGAGAGACTAGCCAAGATGTGAACACATCTGAGGTGGTTGGACAGCCACAGGGCAAGTAAGACAAACAAAGGTGAATAGTTTCATGACTATAACATGAATATTCTAAATTGAACTTTCCAAAGAGAGACCAATGTTTGTTTGTTTTTTTACATCTCCTTGAAGCATCAATACATGTTCAACAGCTTCACAGGGAGTGAGGTAGAGGCTCTAATATTGTTTAGAAGTCTGAGGAGAGAACAAATGTGACCTTTGTATTTACAGCATGTCACTAAACTGACTGCATTGTACAACTTCAGAATTCCTCTTGATCACAGGTGTTTGCACTGTTTTATGATCACCCAGAAGGTGAAGTGGAGGAGGCTTCTGGTTCTTATTGCTTTTGTTAAAATGTTTTAAATTCTATTGTTATAACTCATTCATGTTAAACCACAAGAAAACCTAAGCTGGCTAACTGAACTTTGCATATTACTTGAGAGATATTCTGCAGGCCACTGTTGTGCTGCAACGTCACAGAGTTTGGATTCAGCTAAATATTGACTGGACAGTATTATACAGTCAGACAGACACTAATCCTATAGTCCTGTAAACTACATTAGTTGAAGACTCAAGCATTACTTCCCCCCGATGCTGCTTCTTGACTGCTGAGATGGTGCTGAACAGCAAACTTGGTTAGCTTTTGATAACCCCAAAGAAATTTGGGAAAGATCTCCTGATTAGTTAACAAGTGGCAACAGACTTTATCCACAGTGATAATTATCAGTGATTAAGTGTATGAATAAACTTTATAGTGTGCATTATGACTAAGCAGGAAATAGAAAATAATAAGGTTTTGATAATAAAATTTCAAAATTACAAAAATAACTCACAGCAAAATAACATGATCTCTCTCCATTTGTCTCCATCTTATTTTTTTCCAACTATTAGTATGGATAGTATTATCTATAATCTATTAACACTGTGAGGAACCTTGGAGTCCTTTCTGACCAGGACATGTCCTTCAACGCACATATTAAACAAATATGTAAGACTGCGTTCTTCCATTTGTGCAACATCTCTAAAGTTAGAAATATCCTGTCTCAGAGTGACGCTGAAAAACTAGTTCATGCATTTATTACTTCCAGGCTGGACGACTGTAATTCATTATTATCAGGAAGTCCTAAAAACTCCTAAAAAAAGCCTTCAGCTAATCCAAAATGCTGCAGCAAGAGTCCTGACAGGGACTAGAAAGAGAGAGCAGGTTTCTCCTGTTTTGGCTTCCCTTCATTAAGTCAATACAGGAGGCTCCCTGTTAAATTCCTGCTCTTGCTCTTGACGAAGGCGGTCGCACTTTTCTCCTCTCCCTTATCTTCCCTGCTTAGCCTCTTGTGTCCTTGTCTAGTCTCGTGTTTTTTGTATTACTTTTCCCTGGAACACTCTCTCACAGTCTGTTCTCTAAAACCTAAAAGAGGAATTATGGTTTTGATCAACTGGTCCCTAAATGCAATTGACACCCCTTTCTCAACGAGAAGTCTGGGCTCGGGTGAGCCTGAGTGCTGAAGATATCTAACTATTCGGAACCATGGTAACAGGGTTCTGGTTGATCGGAGCTGGCTTGGCCCTGACTTATCGAAGAATTAAGGAAGCGGAACCGGCTGTTCAAACCCCCACAAGGCTGCCCGCTGGGATTGGAACGATGGGAAGAGGCGTGAGTTTCTCAAAATGGGCTGATTGAACGCAGCACGGAGAAGATCTTGGAGAAGCTTACGGCTGCTGTGAATACTCAGAATAAGATCTCTGACTGCAGACTGGATACATCTAAGAAGGGCTCGCTCGGAATAACATCTCTGGGCGCAAATTGGATGACATCTTGGGGAGGCACACTGCTGTGAGTTCTCAGAATCGGCTCCTTGAGCACAAGAAATGACAACATCACAGAGCGCAAGTATGGCAAAGCTCACGGCTCTCCAACGGGAGATTGAGAGACCAGTGTTGGACTGTAGAACAGCTTTGAAATTCATATGAGCTGTTTGCACTAAAGTAAAAACCACCATCACTTCATGCGGATACCCCTTCGGCACCAGCTGTGGGCTCAAGGCTGGAGCCGAACAACAACACCCTGATAACGACTGTGTTTAGTATGTTCTTCCCATTCCATGCAAGGCCACCTGGGTTGGCTGGAAGACTGTTTACTTAGGCTAGCTTGCCTTGCCTTTCTTTGCAAGGATACTCAAAAGCCTGCCATCCATGGATTCTGTCAGTGTTTTGATCTGTTCAACATCAACATTGCGTGCAGCAGCAACCACAGCCTCCCAGACACTGTTCAGAGAGGTGTACTGTTTTCCCTCCTTGTAAATCTCACATTTGATGATGGACCACAGGTTCTCAATGGGGTTCAGATCAGGTGAACAAGGAGGCCATGTCATTAGTTTTTCTTCTTTTATACCCTTTCTTGCAGCCACGCTGTGGAGTACTTGGACGCGTGTGATGGAGCATTGTCCTGCATGAAAATCATGTTTTTCTTGAAGGATGCAGACTTCTTCCTGTACCACTGCTTGAAGAAGGTGTCTTCCAGAAACTGGCAGTAGGACTGGAAGTTGAGCTTGACTCCATCCTCAACCCGAAAAGGCCCCACAAGCTCATCTTTGATGATACCAGCCCAAACCAGTACTCCACCTCCACCTTGCTGGTGTCTGAGTCGGACTGGAGCTCTCTGCCCTTTACCAATCCAGCCACGGGCCCATCCATCTGGCCCATCAAGACTCACTCTCATTTCATCAGTCCATAAAACCTTAGAAAAACCAGTCTTGAGATATTTCTTGGCCCAGTCTTAACGTTTCAGCTTGTGTGTCTTGTTCAGTGGTGGTCATCTTTCAGCCTTTCTGTCATGAATCGCTGTGTGGCAGGCAAGCAGGAGTGGTGGACCCAAAATGCAGAACTCAGACACGGAAGTGAAACTTAAACCTCGTACAAACTAAACTCACCAAAAGAAAACCAAAAGTCAGAACAGAGGAACCAAGGACTGAAACACTGGAAAGAAACACTAAACTGGAGCAGGAGACCAAACACTAGGAACATAGAAGCAGAACACACAGCTAGTTAAGGGTACGACACGACACTAACACAGAGAAACACAGGGCTTAAATACACAGATGGCAGTAATCAAGGGATGAGAGACAGGAGGGGAACACACCTGGGAGAAATCACAGCTGACGAGGCAGGGGAAACGTAAACTGAGCACACTCACTTTTGACACAGACCTTCACAATAAAACAGGAAACTCAGACACATGGAACCAGACAAGACATTGAACTAAACAGACAGATTCACAAACAGATGGGGTGACACCATAGACAGACAGAGACACAGACTCAAAGGCAGACCAAAAATAACACATAGAACTCAAAAAATAATAATCATCATCATAAACTAGAAAATGATAACCAAAAGCGCTGGGTCACCGACCCAGGACCATGACAGTTTCTTACCTTGGCCATGTCTCTGAGTATTGCACACCTTGTGCTTTTGGGCACTCCAGTGATGTTGCAGCTCTGAAATATGGCCAAACTGGTGGCAAGTGGCATCTTGGCAGCTGCACGCTTGACTTTTCTCAGTCAGGCCCGGATGTGCTGTCTAATTCGGCTGTCTCTCACCCTTTACCCCCCCGTTGCTTGTCATGTGTTTCTTTGGTGTATTAAGAGTTTTTTCATGTGCAGAGGTGTTTTTTTCTGTCCTCAAACTGATCTCCCTGTTGGAGCTCAGTCTGAGGGGAGTTATTTTTTTCTCCTTATCTTTCCTCATGTGGTGCATTTTCCATTGTTATACCTCTCTGACCTGTCTTCCCCATGTGATGTTTTGTGTAATGTATGTATGGTCGGAGGGTAAGATGGCGCCGCCATTGCGTGCAATAGGTCGGCAGCCTTATGAAATTTCCCCTTGTGGGACTAATAAAGGTAAATCAAATCAAATCAAATATCAAATCAAAATCAAATCTAGAATTCAAATCCTGCTCCTCACATACAAGGTCTTAAATAATCAGGCCCCATCTTATCTTAATGACCTTGTAGTACCATATCACCCTATTAGAGCACTTCGCTCTCGCTCTGCAGGCCTACTTGTTGTTCCTAGAGTATTTAAAAGTAGAATGGGAGGCAGAGCCTTCAGTTTTCAGGCCCCTCTTCTGTGGAACCAGCTTCCAGTTTGGATTCAGGAGACAGACACTATCTCTACTTTCAAGATTAGGCTTCAAACTTTCCTTTTTGCTAAAGCATATAGTTAGGGCTGGAGCAGGTGACCCTGAATCCTCCCTTAGTTATCCTGCATTAGACGTAGGCTGCCGGGGATTCCCATGATGCACTGGGTGTTTCTTCTTCACTCACTATGTGTTAACAGACCTCTCTGCATTGAATCATATCTGTTATTAACCTCTGTCTCTCTTCCACAGCATGTCTTTATCCTGTCTTCCTTCTCTCACCCCAACCAATCACAGCAGATGGCCCCGCCCCTCCCTGAGCCTGGTTGTGTCGGAGGTTTCTTCCTGTTAAAAGGGAGTTTATCCTTCCCACTGTCGCCAAAGTGCTTGCTCATAGGGGATCATCTGATTGTTGGGTTTTTCTCTGTATGTGTTATTGCAGGGTCATCTGTACAATATAAAGCACCTTTTTTTTTTTTTTTTTTTGTGTCCCGTTTGGATCTTTAGCCATCAGAATTGTTGTCTTAAGGCCAAGAAAGATGCCAAGCGGATTTATTTTACCAAGTGGATCATCATGGTCTTGCCATATTGGTCCATTTGATTGACCTTTATTATAATTATGAATTTATTTTATTTTCAGTTGCTACAAACGGGACAAACATGACTGGGGGATAGGACAGGGGGAAAGAATGAAAGAAAGAGAGGGAGAGAAAGAAAACCAAAGGGGAGAAGAGACGGTGAGAAGGGGGGAGGAAAGAAAAAAAAAAACCAAACAACAAAAAAAACAAAACACCTGGGTCACCTGTATGGAGAACAAAAACAGAAGAGAAAGCAAACAACAAAGAGCAACATAATAAAAAAAACGGCACCATCACAATAAACTAGCTAGCAGTAGATATCAGTAGATACTAAATAATAAACGATATTGTGCAGCACGCAAGATAGACAGCGCACAATGTGCTTTGAGGCAGCAGCCAAGAAAGCTGTAGTCCGCGTCTGTGAACACCCGTGTGTACACCTGTGTGCATACCTGTGTGGATCAGCATGCTTGCATTCCAAAGGTTTCTCCATGTAACGATCTGCTAGGGAGTGTGGGGAGCCACAGCCCCGTCCTCCAGGGTATGAAGCAGGTATGGAGGAGATCAAAACTCCAGACATCCAGAGGTCCCCAGAACACAATATAACAATATAAAGCACCTTGAGGCGACTGCTGTTGTGATTTGGTGCTGTGTAAATAAAAATGAATTAAGTTATTTCATTACTAGGGAACTTGTGCTGGTTTGCCTTTGCTGTTTTTTGAAACCAGTAATTCAACTCAGGGTTTCAGGGGCTAGAACCTATCTACCTGTTATATGGGAAGAGGCAGGTTACACCTTGACTCCTTGTACAGGTTACAGTCTATCATAGAGCACTAATTTTATTGCAGGATCTAGTTTTAGATTCCCTGTTGTCCATTTTAAAAATGTAAAATTTTATTTCATAGATAAATACATTTGTACTTGTTAGTGACAATATTGAGTGCTGTTTTTCTTAAAAATGCCAAAGCAATAAAACACCATGAAAACACCTCACTACACATGAACCAGTATTACTTTCAAATTCTACTTTTTTTTTTTTTTAGTTAATTTTATTCTAAGTTATTGTAATCAGGCCAGACCCAGCCTTGCCGTAATGGTCCATTTGATTCACCTTTTATTGTTTATTTTATTTTCACTTACTGAATACGGGACAGACTTGACTGGAGGAAAGAAGGGGAGAAAGAAAGAGGGAAAGAGAAACAGCTGAGAAGAGGGACGGGGGAGAAGGGCAAAAAACAAAAACCAACAGAACGGGCAGAGAAAAAAAAATGCATATATCAATCACCTGGATCACCTGCTGAGAAAGAAAAAAGAAAACAAGCAGAAGAAAACGAGAGCAATAGAATAAACAACATCACAATGATATATGGGAATATGACAGTAAATACTAAATGTTAAACATTATTGTGCAGCACATAAGATCAACAGAACACAGTGTGCTTTGAGGTAGGAGCCAAAAAGGGTGTAGTTTGTGGGTGTGATCACCCGTGTGTACACCTGTGAGCATGGACGCGCTTGTTTTTAAAAGGTTCCTTCATGTAATAATCTGCTAGAGGGTGTGGGGGGGGCCACAGCCCCGTCCTCCAGGGCATGAAGCAGGTATGGAGGAGATCAAAACTCCAGACATCCAGAGGCCCCCAGAACACAAGAGACCAAGGAAGACCAACAGAGGGGCAGCCGCGCCACTGTCCCAGAAAGAGCTGAGGAGAGTCCCAGATGAGGGCTCACTCAGCAGCCGCGGAGCAGAAGCCAGGGGGAGTTGCAGTGACGCGCCCGTGAGCTCCGCCGGCAGCCAGCCGTGCCTGAGTGACCGAGCCCCAGGCCGAGAGGCCGGGGGCACCCCACCTCCGAAATGACTCGAGCGAGCCCCAGGCTTCAGGCCCCGATAAGCAGCCGCCAAGGAGTGAGCCGGTGTGTACCTGGACGCCCATCCCCGGACACAAAGAACCGCCAACGCACCGATGTCTGAGGGAGTCCGCCACTGGCAGGGGAAGTGGTGGTGGGTGGAGATAGGCCTCCAAACCTTGGAGGGCCTGAGATGTCCCCAGAGAGGTGACGTCTGATACCCAACCTGACATATAGACACAGACATACAGGCACACACAGACACAAACATCCATTCCCACCCTCATGCTCTCATATGCACTCACTCCACACTCAACCAACGTGGAGACAGACATAAAGAGACGCTGTACACACGATCACACTCCCCAAGCGTACTCTACGAACCGGGTCTAGGTACCCATGCCCCTGGAGGGGGGGAACTGCACCCAGACCCAGGTGGTGTTACCCTTTTCCCTGCGGTGGGGAGAGGCAGACCGCCCCGACTCCGCAGCAGCAGGGAGGCCCCACACTCCAGACCGCAGTTGGACAGCCAACTCCTCCTACTAGCCCCCCCGCCCCATCAGGCCGCAGAGAATGGGGGTGTGAGAAGACTCCAAACCTACTTCTAAGTATTAAATGTCCCCCATCTTTGATATATGGATCAGATTAACTACTGCAGATGTAATTAAATGCAGGTTAAAAACACAGACTTAAGGCTATGGTTAGCTTCTGCCTAGCCACCCCTTTATTATCAGGCAAGTTTGGCCCAACTTCAGGAGATTAATAGGAGAAGTGTGCAGGGGTGCACTCACGACTGGTAGCGACTTGTGATGTCTGTGCTGTGCTCATTGGGCCATTTCAACGGACTCTATGTAGATATCACTTTGTATTAGTTCATATCTTACACGCAAAAAAACAAACAACTGTAAGAATTATTTGCCATTAAATCTGTTTGATTCAGTGTCTGATGTGTTAGCGGAATAAGACTTGAAAGTCCATAATTCATGAGTTCATTCATGAGGATGAACGCAATTGGGATCACTAGCTTGAGCCTCTGTTATTTGCTGTGTGAGAGGCCTGTCCCTGTGTAACAGAGGGACTAGGCTTTACATCAGGAGGTAAACTGGGGTACGCTGATAATGAGCTGCTGTGGTCAAACAGTGGTTGAGCCACACAGATCTTACCTCAACCTCCTTGAAGCATAAAGAGAGGCTAAACCCATTTCTCTGGTGAGCCTGGTTAAGGATCAAGATGAGTTGGGGCCTGAGGTGCTATTTCATCCTCACTCCTTTGTGATGACCATCTCACAAAGGCCCAGAAAGCTGATGTTCCTGCGTCACAGCAACATTTTGCAGATGTGGTCTCCACTTGCTGCCCGGTCGCACCAATCTCATAAAGCACCATTTTGAATGGAGTCCCTGAGACAGGCCGGGCTTAGAGCCAACCCAACAGGTTGGTTGTGAGCAGGATAGGTCCCCAGCCTAAGTCAGATGATTGGGGTATGTGGCTCAGCTGCAGGGGAGGGGTGGAGCACTGGGTTCAGGGTGGAGTGTCAAAGGATGCTGGCAAACACATCACATCATCATCTAATCATGCCTCCACTTTTTCAGTAGGTCCCCAAGAGCTGACTGTGTGAAGTACAAGTGGAAAAGACGAGCTGGGCGGAGCTGAAGTGCCAGCAGTTGAAAAAGAGAGTGCTCTAAATCGTCAGACACTATGGAGAAAAAACTAGAGATGGTTTTCTGTCTCTGCAGACCAATGCGTGCTGGAGAAATATGCTGAAAAACACTATAATTTAAAATATTTCTAATAATAAAAATAACAGGATGTGAGTCAGGCATCCTGACTCAGCACCCTGAGTGGCCATGTAGTTACTTAAGTTTAGACAGTCAGAAGTAGTAAAAATATTTAATTTAAGGGCGTCTTAGAGTAAAAAAGGCCTCATGTGGCTCACACTTTTAAAATATTCTGTGTACTGCTCATTGGTTTCTTGCCTTAAGCAATTATAGGTGAGAAGATCATCTTGCGCCCATTGTCTCTTATGTAATCTTCCCGAGAGCAAGTCATGGTGACTGCTTTGTTTTACTTGATTAATTTGATTTAATCACAGCCAGTCAGCCCCACCGCATTCCGCCCACATAAAGATTCTTCTGACGCCATCCTAATTCTGCACAGCACCAGACTCATTATGTTCATTTGGAACTCGTCTCATGGACACTTTGTAACTTCCCAACACAGAGATCAATATATCACTTTGAGAAGCTGTGTTTTCAGAGGTAAAGACTAATCAATTAATCAGTTAATATATTTGATTAAAATGGGTTCAAATGCAATGAAAACTTATAAATCTCTGGGTTGTTATTTAACATGTACAGTTTTCGTCAACAATATTCCACATACTTTGAGACAATCAAATATTTATATAGCCCTTTTTTTCCAATTTGCATGTCAAAATATCCTTATAGGCAAGATACTGAATCCTAAGGTTTCCCCAATGCATCCATCAGAGTGTTTTTGTGCAAATGTTAGATAAGGCCCTAGCTGCTGGGTGGGGACCTCAACCTGAATACAAACCACCCCGTGGGGACTTGGTTCATGGTGGGGACCTCAAATCAGGTCCCCACGTGGTCAAAACCTGAAATCAGTGTGAGTGTAAAATCCCTGCGCCTCTAGTGGACACACATTGGTACTGCAGTCCCGTGGGGTGTGTGACACTTTGCCCACTCAGCATTGGACCCTAGTGGTAAAGAGTTGTATTACAGTTTGGAATTTTATTTTAAACTTGGTGTCCTTTATATTATAAAAAATTATATTAGAAATAAAAAAAATATATAATTACAACACCATATTTTAAATTGCATTAATTTAAAAAAAATTCAGAGTAGCTTTCAAAGAAAAGCGTCTGAACTTCTTTAAGTTGCTTGAAGACGTTTCACCTCTCATCCAAGAAGCTTCTTCAGTTCTAAGGTCAAATGGCGGAGGGTCCCAGATTTAAACCTAGTGGGAGTATTCCCCCACAGAGGGACAAAAGGACCCCCTGATGGTCCTCTAATCACATGAGCCAAGGTGTGAAAATGGGTGTGGGCCCCAATCAGCCAGAGTTTCGGGAGAACTCATTGTGAAACCTGACCCCACCTTATCATGCAATTTCCTGAGGTCAGATGGCCCAGGATGTGAGTGGGCGTTAAGGCATCTGGGGAGGGATCTCAAAACTGGATTATAGATGGCAGACAGTTGGTGTCGTAAACCACCGCCTCTGTTCAAAGATGGTCGCTCACAGTGGACATCGATGCTTCTTTCACTCCTCTTTCAAATA
Organism: Rhamphochromis longiceps; assembly: GCF_057381845.1. Lineage (NCBI taxonomy): Eukaryota > Metazoa > Chordata > Actinopteri > Cichliformes > Cichlidae > Rhamphochromis > Rhamphochromis longiceps. Next base: position 36,820,841 of record NC_140574.1, read on the forward strand.
ATCTGTCCTCTCTGTCCAAAATGTGAACATTGGCATCCTCGAAAGAGTGTCCTTTATCCTTTACATGCAGATGGACTGCTGAGTCTTGTCCTGTGGAGCTTCTATGTTGTGCCATGCGCTTGTGAAGTGGCTGTTTGGTCTCTCCAATGTAGAGGTCTGGGCATTCCTCGCTGCACTGTACAGCATACACCACATTGTTAAGTTTGTGTTTTGGCGTTTTGTCTTTCGGGTGAACCAGTTTTTGTCTGAGTGTGTTGCTGGGTCTGAAATGCACTGGGATGTCATGCTTGGAGAAAACTCTCCTGAGTTTCTCTGATACACCGGTTACATAGGGGATGACAATGTTGTTGCGTCTGTCTTTCTTATCCTCCCTCGCTGGTGTCTGATCTTCTTTTCTGTGCCTCTTTGCTGACTTTATAAACGCCCACTTAGGATAGCCGCACGTTTTGAGTGCTTCCTTTACGTGTGTGTGTTCCTTCTTTTTTCCTTCAGGCTTAGGAGGAACATGTTGTGCCTCCTAAGGCCCTAAGGTGTAGGGTCCTAATCACTCCAAGTTTGTGTTCCAGAGGGTGATGGGAGTGAAAGAGGAGGTACTGGTCCGTGTGTATGGGCTTCCACTAAACTTCGATGTTGAGGTTGCCATTCTCTTCAATGTGCACAGTTAATCCATATGGCGGTTTCTGTGGCTGTGATGAGGTCTACTATGGGCAACTGTTGCGGGGAAATGGCAAAATTGAGTCCTTTGGCTAATACTCTCTTTTCAGGTTCAGTGAGATTCCGGTCTGAAAAGTTCTTAACCCATTTCTCCTGACTGTCTTCAGGTGTGTTTTCTTCTCTGAGTTGTGTAGGTTCAGAATGAGGAGTGTGTGCTTTTGAAAGCAAGGTGTGAAATTTCCTGCGTTGTCTTTCTTTTCCCTTAGAGTGTTGGGCCCGCTGGGCCTTGTCCACAAACTTGTAAACCTCTTCCAGGATTGGAGAGGGTAGAAGGGTTTCCAGTTCCTGCAGAGTCTGGCTGATCTTGATCTGGAGGGCATCTATGGTGAAATGGACCTGTCTTATCCTTTCACTTAAAAGCTGACTTCGTGCTCTCTGTAGAATCAAGTCTGCTCTGTATCCCCTGACAGTGGATCCAAGGCGCAAGCTCTTAGGAACAACTCTGCTTTGTCTGCATCTTAGGTTGAAACGAGACAGCGGTGATGCAAATCTGAAGGCTAGACATTTCACAGCCTTTCTGGCCTTCTTGGTCTTCGAAAGAACCCGGAAGTGAATGAGGAGTTATCGATCTACAAGCCCGTAGCATGCGAGACAACCTTGTGTTTTCTGGTATTACAGAATCTGCCGGAGGACACCGTAAAGAACATCGCCTTTGAAAGAGTGTATCGCTTGGGGGCCGTGAGGTCGCCAACTGGGAGACCACGTCCAATTGTGGCCAAATTCGGCCAATTCAAACAGAAAGAACAGGCAGGAACAGACTTCAGCGTGAACGACCAGTTCCCCAAAGAGATCCTGGAACGACGCAAGGTCCTGTTCCCAGTTCGACGTAGCTTCATCCAGAGAGGCTCCCGCACTGTCATTGCCGTGGACCGGCTCTATGTGGATGGACAACAGGCTGGAGAGCACGGGTTTGACCTGGGAGACATAGAAAACATTATGGATACGCATGTTGCGAGGCAGCTTCAGATGGACAGACACCGGATTGACCAGGGCCTCGATCTCGAACGGACCGATGAAAGCCGGGGAAAGTTTCTTCGACTCAGCACGAATGGGAACGAAGCGTGAGGAGAGCCATACCTGTTGCCCAACCATATAGGCAGGTGCAGGGATCCGGCGGCGGTCAGCGAGCGCCTTATTGCGCTCCGCTGTCCGCAGCAGAGCGGCTTGGGTGGACCGCCAGGCCCGGCGGCACCTGCGGAAATGATGTTGCACTGATGGGACGGTATGCTCACCTTCCACGGCCGGGAACAGGGGTGGTTGGTAGCCCAGTGAGGCTTCGAACGGCAACAGTCCAGTGGCTGATGAGGTCAGGCAGTTGTGGGCGTACTCAATCCAGGGGAGTTGCTCGCTCCAAGTGGTCTGGTTGTGAGAGACGACACAGCGGAGTGCTGCTTCGAGCTCTTGGTTGGTACGCTCGGTCTGTCCATTGCTCTGAGGGTGGAAGCCCGAAGAGAGACTGACCTTGGCGCTGATCTGCGTGCAGAACTCCTTCCAAGCCCAAGAGGTAAATTGGGGTCCCTGGTCGGAGATGATGTCCATCGGAATGCCATGAAGCCGGAAGACGTGGGTGGTGAGCAGCTGGGCGGTCTCCAGGGCCGTAGGGAGCTTCGGGAGGGCGATGAAATGAGGTGTATGGGACCAGGGCCGTCCTGGCGTGGGGAGCGGTTGAAGAAGCCCGGCGGGTGGTTGGTTGGGACATTTGTTCCGGGCACATGTGGTGCATGCCATAACGTACTCCCTGGCGTCCTTGTCCAAGGAGGGCCACCAGAAAAACCGCTGGAGGAAGGTGATGGTGCGCGGGCTCCTGGATGACAGGTGAACCGGGCAGTGTGGCCTCAGTGGAGCACCTGGGGTCGGACAGCAGCAGGGACAAACAACCGACCAGGGGGGCCCGTGCCCGGTCGGGGTCAGTATCCTGGGCCTCGCGCACGAGAGCTTCGATCTTCCATGTGACAGCTCCAATAACACAAGTAGCTGGAAGAATCGGTTCAGGATCGGAGTCCCCCTCCGTACTGGAAAACTGACGGGAGAGTGCATCGGGCTTCACGTTGCGCGACCCTGGTCTGTAAGTGATGGAGAAATTGAATCTTGTGAAGAAGAGGGCCCACCTGGCTTGCCGTGAATTTAGGCGTTTGGCGGACCAGGATGTACTCAAGGTTCTTATGGTCGGTCCACACGATGAATGGGTGTTCTGTGCCCTCAAGCCAGTGCCTCCACTCCTCCAGGGCCAGTTTGACCGCTAGCAACTCCCGATCACCGATGCCATAGTTCTGTTCTGCGGGTGAGAGACGACGAGAAAAGAACGCACAGGGATGGCGCGTACCTTTGAATCGCTGTGACAGAACTGCTCCCACTCCAGAGTCCGAAGCATCCACCTCCACCATGAACGGTTGCCTGAGGTTGGGCTGACGGAGGATGGGGGCGGTAGTGAACTTCTCCTTTAGTAGGGAAAAGGCCTCCTGAGCAGAGAGGTCCCACTGAAAAGGAACTTTGGGGGAGGTAAGTGCGGTGAGAGGTGAGGCAATCTTACTGTAGTCCTTTATGAAGCGTCGGTGGAAGTTGGCGAATCCTAGGAACTGTCGGAGTTGCTGGCGGTTCGGCGGTTGAGGCCAGTCCAACACAGCCCGGACCTTCTCAGGGTCAGGTTTGAGATCCCCCCGAGAGATGATATAGCCAAGGAAGGCCACCGTGTCAACGTGAAATTCACATTTCTCCGCTTTTACGAACAGCCGGTTCTCCAGGAGGCGCTGCAGGACCTGCCTCACGTGACTCTCGTGCTCCGCCTGGGACTTAGAGAAAATGAGAATGTCATCAAGGTACACAAAAGCACATCGATTAATAAAATCCCTCAGAACATCGTTAACTCGGGCCTGGAAGACCGCGGGTGCATTGGTTAAGCCAAAGGGCATGACGAGATACTCGAAGTGTCCAATATGTGTGTTAAAACCGGTCTTCCACTCATCTCCTTCCTGGATTCTCACCAGGTGGTAAGCGTTTCGCAGGTCTAGTTTGCTGAACACCGTGGCCCCCTGGAGTAGCTCGAAAGCTGAATTCAGGAGGGGAAGAGGGTACTTGTTCTTTACAGTGATCCTGTTGAGGCCGCGGTAATCAATACACGGCCGGACCGTCTTGTCTTTCTTGTCAACTGTGGCATGAATAAGGCACGGCGGGACCACGGAGCGACGTTCAGAGCCAACTTTATTTGATTCACGTCACACCACACCACCACCAACCCCTGAGTCCCCGTGTTTTAACACGGCGGGCGTGATTGCGGATGCCGTGCAGGTGCGTCCGCACGGCCCCGCAGACCACGCCCCACCACATACCCCCATCGCCCGATTGAGGCCGGGGAGCAATCCGGCCGAACCTACTCCCCCCCCCGCGAACTGGGGCGAGACTCGGCCCCTAAACATCGGCGCCCCAGCCCCTGACCAAGCGACGGGGAAGCGTCCGTTCTGGTGGCCGCCCGCGCATCCAGCGGCAACGGCGAAGCTGGTCCGGAGGTCGGCCGCGTAGCAAGCGGACACGGCCCCACAGGCATGGCCGTGAGCTCCTGCACACAGGCGGCTGGGCAGACGTCAGGCGCGCAGAATCGACTGGTGGCAGCGAGGCTGGACTAGCCAGCCCGCCGATCCCCGGCCTAGCGGGGCTGTCCCGCTCCTCTGCCTCCAACTCCGGCTGCACAGGCTGCCCTGGAGCAGGGACCTCCGTCTCCCCGCACAGCTGCTCCGCCACCGCCTCCGCCACTCCCGTTTGGAGCGGCTCCCCGCACTGCGCCTCCGCCCCCAGCAGGCACAGCCCCTCGCCCACCTCTGGGTGGAGCGACTCCTCTGCCTCCGGCAGGTGTAGACCCTCGCCCGCCTCGTCCTCGGCCTCCGATTGGAGCGGCTCCTCCACCGCTCCCGGCAGGAGCAGCCCTTCACCCGGCTGCTCCTCCTCCTCCGGCAGGCTCGGACCCCCGCGTGGCTCGTCCACCACCTCCGGCTGCCGAGGTGACCCACACGGCTCCTCCACCGCTTCACTGTCCTCGGGACACACTTGTGGGGGTGGCGCCCAGGCCCAGAGCAGCGCTGCCAGCTCTGCCATCTTCCCCAGGTGGCGTTCGCTCTCCTTCCGCAGCTCTTCCTGTTGGCGACGCACCTCCGCCGCCTGCTTCCGCTGGGTGGCCGCTATTTCGGCCACCCTCTCGGCCAGCTCTTTCCTTTCCTGGCTCTGGTAGGTACCCGCCATGCCGCCTCCTGGGTTTCGGCACCAATGTGGCATGAATAAGGCACGGCGGGACCACGGAGCGACGTTCAGAGCCAACTTTATTTGATTCACGTCACACCACACCACCACCAACCCCTGAGTCCCCGTGTTTTAACACGGCGGGCGTGATTGCGGATGCCGTGCAGGTGCGTCCGCACGGCCCCGCAGACCACGCCCCACCACATCAACAAAGAAGAAACCTGCCCCCACCGGGGAAGATGACAGGCGAATTATCCCGGCAGCCAGAGAGTCATTGATGTATCTCTCCATGGTTTCCCTTTCGGGCTGTGTGAGGCTGTAGAGGCGGCCAGAGGGCAGAGGCGCCCCAGGGAGAAGATCGATGGCACAGTCATAGGGCCGGTGTGGTGGAAGCGAGCTCGCCTCATCCTTACTAAAAACTGCTGCGAGGTCATGATAGACGGAAGGAACTGAAGATAGCTCTGGCGCTTTAGAAGGCTTCCCGGAGAGGGAAGAAGGGACAGAAGACGTGGCGGCCCGAAGGCAGGTCATGTGGCAGCCCATCCTCCACCCCATAACTTGCTCTTTCTTCCAGTCGATGTGTGGGTTGTGTTGTGAAAGCCATGGATAACCTAGTACGAGCGGGGTCACTGGTGCCTTAAACACACAGAAACAAATGTTCTCAACGTGGTTACCAGAGAGAGTGAGTGTGACAGGTAGGGTGATGTGCGTTATGTCAGGCACCGGTGACCGGACAGGGCGGACACGCGGAGAGGATGAGGCAGTGGCCGTGTGCCAATGTTGAACTTGGAGACTAACGATGCATCAATGAAATTCTGTTCTGCACCAGAGTCAATTAACACAAAGAGGGAATGGGACAACGACCGGAGGGTGAGTTTTGCAGACAGCAAGAGACGGGGAAGAGGCTTGTTGCTGGACAGGTCGCCCACCAGTACCCTCTCAATTACTGGCGGGTGCTTCCTTTTGCCAGCGCCGGGCAGGCAGAGATGAAATGCCCCTTGCGACCGCAATACAAACACTCACCTGCGGAAAACCGGCGTTGTCGCTCCGCAGGAGTGAGTCGAGAACGTCCCAGCTACATGGGTACCTCCTCCTCAGTTCCAAAAGCTCTAGCCTCCCGTGCGTCGGGCTGGGGGTCCCGGGAAGCCAGGGGCTCGCAAAACTGCTGTCTTCTTGAGCTCTGGCACGCCCATAGGCGATCATCCACCTGAATACACAGGGACATTAAAGCATTTAGAGAAGCAGGAAGCTCCCGCATCATTATCTCATCCTTGAGCTCTTCGTGGATATTATTTAGCAGAGTGGTCTTCAGGGCCTCAGGTCCCCACTTGGTCTGTGCAGCTAGGGTCCAGAAATCAACAGAAAAGTCAGCCATGCTTCGCCTACCTTGCTTCAGATTAATCAAACGATAGCCGGCAGCCTCCGTACTAGAGCCTTTATCAAACACCGACTTGAAGCGAGACAGGAAGTCATCGTAAGACATTCCGGGGCACGCCTGCAGCTGGGCCTGGGCCCAGGCCAGGGCTCAATCACGTAGTAGCTGGGTGACGTAAGCGATCTTAACCCCGTCAGTAACAAACACATGAGCTAGTAATTGAAACTGCATGGAACACTGCAACAAAAATCCTGCACATTTTCCCATCTCCCCAGAAAAAGCCTCAGGTAAAGGTAAAAGCTTATCCAGCGAAACCGGGGAGGCTACTGAAGCTACCGCGCTAGCGGCCGGAGTAGCTGTGGCTGCTCTAGTGACGGAAGGAGCGTGTGTTACCTGGGGAGGAGCCGCAGGAAGCGGGTAGTCGGGCAGTGGAATCCGTTGGGCGAAAGCCTGAGTTAGAGATGCCACTTCTCCGCTGAGCCTTACTAGCATTTGTTCGTGTCGGTGCAGAAGCTCCTCCAGAGACATGGGGGCTGTCGCTGCCGAGGCTGGGTCTGCTGAGTCCATAGCAATGGCTGGATTATTCTGTCAGGCTCAGGAGAGACTCGGAGGCAGACCGTCACTTAAGTTCACAATTTATTTACACACAGACACCAGGTGCGGATATATACAGGTGAGGGGGCACAGGAAGAGGGTCTCCGGGGAACACAGGCACGGGAAGGGGACGGGCTATGTACACAATCCTTCGCTGAAGCTCAGGTAGCTCGGACTCCGGCTTTTAGCTCACCAGACGGCGGTCCTCAGGCTGGCGAGAAATCTGGCACAGGAAGGAAGAACACACTAAGGGCACACTAAGGTTTGTCACATGGAATGTAAATGGAGCTGGCACCAGAGAAAAAAGGTTAAAGATATTTAACCAGCTTAAAAAACTACAGGCAGATGTTGTTTTATTACAAGAAACTCACAGGCCTGTAACAGGTTTAAACGAACTTAAAACACCTGAGTTTCCTAATATGTTTGCAGCCTGTTATAATTCTAGACAAAGGGGAGTAGCAATTTTAATACATAAAAATGTTAATTTTACAGTACGCGATACAGTTATGGATCCAGAGGGTAGATTCCTTATTATTAAATTATCAATATTTAACAAATAGCTATGTATTGTAAGTATATATGGTCCAAATGTTGATGAACCCTCATTCTTCCACGGATTTTTTAGTGCACTCTCTAATTGCACACTTATTCTTGGAGGCGACCTCAACCTTGGACTAAATGAAGAAATGGATAGGCTCAACACAACAGGAACTCAGCGCAATTGGCAGTCCACAAATATAATCAAACAGTATATGAGCGACTATGGCCTTTGCGATGCATGGCGCTCCCTTCACCCCAACAGTAAGGAATATTCTTTCTTCTCACATGTCCATCACTCCTACTCTCTTCAGGATTATTTCCTAGTCAGCAGCTCACGAGCAGTTGTGTAAGCATGGGATGTTCGTCTCCTCCTGAAGGCCCGTAACACTGCCTTTAGGTCAGGAGATGCACACGCCTACAGTACAGCCGGGGCTAATCTAAAGAAGGGCATCAAAAAAGCCAAACACCATTACAAAAAGAAGGTGCTAATCACAGTTTGGCCATAACGAACACCCTGTTCGAACATAAGAGTGTCCATAAGTGCACGTGGCACCAGGACGCTCTAGGCCGTAGGTCGATGATCAATTTTGCAATCGTATCACCAGACCTGCGACCATATGTTCTGGACACTCGGGTAAAGAGAGGGGCTGAGCTGTCAACTGATCACCACCTGGTGGTGAGTTGGATCAGGTGGCGGGGGTGGACGCTGGACAGACCTGGTGCACCTAAACGCGTAGTGAGGGTGTGCTGGGAACGTCTAGCAGAGGCCCCAGTCCGCGAGATCTTCAACGCACACCTCCGGCAGAGCTTCAACAACATTCCGAGGGAGACTGGGGACATTGAGTCCGAATGGACCATGTTCAGCGTCTCCATTGCCGAAGCTGCTGCATTGAGCTGCGGCCGCAAGGTGGTTGGTGCCTGCCGTGGTGGTGATCCCCGAACCAAATGGTGGACACCAGAGGTGAAGGGAGCCACCAGGCTGAAGAAGGAGTCCTATCGGGCTTGGTTAGCCTGTGGGACTCTGGAGGCAGCCGACAGGTATCGACAGGCCAAGCGGAATGCGGCTCGGGCAGTGGCTGAAGCAAAAACTCGGGTGTGGGAGGAGTTCGGAGAGGCCATGGAAAAAGACTTTCGGACTGCCTCGAAGAGATTCTGGCAAACCGTCAGGCATCTCAGGAGGGGAAAGCGGTGCTCTACCTGCACTGTGTATAGTGCTGGCGGAGCGCTGCTGACGTCGACTGAGAAAATTGTCAGGCAGTGGAAGGAATACTTCGAGGACCTCCTTAATCCCACTGACACGTCTTCTGAGGAGGAAGCAGAGTCTGGGGATGAGGGGAATGACCTGCCAATTTCCGGGGGCGAGGTCACTGAGGCAGTTAAACAACTCCTTGGTGGCAGAGCCCCTGGTGTTGATGAGGTCCGCCCTGAGTTCCTGAAGGCTCTGGACGTTGTATGGCTGTCCTGGTTGACACGCCTCTGCAATGTTGCGTGGAGATCAGGGGCAGTACCTGTGGACTGGCAGACCGGGGTGGTGGTCCCCATCTTTAAGAAGGGGGACCGGAGGGTGTGTTCCAACTACAGGGGGATCACACTCCTCAGCCTCCCTGGGAAAGTCTATGCCAGGGTGCTGGAAAGGAGAGTTCGTCCGCTAGTCGAACCTCGGATACAGGAGGAACAATGCAGTTTTCGTCCTGGTCGCGGAACACTGGACCAGCTCTTTATCCTCTCGAGGATACTTGAGGGTGCATGGGAGTTTGCCCAACCAGTCTACATGTGTTTTGTGGACTTGGAGAAAGCATTCGACCGTGTCCCTCGGGGTGTCCTGTGGGAGGTGTTGCGGGAGTATGGGGTGTCTGGCCCATTGCTACGGGCCATTAGATCCCTATACAACCGTTGCAAGAGCTTGGTTCGTATTGCCGGCAATAAGTCGGACTCGTTCCCGGTGGGTGATGGGCTCCGCCAGGGCTGCCCTTTGTCTCCGGTTCTGTTCATAATTTTTATGGACAGGATTTCTAGGTGCAGCCAAGTGGTGGAGGGCTTTCGCTTTGGTGGCCTCAGAATCTCATCTCTGATTTTTGCGGATGATTTTGTTCTGTTGGCTTCATCGGGTGAGGGCCTCCAGCTCGCGCTGGAACGGTTTGCAGCCAAGTGTGAAGAAGCGGGAATGAGGATCAGCACCTCCAAATCTGAGGCCATGGTTCTCAGCCGGAAAAGGGTGGAGTGCCCACTCCAGGTCGGGGATGAGTTCCTGCCCCAAGTGGAGGAGTTCAAGTATCTCGGGGTCTTGTTTGCGAGTGATGGGAGAAGGGAGCCGGAGATCGACAGACGGATTGGGGCTGCAGCTGCAGTAATGCAGACGCTGCACCGGTCTGTCGTGGTGAAGAGGGAGCTGAGTGTAAAAGCGAAGCTCTCAATTTACCAGTCGATTTACGTCCCACCCTCACCTATGGCCACGAGCTGTGGGTAGTGACCGAAAGAACGAGATCGCGGATACAAGCGGCAGAAATGAGCTTCCTCCGAAGGGTGGCTGGCCTCTCCCTTAGAGATAGGGTGAGAAGTTCAGCCATCCGGGAGGGGTTCAGAGTAGAGCTGCTGCTGCTCCACATCGAAAGGAGCCAGTTGAGGTGGTTCGGGCATCTGACAAGGATGCCCCCTGGGCGCCTCCTGGGTGAGGTGTTCCAGGCATGTCCCACCGGGAGGAGGCCCCGGGGAAGACCCAGGACACGCTGGAGAGATTATATCTCTCGGCTGGCCTGGGAACGCCTTGGAGTTCCCCCGGATAAGCTGGAGGAGGTGGCTGGGGAGAGAGAGGTCTGGGCCTCTTTGCTTAGGCTGCTGCCCCCGCGACCCGGCCTCGGAAAAAGCAGATGAAGATGGATGGATGGATGGATGGATGGATGGATGGATGGTAGAAGAACGCTTCTCCAAATCCAACCCCCGACGCATGTGGCAAGGACTCCAGACCATTACAGACTACAGGACCATCAAACCCTCCCCCGCATCCTCTGATGTCTCCTTCCTCAACGAGCTCAACAACTTTTATGCTCGTTTTGAGCGAGGGAACCCCACAACCACACCCAAAGCAGACGTGACGCCAGACCACCAACCTCTGACTCTCTCCCCACCGATGTAGGAGCGGTGCTGAGCAGGATCAATGTCCACAAGGCTGCAGGTCCCGATGGCATCCCCGGGCGTGTTCTCAGAGCATGTTCTGGGGAGCTTGCAGGAGTGCTCACAGAGACATATTCAACCTGTCCTTGTCCTACGCTGTGGTACCAGCCTGCTTCAAATCCACCTCCATCGTCCCGAAACCCAAAAACTCCAACCCATTTTGCCTCAATGACTACCGCCCAGTAGCCCTCACCCCCATCATCACTAAGTGCTTAGAGCAGCTGGTCCTAGCACACTTCAAATCCTGTCTTCCCCCCACCCTGGACCCCCACCAATTCGCATACCGCCAGAACAGGAGCACAGAGGATGCAGTCTCCATCGCACTACACTTTGTCCTCTCACACCTGGACAACAACACCACCTACGCCCGAATGCTGTTTATAGACTTCAGTTCAGCATTCAATACAATCCACCCCTCACAACTCATCAGGAAACTGACAGACCTGGGCATCAGTTCCCTCATCTGCAAATGGTTACTGGACTTCCTGACCAACCGCCCCCAACATGTCCAGCTGGATAACCACTGTTCATCTACGATCACAATGAACACCGGTGTACCACAAGGCTGTGTGATGAGCCCTTTCCTCTACTCCCTCTTCACCCACGACTGCAGACCGGCTGATGGTTCCAACACCATCATTAAGTTTGCAGATGACACCACGGTGATTGGCCTATGGAGGAGGTGGATCGTCTGGCTGAGTGTTGCGACAGAAACAACCTGCTGCTTAACACCAAGAAGACCAAGGAGCTCATCGTGGACTACAGGAGGAATGCTGACCCACATCCACCCATCCACATTAAGGGGACGGCTGTTGAGCGTGTGAACAGCTTCAAGTTTCTGGGAGTCCACATCTCCGAGGATCTCACCTGGACAACCAACTGCTCCAAGCTGGTCAAGAAGGCTCACCAGCGCCTCTTCTTCTTGAGGACTCTGAGGAAGAACCACCTGTCCTCAGACATCCTGGTGAACTTCTATCGCTGCACCATCGAGAGCATCCTGACCAACTGTATAACAGTCTGGTACGGGAACTGCTCTGCCTCGGACTGGAAGGCGTTGCAGAGGGTCGTGAAAACTGCCCAGTGCATCGCCGGAGCACCACTTCCTGCCATAAAAGAAGTAGCGGTGTCTGAAAAGGGCTGGGAAAATCATCAAAGACCCCAGTCACCCATCACATGGACTCTTCACCCTCCTGCCCTCTGGGAGGCGCTACAGGAGCCTCCGGACTAAGACCACCAGGTACCGGAACAGCTTCTTCCCCACAGCTGTCAGACTCCTGAACTCTGCTTCCTGACATCTGACCCACGTTAACACATGGACTGAACATACACACACCCACAATGGACAACTGTACCCTCAAACACACAATAATAACATGGACTGAACCACCACTCACAACCACTAGCACTTTATATAGCCTCTGTAGAAACTATCTACACCCTCACTTATCTTAACTGCTGTCATGGTCTGCGGTGGGTGGCTGGAATTTCCATAAGGCTCCTGAACTGACCTGGGATCCGCCCCTGGGCAGGGCCAACTCCAGCTCCCGCACACCTGGAGCCTATTGCAGGCAATCAAGCCAGAGGGATTTAAACCACACGTTGATGTTCATTCACTGCCAGTTCGTCATCAACACATGTTGGTAACAGGCCGTATACGTTAAGTTCTTGCTGTGATTCATCCTGTTAACACGACTCTCTTGTGCTACAGTTGCTGTATCCACCTTGGCTCACACTCCACCTCTGGACTCAGGATACCTAGTAATCATTCTGGAAATCTCTCTGTGCCTCACCTGCCTGCCCTCCTGCCATCACACTCCATCTGAAGCCCCGGATCTCAGGCCAGCTTTTCCACGCCACTCAGCCTCCCCTGGATCTTCATCACCCCCCTCTCAACACTCCAGGTCCCTAACTGCAAGTAAGAATTGCTGCTCTTACAACTGGCCACTGCAGAGCTGCCTTCACTACCTACCTAACTCCTATATCCTCTTCCTTCAGTGTGACTGTTCCCCACTCAGCTCCGTTCCGCATCTCAGGCCTCATTCCCTCGCCATAGCCACGTTCCCCAGGCCACGCCGCACCAAGACTCCACGTCTCGTTGTTTTTTTGTCTTTGCCACGTTTTTCTCTTGCACTTAAACCTAATAAATTGTTGCATCATCTGCTGTCTCCGCTCTGGGTTTCTGCACCTGAGTCCTGTTCAGTACCGGCCACCCGGCCACGTGACAACTGCACTACTGTATATGTCATGGTCCTGCGGCCATGACTCAGTGACTTTGTGTTTGTGTTCCTTATTGTTATTATTCTCTTTATTATTCTTGGGCTGTTTTGGGATGGTTTGTGTTTTGGGATTTTAGATACTGGGTTTTGGGTTTGTGCTCCCTCTATTGGTCCCTGGTGTTAGTGTTCCCCTGTCTCGTCAGGTTAATCAGGTCCAGCTGTGTCTCCCACCTGTGTGTGATTTCCCAGTGTCTCTTTGTGTACTTATAGTGTGTGTTTTCCTCTGCTCCTCGTCGCGTCGTCTGTGTTCATCCTCTGTGTTACCCTGCGTACTCTGCATTTCTCCGTGAATCCCCTGCGTGCTCTCCCTGCTGTTCTCCCTTCATGTTCTGGTTTGCCACTCCCTTTGTGTAGTTTCTCCCAGTTTAGTTCATCCTTAGTTCTGTTTGCCATCTCCACTTTATGTTCAGTATTGTCAATAAATCACCTTCACATCTGAGTAAGTGCTGCATCTGAGTCCTCCTTTCCACTCTTCACACGGCCGCTGCCCCGGACCGTGACAGTACGACGCGACCACAAGATGGACCCAGCAGCGCTTAATCCGTCCAGGGAGCTACGGGAGACGCTCATCGATGCCACACAGGAGCTGATCGACCTGTGGCTGGAAAGCCCGGGTGGCACGTCCCAGCGCGCTATAGAGAGGCGGCTACAGCGTCTGGTGACCGGTCTCCCATGGCTTCTGGACTCGCTCTGTTCGTGGGAGCGGGAGTTTCTCCTTTTGGACCTTGGACTTCACCCCCCGTCTGCATTCACTTTCGAGCAGCCCGATGCGGTGAGTCAGCGGGATGCATTGCTTTCCCCAGTTTCCGGGACTTTGTTTTCTGGGGCTATTCAGAGCGGGATGGGAGACTGTATGGATCGCTTACCTACCTTCGTGGTAACAGATCCTTCCCAAGTGGGCGTGTACATACCCGCTGCAAAACTGACAGACTGTGTCTCTGCCGCTCCTTCTGAGCCAGGACTTTATTGCCATTCTCCGGCTCAGTTCTGTGTCCAACCACAAGCTTCCCAGTCTGTAGCTCAACCATTAGCCTCCCTTAAGCCACAATTTTCACACTGTTTTTCCACCGCTGTTTCTGAGCAGGGAGACAAACTGTTTCACTACGGACCTGTTCCTCAAAAGCTGGCTACATTAGAGACTATTGCTCACTCCGGGGCTTCCCCAGAGGCTGGGTTACTGCCCTCAGCTTACTCTGGACCCCTGGAGGCCAAGATGCCAACTGTGAAATGCACCGGGCTGTCACTGCCTGAGCAGGGTCAGTGCTCTGCGCAGCTGCAGCCCTCCTTATGTGTGCCGGAGGCCCACGTGCCTACTGGTTTTGTTTCATATGTGCCAGAGGCCCACGTGCCTACTGGTTTTGTTTCATGTGTGCCAGAGGCCCACGTGCCTACTGGTTTTGTTTCATGTGTGCCAGAGGCCCACGTGCCTACTGGTTTTGTTTCATGTGTGCCAGAGGCCCACGTGCCTACTGGTTTTGTTTCATGTGTGCCCACTGGTTCTGCGGCTGTTTTCGCTGGGGGGCCCGAGGAGCCCGTCCAGCCTCCTGCTTCGCTAGCTGGGGGGCCCGAGGAGCCCGTCCAGCCTCCTGCTTCGCCTGCTGGGGGGCTCGAGGATCCCGTCCGGCCACCTGTGGCTGCTTCTCCACCTGTGGCTGCTTCTCCACCTGTGGCTGCTTCTCCACCTGTGGCTGCAGTGCCGCCTCCTGCAGTACCATCACCTGCAGCGCTACCACCTGCTACTGCCACGCCTCAGCCTGAAGCTTCATCCTCGCCTGATTCTGGTCCAGCTCCATCCTCACCTGGCCCAGCTTCAGCTACAGCGTCAGCTTCGCCTAGCCCAGCTTCAGCTACAGCTTCGTCCTCGCCCGGCCCGGCTTCAGCTACAGCTTCTTCATCGCCTGGCCCGGTTTCATCCACGCCTGGCCCGGTTTCATCCACGCCTGGCCCGGCTTCCTCCACGCCTGGCCCGGTTTCATCTCCAGCTTCATCCACGCCTGGTCTGGCTTCGGCTTCTGCTTCAGCATCGCCTGGTCCAGCCTTCGTGTCTGCATCCTCGTCTGGTCCAGCCTTCGTGCCCGCATCCTCGGCCACAGCATCCTCATCAGCATCGCCTGGTCCAGCCTCCGCTTCAGCATCCTCATCAGCATCGCCTGGTCCAGCTTCAGCATCCTCATCAGCCTCGCCTGGTCCAGCTTCAGCATCCTCATCAGCCTCGCCTGGTCCAGCCTTCGTGTCTGCATCCTCGTCTGGTCCAGCCTTCGTGTCTGCATCTTCGTCTGGTCCAGCCTTCGTGTCTGCATCTTCGTCTGGTCCAGCCTTCGTGTCTTCAGCATCCGCACCATCGCCTGCAGCAGCGTCTTCAGCATCCGCACCATCGCCTGCAGCAGCGTCTTCAGCATCCGCACCATCGCCTGCAGCAGCGTCTTCAGCATCCGCACCATCGCCTGCAGCAGCGTCTTCAGCATCTTTGCCCGCTGCGGCCCCGGCTTCCGTGCCTTCAGCCTCGCCTGGCCCAGCCTCATTTGGGTCTGGAGCTGAACGGCCGTTTTCTAGACCGCTGGCTAGGCTACTGGCCGGGTGCCGTCGCCTGACTGGCCGCCGTTGCCTTCCGCACGGCCGGCCCCCGGACCGCCATCGCCTGACTGGCCGCCGTTGCCTTCCGCACGGCTGGCCCCCGGACCGCCATTGCCTGAGCGGCCGCCGTTGCCTTCCGCACGGCCGGCCCCCGGACCCTCTTCGCCTGAGTGGCCGCCGTTGCCTTCCGCACGGCCGGCCTCCTGAACCTTTTGTGCGCCTCCACGGCCTTCTTCGTGGCTGGCCGCCTGAACTGTGCTTCGGACTCTGCTCCCCTGTGAGTTTTGTGGACGTTTGTTTGGGACTCTGGGGCCTTCGTTTTGGTCATGGCACGGTCCCTCCGTCCTGGGCCCCCTGCCACCCGCCCGGGTCTGGTGGTGTGTTTCTGTGGCTGTCGGGGGCCAGCCCTTGAAGGGGGGGGGGGGGGGGGGGGGGGTACTGTCATGGTCCTGCGGCCATGACTCAGTGACTTTGTGTTTGTGTTCCTTATTGTTATTATTCTCTTTATTATTCTTGGGCTGTTTTGGGATGGTTTGTGTTTTGGGATTTTAGATACTGGGTTTTGGGTTTGTGCTCCCTCTATTGGTCCCTGGTGTTAGTGTTCCCCTGTCTCGTCAGGTTAATCAGGTCCAGCTGTGTCTCCCACCTGTGTGTGATTTCCCAGTGTCTCTTTGTGTACTTATAGTGTGTGTTTTCCTCTGCTCCTCGTCGCGTCGTCTGTGTTCATCCTCTGTGTTACCCTGCGTACTCTGCATTTCTCCGTGAATCCCCTGCGTGCTCTCCCTGCTGTTCTCCCTTCATGTTCTGGTTTGCCACTCCCTTTGTGTAGTTTCTCCCAGTTTAGTTCATCCTTAGTTCTGTTTGCCATCTCCACTTTATGTTCAGTATTGTCAATAAATCACCTTCACATCTGAGTAAGTGCTGCATCTGAGTCCTCCTTTCCACTCTTCACACGGCCGCTGCCCCGGACCGTGACAGTATAGCTCTGTGTAAATAATCATTCTGTACATATGATAATAATTTTTAACCCTACAACTGTTTACAACTTGCATAGTTCCCATTTCTGTATAGCTGTA
The DNA here is from genome assembly GCF_057381845.1 of Rhamphochromis longiceps. Classification (NCBI taxonomy): domain Eukaryota; kingdom Metazoa; phylum Chordata; class Actinopteri; order Cichliformes; family Cichlidae; genus Rhamphochromis; species Rhamphochromis longiceps. Next base: position 36,837,388 of record NC_140574.1, read on the forward strand.
TATCTCTGATTCTGTAAAGTTATTTATTTCATATTCTGTATAGTTTTTCATATTTATATCCTGTTCATAGCCTGTACATAGCTTGTACTCACTACAGCCTGTACATACTTATAGTTATAGAATATTCACAACATACTTCATACCGTGTACATTATAACATACCATAATAGACCCATTTCTGTAATATACTTACATATCTATATTATTGCTAATATATATTGTAATGTAATGCTCAATGTTCCATTTGCCAGAACTGAACTGGGAAAGAGGGCTTTTACTTATGCTGCCCCTTTTACATGGAACATGATGCAAAAACACTGGAAGATAGCAGATCTTATTTCATTAAATGCTTTTAAGTCCAAATTGAGAGAGCCAGAGAAAAATCTTTTTTAAAATTTAATTGTTACTTATAACATGTATGTAACTTTGTAATTTTAACATGTTGTCGCCTCTTGGCCAGGACTCCCTTGAAAAAGAGGTTTTTAATCTCAATGGGACTTTTCCTGGTAAAATAAAGGTTAATAAATAAATAATATATCTTTATCACTAAAGCACTTCTGGATAGATGCAAACTGCATTTCGTTGCCCTGTACCTGTGCATGTGCAATGACAATAAAGTTGAATTCTATTCTATTCTATTCTATTCTATTCTAAAAGCAGCCCACCCCACCCCGCCCTCCAACTCCCCCACACTCTCATTAACATAAACAATCATGGATACATACCCAACCCCCCCCCCCCCCCCCCCCCCACACACACACACACACACACACTTAAAGAGTAAAATTGGGCTGGGCACACATGAGCCAGGTGAGGAAACACTATCACGGGGAGCCGTGTGCACAGGGAGCCGGTCACCGCTGAGAGGACCCACACAGCCCCAGCAGCCATGGTCGATCACAGCCCCAGTGCAGAGAGCCCCTTCCGAGGAAACACTGGAGATATGACCTAATAAGAGTATATACAGAATAAAAAAATAAAATAAATAAGAATGGGATACAATGTAAATATAAATAGAGTAAGAAGATAAAAAATGAATAAGAATAAAATCAATAAATATTAGGTAAAACCTAAATTAATAAATAGAATAACAGGATTGGGGAAATACATATAAAAGTAATATTCAGACTATAATCATAATGCAGAAAAGGGCCATTAGACTAATAAATCAGGAGGGGTATAGGGCTCACACAAATGCACTCTTTATTAGGACGCAAGCTATAAAATTCCAGGATCTGGTGAAGTTTAAAACAGTGCAAATAATATATAAGGTAAGGAAAGGGATGCTCCCACTCGAAATAAGTAAATGGTTCTTAGAAAGAGAAGGGAGGTATAATTTTAGAGGGAAGTGGAATTTAAAATTACAAAGAGTAAGAACAACATTGAAAAGGATGTCTATTTCAATAGCGGGAGTTAAATTCTGGAATGAGTTAAAAGTAGAAATAAAGGTCAGTAGTGCTATAAACCAGTTTAAAATAAAACTCAAAAAATAAATATTAAATAAGTATAAGAATGAAGAAAATGCAATTAACCCAAGACAGCAGTCAAACTCATGTTTATTTTCTTCTGCAAATTAGCAAATCTAAATATAGTTTTAGTTGAACATGTGAAAATATTTTTTTGTGATGTCATGTTCTAAGTTGAAGGGCTGTGATCGACCATGGCTGCTGGGGCTGTGTGGGTCCTCTCAGCGGTGACCGGCATTACGTTTTTGTTGTTCAAATTTAGATGATGAGGATGTAAACCTGAGGGGGTAGGGCTAAATAAGTATATACTTCTGCCTACTCCTTTTCAAACAACTGTATGGAATGATTTTATGAAACATTGGTGAATGTATATGTTTGAAATAAAAAAGAACTGAACTGAACTGATAGAGTAAATAAGCATAAAATAAATAAACGTTAGGTAAAATCTAAATTAAAAAGGTGGGTCTTGAGCCTGTTCTTAAAAACATGTACGTTCTCTGCGGCCCTGAGCTCCTCCGGCAGGCTGTTCCACAGACGAGGACCATACCAATGAAAAGCTGCCTCTCCGTGAGTATGTGTCCTGACTTTAGGAACAATCAAAAGGCCAGTACCAGAGGACCTCAAGGTCTGCGAGGGTTCATATGGTAAAAGCAAATCTGAGAGATAAGAAGGCCCAAGACCATTAAGACATTTAAAAACCAATAAAAGAACTTTAAAATCGATCCTGAAACACACGGGGAGCCAGTGCAACGATTCTAAAACCGGTGTAATGTGGGCCCGCCCTCTGGTCTCCGTCAGCACACGAGCTGCCGAGTTTTGCAAGAGTTGTAAAGTTGAAATATTCTTCTTAGGAAGACCAGAGAGCAGGGCATTACAGTAATCAATGCGACTGGTAATAAAAGCATGCATCAGCATCTCCGTGTTGGCCCAAGAGAGAATAGGGCGGACTCTGGCTATATTTTTTAGATGATAAAATCCAATTTTGGTTACATGTTTAACATGTGGGATAAAACCAAGCTCAGAGTCAAAAATAACACCCAGGTTTTTCACTTGTAGCGAAGGACATAGTGAAAATGCCTCTAATTTAGACAAGAGTTTCTCTCTCTGAGCCTCGGGACCGACGATTAAAACTTCAGTCTTGTCCTGGTTAAGCTGTAAAAAGTTTTCTGACATCCAAGATCTTATATCCAAGACACAGTTAAAAAGGGCATCCATTGGTCTGGTGTCATCAGGAGACACAGAGATGTCTGGAGGATATTAGTTCACAGAGGCTGTTAGAATTATATGTCTAACGTTAAAATGTTGGTGACACAGTCATTTCATCCTAGTGGCACTGACATATTCATAGGGTTAATTTTTGAGACAAAATATCATGAGGTAGTTATGATTTTGCAAATATTCCACCTTGTAGTGCAGTTTGCACAAATTGTTTTAAAAATGCACTCACACTACAAACATTACTGACGAGTCAAGATCTGCACAAACTGACAGAAACACTGAAGCAGCTCCACATTTTATTCTTATTGTCATGTTTGTCCTATTTGTCAGGTGACAGAAGAACCAACACAAAGCTCAGAGAGTAATGGTGACACAAGATCACAGGTGAAACTGGATGATGACTTGGTGGTGCACATGTGTGACTGCATGTATTTTGTAATTTAACATTATATAATTCATATATAAAGAGATGAATTGTAATTTGAAATGGTTTAACAGCATATACAATAGCATATTTAGGCAAGTATATTTCTCCTTTTTTATTTATTTTTTTATCAAGAAGCAAAGTCAAAAAGGGAAAAACAAAAAGAAACAGGGCAGGGTTTGGTGGTTGAATCATCCGTCCCCACCAATGCCAAAACCAAATCTACGCCCTTGTGTTACCACATATTCACATTCTATTGTACTGTTGCTTTAGCTAGCAGACAGGTTGTGTGGCAAACTGTGCAGAGCATGTTTGTTCTTGGTGTTATAATTTTAGCAGGTATGATTGTTTTTGTTAATTGTCTGACACAGTAACTCTGTTTATGCTCACTCCACTTCAGCTACAAGCTCAAGTACCATGACTGCAACATTACAGACATCTGCGTGCATAAATGTGACAGGGATGAAAAAGTGCATGTGCAGGTGGGACAATGTGACAGCTGCGAACAGAGTTCAATTTTCTCATGAAAAATAAAGTTGCTTGACAGTATTTGGTATTAAATTTTCTATAAGAAGGCACACACATACAAAGATGCTCCATGATAATGTCAAATCTGAGCCTACCCGTATAAAGAATCCTCTATATGTCACGCACACATACACAAACAGTTTCTCTAGCCTCTGGCATGGAAAAGTAAATTCTAACCAGTGGCTTTCTCTTTATGACATCGACAGTGGAGCAAACATGTTCTCGGCAGGAAGTTAATTACTTGTTACAGTCAGGGTGTAATAAAAAGACAGACTGATATGGTGTGACACCTGAAGCCATTATCTCCCACCTCCACACACACATTAATAGCCCCCCCCCTCCCTCCCCACACACACACATACACGCACACAGTAAATGAACACACAAGTACAAGGTGCATGAGTGGATAAATGAAAACACTGTGTGTTTAGTCACTGTCCAGGAGGTCTCTGTCACCTTTGTAATAACATTACCCTAGGGGTGTCAGTTAAATTAATTAAAAAAGTACACACACACGCACATATGTAGACTTTCACACACATTTAATGCTAGGAAATTTAATTAGGTTCGCTTACATCAATACTAAACACATTTGGGGCTGGTGGAATTAATTTTCATAACAGCGCTTGGATATTAGCTCTTCAAAGTTGTGTTAGTGTAAAAGAGATGACACAGGAACTGTGTGTGTGTGTGTGTGTGTGTGTGTGTGTGTGTGTGTGTGTGTGTGTGTGTGTGTGTGTGTGTGTGTGTGTGTGTACACTTTCAACAAGTTTGAGATGTAAGCCACTGGACTTGGAACACTTTAAAAGAAAGGAAGATTTCGACTTAAATCAGTTCAGTTTTATTTATATAATGACAAATGACAACAACAGTTACCTCCAGGTAAACACAACTACGGTAACACAGAGAAAACCCCAACAATCAGATGAGCACTTGGCAATAGTGAGAAGGAAAAACTCCCTTTTAGCAGGAAGAAACCTCTGACAGAGCCATCCTCAGGGGGAGTCACCTGCCATGACTGGTTTGGGATCAGGGAGGAAGACGGGATAAAAGACATGCCGTGAAAGAGAGCCAGAGATGAATAATAACTAATGACTAAATGCAGAGAGGTGTATAAACACATAGTGAGTGAAAAAAGGTGAGTGAAGAACAAAAAAACAGCACATCATAGGAAGACCCAGACGCCTATGCCTATTGTGACGAATGTAATGAAGGGTTTCAGGCCACCTGATACAGTCCCATCAACAAGTTTTATCAAAAAGGAAAGTCTGAAGTCTAATATTCAAAGTAGAGAGGGTATCTGTCTTCTGGTAGAAGAGGCGCCTGAAAGCTGATGGCTTAGCCTCCCATTCTACTTTTAAATTTAATCACAGACATCCTTATCACCAAACTGGGCCACCCTCAGATCCCCCCAGCCCCCCTTTGCTGGATCAAAGACTTCCTGAACTGGCACCTGTCAGACTCCACCCCCACCCACCCCGCCCCAGCACTGGATCTCGTAGGGCTATGTTCTCACAGACGGGTCCAATCTTCTCTCATTATAAATGGAGAATGGGTGGAATCTGTCTCCACCTTCAGGCTTCTGGGCACCCACATCTCCATCAGCCTCACCTGTACTCATAACACCAACGTGCTGGTAAAGAATGCCCAGCAGTGGCTGCGCTTCCTCTGTGTTCTGAGGAAGAACAGCCTGAAAAACAAGCTGCTGCTGGTCTTCTACTGCTCCTCAGTGGGGAGCATACTCTCCTACTGCCCGGGTGTTTGTTTGGTACACAGGGACCACTACTAAGAACAGGAAGGCTGCACAAAGGGTAATTAATACTGCCTAAAATGATCACTAGCTGCCCTCTGCCATCCCTGGAGGCCATTGCCAGCTCCTCGTGTCTCAGGAAAATCAGCGCCATCACATGACCCGTTGCATTCCACCTATCACCTGTTTGACCCACTGCCTTCTGATGGGCGCCTCGCGTCAGTCAGGTCACACACCTCCAGACTCACAACCAGCTTCTTCCCCTGGGCCATTCGGACTGGAAACAAACATTTATATTATGTTTATATTATATTATATTATGTAAATAAATATGTACAGCTGCTGTTATTGTGTATATATTTATTTATATTTAGATTTCTTCATACATTCTTATATAGTTCTATATTGTGTATTGTGTATTTTGTTGTACAGTTATTTTATTTTCAACTTTAATTTATATATTTATCTTTATCTTATTCTTCCCAGTTAAATTTACCCTTCATTCTAATTTGTGTTGTACAGTTATTTCATTTTTAACCTTAATTTATATTTTATTCCTTCCTAGTTAAATTTACCCTTTTTAATTTTTCATATTTATTTCCTATCTTATTCATAGCCTTTTCCTTTTTTGTTTTCTTTAGGTCACGAGCAGTTGTCCAAGCATTTCACTACATATCGTACTGTGTATGACTGTGTACGTGACAAATAAAATTTGAATTTGAATTTGAATTTGAATTTGTTTACATATACTATATACTCCTTTTGTCTGTTATTTATTCTTGATGTCCTATATATTTTTACTTTATGCACAGTTGGTGCAGAGCAATAAAATTGTATTCTATTCTATTCTAGGAACCATGCATAAGCCTGCAGTGTTGCAGCTAAGTGCTCTATTGGGGTAATATGGTTCTATCAGGTCTTTAACCATTTAAGACCTACCATAGAACCAAGTCCGCCAGAGCTTATATTATATTTTTACATGGTGTGGAGCCATTTTTGGGAGCATTTCAAGTTGCTATACATCAATACAACAATTATAGCCCAAACTTTAATAATATGTCTGCATTAGGTGCATAGTAATTACATAAATTGCAAAAAAGTGCAATAAACTACAAAAAAATTGAAAATCGTTTTGCTTTTTTAACATATATTTCTAGTTAGAGAAATTTAAGAGGTTTATCCATCAAAACTGTAAATACAAAAAAGTTGCACAAAATAGTTTCCCACCACAGGAAACTTAATTTAAGTGTCTTCATAGTTTTATCTTTGAAATACACCAATTTTTATACACTGCAGGAAAAACGAAAATAAATATTATACTGCAAATTTGCAAAAAAGCAGCATGTGCATCAAAATAAACTATTTCCAGCAGTGCAATATGAGTCGTAAGCATCCCAGAAACGACACAGAAAGTCATAAAGTCAAACATAACTTTTAAAAACACCAGTATAGGCTCATGAGGCCCTGATGGTAAAAAAGACTACATTTCCGCAAAAATGACGTCACTTCCGGTTTCGGGCAGGTAATGGCGGACATGCAAAAGTTTGCGCTGACGTCTATTCCAACGTAGGAAGTGTTACGAACAGCTGATCGGATCGGCAAAGCGTGTTTCTGGAATATTATGTTTTTGTTCCTGCAAGCGCTTTTTATGCAGTTTTTGCAAAGCTATATGTGGAAGGAAACTGTGACCGAGGACAAGCTGATGGCATAAGATGTAAGTACAACTCCTCCGGTTTCATATGCAAAAAAAATTATTGCGCTAGCTTACGTGGTTGCAGTGCTACCAGGATTTAAAAATAGTTACGTAAAACAGCTGACCGGCTCTAAAGGGTTAAGATAACATGGAATTTTAATGAGGAGAAGGAATATAATATAATATAATATAATATAATATAATATAATATAATTGATTTTGACTTTCACAGGGAGGCAATGAAGAGAAGCTAACATGAAAGTTATTTTTACTTCCCTATTTCTTATTCCCATTTTCTTCTTTTCCTTCTTATTTCACATTTTCCTCACTTTAAAGAAATATTTAAATTAGGATTAGGGCAATGGTCAGAGTTTAGCATGTAACTGTGTTGGTTAGGATTTAATTATATGCATCACATGACTTAATGTCTTCAAACACGGACATCCATACAAACATACGTAAACAGTGCCAAAGACAGAAGATCAACATCAGAAATATACAAAATCTTTACAGTATGTTTATGCTGTCTGAAGGTTCAAATCTTGGGAATGGGTCAATAACTAGCATTAATAAAGCCTATAATGAAGTATTATTACCATGAAATAAAAATATATGTATTTCAAATATTAGAGCAAATCCTATATCCATACATTACAACATTCGGCCCATCTGGTGCCATTTTTTTCTCCGTATCTGTGGGGGTGTATGCATACTTTTGATTGTGTGTGGATACGATCAAATCCAAACTCAACTTGTGACCAAATTATTTTTTTTCAAAGTCATGAGAGATGTCCTGATTTCCACCTGTGTTCCCCACCTGTTTCATTTTCTTCTTATTATCCTGTGTATATATTGTCTTAGTCCTCACTAGTCCTTAGTGTGTATCTAAATTGTGTGTATCTTTGCTCTTTCTACCCTGGGATATTTCCATAAATGCTCTTGGATTTCTTGGACTTGTTTATTTCATCGAACATACAGTAATAAAAGTTTTTTCTTTTAATTTAGTTTCTGTTTCCTGAGTCCTGCATTCGATACGACAAAGCTTTATGACGTTCAGTATTTTATTAAGTGAGACGTAACAATTTTCATCTATACCTAGGCAACTGTCCACTTCATACATGTTGTTGTTTGTATGTACTGAATTCGTTTTTTTAGTTAGATAATCGGTAATTTTCTTTATACCTGCATTATTTGTTTAGCAATCCTAAATACTGTGAACATACAGTGGTTTGTAACAGCTTTTTTTCTAATTAGTGATGTCACCATGTGATTACATTAGTTGTGATTTACGGGAAAAGTTTGATATTTCAAATGTAATTTTATTTCCAAATCTTAGTGTAAGGGCTTGTCAATTGGATAATGAGTTAATAAATTTACGTATTACACATAACTGTATTGTTAGCTGTGCAATAACGCTGTTTTGTGTGTGCTGCAGGCCTGCAGGCCTGTGCTCTTATAATTAGTCTTGCCATCTGTGTGTCAGAGGGTGGCAGCCATACACCCCTGTTTTATCCCGGCCTCCAGCTATTAAATTATAAAGCACTGTGCTGCTCCATTGTGGAGAACTGACTCAGTGTCAAATCACTAAGTTACAAAATCAGATATCAGATATACAGATCTTTATTCAAGCAGCCCAGTAATAATGATTAAAACACGTATTACTGAATATTTGCTGTACCAGACAGCATTTTGATATTTTCAGAAATATCGTTTCAAAATCTGGTAAGTAATATCATGTGCTGTATGCCTCGTTCACAGCAGAATATTGGTTAATAAAACAATGTTGAATTCTCACAGGTCTAGAATACAAAAATTTGTGTCCTTTACCACAGATAAAGACAAATTAACTAGTCTTTGATAGAGAAGACATTCTATTCATTCTATTTAAGAATTCTATTTATTTTCTATACACTTAATTTACAAAAGCAAAGACAAAATAAAAACAAAGCCTTTAGATGCTGAAACCAGAGCTGAGATGCCACTGCTGTCAGTGTGCTTTCACCAGGGTGCAGCGAGAATCAGGGTTTTAAACAGCAGGGTGTTGAGGAGTCAGGCAGCAGCAGACAATCAAACTCCGCAAGGCAAACACATAAATCCAGGCCTTGAGAAGAAAGTCTGTGGGAGGACAATTGAAGCTCCTCAGAAGCAAAGAGGTCATGCTCTCTTACAAAAGAAGTTGCACAACATGGAAACAGAATGAGCTTTTGTTATTTTTCAAATTATAGTTCGAATATGACCAGGGATGTCATAAACCAGTTTGCAATGCCATTGCAACAACTGTGTTTTACAGTCTATAATCTGAAACATGACAGAGTAATGTACAACAGGTTAGTGATATCTTAGTTTATGTGTGCTTACATTGAAGTAAAGTTTGAACCTTTTTGCTAAAGCATAGTTAGCTGGACCAGGTGACCCTGAATCCTTGTTAGTTATTCTGCAATAGGCGTAGGCTGCTGGGGGATTCCCATGATGCACTGGGTGTTTCTTCTTCACTCACTGTGTGTTAACAGACCTCTCTGCATTGAATTATTTCTTATTATTAATCTCTGTCTCTCTTCCACAGCATGTCTTTATCCTGTCTTCCTTCTCTCACCCAGCAGATGGCCCCGCCCCTACCTGAGCCTGGTTCTGCCGGAGGTTTCTTCCTGTTAAAAGGAAGTTTTTCCTTCCCACTGTCACCAAAGTGCTTGCTCATAGGGGGTCATATGATTGTTGGGTTTTTCTCTGTATCTATTATTGTAGGGTCTACCTTACAAAATAAAGCGCCTTGAACTGTGATTTCGCATTGTATCAATACAAAAGAATTGAATTGAACCCTTGGATATAAAATGTCAATCCTTTCATTTTTTTCCTATCAGATACTTGAAATGGTGAGTGTTGAATGCGAGTGTGAATGGTTGAAAGGAAAGCAGCAGGAAAGCAGCAGGAAAGCAGCAGGACCAGACGGCATCTCAGGTCGTATCCTCAGAGACTGCGCATACCAGCTAGCTCCTGTGTTCACTGAGATATTCAACATCTCTTTATCTCAGTCGGTGATCCCCACATGCTTCAAAGAGTCCATCATTGTTCCTGTCCTGAAGAAACCCCACCCTGCTTCTCTCAATGACTATCGCCCTGTAGCCCTCACCTCAGTAGTGATGAAGTGCTTTGAACGCCTGGTCAGAGACTTCATCATTTCTTCACTACCAGACACACTGGACCCACTACAGTTTGCTTACCGTCCAAATCGTTCCACAGACGATGCCATCTCTCATCTCCTCCACACATCACTCACTCACTTGGACACTAGAAGGGGGAATTATGTTAAAATGCTCTTCATAGACTACAGCTCTGCATTTAACACCATAATTCCCTCCACACTCACCACCAAGCTGGAGCATCTGGGACTCAGCTCATCTATGTGTCAGTGGATCTCCAACTTCCTAACTGGCAGACCACAGGCAGTAAGGATGGGCGGACATGTCTCAGCCTCCACCACTCTCAGCACTGGAGCCCCCCAGGGGTGTGTTCTGAGCCCCCTGCTGTACTCTTTGTACACATATGACTGTGTGGCCACTACCAGCTCCACCACCATCATCAAGTTTGCTGACGACACCGTCGTGGTGGGCCTGATCTCTGATAACAACGAAACGGCCTACCTGAAGGAGATTAGGAATCTGGAGAACTGGTGCCAGAGGAACAACCTCCTTCTAAACGTCAGTAAGACAAAGGAGCTGATAGTGGACTTCAGCACTAAGCAGGAGAGGAACTACCAGACCCCCGTCATCAACGAGTGCCCAGTGGAGAGAGTGGACAGCTTCAAATACCTCGGAGTTCACATCACGCAGGACCTGTCATGGTCCTGTCACATCAACACCGTGGTGAAAAAGGCCCGACAGCGTCTCTACCACCTCAGACGCTTGAGAGACTTCCAACTGCCCTCCAAGGTGCTCAGGAACTTTTACTCGTGCACCATAGAGAGCATCCTGACGGGAAACATCTTAACCTGGTTCGGGAACAGCACCATGCAGGACAGACGAGCTCTACAGAGGGTTGTGCGGTCAGCTGAGCGCACCATCCGCTCCGAGCTCCCTGACCTGCACTCAATCTACAGCAGGCGGTGCTGGACCAAGGCCAGGAAGATGGTGAAGGACCTCAGCCATCCCAACAACAGACTGTTCTCTCTGTTGAGGTCAGGAAAGCGATTCCGCTCCCTGAAGACCAACACAGAGAGACTGAGGAGGAGCTTCTTCCCGCAGGCGATACGGTCTCTCAATCACACCCCCACACAGTACTGACCCACACATACAGTTCTTACACACACTGGACATTCTGGACTTTGTTTACACTAGTGGCTGCTGCACAACTACACTGTGTGGTCATCTAATCAAATCACTCAGTCACAAGTCACTTAAATATGTGGATTGCACAACCCTGGACATTACATTTCTTCATTACCATTTATTACTCGTACAGCTGCTGTTATTGTTCTATATTTCTTCATATATTCTTATATATTTTCTATATTGTGTATTTTGTTGTACAGTTATTTTATTTTTAACTTTAACTTTTATATTTAATTTTATTCTTTCCTAGTTAATTTTACCTTTCATTTTAATTTTCATATTTATTTCCTATCCTATTCATAGTCTTTTATTTTAGGTCACGAGCAGTTGTCTAAGCATTTCACTGCATATTGTACAATGTATGACTGTGTATGTGACAAATAAAATTTGAATTTTGAATTTGAGTTTGTTAGCCCTGCGACAAACTGGCAACCAGTTCCGGGTGTTCCTTGCCTCTAACCCTGTGGCAGCTGGGAAAGGCTCCAGCACCTCATTACGCTAAAGAAAATTGATCGAAGTATGGATTGATGGATTTGGGATGTTGTCAGGACAGTCTTGAATACGTGAGTCATGGCTAAAAACATAGTTTTTTTTAGGTCCCAATGAACTTGGCCTTTGCCAAATTCTAATCTCTTCAGTGTTTGGTAAAAGTGAGCTTTTGTGGCAAATCCAAGATGTTCTCTTAACCCAGAAATATAACTCTGATCAAAGTCATTAAAGTCTTGTTGATATGGAGAACAGTTCTACTGGAATTGCAATTAACCCTAGTGCACGGGATTACTTAAAGAGGATGTAGGACCAATGGAATCTTTGACACTCAGCATCCAGGTTGATGGTGAAACAAGTAGTAGCTCGGTGTTCCAACAAGAAGGAACTGCTATCACAACTTAAGATCGATGAGGTTCAACACAAATGCTTTGGCAAGGGGGAGCAAGAATGTCAGGTCAGGGGAGGATGTCATCACCCACACCACTGCTCAGCAAAGACTCACAGCCTTGGCCACCAGAGAGATAGAAGTCAGGAAAATAAACCAGCTGCACTGGAACAATCCAAGGTGTACTCTCAGTGGCAGGGGAACAATATTAGATTAGCCCCACCAAAATTGGAGATGGAGCAGTACTGGAAGAGCATGGAAGCGTCTCCAATATGAAGAGTTGACAACTCCAGGCCCCAACATGATTCATGCTTACTGACTGAAGAAGCTAACTGCACTTCATGAGTTTCTGGCAGCACAAACGCACCAGCGTTTAATGTACTAGACATACCTAATGAGACGCACCGAAGGCTGGACAGTCCTGATCTCCAAGGATCCCTAGAAAGGATCGGTACCATTCAAATAATGGGGGAAAAAACCTTCTTCAGTACCACATGGAACCTCCTGTCAGGCATCATGGCGGCTAAGATGAACAAGCACATGGCTTAATACATGAGCGGGGCACAGAAAGGAATTAGCAGGAACACCAGAGGAGGAATACCAGCTACTGGTAGACAGAATAGTTGCCAGACACTAGACTGACCAACCTGTGGACTGCCTTGATTGATTACAAGAAGGCTAACTTCAAGCCCATAGCACAAGTCACCATCAAGTGTGGGATGTGCCAAAGATGCGCTGTCCTCACTGCTGTTCTGCATAGGTCTAAACCCCCTCAGTAAGATCATTGACAAGACTGGCTACCGATACTGACTATGGAAAGGAGCATGTTAGGTTTTGTATTGTTGATTGTCATTTATGCTTAGAAATATTTAACCATGTATGCTTAGAGTTTTATGATTAGTTTTAGATTGGTAGAGGTTTGATCCTTAATAGTCTGCAAACTTTGTGAGCATTAGAGAGCACTCTGGGAGCATGGGAGAGGTCGTACCTTGTCTTATTGTAATACATCTATATCACCAAAGCACTTCTGGATGGATGCAAACTGCATTTCGTTGCCCTGTACCTGTGCATGTGCAATGACAATAAAGTTGAATTCTATTCTAATTCTATTATTGTTTTACGGTAGGATTAACGTAGCTATGTCTGTTCTAGTCTAAGTGCTTTTTGTTTAGATGAACTGTTGGATCTTCCAGACCAGCAGGTTAAGGGAAATCGTTTATGGGGTCACACTCTGACCCCACACACACACACACACACACACACACACACACACACACACACACACACACACACATAGAGGCAAGGTACTCTTACCACTTACCAGAGATAATATTTATGGTAAGAAAAATGAGATCCCCTTTTATTCCAGTTCAGGAAGAGGAAAGAAACATTGTGTTTCTTGCTGTTTACTATGTTAGTGCCGTCCTTGATGACACTGGGTTCTGTAGCATCAAAGTGCTTTTCTATAGAATGAAGCATTTGTAAGATCCGAGCAAACTGATCACTTTGGGGGGGGGGGGTTGTGCTTTACTGGGTAAGTGAAACGTGCACCAGTGAGGATGTTCATTTCATGTAGAAAGCACTGTGAGAAAAAAGGTGAAAGGCAAAGTAGGCTAGCACAAACAGCTAGGAGCTGCTTCAAAGTTTGTAATGTCTGAAACGGCGGTACAGCTGGTGTGAAACCATAGTTTCACGAATGCTAGCCAAGTAACTATTTGATCACAACAGTGGGATATCCATAGTATACCAAGCTGTGCAGCAAATACACAGCTCCGTGGGTAGTCAAACAGTCATACTTATGACATGCATAGTTGTTTGTTTGTTTTTTAAAATAAGGTATACGCTGGTTTACGCTTGTGGTTGCATGTTGTGTCGCACAGAGTCAAATTGAACAGAACAAAGTAGTGTCTAACTGTCTTCCCCGCAGTGCTGAAATAATGACCCGTCGTCTTTGTGTGCAAAAAAAAAAAAAAAAAAAAAAAGAGGCAAGGTACTCTTTGTGTGTATGTAGACGTTGTGTGTTAATGAACCAATGCATATTCGTGTAACCACAATAAAAGGAGTGCTATGGGGAACCTGGCTGAGAGTCTGATGGAGGTCAAGTGGTGGGACGACACTTGGCTCCAGGCAGGTCTCCCTCATGCATGAGTAACATGAAGAACTTTGCCTACTTGGTGTTCAATGCTTTTGCTGTGTAATTATATTGTCTTCAACGTTCCAGCGAATAGGTTCAAGCTACAAACCTATCAGAGCAGTTGTCATCCACCTCCTGTACATGGATGACAACAAGCTGCATGCCAGGAGTGAACGGGGCAACGATTCACTGATCCACACCACCACAGCAATGACATCGGAATGTGACAGAATTGATAACTCAGAGGAAAATAAGGACACTAAATCTAAAAATCAATCTAAGGGGATCACTTTTGGGCTGCCCTTGGCTGCAACAATGAGTTTTATGTTAAGAAACCAAGGATATACTGTCCATTTTCGCTGTCTGTCTTTTTAGCAGTAAGTGGCTCCCTTGATCCCCTTAAACAGATTTTTTAGTTTTAGAGTCCTTATTTTCCTCTGATTTATCGATTCTGTCAGTAGTTAGTCACCGAAACTGATGTAAGTGTATTTGCTTCAGCCGACCAACCACATGATGTAATGTTCAGTACTGACAAAAGATGGGGCTACACGTGTTTCTCAGACTTAAACTTTAAACACTTATTTCTTAAATCTAGCTTCACAGACAGAATTACGTGTATGTCAGTTTTTGAGAGCAGGGCTCAATAACTTAAATTAGCTTTTTTTATGTGCAGTGTTTCATGTCGTCTTTAAATCAAAATAAGACAGCACAGCTGCATCAATCAGAGAAGTTAAACATTACCATGCCATAAGAAAAAATACATTTTAAACTTTATTTGAAATGAATGTGTCTCTCACGGTCCAGGTGACTGCCTGTGTTTTCCACAGAGCTGGCAGTTCCACCTCTGGGAGGAGCCTCCATGTACCTGCTAGCTGTTCTCACCTGCAGGTAATCAGGTTGTCAGTACATAAGGCCAGCATTCTCAACTACTCGCCAGATCATTGTGGTGATGTGTGGGTGTTCATGTGGTGATAGGGTTTGCCAGCAGGGGGCGCTGTATTGGAGAGGGCTCATGAATGCCCCCAGGGGCATTGCCTCCACAAAAGAAGACTGGTCTGTGAATGGTGAATAAAAATGTTTGGAGCGGTAGCTCACAAAAGACAAGTGGATGCTGTGTTATTTTTCAAAGCTCTACGAAGACAACACATGGTACCAGGAGTAAAAGTGGGAGAGTGGAAGCGATAGCAGCTCAAAGTTCTGTTTGAGATGGAAAGTTTGAAGCCACCGGAAGGACTGAAACTGGTGGGGAATGTGGACAGCAACTGGCGGTGTTTTAAGCAGCAGTTTGAGCTGTACATGGCTGCCATGGGACTGGACTCTAAACCCGATGCCAGGAAAATTGCATTGCTGCTCACGGTAGCTGGTCCTCAAGCCATTGAAGTCTTCAACACGTTTGAGTTTGAGGAAGTTGGTGACAGGAATAAGTACGACAAAGTGGTTGAAAAGTTAGATGCACACTGTTCACCACAGAAGAACACAGTATATGAAAGGTATGTTTTCCGATCTCGGATGCAGCAACCAGAAGAGACTTTTGATTGCTTTGTGACTGATTTGAAGCTAAAGGCACAGTCATGTGATTTTGGAGAGCTGAAAGATTCTATGGTTCGTGATCAAATTGTGTATGGGATCCATGATAAACGGACTAGAGAACGGCTGCTCAGAGATTCCAAGCTAACTCTGGATGAAGCAGAAAGACTGTGTCATGCAAGTGAGTTAGCCCTGCAGCATGCAAAGACATTTAATGAGACGAGCGTCGCTGCAGTACATGATAGTGCAAGAATAGCTGTGGTTAAAAAGAAAATGAGGAAGAATATGTCACAGAAGCCCAGCAAAGAGGATACAGTGTACTCCTGTAAGCGATGCGGTAGCAGACATGAACCTAGACAGTGTCCAGCTTATGGCAAAAGATGTTTGAAATGCGATGGAAAAAATCATTTTGCCAAACAATGTCTGTCGAAAGCCAAACCCAAATCAGTGCATGTAGTTGAAGAGACTGATTTAAGCGAGACTTTCTTTGTGGGCATAGTGTCACTTGAGGATGTAAAAAGTGAGCATAGCGAAGCAGAGGACAGTGAGCGATGCTCAGATTATGAAGACACATGGATTGTTTCACTCCCAATACAAGGAACTTTGGTGGCACTAAGGATTGATACAGGTGCGCAGGCGAACCTAATCAGCATGACAGAGATCCATGCTATGAAACCAAAGCCCAAAATAATAAAGAAAAGAGTACCTCTAAAAGACTACAATGGAAAGCATATTGAGAGCAGTGGTCAATGCAGGCTTAAAGTGACAATAAAACATAAAGATTGTATTGTTTAATGTTTTTCCAGAAGGTTGTGAATCACTGCTGGGTGGCGTGACATCCAAAAGATTGAACCTAGTAGAAAGAGTGTACCACATCAGCTGTCCAGAAACAGAAAGTGGACAGCGAGGAGCAGTTGACTCCATTGTACAGCATTATGAGGACGTCTTCAAAGGTTTGGCATGTCTACCATGCAATTACAGTATCCAGCTGAAAGAGGATGCAAAGCCAGTGATCCATGCACCACGTAGAGTCCCCGCTCCACTGAAGGCCTGTTTAAAGAAAGAACTTAACAGGATGTTACAGTTGCAGGTCGTTACAAAAGTGGAAGAACCGACTGCGTGGGTAAACTCAACGGTGTGTGTGGATAAAAGGAATAAAAACAATGATTTTAGAATATGCATGGACCCAGGCTATTTAAATCAAGCCATAAAACGTGAGCACTACCAGATACCAAAGCGTGAAGAGATTGCAAGTGAAATGGCAGGTGCCAAATACTTCTCAAAGCTGGATGCAGCACAGGGTTTTTGGCAAATAAAGCTGGATGAGAAAAGTTCAAAATACTGTACTTTCAATACACCTTTTGGCAGGTATAGATTCCTCAGAATGCCATTTGGCATAATCTCAGCATCTGAGATTTTTCATCGTGCCATGGACAACATGTTAGAGGGTTTACAAGGTGTTCGCTGTTATGTTGATGATGTGGTTATATGGGGCTCCACCCTACAAGAACATAATGAAAGACTGGTGAAGGTGCGGCCCTGCGACAGACTGGCGACCTGTCCAGGGTGGACCCCGCCTCTCGCCCTACGACAGCTGGGATAGGCTCCAGCGCCCCCCGTGACCCTGAAAAGGAGAAGCGGAAGCGAATGGATGGATGGATGGTGAAGGTGCTGCAGCAGATGAAGGAGAATGGATTAAAGCTAAATCGTGTCAAGTGTCATTTTGGTGTAAAGGAAATAACATTTCTGGGAGACAAATTCTCTGCTGGAGGTATTGAGCCAGATGAAAGAAAAATAAAAGCCATCGCAACAATGCCACGCCCGACAGATAAGAGAGGTGTGCTCAGAGTGATGGGAATGATAAACTTTGTAGGAAAATTCATACCTAACTTGTCAGTGAGAACATCAGCACTAAGGGAGTTACTTCGTGATTCCATAGAATTTAAATGGTCAGCGAGGCATGAGCAAGAATGGAATGATTTAAAAACCACACTGACAACGCGCCCAGTGCTTGCATATTATGCATATTCTGCAATCTGGTAGAAGGTTCCGCATCTTCCGGGCAAGGACAGAGAGACTCAAGAGGAGCTTCTATCCCCAAGCCATCCGGGCCCTAAACACACACACCCGCCCTCTCACATCATCTATAATTGACTGAGACAGGACTCTTCCAGACACTAAACCAAGGCACAATGTACATTTCAATTCCTTTAATTTTAAATATGTTTATATTGTCTATCCTGTAAAATAGTCAGATATCTATTCATATTAATGTACAGAATTCACCTGCTTGCTGCTACTACTGCACATTCACCCAGTGTATATACTATATGTGTATATATATATATATATATATAATGTTCTTCCTCTACACCCCCCCCCCCCCCCCCCAATTTTTGCACATGTCGAGGAGCGTGTCAGGCTACATTTCACTGTATGTTATACTTGTATAACTATGCATGTGACAAATAATAAAGAACCTTGAGAACCTTGAACCTTATGATCCAACTAAGAGTCTGAAAATCTCAACAGATGCCTCAAAGGATGGGCTTGGAGCTGTTTTACTTCAAGCTGAAGAGGGGAGCTGGAAACCAGTTGCTTATGCTTCTAGATCCATGACTAAGTCTGAAACCAGATATGCTCAGATTGAGAAAGAATGTCTTGGGCTGGCATATGGACTTGATATTTTTCACTGTTATGTTTATGGTCTTCCTACCTTTACAGTTGAGACAGATCATCGTCCTCTGGTGTCAATCATTAAGAAACATCTGAACGAGATGTCGCCGAGGATTCAACGTCTCATGATGAAACTGCAGAGGTACAGCTTTGACTTGATATACACACCGGGAAAGCATTTAGCTTTAGCGGATGCACTGTCGCGAGCATCAGAGGTGTGTCATGCAAGCTCCACTGAGAAAGAAGTAGACGATCATGTTAATATGATAGTGGAGTCTCTGCCAGTGTCTGACGCAAAGATAAAACAAGTATGTGAGGAGACAGCTGCAGACAGGGAGCTGCAAACGGTGATGGAAAATATCCAAGGAGACTGGCCCAAAGGGTCTTGTTCAAAGTATTATCATGTTAGATCGGAGCTCAATGTGTTTAATGGACTGCTGTTGAGAGGCAATAGGATTGTGATACCACAGAGTCTGAGACATCTGATACTTCAAAGAATACATGAGGGACATTCTGGAATAGAAAAGTGTAAAAGGAGGGCTAGAGACACTGTGTACTGGCCTGGCATTAATAAAGACATTGAGACCATGGTCGGAAAGTGTGAAACATGTAACAAGTTTCAGAGCAGACAGGCAAGAGAACCCATGATGATTCCTGAACTTCCTACAGCGCCTTGGAGGAAAGTCGGAACAGATTTATTTCATTTTAATGGGAAAGACTATCTGTTGGTGATAGATTATTACTCTAACTTTCCTGAGATTGCTCTGCTTACAAGTACAACTGCTAATAATGTGATCACACAGGTGAAGTCTATCTTTTCCAGGCATGGAATACCTGAAACTGTCATTAGTGACAGTGGTCCTTGCTATAATTGCAAAGAATGGCAGAATTTTGCAAGAGAATACGGCTTTAAACATGTCACATCAAGTCCTCAACATCCACAGGCAAATGGCAAGGCTGAAAAAGGAGTGCATATCATCAAGCAGCTTCTGAAGAAAGCTACAGACAGTCGATCAGATCCTTATTTAGCTCTGCTGAGCTACAGGACTGCTCCTCTTGACTGTGGTTTATCCCCTGCAGAATTGCTGATGAATCGTAAGCTACACACAACTTTGCCCTGCTATGCAGAAAGCAAGCAGAGTGAAGGAATTATAAAAAAAACAAGAGCATCTGAAATGGAAACAAAAACTGCAATACGACAAAGGAACAAGAGCACTTGGATTGCTTGCAAAGGATGATGTAGTGAGAATCCAAGATCAGAATGCATGGAGCAGGAAAGCCATTGTTCTTCAGGAAGCAGGTCCGAGATCATATGACGTAAGAACTGAAGAAGGTCATGTGTTCAGAAGGAACCGTTGCAACTTGCTGAAGACTAAAGAGACATTTCAGGAGGAACAATATGGTGAGGAAGATGAAAATGTTGATGTGTCACATGCAGAGACAGTGTCTGATTTGAAACCACTGGATGGACATGAGCATGTGGAGAAAAGTGCAGTTGTTTCAGAACCTGTATTGAGGAGGTCAGAGCGTAAGGTCAAAAGACCAGTTAGGCTTAATCTGTAAAGATAGAACTGGATTTGTTTTTATCTTATATTCTGATGGTGTTGAAAAAAAAAAAGAACAATTGAAAAAAAATATATTGATGTAAAACAATTATGTGTATATGTTGATTCGTGGGACCTATGTTGTCAGAGAAAAGGGGATGTGGTGATGTGTGGGTGTTCATGTGGTGATAGGGTTTGCCAGCAGGGGGAGTTGTATTGGAGAGGGCTCATGAATGCCCCCAGGGGCATTGCCTCCATAAAAGAAGACTGGTCTGTGAATGGTGAATAAAAATGTTTGGAGCGGTAGCTCACAAAAGACAAGTGGAGGCTGTGTTATTTTTCAAAGCTCTACGAAGACAACACAATCATCAGCTAGCCACTGTTAGTGTAGACCACCATACTGTCTCTGTGTATCGTAGTAAATTACCTCACCTGTCCTTATGTTTTTGTTCATAGCTACTCACCAGGCAGCCAGGTTCAAACCGTATTCATAGTTCATGTTAAGTCTCTTAGCTCACTGCTCACAGTTTGATTGTTGCCTTGTATGTTCACTAGTCCTGTAAATAAACTTTGTTAATCACGCTCACCAGTGCCTCCGTCTGCATCCTGCATTTTGAGTCCTTTTCCTTGGGACGGTCTTCGGCAGTGACACTGTCTAGGAGCACTTTGATGATTTTGTCCCTTTGACTTTGTCTTTTCCACCAAAATTTAATTTAGATATGTGACTGTATATATAAAATGTTCGTAAAAACAATTAATAAACCTGAAAAGTCTGTATTTCAGTGACATCTTGTTTGATTAAAAATTCAATGAGGTGATGTGGCTAAATGTATTAGCAAAAACAAGGGCTATATTTCACAAAACGAACATTTTTTACTCTCACAGTTACAGATCGGTCTGTCTTCTGAGAGGAAATCCATCCATCTCCTGCTTATCCACATCAGGTGGACTGGTCAGTAATTTGTGAGTTATCTATTCACTGATAATCAACAGGAATAAAAATTTCACTCTACGCATATTATTACTTATGTAGAGCAGCTGCGATATTTACTGGCTCTGCTGTGTGCATCTCCTCCCACACTTTCCTCCTCCAGCTGCTGTCATAATGACTGACCTGTTTAGTTGGGTAAAAAAGCAGCTGTTACAACTCTCTCTCATAAGTACTTATACTAAATACTTTCCCAGGGGTCAAGTATAGCAGAGCTTCTGTTTTCATACAACAGCCTGCTGGTCTGTTACGGTCTCTCCCGCTCTGTATTTTGCAGTTAGTTTGAGGTTACCATCATAGTGCAGAAAATATTAGTTTTGAAAAAAACAGCACCTATGATTCAGTAGTTTGGTTTTGCATATTACAATTTTAAAATGCCAGTGTCTGGATTACAAAACAGTTGTATTGATATCTCCATATTAAATGTTAACTAACACAGAACTTACATAGAAGAGCCACCTCCACGGGACAAGACTCAGCGGTCCATCTGCATCTAAAGGTCAAAGGTCACTCTTTCGAGGATGCCAATGTTCACATTTTGGACAGAGAGGACAGATGGTTTGAAAGAGGAGTGAAAGAAGCATCTATGTCCACTGTGAGCGACCATCTTTGAACAGAGGCGGGGTTTACGACACCAACTCTCTGCCATCTATAATCCAGTTTTGAGATCCTTCCCAGACGCCTTCACGCCCACTCACACCCTGGGCCATCTGACCTCAGGAATTCGCATGATAGGGTGGGGGCCAGGTTTCACAATGATTGTGACCCACACCTTCACACCTTGGCTCATGTGATTAGGTAGAGGATCATCCCTTTTTGGGGGGAAACTCCCACTGGGTTTAAATCTGGGACTCTCCACCATTTGACCTTAGAACTGAAGAAACTTCTGGGATGCGAGGTGAAACGTCTTCAAGCAACTTGTCAAAGTTTGCATAAGCACTGCTATGCGACCTGGCACGCTGGAGTTGTCACTGGCAAGTCCTGCTAGTACTGCATACATCTCAAAAAGAGCAGCTACCAGTGGACCGATAAACTGTTGCATACCAGATAGTTGACAGTAGGTACAGTTCAGGTTCCTTGTAGGGACATTACACGAGGAGAGCTAGACAGGTTTAGCAGCAGGACTGGTTTTTGCTTGTGGAAAGACGACCAGGACAAATACTGGCAGAGCCCTACAAATGACCTGAAACAGCCACTCAAATTAGTTAAATTAAATTCAGGTTTATTTATATTAGTGCAAACTCACAATAGTGCTTTGAGGCAAATTCTGGAGAAAACCCCAATAATCAAAACAACCCTGTCTGAGCAGCGGGAGAAAGGACAAAACAGAGAGTGAGAAGTTCAATGACATTTTCAGTAGTAACTTAACACAAATATATTGGGAGTGAGAAGAGGTGAGTGGACAACAATAACTCACAGTGTTTCACATTAGCTCATATAGCATCATTGCTAAGGCAGCTGTATGAAGAGGACATGGGATTTTCTCTGACACAAATAAATAAAACCTGATGAAGGTCAAAGGTTTCCCCCAGGGTGGATGTAGCTGTATATAATAATTTGCATTATTATTATTGACACTTCCAGGAAACCCGCTGCTGCTGTGTTTAGTTACCAGGCTGTCGAGTGCTCTGTGAGTGTAATGGAGCTGAAACCATTTAAATCTTTATTTAAAGTTTTATTTCATCTCAGTCTGATGTTAAAATCTCGAAGGGCAACACTGCATTTCTGATATTAACAGTAACTGTGAGCCTCTGTGGAGTGTACAGTCTCTGTCTGAAAATGGATGACAAAAACTAATTAGTGCTCATTCAAACATAGAGACTAATTATTTTGAGGCTCAGGTGGTAGAGCAGATCAGCTACTGACTGGAAGGTTGGTGGTTCGATCCCTGGCTCCTCCAGTCTGCATGCCAAGTATCCTTGGGCCAGATACTAACCTCAAGTTGCTCTCCGATGCATTCATCGGAATGTGAATGTGTGTGAATGCTTAAGTATAGAAGGAAGTGCTTGTATGAGTGGGTGTGAGTGGCTGAATGTGGCATGTTGTATAGAGCGCTTTGAGCACTCTGGGAGAGTAGAAAAGCGCCATATAAGAATCAGTCCATTTACCATAATAGAGTAACAAATATGTAGCATCGCTAACTGGCTAGCTACAGGCCTCTAACACCATGCTAACGGTTAATGTAGCGAATAAACTAACAACAGAGGGATTTTAGATGTTGTACAACTATAAGATGATAAGCTGTGTGTCTTTTTCATAACAGTGACGTGTTTGTATTTATCTTAGTTTAACCAGTCCTCAGTCGCCGTAAACCCATCAACAGATAAACTGGAGCAGCCAGGCTACGTAAAAAGTGTAGGGGGGCGTGGTCACATCCAGCAGGTGTGTGGGCAGGAGTGTGATGCAGACACTCCACCTCAAGTCACTACTGCAGAAACTCTAGCTGTGTCTCAATATGTGTACTTGTGTGTACTTGTGTTCTCGTGGACCGATGATATGTCATCGGTCGGAGACCAAGTACTGTTACAGTTGATCACTACTGAGTTCAACAAGATGTATCATGAGATGTTTCACGAGTTCTATAATAAGATGGTGCCTGTGATGGCCGCCTCTGTGTTTTGGTGCGCTCTTTTTTATTTATTTGTTTATAAACTCAGTGGCCATTCGTTTTCACATAGTTAAATGACATAGGAGAGGAAAGCGAACCGGTACATTTGTGTGTCTCCACTGGCTCAGTCCCCGTACTTCGTTACCATCAATATTCCTCTCCAATAGTAAACAGTAGTTAACTATTTGCTCAGCAGGCGAATGTTGGGCATCCCGTACGTTGCGGTGGAACATACCTGCCAAACAGGGTGATATTGATGGAAAAACAGAGACCTCTGTTCATTGGCTGTATTGAAAACTTGGCTCTGTGGATTGATACCGGACTCTGCGCTCCAGCTCGCGGGATTCCGGCTCTTCATAGCGGATCGCCACACGGAGGTCTCCGGCAAGACAAAAGGTGGAGTTATGTTTAATAAATAATGATGTGAGTGATATTCAACAACTCTGCTCTTGTCATGTGGAATTTTTATTTATTCCCTCCCCATGTGAGTTTACTTCATTCACTCTGTTTGGCGGGTATGTTCCACAGCAAAGTAAAGGAGGCCCAGCACTTGCTTGCTGAACAAATACCCAGACTCCGTACTCGTTATTCTTGGTGATGTGAACCAAGAACACCTCAGACGGGACCTCCCCACAGAGGAAACATTTCAGAGTAGGCAAAGAAACTGTAAAAGCAGTTTTCAGATCTGCTTCTGTCTGGAAAGGAATCAGACTGCCTAAAGCCCCCCACTCCACCAACAATTTACACTTAGCCAGCAACCTGAACAGCTTTTATCATTGCTTTGACAGTTATAGCCCTTTTCGCATTAGTACCTATGTGTGTCAGCTGAAAACAATTTTTAGGGTTTGCATTAGGCGCCTAGCTGACTGGGATTCCAAGCGATCCAAACATGTGACAGCAACAGACTGCGTGCCACTGACTGGCTAGTCAGTGCTGTCCCTCAGTGAGTCGTGAGAGCATCTTCTTCATGAAAATCAAAACCACCACGAGGAAATGATGGAAATGGCAACACAGAAACAACCCCGTGGTCCCAGAGCCTGATGAAAAGCCAGAGACAGAGCATCAGGTTTAACTTTGCCTCGACGTGCACCTTTGCTGTAACATTCGTGTCACATACAAATGTTGTCATGGGATGTTTGACCGTGTTGCTATAAAGATCTCACACAACAGAGTGATTTTAGATGTTGTACAACTATAAGATGATAAGCTGTGTGTCTTTTTCATAACAGTGACGTGTTTGTATTTATCTTAGTTTAACCAGTCCTCAGTCGCCGTAAACCCATCAAGGGTAATGGAAAATGAGTCGAGCCGAGTCGTACCACCTCGAGTCACCTTCAGCTGATCCAAGTAGGTACTAATGGACAAAGAGCTTAAATGTCCAGTCCTTTTAGCTGCCCACCTTCTACCCTTTCACCTTCTGCGGCTCCCCAATCCCATCACCTCCACCGCTTACAATACAGTAAAGAACCCCCGCTATGCTCCCCTTCAGACGTTTCTCCATCTCCCACGAAACCTCTCTCCATATTTGAAAGTGATGTAAAAATCTCTGTAAACAAAAGAGACAGAACACTCACAAAGCAGCGGGACCAGACTCGGCGTCTTTATCTATCCAGAGGTACTGTGCAGATCAGCTGTCTGCAGTGTTCACTGATATCTTCAACTCGTCATGTGAGACTGGCCAGGCATGGCTCAGAATTGGCCCTTCTCCATGTACACTAAGAGCTGCACCTCCAGACACCAGTCCATAAAGCTCCTGAAGTCTGCAGATGACACCACCCTCATCAGGCTTATCTCTGGTGGAGATTAGTTTCCCTATAGGCTTGAGATTGACAGCCTGGTGACCTTGTGCAGTGACAGCTACCTGGACCTCAATGCTGCCACAGTAGTGGAGATGATAGTGGGCTCTAAGGAAGATTGCTGCTGACCCATCAAACCTTGGTCAAAAACTGTTTGTGACACTTCCGTCTGGTAGGAGGCCGCTGTTCATCAGAACCAACATCTCACGGCACAAGAATACTTTCTTTTCCCAAGATGTCGAACTACCTAAAAACGCCCCCTTACCGAGATCATTGCTTAGTTAACGTGTTACAAAAACACATTCATTTAGTCAGGCTATAAAAAGCATTTTGCTGCAGGTAGTATATATTCATTTTGTGCTTGTTTTCCTATATATAACAGTCGGAGTCTAGTTTCATCTGACATTACATTTTCTTTTCTTTTGAGCTTCTTAATGTTTATCTTCATTATTCTTTCAAATTTAAAATAGAATAAATTAAAACACACACACTAACATCTTAAAAGCCAGCATACATTTGGTTCAAATTAAGTCTCAAACACTTTCCTCTAAATACTGCTTTTAAAATTTTATTATACATCTGTACACAGCTGAGTTATTTAAAAAAAAAGAAGCTATGAGCCAAACAAAATGAATAAAACATGACAGAGTACCTTTTTATAATAACCTCTGAATAATAGTGATGTTGAATAAGTAAGGCTGTGTCTGCTTGTGTCTACTGCGATAAGTTTTGTACATCCCACCATCATCCAGAGGTTAAACAACATGTGACTGACAGACAATTTAAAGTGTGTATCTAGATCACACACACACACACACACACACACACACACACACACACACACTTTTTTCATAGTGAGGACATCTAGTTGACATAATGCATTCTGTAGCTGCTAACCCTAACCCTTACCATCAAAAACGAATGCCTAACCCTAACCATGACCTAATCGTAACCCTGAAACTAAAACCACATTTTCAGTCTCAAAAATGCCGTCAGACTCATGGGGACAGGCTGAAGGGCTGTTGGTCTCCAATAGTAGCGTTCCAATTTTTGGTCCTCACAAAGATATCTAAACATGGTACACACACACAAAACCATAAACCCCTGCTTAGCTAAAGCATGTGTGTGTCGGTGTGTGTGCCCGCGCGGCCAGTTGCACGTTGCCATTGGGTTGTCTAACACCTGCATGAAAGAAAAATGGATAAAGGAGAAAAGCGAGCATTGCCACCGGCTAACCCATCCAGTTGCTGTCAGGAATAAAGCAAGGGTGGTCTTTGTCCTCTCTAAGCCTCAGGCAGTCTGTATCCCTGCTTTGAAGGATAGTTGTATTATACTAAATCCCTGCAACTTTATGTGTGTGTATATATATATGCACATAAAATTTAATAGAAATCCTGAACTATAATCTTTGGCCTTCTGAATTTATTTTGGAGGGAACTGATTTAGAATAATGAAGTTTAATCATTTAGAGGATTTTGAAAGTATGGTGAAATGCAGCCAAAGTGAATAAACCTGGTTCTTCTCCTTTGTCAAAATTCTAACCATTTTTTCCAGCACTAAATTACTTTGAGATACAGTCCATAACTGGAGTGTGACCTCAGAATGGACTCTCTTAAGAAAGGGTGTCTTCTGAAAGTGGCTGAAATGACAATCTTAAAATTGAATCATTATGTTCCACACAATTTGACTTCCATTCCTCTTTGCTCTTCTTGGTTTGGCATTGGTACTTGGCCTCTTATCTCCCATTTATCTAGTCCTCCCCCACCCTCTTCTTTGATCTGAATGTATCTTGACAGAACTTCGGGCCAAGGTTCCTGTCAGCTTCCTCCAACTGGTGTGGACAGCTCCTCTCCAACATAATCTGTAGGGTTATTTACTGTTTGAAAAGTGTTTGGATTTCAGATGTGGTCCTTGAAACTGTTTGAAACTGTAACTGCTTTTAATTTACAACAAATAAGTATCTCATTGAATCGTTATTGGATGGAGAAATAAAATAAGTCGCAATGTCTAAAAGGACGTTCTGCTTGTTATCTGTCAGTCTGTTTCAATATGTGACACCACCCCTCCCCCGAACAGTCAGCAATGAGTGCACTAACACGCCTGCCATTTTAGCAAGTGCTGGCTGGAAAAGGACAATTACAAATTATGGCTAGGAAGAGGTCCAAATCCACGCGTAGCCTCCTGCTAAATTTGGAAAAAGGATTTGCAGCTTTTCACAGTGGGGAAATCTGTCATTTGGCGTCACATGAAAGTTAAGTCCTAGTAACAAATTTTCAATGCTAATTTGTTTATGTCAGCTAGCAAATTTGCGGGAGAAATTATTAAACTGGACTGAGTGTGATGCAATATGGCAGCGCTGGTATAGCATCTAGTTATGGGATGGTAATTTATGGAATATGCTGTGAGCTTAGCTTACATTGCTTAGCAGTAACAGTAACTTGAGTTACTTCCCTCAACTGAAGCTTTAAACATTAGCCCAATACATAACTAGCCAGTTTAACGTATCTGAATAAAGGCTATAAAGCAGCGAAGTTGTCACAAGCTGATTAGAAGAATAATGTTTACATTTTTATGTGTTTTGCAATGTGCAGTTTTTTCAAGTATTATCTTGGTGCCTTTGGAAACACTTTGGTTGTTGAATGCATTTTTTTATGGACTACATATGTACCGTAATTGTCGGGCTATAAGCCGCTACTTTTTGCACAAGCTTTGAACCCTGCAGCTTTTAGTCAGGTGCGGCTTTTCTATGGATTGTCCATGATTTTTGTGATATCGTAAGACGATTTGTTTTGTTTGTTCCACTGTTGTACGGCACTACGTTGCCTGGCGGAAGGATCGGGGTTCAAGAGTGGTATGTTGGTCACATGTCCATCCGCCAGGCAACGTAGTGCCGTACAAGTAGCGCGAAAAACAAACTTCAAAGTAGCGCTACGCGTTCAGCGGGAGGCGTGGATGATGAGCGGCGATAAACTTGCGAAAAGCAAGTTATGCTCAACTCCACCGGTGGATTCTGACAGCGTGGAAAAGTGTGAAAACATCCACGATCACTAACGGATTTCTAAGGGCTGGACTGCTGCATGATGGAGAGGAGGACACCGCCACGGCCCTTCTGAGGGTGTTCGACTCTGACACTGACAACGAGGATTTCTTTGGTTTTGAAAGTGACAACGAAGGAGAGAAGCGGAGAGTGGATGACGAAGCCATCCTGAGCCTGTTCGTTTCCGACACTGGAGAAGAGGACTTTGGTGGTTTTAGAGCGCAGGAAGAAGAGAAAGATGGTGAATGACTGACTTTTCTTCTTGTTAAAGCCGTGTCACTGCACCTGAGCCTAAAAGGTAGTCCGAATCTATTTTTCTGGTGTGCTGTAGGTTACTGTTATGTACTACATGTGCAAATATGTACCCATAACTTGTTTTTCAAAATATTAATAAAAGGGGTGTGTCTCCAAACAGCCATCTCTTTCCTGACAATTCCCTTTGTGCATATTCTCTTACATATGATAAGTCAACATTGAAACACCTGCGGCTTTTAGTCAGGTGCGGCTAATGTATGTACAAAACAGGATTTTCCCCTGATTTTAGCTTGTGCGGCTAATATTCAGGTGCGCTTTGTAGTCCGGGAAATACGGTAGATATGCATATAATGCAGTTTTCCCCCTACCAGGGTTCCCCTCTATTTTTGCACTCTTTTGAGTTATTTCATTAACTCTTTTTTTTTTGATTTGCACATTACTTCAATTCAATGCTTACCTGAAAGACAAATTCTATTATATTTCTCATTTTTATTGTGAAGTTATTTGTCAAGTGACATATGGCATAAACCTTTTGTGCGATTAAAAAAGTGAAATCATTCTGAGCATGTATGTATTTGAATAAATATGTAATTTATGACAGTGGTAATGTGCTGGAAAAGCCTGAAATGAACCTTAAAAGTGCTTAAAAACCGGTTGTATTTGACCCTGGAAAAGGTGTATGAACCCCGAATATACAAAACTACAAAGTTTGTGCCACCTCTTCAACCTCAAAAGGTGAACTTTTCTTGTCATGGACTTTGGTCTGTGACCCAGAGTTTTGAGTTTTTTTGTGGACTCATGAGTCTTTAAAAAAAAACAAACAGAAAAGAAACGATGCAGTTCAGGGCGGTGACCCGGAGGCCGACGGCATAACAGTCCAAAACGGGGTATAACGGGGTATAACGGGCAGTCCGTGTGGAAAGTGAGGTGACAGAGCTGCTCCGGAGGCCAACCGCATGGCCACTATGGTGAAGCTGGTGCTGAAGATGCTGCTCTGGGCGGATGTGCATGGTGGAGACGAGGAAGTCCTGGGTAAGAGGATGTAGTGAGCTGAATAACCAAGGGAGTCTGGAAATCATCCTTTGTAACTGGAGAACTAAATTCTCCTGGTATTCCTTAACGGGGAGCGCTACCCACTCTTGGCACAGAAACTCCACTGTGTAGATAAGGTCTGTCCGGAGCTCAGTGGAGGGATTGACTTGGCTGTGTATGGCAGGCCGGAAAGGACCCAAAGGCAGACTCGAAGGTGAAACTTAAACTCAAAAAAACAGGCTTACTTTCTGAACGAATAAACAATGCAAACTAAACTGGGAAACCTAATGAACTTAATTTATATAGTGCTAAATCACAGCCTCAAGGCGACACAGAAGGACAACGAGGGAAGTGAGAACACACGGGAAACACAGCTGACATAAATTAACAAGACACCACAGGGGAAGTACACCAAACATGAAAACACGAGACTTTCACAGTAAAACAGGAAACGGTGGAACATTACACAGAAGTGGAGGAAAAGGCAGATGAGAGAGAGTGAGGGAACATGAGGGAGCATGAGAGGGAGGACGGGAGAGCGACATGAGACGAAGGGAGACAAAACATCATAATATGACAGGGGGAGTGGGAGGACAGAACACTCAGGAAAATGAGAAGGTCTAGGGAGATAAACAGATGGAGAAACCTGGACACACAAGGAAGGGAACACGGGCACAGAAAAGGGAACAAAGGCACAAGGACACCTAAACCCATACACACAGAATAGCACACAGAGGGCAAAGACACAAGGGGAGCCTAAATATATAAAGTTAACATAGAATAAACTCAGGATTACCAATATTAACCTTAAATAATAAACCGTAGAAAAAAGGTCGTTAAAAAAAAAAGGAAACACAAAATGCCGGGTCAAAAGGACCCAGAAATATGACACCGAGTTCAGAAACGAAAACCCATGCACAATGGTGAACGGATGGTCTCTACATGCACTGTGAAGCATGGAGGAGGAGGTGTGGTGATGTGGGGGGCTTTACTGGTGGCACTGTTGGAGTTTTATTTAAAAATTGAAGGCACACTGAACCAGCATGGCTACCACTGCATCCTGCAGCCACATGCTATCTCATCCGGGTTATTTAGTTGGACCATCATTTATTTTCAAACAGCACAATGACCCCAAACACACCTCCAGGCTGTGTAAGGGCTGTTTGGCCAAGAAGGAGAGTCTCCACAGGGGTCTCCAGAGTCACCTGACCTGAACCCAAATAAGCTGATTTGGGATGAGATGGAGCGCAGACCGAGGGCAAAAGCGTCATTGTCTCTGTGTCTCCTTGGTTGACCTAGCTCCACATCTTGTTTTTGCTTTTGTCTCTCTCTCCTGTCTCTCCTCTGTCTGCCCATGCAGAGCTCAGCTGGGCTCCTGTCCTAGGCCCATGCACCTGTTGTAATCACCCACCTGCAGTGAATCTGGTGGTTCAGAATGCTTCTTCACTGGATCAGTAACTCTCGTCAGTACAGCCCTGTTAAACTCTGTTTTCCGTGTGAAGTTCTAGTCTGTTCTAACTGCGTTCCTTTGGATATAGATTCCTGGCCCCGTCCCCGTTTCCGGACCTGTTCCCCTGAGTCCGTCAGTGAGGTGTGGAGAGAACGTGAGTGTGAAAGTGGAGCATGAGAAGTGGCCATGTGAAGTGTGTTTTCCCTCCATCCCTGGATCCCTGGAAATCCCTGTCCCGCACACTGTATATTGTTTCACCTGGTGTGTTTGTAAATAAACTGCACTGAATTCTACCTGCATGACAAAACGGGCCAACAAGTGCTCAGCATCTCTGGGAACTCTTTCAACACTGTTGGAAAACCATTTCAGGAGACGACCTCATGAAGCTCATCGCCAAGAACGCCAAGAATGAGCAAAGCAGGAATCAAAGCAGTACTACATATTCCATATGTGTTCATTCATAGTTTCTATACCTTCAGTGAGAATCTACCATGCAAATAGAATGAAAACAAAGAAAAACCATAAAATGGTTGTGTCCAAACGTTTGCCTAAAAAATAAAAAATATTCCCTGCTTGTCCCTTGCAGTCTATCCTTCAAGCTCGGGTCCTCTACCAGAGGCCTCGGCACTGTAGCGTCCTGCTCAGTAGCTTTGCTGTTCCTAGGACTGCACTCTTCTCGAGAGAGATCTTGGATGTTGTTCCCGGGATCTGCTGGAGACACTTGGCTAGCTCAGGGATCACTCCACCCAGTGCTCTGATTACCACTGGGACCACTGAATTAAATTTCCCCAGAATCCTGTTGTAGTTTAAACTTTTGATAATTTAATGGAATGCCTAATAATAATAATAATAATAATAATAATAATAATACATCTGGCTAATAAACCCTCTGTTTTCCAAGTTACTGTATAATTTGTAAAGGCTATGCAATTAACCTTTCTCTTAAACACAGCTCTGTAAACAAAGGTGATGAATATTAAAGGAGAGGACTAGAAGTAATCTGGGACTCATAATAATAATTAACCTTTCAAATATTAATTTACCCAGAGCTAATTCCATTTTACCTTGCACACATCTTGATCCCATCCATGTTGTTTTTTCGTTTGTTTGTTTTTTGTTTGTTTGTTTTGGGGGGGGGGGGGGGGGGGGGGTTGCATTTATAATAAATAATAAAGTAGTTCAAATTACTTTGCTGTTATTCTTTTAACTTCCTCTTTACACCAGCATACGGATCTGCATCAACTGATCACTTTGAGTCTGCATATTAATAAGAAAAGCAGTACATATAAATGTGAATGTCAGTTTCTCACAGATTTACATCCACTGACTAAAATTAACTGTTCCATTTATGCGGCTGCACAACTATTCAATGTCCTAGTTTCTTTGTTTCTGTGATGTCAATCAGAACCCAAAAAAAGGAACATTTTTAAAAAACAAGAAGAAATCTGACAACAAATACACACTATAAGCTTTAGATAACTATATCTACTGAAGCAAAAAGAATATTATCTGGCAACAAGTACAATAGGCCATAATAGATAGCAGCTCGGTTATCACATTATAACCTGCCTTAACCTGTTAAAAGACTGCAATGAAATTAAATGTCAGAACTGGACTGAGCAGACTCACGCGCAGGCTCTGGGTCGGGAACATTAAAGAGTCTTAATTTACAGAAACACCAGGTGAGCTATTTACAAAGTGGGGGAAAAGACGGGATCCGGGAATCCACACAAACAGGGAAAGACGCTTTCACTCAACACACGCATTCCTAGGTCCACACTCCGTCCACGCTCCACGCCACATGCTCCTCTTCACTCTCCACCAGTGTTGGGACTAACGCGTTACAGTAACTACGTTATTATTGTGGTAACGAGCACGGTAACTAGTTATTATGCCAAAACCGGGAACGTGTTAGTCGTTACTGGGATTTAGATAGGCTCGTTATTCGTTACTTCGTGTGGTGGCTATCACGGAGCTTCCACAGATTCAGTAACATTAGCAAGTGGTGGAGGCCAGCAGGTGGATGAAGGAAAAGGGAGGCAAGAGGAGAGACCCGAAGCAGCCGCTGGTCCGAGTGTCAGGTGAACTGAACTTCAGGTAAGAAGTTATGACCTGCAGTCTCTCTGGGTCAGATATAAACCAAGTTTAGGTGGAGTTTATTTTCGTTATGCTGACGTTTTCGTACTGCGTGCTAGCTAGCATGACGGGGTTTCTCAGCTGGGTGGTGCTATGTTACTGATGTTGAACTTTATTTTGTTCATAAGGTTAATTATTAGAGTTTCCAACCGTCCAGTAAAAAACGGAATCGTCTCATATTCAGATAAATTATTATGCATTTCGTGTTGAGCTGAAAAAGAACAGTTTGTCCCGGACTTCAGCTACAATGAAAAAGACACAAAGCTGGATTTATTCTGTGTTTACGCTGCACAGCTGCCTCTTCTTCTCTCATTCTCCCCCCTCCCTCTCCTGTTTCTACTTCAATCATGAAAACTGATCAATGATCAGCTGATCGGCTCTCTCGTTTGTTTATCGCCCACTTTGCGCCAGAAAGAAGAAACCAGCAGATGTCGCGCTAAACAACAGCAGCACGTTTAAGTTTGATCAGCTGTTGTTAGAATTTATTTAATATTACTTTCTAGTATCAGCTGATGTTTGCTGGAGCCACAGCTGTAAAGCTGCTGGTCATGATGTCGGTTTGGATATGTGGTGAGAGGGAAACATGAAGATGAAACCAGGAGATGTCCTTACTGAATCATCAGAGCTGTGATGGAGAAACAGGTTTACCTTTTAGGTTACATGAATGAGTTGAAGTTATGAACTGTTTCTGAGAGACAAATAACCCCAGGATCCTTTTCTAAGCAGCTGACAGCTGGTAACTGTGCAGGGGCGGGTCTAGCAAAGTGTTGCCAGGGGTCCATGTAGGGCATTAACAGGGAGAGGGGGGCACAAAGAAATACTTTCTTATTCTCATTTAAAATGTCTCACTTTTAAAAAAATAATTATCTGAATTTTACAACAAATGATTGATAGATTGATGCATATATACCATCAGAACAGTGAACATCACTGTCACAACAGTGTTTATTTTCATTCAAAGGCTTTATGATTTTTCCTATAATGGTGGGCCGGTCTCTAGTCAAAATGCCCGGGACGATTTTTCTGTCCCAGTCCAGCCCTGTATGCAGCTCATCTGCAGTCTGGTGTTACCCACATCTTCCTATTCAGAAGGCAGAATTTCCGAGTTCTGAGTACAATCGAAAGCACCACGACTGCAGTTTTTGTGTTGGATGTAAAAAGCAGGCTAGGATAGAATCAGGCGTGGGATTTCTCTCGTGGAAATGTGCACATTATTTTTTCCTTTCTATTGGTAGGTGGCACAGTGCACTTGTGGCAAGTAAGCAAGCCAGAAGACTGGCAGTCTGGCTGGGTATCCAGTTACAGAAGGAACACATTAACAAGAGAATTCTGAGTAAAACCAAAGTTACTTTCCCTAGTAACTAGTTACTCTGAAAGTAACGAGTAACTTGAAGTAACTGAGTTACTTTTGATAGAAGTAACTAGTAATGTAACTAAGTTACTAATTTAAAGTAACTTACCCAACACTGCTCTCCACCAATCCACAAGAAACACAAAGCTCGCTTCAATTCTCACACACTCGGTCGCACAGGTAACACAGGGACAGGTCCGGGGAAATCTATTCACAAAGATACAAGAAGACTACTACAGGAAGATCGCTAGAGAGACACGAGAGTAAACAAGGCTGGGGTTAACACTGACAGGACTCGGCAACGGTCCAGCGTCGAGAAACACAGAGCTGCCATCTTATATAGTGACTGGAACACTTTTGGGTGATGAGCCACAGGTGTGTGGACTGGTGAGCTCCACCCAGACAGTGAGAGGAAGGAGGGACAGAGGGAGGGAGAGAGAGAGAGCAGGAGCAAAAAACCAAAACAAAAACACATGTAGCCACACTGAGCCGACCGGGTAGACACAGGGACCCTGACATTAAGTGGATTATTTAACTGTACATGTTTTAAACAGGACCTTCTTGCTAACCACCGTGCCACCATGCCGCCCTATGACAGCTGGGATAGGCTCCAGCGCCCCCTGCGACCCTGAAAAGGATAAGCAGAAGCAAATGGATGGATGGATGTTTCAAACAATATCAGATATCATTTGTTTGACAGCATAGCTGGTTACATTGCATCCAGAAAGTATTCACAGTGCTTCACTTGTTGCACATTTTATCATGTTACAGCCTTATTAAAAATGGTTGAATTAAATTCCTCAAAATTCCACACAAACACCCCGTATTGACGAAGTGAACAAAGAATTGTCCCTGTCATGGACTGGGTGAGTGGCTGTGTGTTTTCCCATGTTCCACCTTTGGGCAGACTCATCAACTCACCTGTCGGTGATCTGGATTATCATCCAGTTGTTTTTCAGGCCAGTGTTTTCAGCCATTCTTCGCCAATTCGTCTTCTTCAGATTCGTCATACTCACCATTTGCAGTGCCTTTTGCTTACCTGGACACTGACCTCACTGGAGATTCGGTTCGCTGGCTGTGCTTTTGGCTCACACCACTCACCTGCCTGCCCTCCTGCCGCCACAATCCCAGATTGCTGTACATCTCAGGTTGGACCACCGGCTCACCTGCAGTCATTCAGTACGCTCACCTAGCCTAACACTGCTAACCCCCTAAAACACTCTCCATCTGCCTGCAAAGTAAGCTGCATGACATTTGTTTGCTATATTTTCTCTCTTATTCAGTCCCTGGTAATCGTTCTCTCCCTCTGTTTTGGAGACCAACGCTCGAGTTCCCATGTACATTTTCCCTTGTGAACTATTTTCTCTTGTGCAAATAAAGTCTGGTTAAACATATTCAAGTTTCGGGTTTGACAGTCCCAAAACTACTCATTTGTTGTCTTGGCTGTATGCCTACATGAATTATTGTGTTGGAAGTTAAACTTTTGCCCAAGTCCAAGGTCCCGAGTGTTCTGGAGCAAATCATCATCAAGGATATCTCTGTACATTTGTTTGGTGCATTTGTCTTTCCCTTGACCATGGCTAGTCTCCCAGTTCCTGCTGCTGAAACTCACATCATGATGCTGCCACCACCATGCATCACTGTAAGGATGACATTGGTCAGGTAATGAATAGTGCCTGGTTTTCTTTGGGCATGATGCTTGGCAATAAGGCCAAAGAGTTCAGTCTTGCTTTCTTCATCCCCTTTACCATACAGGCCAGGTTTGTTTAATTTAAAAAAAAAAAGATGTAAAGTAAACAATAAATATAGAGTTTTGCTAATGAGACCAAGTGGTTGGTGGGATATAAAAAAATTAATAGAAGGACAACACCACCTAGGGGAATTTCACCCCCAGGAAATATAAAATTGTTTGGGAATAAAATGTAATAAAAAAACAACAACGTTTGCACAGGTTCAGGGATGCACACTGAGGCTGCCTCAAATATTAATACAATTGTATTTATTAGTATAAAATAAGATAAAACATCAACAATAACAGAGCACTGAATATAGCGTCATCTAAAACTGTGTCCCAAATTACAATAAGACTGGACCATAGAACTGGGACTTACCAGCAGCGGTGGACCCAAAAAGAAAACCACAAAAAAAAAAAAAAAAAAACCACTACAGTCTATTCACAAAGGAAATGTGGAAAACGACCCGCCACCAGAGGTCCCACGGCCGCTGGTGGGTCCTCAGTTCACTGAAATAAGAGCACAAGACAGACATTAAAAGAATAAAACATGGGACACCAAATAACAGGCTCTCTCTATACAATAAAAAGAATAAAAGAAAAACTTAAATCTTTAATAAAACACATGCACCCTTCTGGTCCAGAAGGGGCTCAAAATAAAACCCAAAGCCTCAACGAGGCGAGGCAAAACAACAGGAGTAAAACAAGACAGCCAACAAAACAGAACACAAGACAAAACAAGACAGCAGCTCCACTGAGGAGGAGTCCTGAAACAGCAACTAGGCAGGTGGTTTTCTTTTTGGGTCCACCGCTGCTGGTAAGTCCCAGTTCTATGGTTCAGTCTTATTGTAGTTTGGGACACAGTTTTAGATGACGCTATATTCAGTGCTCTGTTATTGTTGATGTTTTATCTTATTTTATACTAATAAATACAATTGTATTAATATTTAAGCTGGCCTCAGTGTGCATCCCTGAACCTGTGCAAACATTGTTGTTTTTTTATTACATTTTATTCCCAAACGATTTTATATTTCCTGGGGGTGAAATTCCCCTAGGTGGCGTTGTCATTCTATTCCTTTTTTATAACCCCGCCGACCACTTGGTCACACTAAACTGAAGTGACTCTGAAAAACTGAAAAAGTACTCATTCCACCTACGTTCTGTCAGCTTATTCCCATTGGAGACATAGATGAACCTTCCCAGACTTCCCGCTTTAACGCCCACTTACATCTTGGGTCATGTCAAATGTAATCAATATATTATAGTTCTTACAAGCTTCAACTTTTAAGTTCAGAAAGTTGGTGCTTGTTGGTGGTTTGATCTCCGCCTGTCCCAAATTGCATGGCAAATATCCTTGGGAAAGATACCAACCCCAAGTTGGTGATAAGGCAGGGAGGAGACAGCAACACAAGACATCTATCCATCCCTCCATCCATCCATCCATCCATCCATCCATCCATCCATCCACCCTTCGGAGGAAACTCATTTCTGCCGCTTGTATCCGCGATCTCGTTCTTTCGGTCGCTACCAACAGCTCGTGACCATAGGTGAGGGTAGGGACGTAGATCGACCATTAACTTGAGAGCCTCACTTTTACATTCAGCTCTCTCTCTTCACAACAACAGACCGGTACAGCGTCCGCAGCACCAATCCATCTGTTGATCTCCTTTTTCCCGTCACTCATGAACAAGACTCCAAGTTACTTAAAGTCCTCCACTTGCAAACCGTTCCAGTGCGAGCTGGAGGCCATCACGCAATGAAGCCAACAGGCTTTTAGAGGTGGCAACCCCTAACCCTACTCAAGTACATTCAAATAAATGTAATTAAATGTAAGTGTTTAGAAAAATGTACTTCTGTTGCATCATGTTCATTCACTCATGAGCTGATGTGACATGATTCAAATGGCTGACCTGCCACCTCTGCATACAGTCAAGTTCTATGGAGCCTTGTTAATGATCTACTGATTTTATTCAGGTGTGTTGCAGCAGGGACACATGGAAAAGTTTCAGGACACCGGCCCTTGAGGACTGGAATTTGATACCTGTGCTCTAGGATGAAAGGCTTGAAACAGGGATCAAGGTGGTGATGGTTGGTCTGTAACTTCCTCACATTCTCTACAGCCTTAATCAGTCCCACCACTTTTGGATGCTGTTTATGCTTTCATGCCAGACAATCTGCAATAAGATGACCCTTTTATGGCATAGAAGCATCCACACTCACCATGTGGAGGTGAGGGTAGTCTCACTGGCCTAGCAGAGGGGTGACTAGACTCAAGCAGTACAGGGCACAATGCTGTGGGTTTGTCTGGATGAGAAAGTGGCATCAACCGCATAACCTAGTTGCTCTGTTGCATGTACATGGGGTACTCCAAACTTACCTGTCCAGCCTCCCACCACAATCACTCTGTTCACATATAGAAACTTATAAACCCAAAGGTCAGAGAGATTCAGAAGCAGGCGCAGCTGGCCAGAGAGCTGCCCTTTTGTAACCATCCCTGGCAGGTGATGCCAAATAACTTTGAAAGGAGGAGGCTGCAGGAAGGTGGAGGCTTGGCACCTGAAAGACAAGAGCAACAGAAAAATAACAGTGCCACTTAGCGTGGCATGCAGCAATGACACAAATCAGTTACCAGTATTTGAACACTGGGTGAATCTTGTCCCTCCAAGGCTTATTGTACCTTCTGAACGTCAAGTTACCATCTGACAGTAAAGATTTGTCAAAATGATGTCACGAAAAGCAAATGTCAGAAAAAGTTTCAGCATTTTTCTGAAAGTAGTTTATGAACATGTTGTAAATGATCTGACCTGATTTACGAAAACATTTAAACCTTAAAAGCAACTGCTGCCTTCAGTATTCAGCAAATGTTGGTAGAGAATAGAACACATCCCTGTACTTTATGTATTTAAATTTCCTTTTAAACTCAGCAAGGTGACTTTAGGCCACCAAACATAATTAAATATTTTCTCTCACTCAGATTTGTTTTTACTGAGTTATTTATCTCTAGCTGCCATTTATGAAAAAGAAAACACAATTAGGTAAATAACTGTGGCAAAATGAAATGAGACTATATATGATGAATGGTTAATGTGTTAGATATTTTTGCAAACTTATTATTGTGCTTTCATCTCCTATTAGACTGGCTTCTTCATTGTAGTTTGCATAACTGTTTGCATAATTGCTAACCAGTCATCTCCTTTCTGACATTTTAAGGGGAAGGAGATGAAAAGAG
This sequence comes from Rhamphochromis longiceps, assembly GCF_057381845.1. Taxonomy (NCBI): domain Eukaryota; kingdom Metazoa; phylum Chordata; class Actinopteri; order Cichliformes; family Cichlidae; genus Rhamphochromis; species Rhamphochromis longiceps. The sequence goes on from NC_140574.1 coordinate 36,877,161, forward strand.
GAACACAGAGAGACCATGAGCAATCAACAGAAAATAACACAAACAGCAGGAGGTCAGAAAATTGCATCTACCTCATATCCTACCCATACCCGGCCTCTTGAGTACCAAGTCCACATAGAGCGCAAAGGCCGGGTCCTCAGGAGGATGCAGCCTATGAATCTGGATACCCCTCCTATGTGGAGATGCCCAGAAGGCTGCAGAACAAGAGGAAGCATGAAGCAAAGTGCTGGATTTCAGCCAAATATGGAGAACCGTGGCTTTCCTCCAACTTTTGATCACCTTAGTATCTTGTTTATGACACATAATAAAAAGCATTACTGTCTGGGTGTGGTACACTTTGTTTGTTTAGATCTCTGAAGTGAAGCAGAAAGACACAGCAGCCTTTAAAAAAAACCAAAACAACTTGAACCTTCAACTGCTTAATAAATTTAAGAAAATGCACTCTGAGCATTTTCGTCTCCTCTTAAGAAAATCAATCCTGATACCCTTTCTTTTGCTTTCTCTAGTAATTTGCATTAATCTCAAGAGGACTTGGTTTCCTATTATAACTCTAGTCTCAATAGTATTCTAAACTCTGTTGCGCCACTCAAAACCAAATCTGTCACGGTTCATTTTGACCCAGTATTTTGAGTTTCTTATATTTTGGTATTCTTCTGTATAAGGATTTATGTTCTGATTCTTTTGTTATCCTGTTTTGAAAATTATATCCTATGTTTCAGTTTTTCTGGTTTAGGGTTTCGTTCTCAGGTTTAGTGTCTTGTGCCCTTGTATTTAATGTTGATTTAGTTCAGTGTCAAGTCTGCGTCCTTGTGAATTGTTTCGTGTTTCCTGTTTTATTGTGAAGGTCCGTGTCTCATGTGAGTGTGTTCAGTGTTGCTTCCCCTGTCTCGTCTTGTCAGTTACTTCCACCTGTGTAATCTCCCTGTGTTCTTCTGTGTGTATTTAAGTCGCAACTACTCGTGTGCTGTTTGCTGGTCTGTCTGTGAATCCACTGTGTGTCCACCCTGCTGTCAACTATGCCTCTGCTCACCCTCCTTCACGTTTGCTGTTTAGTAGTTTAGATTATGTTTAGTTCTGTTCTGCCATTTTTTACCTTGTGCTTTATTTTACATTAAACCACCTTCACATCTCAGCAAGTGCCTGCGCTTGGATCCTCATTTATTTCCTCCACACGGTTTACTCCGTCAGCCGTGACAAAATCTGTATCATTCTCTCCATCAGCACCCTGGTTTACAGCTGAACTCCGGCTCCTGAAAGCAAAAGGCCAACGGCTTGAACACCTTTATAAGAAAACTGGTCTTACTACCCACCAGGAAATGTTTAATAATCATATTCTGTATTATAAGGAGTGTATTAATCAAACAAAATCTGATTACTACTCCACCATTATCTGTTCAAAAGATGACTCAACCAAGATACTGTTTTTACTGTTTAGTTCTTCTTTCAGGTCACCAGATTCTTTACCTGCTCACCTTCACTCGTCCTCCTTCTGTGATTCTCTAATGTTATTTTTCATTGAGAAAATTCACAAAATACACCAAGACCTGCTTTCCAATTTTCCATCTAGCTTTTCCTTTGTAATTCGTCTTCCATCACACTGTTTTTCTGCCTTCCAGCTTCCCTCTGTCACTGATATTTCAAATCTCATTTGTAAGTCAAAACCTTCTACTTGTCAGCGAGACCCCATTTCTACAGTTTTAGTTAAGTCATGTGTACCTTCTTTGCTTCCCCTCATATCTGCTATCGTCTACTCTTCTCTTACCACTGGAACTGTGCCTGCTTCCCTCAAAATTGCTGCCATCACCCCAATATTGAAAAAAAAAAAAACTGGTCTAGATCCCAATAATTTAGAGAATTTTCCAATCTACCATTCCTTTCAAAAATTCATGAGAAAATAGTTGCCACACAACTCCACTCACATTTAACTAATAATAATCTGTATGAACAGTTCCAGTCCCATAGCACTGAACCAGCACTTATAAAAATAACCAATGATCTTCTTATGGCAGCTGACTCCGGTTTACTTTCTTATTCTCCTCGATCTGAGCGCTGCTCTCGACACTATTTCTCACTCTGTTCTCCTCAGTAGGTTAGCCTCCATCGGTCTCTCCCATACACCACTAGCCTGGTTTAAATCGTACCTGTCTGATCGCACTCAGTTCATTCAGCTCAAATCCTTCATTTCTCAGCCCTTCCCTCTGACCACTGGCGTGCCCCAGAGATCTGTCCTGGGCCCCTTCTTTTCATTATCTACCTTCTTCCGCTCGGACACATTTTCCGTAAATACAATATCCAGTTTCACTGTTATGCTGATGACACCCAGCTGTATCTGTCCACTAAACCTGATTCTGCTCTCCCCCCTCCTCCCTCACCCTCTGCTTAGCTGAACTAAATTCATGGTTCTCTTCTAATTTTCTCAAACTCAACAGTAACAAATCCGAGCTCCTCTTGGTCGACACTAAATCAACATTATCCAGAACCAACAGTTTCTCTGTTATTATCAATAACTCGCCGGTCTTCGTTTCTTCCTCTGTGAAAAGTTTGGGTGTCATCCTCGACAGTACTCTGTCTTTCGATTCACACATTAATAATTTTACTCGGTCTGCATATGTCCAATTGCCCAACATTAATCGTCTCTGTCCTTTTCTCTCCGTCCTTGTTACTTCCAATTACTGTAAATCACTTCTTTATGGTCTTACTCAAAAATCCATGCACAAGCTCCAACACGTCCAGAACTCTGCTGCTCGTATCATCACCAGGACCCCTTCTGTCCATCACATCACTCCTGTCCTGCAGCAGCTTCATTGGTCAAATATCGTATCAATTTCAAAATACTCTTGTACACATTTAAGGCTATTCATCATCTCTCCCCTCCATATCTCTCTGATCTGGTTAAGATCACCGCCCCATCTCGTTGTCTCAGATCTTCTTCTTCCCTTTCATTCTCCATCCCCTCCCCCCGTCTTGCCCCCGTGGGGAGCAGGGCTTTCAGCTGCTCTGCTCCTCAACTCTGGAATTCCCGACCTCCTCATTTAGGAAATATCTCTTCCTTGTCTCACTTGTTCAAAATAGCTCATCCCACATAACCTCTCCACTCTGCTATTTTAAATTTGTTTTATGTCTTATGCTTCTATTATTCTATTGTGTACAGTGTCCTTGAGTGTTCTGAAAGGCGTTTTCAACTAAAATGTATTATTATTATCCATGGTCTCCCCATCATTCCCTTCTCATTCCGTGTCCCTCGCTCTCTCGCTCTGTCTCACTCCCTCCTTTTGTGTCCCTCGCTCCCTCTTTGTCCATTACTCCCTTGTTCCCTGGGTTCTAGTCATGTCTTTGTGTTTCCATGTTCTCATACCTGTTTCTTCCCTGGTCCCAGTGTCAAGCTAGTGTGTCTTAGTTTGCGTGTTTCCTGTTTTATTATCACAGTCTCTTATCAGTGTGTTCAGTTTTGCTTCCTCTTGTGTCATTATGTTTATTTGCCTCAGCTTGGTTTCCTGAGCATTTCCACTTCTCTCGCCACAGTATTGTGTATTTATGGTGTGAGTTTTTATTCGTCTGCACACATCCTCTTGTTATGGAACAGCTGTGTACAGGCAGGAAAATGACCCAAAGTGCAGACTCCGGAGACAAACGTGAACTTTAACAGCTGTAATGCTGAACTCAAAAGGGTAACAAAACTGAGACTACAAAATACACCTACGCAGACAGAACACACAGCAAGATAAGGGTAGATCGCAACACGGACACAGAGAAACACAGGGCTTAAATACACAAAGGGAGCAATCAGGGAGGGAGGGAAACACAGCTGGGGCAAATCAGGCCTAACGAGACAAAGGAAGCAAAACCAGATGCATTTACATGAGACACAGTCTTTCAAAGTAAAACAGGAAACATAACACAGACTGAACTTACACAGACTCACAGGCAGGCACTGCAACTGTCAGGGTTCTGGGTCTGAGCGACCCAGGATCCCTGGGCAGTCATGGACCGGTTATATTATATGTATTTTTGGTGTTTTGCTGCCCCCTCTTCTCCGTCCTTGTAGATATGAATGTGTGTGTGTGTGTGGGTGCAGGTGTATCTGAACCCTTGTTTACAGGCGCCTTCAGGCCTGGTGGGTGTGGCCCCGCTAGGGGACTGGCCACACCCGAAGCCACGCACCTGTTGCTGATGAGGCCTCGTCGGGGGAGCTACTTAAGAGACTCTTGGAGCTCCCACCGACGCGGGATCATTTTGTGAGACTTCCTGTCAGTTCTCCAGCTGGTCTGTTTGTGAGTGTGAGCTTACCAAGTGAACTGAGGGTGCTAACTACTGCCTCTATTTTCCCAGGAAGGATTGCTGGACGAGAGGGCAGCAGACACAGAGTGCACTGGCACGAGGGAGCAGACACATGAGCACAAACACTGGGAGAAGACACGGAGTGGAAGTCGGGAGCACACGGGGATGTATTATTGTTGTGTATCAGTTCCATCACTGTAAATAAACGCACTGCTTGTACATAGAGCACCGCGCCTGGGTCCTCCTTCCCCACACCCCCCACGGTTTGCCATGCCAAACCGTGACATAATTACAAATAGCTCATTGCAGAGTAGTTATGTGATTAATGGATTTGCCTGTTTACACCTATTGGCAACTTTGATAAACTGATCTCTACTTTACTCCTCCTTGAATCGCTACCTTATCGTGGTGGAGGGGTTTGTTTGTCCCAGGGATCCCAGGGACTATGTTGTCTGGGGGCTTTTGCCCCCTGGTAGGGTCTCCCATGGCAAATTGGTCCTGGGTGAGGGACCAGACAAAGAGCGATTCAGAAGACCCTTATGAAAAAAATATCGAGGGAACAGTTTACCCTGCCCGGGATAGGGTTACCGGGGCCCCGCCCTGGAGCCAGGCCCGGGGAGGGTGCCCGAGGGCGAGCGTCTGGTGGCCGGGAATGTCTGTTTTTAAAAACTACTTCTGAATCAGTGAAACAAAAAGAATGAGGGCAACTAATTCCATTCCCCGAAATTCAATTCAAGGTTATTTTTACAGCGCCAAATCACAACAGCAGTCACCTACACCTGTTGCAGCATAACTAAGGGAGGATTCAGGGTCACCTGGTCCAGCCCTAACTATATGCTTTAGCAAAAAGGAAAGTTTGAAGCCTGATCTTGAAAGTAGAGATAGTGTCTGTCTCCTGAATCCAAACTGGAAGCTGGTTCCACAGAAGAGGGGCCTGAAAACTGAAGGCTCTGCCTCCCATTCTACTTTTAAATACTCTAGGAACAACAAGTAGGCCTGCAGTGTGAGAGCGAAGTGCTCTAATAGGGTGATATGGTACTACAAGGTCATCAAGATAAGATGGGGCCTCTCCTTTAAAGCAAGTACAAGCCACCAACAGTAATCTCTGCTCTGAAGATCCAAGGGAACAGTTTCAAGTGGAGATCAATCGGCCCACCTTTTGCCGCTACAACAGCTTCAACTCTAGGTAAGTCTTCCACAAGATTTAGGAGAGTGTGAATTTTTGACCATTCTTTCCGATTCGATTTGTGAGGTCAGACACTAATGCTGGAAAAGAAAGCCTGGCTCGCATTCTCCGCTATGATTCATCCCAAAGGTGTTCTGTTGGGTTGAGGTCAGGAATTTATTCAGGCCGGTCAAGTTGTTTCACACCAAACTCCGGGTCTTCATCCTCGCCTGCAGCATCAGCTTCAGTTTTGCCTGGCCTGGTCTCTGCTTCAACTTCAGCCTCATCCTTCTCCTCATCCTTGCCTGGTTCTGCTGCTGGCACACCGCCATCTGATCCGCGTCTGGCGCCCCATCATCACTGGCCGTTTTCTAGGCCACTAGCTGGTCGTTATCGCCATTGTGGACACCCTTCATTTCCCTGAATTTTAAGGATGTGGCAGTGTATAGACTTCGTGGCCCAACATATCCCACAATTCATAGCGCGGCGGTGGGTGTGGATAATTTTGCCGCAGATGGCAGAAGCGGAGCGGCCAAAGAGTAAACTGTGAAAAGTAAGTACTGAATATGATGTCACTTATTTATGTGCAAATGTTTAATAATGAGGAACATTAAAACATTACTGTTGGCCACATGTCGGCAAAGTTATTTGCAATTAGCGATGTTTGTACGTTCAGCTTTTACTTGCTTTTAAAGCCTTTAAAATATAATAATACAATAGTCGACCTTAATCTGACAGAGATTGTGATGATTTATGGATAATTAAAGTCAGTCATATATCCACAAACACAACAAGCTGAAAGTCAGTGATGCTGCTCTGTTTGCAGTCCTGAACATCACGGCACAAGCAGTATTCACTGCACTGTTAATGTGAGCTATGTTATATTGCTGCCTCTGTTCGGTGGTGTCGAGCCAAACGGACTTTAACGTGTGTTTGAACGAGCTGACGGTTCACTCGTTAAGCTGAAAGAAAGATGCTTTAATCACAGCAGTCACACATGTGTCCACTGCACCATCTGGGACTCTTCTTGTTTACACTCGTAATAACACAAACACTAAATCCTGCTTCTCTGGTGCTGTTGTGTAGCAGTGTGTACACCTGAGACTGCCACCTGTCTGTCTGTCCTGCACTCTCTCTCTGTTTCTTTCTCTCTGATTGTGGAATAAAAGTATGAACATGTGTTTATAAGTCACACTTGTGTTTGAATCCTGCAGCTTATCACACATTTGATTTCCATGTGTGACGACTGCAAGTGTCCAGAGTGAGGACAGACTGAGGGACCCACTGCTGCACATCATCTGTGAGGCTTTGCACCCCTGATGATCCACCAGGACAAACTCAGCAGTGTGTGAGGAAGAGGAGGAGGAAGAGCCAGCAGCAGCTGACAGATGGAGAGAATAGACAGACTGTTCCCTGTTTGTGAAGGACTGCTAGGAAAGTTTAACATAACTGTCTGTCCTGAATCAGTCTTATTAGGTAATGTTCAAATAATGTGATCATCCCAGTGTTTCCAGTGTGGGAGAAAGTACTCAGGGCCTTCAAGCTACACACTATGAAAGGCAGCAACAAGTTTAATGTTCAGAAACCTAAAGTCTGTATCAGCAGCAGAATGGAGCTAAAATAAATGTTTGTTTCAGTTCTATGAAGCTTTGAGTATTTTGGATCAGTAGCTGCTGTGTTTGTTGCATCATATTACTGTAACTGTTTATATGCTTTATATATTCTGAGCTACGTTGATCTATAGTGTTACATCATATTCTATAAGGATGTTATGTGTTTGTATACGTTCTGCCCAGTTTGACCCATTTAGCAGACGTCAGCCTGTTTAAGGCTCTGATATCTATTCTGTGTGACTTAAAGCAGTTATGACATGGTCTGATTTTCTCACCCAATAAAGGAATATTTCATATATCAGTCTACTCTTCATTCTATCAGACCAACTATCATGAACAATATTAACTATTTGTTATTTACTAGCTAATCTTATATGACTGTTCAGTACAGATATGAAGCTTCATTTCTGTCAACCACACGTTTCCAGCTATCATGGTTGCTAGGCAACCTGGGCATCGCGACGGAGACTAGACCGTCCCATTTCACAAGCCTCGCACTTCCGGCCTTAGCGGTCTTTGAGTACGCGGCCCTTGAGGACCGTTGAGGCTGCGTACTTTAAGGCTGCAGACCCTGAATTGGGATACAGCCATAGTGTGTGTTTGCCTCTGTTCCTCGTCGCGTCGTCTGTGTTCATCCTCTGTGTCACCCTGCGTGCTCTCCCTGCTGTCCTCCTTTGTTCAGGTTTGCTACTCTTTGGTTTAGTTTCTCTCAGTTTAGTTCATCCATAGTTCTGTTTTGCCATCCCCACTTTATGTTCGGTATTCTTAATAAATCACCCTCACATCTGAATAAGTGCTGCATTCGAGTCCTCCTTCCACACATCACACGGCTGCTGCCCCAGTTGTGACACCAAGATCACACAAACTAGATTTAGCGAAGGTGCTTAAATATCTAAGGCACTGTTTGATACTCAGGGTGACACTAGCAATGATGAGTTTCATTTTGTCAGAGTTTAAGTGCAGACAACTAGCATTTAACCCAGATGGCCTTGATGGCAGTCAAATAGATATGTAGATCTAGTTAGGTCTGAAAGCCATGTGCATACCAATACAATAAGGCAGCACCATAACTTTCTGAAAGGAGTTTCATTTCCTGTCAGATTTTCAAAAATGTACATCAATTGTAGATTAATACAGCAGAGACATCTGCACACAGAAAGGTTCAGAATGTAAGTAAAAACAAAACAAAAACACAATTTAATGACAGAGCAGAAACAGCAGCAAAGCCAAGGCCAAACACACGCACCAGCTTACCTGGATGTCAGTCAGGATAGTTCATAGTAAAAGTTGCTGACTACACATTTTAATCAGAAACTGTTGATGTTTGAAAATTTTAATTGTATATTTACAATATCAAACCTCTTTACCAAAAATACTTTGAAATGACAAACTATTTGTGTTGGTTTGTGTGTATATGTCTCCAGTGGAGTGGGAGCTAATGCACTCTGTGAATTGTCTTCTTTGAAGCTCCTCCATGACAACCTTAAATTGCTTCACCCTCTTCGCAGCTTCAGTCTTGTTCTCTCACATCTGCTCTGTTAAAATCCATTATTCTCTCTTTTATTCTTGAACCCCTTCCTTTCTGTCTCATTTCTCCATTTTCCGCTCACCTCACTATTTGTCATTTCCAGATGCTGAATTTCAGGAACAGTGCATACCATTTGTTTAGGGATTACAGCCATTTTTACAGAAAGTGCTTTATTTCCAGATGCTCAAAGTAACTGGACAAACTATCATAATTTTACATTAATTAGAGTATGATGAAAAGGTTTACACAGGGTTTGGGGGTGGCTGGAGCTCAGGAGGTAGAGCAGATCATCTGCTAATCGGAAGCTTGATGGCTCGATCCCTGGCTGCTCCAGTCTACATGCCAAATATCCTTGGGCAAGATACTAATCCCTAGTGGCTCTCCAATACATCCATTAGAGTGACTGGTAGATAGAAAAAGCATTAAAAAAAGTTCTTGCTTGAATGGGTGAATGAGGTCATGTAAAGAGTAGAAAAGCCAGTATATACAAACCAGACCATATTATATTATACATTCTTTACAAATAAAGTGTAATAATTTCCACCCTGTTTTAGTCTAATTTAATTTGAATGACTCTGAATTGTACAGTAGACCCGTGGTTCTCAAACTTTTCACAATGAGTAAAACCTCATAAAATATATGGCTCTTGAAGTAGCACCCTTATGACCCACATTAAAGTACAGTAGTATAGGCCTATTTAACACCACATACAGTTTACACAAGAAAATTTTATTTCTATTATGAATGTTATTTATTTTAACTGTCATTAGCAGGATGTGACGAGTGATAATAATAACCACTGTACTGTATTAAAACATTCATGGGAAGTGGAATATCCGGTCTTTAAGTGATGACCTGATGAATCCTGCTTCCAGGTTCAAACTACCCTGGATTTATTAAGGCTGTTGTGTTTTTAACATGTTTTAATGTTTTGTATCTTGTTCTATTTAATCTGAACCAGCCCCTAAAAACAGTCAGTGATCACTTTTGGCCTCTCTCGGTTTTTAACATCACTGTTCATTTTAAAGCTCAGTTTTTAAAACCTTCCAATGTAACTACAGCCCAGCCCGTGCAGCAGTATAATAGTGACTAACCTCGTGTTGTGGATGGATTATCTCAGTTGTTCTCCTGACTGAAGTTTGGTCCGTTTACAGCATCCTGCCATGCGATTGCATTTGTCTCTAACCATTGGGAATGCTCACGTTAACTTTTATCCAGTGGGAAAAAGTTAGCGTTCATCCTCCAGCTTCACTGTGTTTATGTTATGCTAACATAACTGTGTCGCTACCCACCACGTAGCACAGCGGTCTCCAACCTTGTTTGCACCACCGGTTTAATGTAAGACAATATTTTCACGGACCGGCGTTTAAGGTGTTACTGGTAAAATACAACAAAATAAAATGATGCGACCAAGACAAAAAACTGTGGTATTTTGTAAATATAAGAATAAACGCGAATTCACTGTGTAATTGTGTAACTTTATTAGCAGCGTCCTCCTGAAATGCGCCAACAACATTGAGAGTAACATCCTTCTCTCTGCCCCTTAATGCTCTCTGGTTGGTATGGTAACAAGTAAATATTTCTTTCAAAATAAGACACACAACTACAACATGGGAAAAGACCGTCAGCGTCTCTACCACCTCAGACGCTTGAGAGACTTCCAACTGCCCTCCAAGGTGCTCAGGAACTTTTACTCGTGCACCATAGAGAGCATCCTGGCGGGAAAACATCTTAACCTGGTTCGGGAACAGCACCATGCAGGACAGACGAGCTCTACAGAGGGTTGTGTGTGTACTTGTACAGCTGCTGTTATTGTGTATATATTTATTTAGATTTCTTCATACATTCTTATATAGTTCTATATTGTGTATTTTGTTGTACAGTTATTTTATTTTCAACTTTAATTTATATATTTTATCTTATTCTTCCCAGTTAAATTTACCCTTCATTCTAATTTGTGTTGTACAGTTATTTCATTCTTAACCTTAATTTATATTTTATTCCTTCCTAGTTAAATTTATACTTTTTAATTTTTCATATTTATTTCCTATCTTATTCATAGCCTTTTCCCTTTTTGTTTTCTTTAGGTCACGAGCAGTTGTCCAAGCATTTCACTGCATATCGTACTGTGTATGACTGTGTACGTGACAAATAAAATTTGAATTTGAATTTGAATTTGAAGACCCAGGGAAACCGAGTTAACCATAAACCACTTGCCTATGATAGTAAACAGTAGACAGACAGTAGACACTGATGTGGTTCGTTGACTCTTTTAGACTGTGTTCAGCACAATATTAATTAGCCATTAATTGGATGAGCTTTTTTGTTGATTTGTCTCCTATTCCCAATGTATGACAAATTATAATGACTGTTTGTTAGCAGCTTGCATACTATGTTATGCTAAAATCAGACGATAGCATTCTGTTGTATTCTAGTTGATTTGGGAAAAAAGAAAATTCCTTACACTATTAGGCTACATTATTTAGGAAAGTTACTTACTGTACTGTATCTTACTCTAATTACAGAGTAATGTATGACTTCCAAACACTGATGGTGTGGTAGCCTATTCAATAAAATGCTTGTTATACATATGTTACGCCCCAGTCTAGGGGTACAGGAACGTAGCATAAGAGCTAAAAAAGGAAGTGACCCCGCCCTGGTCCCCAAAACCATACACAGAGAAACCAATTTCTTAGTGAACGCTGGTTTATTTGTCTACACTGAAAATGAAGCTCCGGGGTGAACAAAGGTCAAAATAACAAACAAAACAAGCTAAGTCAGGAGAAGAGGTGCTATCTAAAACCCTATGTGAAACAGAAACCAAACAAAAGACAAACGTCACACCTAACTCTACTGAAATAAACAGGAGAAAACAGTACAAAGAAAAATAATAAGTTAGCTCACCCCTTCTGTTTCAGTGTCTAGTTACAATGTGCTATTTACAAGTGAAAACTAATGCACACACTATATACAAATCTCGGTAAGTCACGAGAATCACAAACACGAATGTCACAGGTTTTGGAAGCCAGGGTCAGGTCTGCTGCTGCTATCAGTGGCTGCCACAGCACAGCTGCTGGTGAGGGATTTTGAAAAGGGCCACATGATCAGGGACCAATCAGCCACTGCCAGCTCTCCAATCGGGAAGGACCTGTGGAGTTTTAAAGACAGAGCACAACAAAAGTACACAGCCGGCCCAGGGCCGTAACAACATATAATTCTAAACATTTGATAAATTGGGCAAATTATATTCTTGTTGTAATTATGAAAATGATGCAGGCATGTATCAGAGTTTTATATTGGTTTTCTCTTCAGGGGCACTTCTGAAATATTTTGGAGCACCCTCTGCAACTGCCACTGCCCAAGATGAGCAGCCATCCACCTTCTCAGCCACATATGTTGATCCTGAGGATGAAGACCCAATTGCGTCCACTTCAGGTGTGATTATGTGTAGCCTGAGTATCTGTGTGTGTTGCATAATAATTTGCAAAGACTGTTCCGCCACTATGATTGCTGTTTATTCTGAATAACTAACTAATGGAAATGTATGCTCATAGAAATGCTTCGAGCTAAACCCCCTGAGGACAAGCCCCTGCCTACGGACCCTGCAAACTGGCCTTCAGCTATCACTGACAGCATTCGAATACAGCTGGTTTGCAATGGACCAAGGAAGGTAGCATCTGACTTTGTTTTCCCCAGAAACGAGGGTGACGGAAGAAGTTGCCACCACCTATATTTTAAGAAAACACTAGTCAGCGGAGAAAAGATGCCTAGAAGTTGGCTAGTATATTCTGAGAAAAACAACAGTCTTTTCTGCTTCTGCTGCAAGCTGTTTTCTAAAAGAAACATGAATTTAACAAGTTCTGGACTGACAAATTGGAAGCATGCCAGCTCTTATCTCACCTCACATGACAATAGTCCTGAACACCATAACTCCATGAAAACATGGAAAGAACTGATAGTGAGGATTAAAAAAGGTGAAACAATTGACAAACAAGAGATGGCACTTCAGCAGAAAATAAGATGGAGAGCAGTGCTGGCTCGTCTTATTGCTATCATTCACTCTCTCGCAATTAGAAATTTAGCACTAAAGGAACACACAGAAACACTGTTTTCTCCATCAAATGGCAATTTTCTAAAAGAAGTTGAAATCGGGGGCGCTAGTGAGCACCGAATGGAGTAGACGTGTTTCTGTGGAGCTCCTCATACTCTCTTCACATTTTGGACTTTATTGTCCTATCCCTCACAATTCCTGGTTTCACTGAAGAATACTTGTTCCCTAACTCAAACAGGATGCCCAAATCAAAAGCTGAAAAAGCTAAAAAGCAGGAGAAGCCTCCGAACGGGATCGACACCCCTCCCCTTGAACCAGTCGACGAAGCTGAGCTAACCTCGGAGCCTGCTAAAGACGCGGAGAATGGTGATAAAAGTTTTTCCAAGGTTCTTTCTGAAATTCAGAAAATAAATATCACGATGACTGAAAGGTTTGACGGTCTTGAAGCGTCTCTGGCTACAGCACAGGCATCTTTGATGAGTATCTGCGGTCGGCTACAGGAGGTTGAAAACGCTAGCTCTGATCACGACGATTGTCTTTCTCTGGTTGAGAAAACATGTTTAAAATTGCAAGCGGATAACGAGGTGCTTCGTCTAAAAGTATTAGATCTGGAGGGTCGGTCCAGACGGCAGAATTTTAAAATTGTTGGTCTGCCCGAAAAAATTGAAAATGGACGTATGGTGGAATTTTTGTTTCTCCCAAAACTTTTGGGCGCGGACAATTTTGACAAGCCTTTGGACATTTGGACCTTTGGACCGAGCACACCGGTTGGGCGGTCGTACCCCCGGGGAAAGAGATCATCCCCGGGTAACTATAGCGTGGATTCATAGCTTCCAAGTGAGAGAGAAGATACTACAGCTTGCTCGGGAGCAGTTTCCCTTGAACTATAATGGCAAGGCGATTCACATCTTCCCTGATATCCCGACGGAGGTGGTGAAACAGCGGCAGGTCTTCCAGGGCGTGCGTAAACGCCTAATGGATGCTGGAGCTCGGTGTAGTTTCTACTATCCAGCGCGTTTACGAGTAACGCATGGCTCCATGGTCAAAGTGTTCTCCACGCCACGTGAGGCTGAGGAATTTTTGGGAACTATACAAGAAGGCAGTGACTAATTTACAATCTTTGACATCTCATTTGAAACTCATTGCATCGGGATGTATGTGACTATTTCATTTTTCTCTCAACTATGTTGGCATTGAGGGTAAATATAGTCAGAGGAGCTTGCAAAGAAAAGTGTCTGGACTTCTTTAAGTTGCTTGAAGACGTTTCACCTCTCATCCGAGAAGCTTCTTCAGTTCTAAGGTCAAATGGTGGAGAGTCCCAGATATAAACCTAGTGGGAGTTTCCCCCCACAGAGGGACAAAAGGACCCCCTGATGATCCTCGAATTGCCTGAGCCAAGGTGTGAAATTGGGTGTGGGTCCCAATCAGCCAGAGTTTCGGGTGTGTTCATTGTGACACCTGGCCCCACCTTATCATGCGAATTCCTGAGGTCAGATGGCCCAGGATGTGAGTGGGCGTTAAGGCGTCTGGGAAGGGATCTCAAAACTGGATTATAGATGGCAGAGAGTTGGTGTCGTAAACCCCGCCTCTGTTCAAAGATGGTCGCTCACAGTGGACATAGATGCTTCTTTCACTCCTCTTTCAAACCATCTGTCCTCTCTGTCCAAAATGTGAACATTGGCATCCTCGAAAGAGTGACCTTTGACCTTTAGATGCAGATGGACAGCTGAGTCTTGACCTTAGAACTGAAGAAGCTTCTCGGATGAGAGGTGAAACGTCTTTGGGCGTTAAGGCGTCTGGGAAGGGATCTCAAAACTGGATTGTGATAATTCTGGAGTGCAGAATTATTAGGCAAATGAGTATTTTGTCCACATCATCCTCTTCATGCCTGTTGTCTTACTCCAAGCTGTATAAGCTCGAAAGCCTACTACCAATTAAGCATATTAGGTGATGTGCATCTCTGTAATGAGAAGGGGTGTGGTCTAATGACATCAACACCCTATATCAGGTGTGCATAATTATTAGGCAACGTCCTTTCCTTTGGCAAAATGGGTCAAAAGAAGGACTTGACAGGCTCAGAAAAGTCAAAAATAGTGAGATATCTTGCAGAGGGATGCAGCAGTCTCAAAATTGCAAAGCTTCTGAAGCGTGATCATCGAACAATCAAGCGTTTCATTCAAAATAGTCAACAGGGTCGCAAGAAGCGTGTGGAAAAACCAAGGCGCCAAATAACTGCCCATGAACTGAGAAAAGTCAAGCGTGCAGCTGCCAAGATGCCACTTGCCACCAGTTTGGCCATATTTCAGAGCTGCAACATCACTGGAGTGCCCAAAAGCACAAGGTGTGCAATACTCAGAGACATGGCCAAGGTAAGAAAGGCTGAAAGACGACCACCACTGAACAAGACACACAAGCTGAAACGTCAAGACTGGGCCAAGAAATATCTCAAGACTGGTTTTTCTAAGGTTTTATGGACTGATGAAATGAGAGTGAGTCTTGATGGGCCAGATGGATGGGCCCGTGGCTGGATTGGTAAAGGGCAGAGAGCTCCAGTCCCACTCAGACGCCAGCAAGGTGGAGGTGGAGTACTGGTTTGGGCTGGTATCATCAAAGATGAGCTTGTGGGGCCTTTTCGGGTTGAGGATGGAGTCAAGCTCAACTCCCAGTCCTACTGCCAGTTTCTGGAAGACACCTTCTTCAAGCAGTGGTACAGGAAGAAGTCTGCATCCTTCAAGAAAAACATGATTTTCATGCAGGACAATGCTCCATCACACGCGTCCAAGTACTCCACAGCATGGCTGCAAGAAAGGGTATAAAAGAAGGAAAACTAATGACATGGCCTCCTTGTTCACCTGATCTGAACCCCATTGAGAACCTGTGGTCCATCATCAAATGTGAGATTTACAAGGAGGGAAAACAGTACACCTCTCTGAACAGTGTCTGGGAGGCTGTGGTTGCTGCTGCACGCAATGTTGATGGTGAACAGATCAAAACACTGACAGAATCCATGGATGGCAGGCTTTTGAGTGTCCTTGCAAAGAAAGGTGGCTATATTGGTCGCTGATTTGTTTTTGTTTTGTTTTTGAATGTCAGAAATGTATATTTGTGAATGTGGAGATGTTATATTGGTGTCACTGGTAAAAATAAATAATTGAAATGGGTATATATTTGTTTTTTGTTAAGTTGCCTAATAATTATGCACAGTAATAGTCACCTGCACACACAGATATCCCCCTAAAATAGCTAAAACTAAAAACTACTTCCAAAAACATTCAGCTTTGATATTAATGAGTTTTTTGGGTTCATTGAAAACATGGTTGTTGTTCAATAATAACATTATTCCTCAAAAATACAACTTGCCTAATAATTCTGCACTCCCTGTATTGTTTGACTTTTTGTTATTATTTCAGCCATAACACATCCCATCCCATTTCATATTTCAAATTACGTATAGTCCACAATTTGACACTGATAACACGACAGTATACACAAAACCACACCAATATTGTGACCCATCTCTTAGTCTTGTTTGTCAGTCTGCCCCAGGGCAGCTGTGGCTACAACTGTAGCTTGCCTCCACCAGTGTGTGAATGTGTGTGTGAATGGGTGGATGACTGGGTGTGTAAAGCGCTTAGGGGTCCCTAGAGGGGACTAGTAAAAGCGCTATACAAATACAGGCCATTTACCATTTGTTTATCGTGTAAAGGCCACAACCTCTCATTAACCATGCTGTTTTGTTTATCATTTAACCAGGTTTCAGAAATGTCAACAATAAAAACGTTTATGTTGTATCATAACAAACAGTCTTGGATTTGAGTAAAACTTCTGCTATCAAAATGGATTATCGAGGATGTCTGGTCAGGAGTTATTTGTTTAGTTGATCCTATGTTAACTATCCAAACAAATGATTTATATTGTGATAAGGTATTTTCAGGATCAATGTTACATTCAGCATGCTGTCTGTACACAGAGTATTCAAATACTTTTAAACAGTTCCTGATGTGAAGGTTTTGAATGCAGTCAATATTTTTCATCTCAGTATACTTTAATATGATGGACGTGTGAAAATAAAAAGTCAAAACAAGTTATACAGCTTCTGGTTTAATCACGGTTATAGAGTAAAACATGTAAGTTATACAGATTTATAGTGTCTGGTTACCTCCATCCATCTTATCACTTAATCAACAATCTAAATCAACTAATTATTTAGCCATGATGACTTTGGCCGTTTCTAGTATCCCCTTTAATTTAATCTGTACTTTACAGTTTCTCATTGAACTTCCTTGTATTTGTTTCTTGAAATTTGAATTCCTCTTGAAGTATTTGTTGACAAATATTCAGTTGCTTGGTTTGCCTGAGCAAGTCAGTCGTGGCTTTTCTGTTCACAAAATGAATGATAAAAACTGGTGTTGCTTTGGTGTCTTTCCTCAAATGTGCATGGCAGTCTGAAATGACATTGCTGTCAATGGCAATATCTCTAGACTCAAAGAAGTAGAGTAGCTGTTGCTCCAGGGAGAGCATTTCACTCGGTGTGTCATCTTCAGCACGTCAGCTACCTGCTCCAGCTGTAGCCCTTCACACAGCTGTAGCTCATCTATTTTTGTATACTGTTCAAGTTTATTAACATGGCTTTCAAAGAAACTGATTTTCTTTTTCCAAGATTTTTTTGATTCGCACACTTCCCCCATTATTAATTCAGGCAGTTTAGTTTGATGTTTTGACACTTTCTTGATTTTTTCTGACATGAAGTTGAATGAACACTTATTCTCTTTTATTTCCTTGTATTTGTTGGCTTCTGTTTGTTTTCTCTGGTGGAATTTTAGACGAGAGTAGAACAGATTTACGTGGTAGGAAGTCTCCCTACATTGCCTTATTTTCAATCTGCCAGTCTAGTACACAGCCAGGTTCAGCTGGACAAACCCGATTACCTTACCTAAAAGAGTGGCTTGGTTGACTTCAGTCTTCAGTATATTGATAACATTTTTAGAATTATCTTGACACACCTGCAGACACAAACAGGATGTTTGGAAGATATTCTAGCAAATATTTTCTCATAAGGCTGTTTTACTAATATGACTGTCTTGAGACGGAAAAGATATCAGAGCAGTAAAGAGGCTGATTTGTTTGAAACATTCGTTTACCAGGACATAGATGTTAATAACACATGACATCCTTATTGAACATAATGTGGATTAACTTACCTTAAAATAGATAAAGGATACACAGCAGGGTGTCAAATATCCAAGTTGGGCCAGAATTGGCCACAATCCTGCACACAAGGCTGCAGTCCCAGCAGCAAGAGCTTCAAGAGGAGAAGGTATCGGCTAGAGAAGATCCTGCATGGGAGACCGTCCCTATGTCATTTTCATCAGCAGAGCGGGAGGACAGGACTTTCCTAGCAGCACCTTGGAACCCACAACACATGGCACAGATGCTGACCTGCTTGCAATAAAGAGGGACTTCCAGGTAGGACAGCAAAAGAGGGAGAAGGTTCTTTTGGCAGAACTCAGAGGACTGAGGAACTGATCAGCTGCACTCAAGGTCCCAGGTTAATGGAAGCCCTGCCCAAATACCACCTGAGGGGAACATGGCAGGTAAAACAGCAGGCCAAAGGAAAGCAACAGCTAGCAGCCCCGAACTTATACTGCCAACACCAGCATGCCAGTGAGTATACCAGGATCACTCAGTGGATATCCCCTCTTATTAGTCTCAAGAGGTGAGCAAGTGGCCCGATCAGCTGGTGTTAAAGTGGAGGCCAAAAGTGGGCCAAAAACACCACCCTACCAGATGGGGGAAGTTGCATTGTGAATACGTTACCAAAGCCTGGAGATGACTGGGATGGATGGGGAAAGAGCCCATTGCTATGAAACTCTAAAAGTTGCACTGTAAACAAAATTTGACATTTTGCCTGATATGAAGTTTCAGTCCAGTACCTGGTGGTGACCCAACTGAGACTTACTTTCATCTCAAGAGCCTTTACAAGTGCTAGATGCAGCCAAAGCAGCACACCAAGGAAGAGATTGGAGAGGCTATCATCTTGCAGGTGACCATTGTTGTGATCTGGCATTATATAAAAAAATTCAACTGAATTGATTTGAATTTGGCTACAGATAAGTTCCCAAGGTTTCAACTGGGTTCTTGCCTTTCTTTTCTTTTTTTCTTTTTCTTTTTTTTTAAGAATAGTTTATTTCAAACAAGAGAAAAAAAAGGTTCCTTCCTTAGTTAAGCTACTTCATACAGCTTTACTCTAAGGTACACCATATTGAACTAATCCAATGGAGGCCAGAAGATTGGAAGCCATTATTTATTAGTTTTCCCTGAGCCACAGTGATTTTGCAAAGACTGCAACTGGTCATTATTAATAACATGTTTGTTTCTATGTCACCCATGCACCATGCCTCGCTAATTTATTTACATGGTTTTTTATTTCACTCCCAGCACAGTATAACATACTCATGTTTACTTGGAGTGTTTACATAATTGCATTAAGCCTTAAAAACAAAAAGATAAAGCACTAAATATAACGTAATATTAGAATAAATGCATGTTTTCTTTATTGTTTGAAACACTGTCTGATCAATTCTTTCTTTTGCAAATGACATTATCATTTGTATTGGCTATAATGTAAAGGACATGAAAAATAAAATGCTCATTAAAATTTCGATTCTGAAGTTTTGATGTTCTGTCATTTCCTGTTTAATCTGGGAACTACTTACCTTATTTTATTCCTGTCAGCTTTACTTCCACACTTTGTTCTATTTCCGAAGGTTTTCTGCCACAAGTCTAATCAGACAATCCTCGCTTCAGTATATATTCAACCCTTTGACCTTCTTCCAGCTGCCAATACTTATTTTCCACCCTGATTTACGAATAAATTCTTTACAAATCCTACCATGTGAATTCATGGATTTTTTTTTCACATTCTGTCTCTCACAGTTGAAGTGTACCTCTGGTGCAAATTACTGACCTCTGTCATCATTTTAGGTGGGGGAACTTGCACAATCGATGGCTGACTAAATACTTTTTTGCCCCACTGTATACAGTGTGAGGCAGAGAGTGTCACAGGTAGATAGGGTGGAAGCCATCAAGAAATGCCTTCAGCCTCCCTCCAAAAAGAAGGTACGGTCCTTTCTAGAACTGGTCAGCTGGTACAGAACATTTGTGCCCTATGATTGCAGCCCTTCTAAGATGGACAAGGGAATATCAAACCCTTCAAAACCCTGAAAGCCTAACTGTACCTCTCTAGTCCTTAGGAGCCCTGACTTCAGCAGATGATTTCTGGTGCAAGTATATGCCTCTGCAGTCAACCACGGCCCAAGGAGACCCTGGAAAAGCACATCCAGTCCTATATCTGAGCTGGAATCTACTGCCATGTGAAACAAGGTATTCCATTGTGGAGATGGAAGCCTTTGCCATTAAATGAGAACTGGAGAAATGTCAGTATTATTTGCTTAGATGGGAGTTTGATCTGGAAACTGACCACGGAGCGCTCACTTGAATCTCTTCCATGAAGGATCACAGCAGCTGCTCACTGCAGCATTTTAGGTTCAACATCCTTGTAACCAGCTGGTTCAGTTATATGTAAATGGTTATACAAACATGTTTCTGCTGCCTGAGGTATTCACTTAGCACATTGTCCTGATGTACTCAGGGATCCTGGGTAGTCGTTCTGACCCTCACCACTCCTCGGCCTCCTTCCTTTCACTTAGTGTAGAGTCTCAGGGTGCTGGACCTGGGGTAATGCCCTTCATGCATGGTAATGAGCTTTCTTGTTTTTGGTGTATCTCCTCTCTGTCTCCTCCTTCGGCCAGCTTATTATCCCAGTAGGGTAAGCCCACCTGTCCCTGCCATTTCTCTGTTTCTCGCTTTGCTTTTGTTTTCTCTCTCTCTCTGTGAGTTTGTGGTTTTGTGTCTGCTGCCAAGGACACCTTACCTTGCAGGGACAAGATCCTTACTGGATCTCAGCCCTCTTCTCCTGCAGACCTGAAGCAATCAGACTCACCTGTTTGCCATCTGCTGATGTGCTGGCCAGTACTGCAAGCAAACCTTCAGTCTGGTCATTGAATTAATTGTGGTAGTGAAACCATCTCTGATCAGTGAGTCTGTTTGCCTGTTTTTGCTTCAACGATTAGTTACCTGTCCTCTCTTCTGTGCAGATGTCCTGGCGTTCATCTCTGTGTGAGTTTTTAAGACAGGGATGAGGCTTGATTTCCTTGTATGTGATGAGAAGTGGTCTATTATGGTGATAGCGTCATGGTCTGCTTGTACCGAGAGCAAACCTTCAGACTTTGCTTGAGCGTTGGACGAATTGCTGTAGGAAAACCTCTTCTCATCTGTAAGTCTGCTTCCCTATTGTTTCTCTGAGGATTGCTCACCTGTCTTCTCTATTGCACAGAAGCCCTGGTGTGTATCTCTGGGACAGAGAAATTGTGTGTGAGAGATCTATGGAGAAGAGTTTGCTCCAGTGTGTGATCAGAGGCATTGGATTTTCACTATCAGACAGCTCGAACACTTCGTAAATACTTACCGTATTTTCACGACCATAAGGCGCACTTAAAAGTCTTAGATTTTCTTCAAAAAGTACGGTGCGCCCTAAAGCGCAGTGCGCCCTGTGTGTTGTAAGGAGGACGTAGTAGAGAACACCATGAGAATGCTAAAGGGTGAAGTGTGGGCGTTGATTGTATATACCGGACAATCGCACATACCTGTCTTTTTTTTTTTTTTTGCCTGTCCCGTTTGGCTCTTATGCCATCAGAATTGTTGTCTAAAGGCAAAGAAAGATGCCCAACGGATTTACTTTACCAAACTGACCATCCCAGCCTTGCCGTAATGGTCCATTTGATTCACCTTTTATTGTTTATTTTATTTTCACTTACTGAATACGGGACAGACTTGACTGGGGGAAAGAAGGGGAGAAAGAAAGAGAAACAGCTGAGAAGAGGGACGGGGGAGAAGGGCAAAAGACAAAAACCAACAGAACGGGCAGAGAAAAAAAATGCATATATCAATCACCTGGATCACCTGCTGAGAAAGAAAAAAGAAAACAAGCAGAAGAGAACAAGAGTAATAGAATAAACAACATCACAATGATATATGGGAATATGACAGTAAATACTAAACATTAAACATTATTGTGCAGCACATAAGATCAACAGAACACAGTGTGCTTTGAGGTAGGAGCCAAAAAGGGTGTAGTTTGTGGGTGTGATCGCCCGTGTGTACACCTGTGAGCATGGACGCGCTTGTTTTTTTAAAAGGTTCCTTCATGTAATGATCTGCTAGAGGGTGTGGGGGGGCCACAGCCCCGTCCTCCAGGGCATGAAGCAGGTATGGAGGAGATCAAAACTCCAGACATCCAGAGGCCCCCAGAACACAAGAGACCAAGGAAGACCAACAGAGGGGCAGCCGCGCCACTGTCCCAGAAAGAGCTGAGGAGAGTCCCAGATGAGGGCTCACTCAGCAGCCGCGGAGCAGAAGCCAGGGGGGGTTGCAGTGACGCGCCCGTGAGCTCCGCCGGCAGCCAGCCGTGCCTGAGTGACCGAGCCCCAGGCCGAGAGGCCGGGGGCACCCCACCTCCGAAGTGGCCCGAGCGAGCCCCAGGCTCCAGGCCCCGATAAGCGGCCACCAAGGAGTGAGCCGGTGTGTACCTGGACGCCCATCCCCGGACACAAAGAACCACCAACGCACCGATGTCTGAGGGAGTCCGCCACTGGCAAGGCAAGTGGTGGTAGGGGGAGATAGGCCTCCAAACCTTGGAGGGCCTGAGATGTCCCCAGAGAGGTGGCGCCTGACACCCAACCTGACATATAGACACAGACATACAGGCACACACAGATACAAACATCCATTCCCACCCTCATGCTCTCATATGCACTTACTCCACACTCAACCAACGTGGAGACAGACATAAAGAGACGCTGTACACACGATCACACTCCCCAAGCGTACTCTACAAACCGGGTCTAGGTACCCTTGCCCCTGGAGGGGGGAACTGCACCCAGACCCAGGTGGTGTTACCCTTTTCCCTGCGGTGGGGGGAGGCAGACCGCCCCGACTCCGCAGCAGCAGGGAGGCCCCACACTCCAGACCGCAGTCGGACGGGGCAACTCCTCCTCCTAGCCCCCCCGTTCCAGCAGGTCGCAGAGAATGGGGGTGAGAGAAGACTCCAAACCTCCCTCCACCCACTCATTGTAGTGTTGATGCATGTGTGTTCTAAGGTGCATTTAAAACCCAGGAGGGCATGGAGCTACCTGCCAAGGAGCAGCAGGTAAGCGCATGGTCCCTCCTGCTAGCCCTCAATGTCTATGTGTATTTAAAATTGAGAGGTGGGCAACGACGCCAGGGGTGGGGTGTACACCCTGATGGTACTTTGGATTCTGTGTATCGTGCCCACCCCCAAGATCCTATATGTATGTGTAATGAGAGTGTGAGTAATGTGAATGTCTAAGTTGTGGGATAAAATTGAGGCAGAGGCAGCCAGAAGGGGACGGGGGGGGGGGGGGGGGGGTAGCCTCCTCTGCACCCTGGTGACATACCCCTACTCCAAGGTCCTGCATGTGTGGGTGGTTGTGGTGGAGCGGGAAGAGGGAGGCAGCTGGAGATGGGGAGGGAAGGAAGGGAGGGGCAAGTGACCCCTCCCTGGAGCCAGCTCCCCCGCTGACCCCAGTAGGCACCCCCATACTCCGCGACCCGCCAGGGAAAGGGGGCCCAGGCCCATCCAGACCGGGGCCCAGTGCAGCAGCGCCTCCCGGCCCCACAGAGCCCGGGACAGTCCACCCAACCCCACCACAGAGAAAACTGCACCCACCCCACCATCCACTCATCTTCCAGACTACATAAGACAATAAACACCCAGGCTGAGATCTTCCTCCACCTCTCCTGTATCTCCCCCTCCTGCAGAGGGAGCTCCTGAGGAGAGGAAAGCTCCTGCAAGATGTGACAATCTCCCCCACCAGTTGAAGAGCCCCCCAGGTGGCTCGACGCACCGGCGGCACCCTGCTCCAGGGCTGGGCCCCCATGCACCCACCCGCCCACAACCCCGGCAACACACCAACCAGGACCCAAGCCCCCGAGGCCCGGTCCGGGTCCCAGCCCAGAGACGGAGCGCCCCCACAACCTCACGCCCATCCCGGACCCACCCAGGGGCAGCCAGGCTACCAGGTCAGTAACCCACGTCCGTCAGCACAGACCCTCCCCTAGTCCCGCTGCGTGCAGCCGCGAGGAAACAGTCACCTGAGAGCCAACAGAGCCCCTAACCGGACATGACCGCTACCCCGGGTTGAGCCCCCCAAGGAAGATGTCTCCGGGGAACCCCCCGACGCCCTAAGCCTGTCCCTACCCCCACACCAACCACAACAGTGAAGGCGGGACCAAACTATGACCCCCCACCCCCACTAGGTGATGGAGCTGATCAAAGGAGCCCAGAGCAATTGATCTGATGTGGTGGCAGAGGCTGTATCAAGACTAATGTAATCTAATAGATAATTTCTATATTGGTTAGAATTAAGATTATTTTTATTTTTCCAGTTCATGAGGACTGTTTTCTTGGCTATGCATAGGGCAGTGAAAACCATATGGGCGATATTCTTTTCTGAAGTGACATTATCTAAGCTGCCCAACAAACACACTAAGGGGGAGGTTGGAATGTTACATTTCAGACACTTCGATAAGTCTTCACATATCTCGCGCCAAAACTTCTGAACTGGTGGACAGAACCAAAGAGCGTGGATATAATTGTCCGGTGAATTGGTTTGGCAGTGTGAGCAGTTGTTGGTAGACGTAAAGCCCATCTTGAACATCCGATGACCTGTATAGTGCACTCTATGTAATATTTTGTATTGAATTAATTGAAGACTGGGATTTCTAATTAGATGAAAGGTTTTTAAGCAAATCTGAGACCAGAAGTTTAGGTCTAAGTTAACTGATAAATCCGCTTCCCATTTTGCAATAGGAAGTGATATTGATTCATCTGTTTTAGAAAGCATTCTGTATATTTTGGATAGTAATTTGGGGGTTTTAAGAGTAAGAAATTGAACCACACTTGGTGGTGTTTGTAGTTCAACTTGACCCGGTTTAAATTTCTTTTTTACTATGGATTTAATTTGTTGATATTCTAAAAATCTTTTCTTGTTGATCCCATATTGTGTAACTAGTCCGTCAAATGAAATAAATTCTGTTCCTTCTAGTATATGTTCTAAATATTTGATTCCTTTACCACTCCAATCTGAAAAGTTTATCATATTATTGTTTTGTAATATGTCAGGGTTGTTCCAGATAGGTGTACGTTTGCATGGGATTAATGAAGACGCCGTCAATTTTAGAAACTCCCACCATGCTGTCAGAGACGAGCTGATGTTGATGCTTTTGAAGCATTCATGTCGTTGGATGTTTGAGCTGATAAATGGTAGGTCTGAGATCTCTAGATTATTGCAGAGTGCTTGTTCTACATCTAGCCAAGGTTCATCTAAGAGGGTGTGTTTTAGCCATCCTGAGATAAACTGAAGCCTGTTGGCTAAGAAGTAGTGCTGAAAGTTAGGCAGTTCTAGTCCTCCTTTATCCTTGGTCTTTTGTAGTGTTTTTAAGCTTATACGTGGGGGTTTATTTTTCCAAAGGAATTTGGACATACATGAATCTAGAGATCTGAACCAATCTTGTGGCGGTTTAGTTGGGATCATTGAGAATAAATAATTTATTTTTGGTAAGACCATCATTTTTATAGCGGCAACCCTTCCCATGAGTGATATGGGTAGACATTTCCATCTAGCCAGATCATCTTCTACCTTCTTTAAAAGTGGGATATGGTTTAATTTAGTTAGATCTGCAAGCTTGGGAGAAACATTAATACCTAAATATTTTATATTTCCCGATTGCAGTGGTGTAGAAGAGGAATTATGGAAGGAGCAATTAATCGGTAGGACTGTAGATTTTGACCAGTTAATTGAGTAATCTGATATTCTTGCAAAAGAGTTTATCAATTCAATCACCCCAGAGATATTGGTTTGTGAATTTTGGAGAAAGAGTAACACATCATCCGCATAAAGGCTGATTTTATGTTCCACGTTCTTGCATTTTATGCCCTTAATTACTGAATTCTGTCTAATTGCTGCTGCTAGTGGTTCAATAAAAATTGCAAACAGTGAAGGGGAGAGTGGGCATCCCTGCCTGGTGCCCCTCAAGAGACAGAAGCTGGAGGATGTCTGGTCATTTGTTCTAACACAAGCTGTTGGGGAGTTATATAATATTTTTAACCAGTTTATGAAAGAGGATCCAAAACCAATTTTGTGTAAAGTTGCAAATAGAAATTTCCAGTTAACTCTGTCAAATGCTTTTTCTGCGTCTAAAGAGAATATTGTAGTTTCTAGGTTTTTACTGTATGAGTAGTCTATCAAATTAAGTAATCTACGTGTATTTGTTGATGAGTGCCTACCTTTTATGAAACCAGTTTGGTCAGGATGAATTAAGAGGGGGGTTATTTTCTCTAATCTCTTTGAGAGAGCTTTGCAGATTATTTTAAGGTCTACATTTATAAGGGATATTGGACGATAGCTTGAGGGATATACAGGGTCTTTGCCTGGTTTTAGCAGGAGATTAATGTTTGCAGAATTCATATTTGATGGAAGTCTGCCCTTTTCTTTAATTTCCAACAACGTTCTGTAGAAAACTGGTGCTAGAATCGACCAGAATTCTTTGTAGAATTCTGCAGGAAAGCCATCTGGACCTGGAGCCTTATTATTGAGCATACTTATCAGGGCTTCCTGGAGTTCACCTGGTGTCAGTGGTGAATCCAGTGCCATTGCTTGAGTGTCCAATAATTTTGGAAGAGTTATGTTGTCCAAAAACTGATCAATTTCCTTTTTAGATGGGTTTATTTGTGGTGAATACAACGTTTTATAGAAATCCCTGAAAATGTTGTTTATTTGTATCGGATCATATATTGTGTTCCCAGATGAATCTTGAACAGCACATATAGTTGTTTTTTCTTTATTTATTTTTAGCTGGTTTGCTAGAAATTGACGGGATTTATTACCATGTTCATAATTTTGTAGGCGTAGTCTTTGTACTAAGAATTTTGTTTTTTTATCAATTATCTCATTTAATTCTAGTTTTGTTTTGCGTATTTTGTTCATTATTTCCTGATCTTGGTGGGACGCGTAGGCTTCTTCTAGTGATTTGATGGTTTTTTCTAATTCCTGAATATTTTTGTTTTCTTTTTTCTTTTTATGTGATGAGAAAGAAATTATTTTACCTCTCATCACAGCTTTCCCTGCTTCCCATAGAACAGAAGCAGATATTTCGGGAGTGTCATTATAGTCCAAATATGAAGTCCACTCTTTTTTAAAATATTTAATAAAGTCTTCATCTTTAAGTAGTGATGTATTAAATCTCCAGTTTTTTCTTGGTGTAGTATTATTCTTGTGCATTAGTGTTAAAGATACAGGACCATGATCGCTGACAGCTATAGGGTGAATCTCAGTGTCTGAAATGTCGTTCAGCAGTGAGCTGCTGACCAAAAAATAATCCAGACGAGAGTAAGAGTGATGGACATGTGAGAAAAAAGTATATTCCTTACTGGTGGGGTGAAGGGAGCGCCATGCATCGCAAAGACCAAAGTCGCTCATATACTGTTTGATTATATTTGTGGACTGCCAATTACGCTGAGTTCCCGCTGTATTGAGCCTATCCATGTCTTCATTTAGTCCAAGGTTGAGGTCGCCTCCAAGAACAAGTGTGCCATCTAAGTGTTCAGAGAGTGCACTGAAAAAACCGTGAAAGAATGAGGGATCATCAACATCTGGACCATATACACTTGCAATACATAGCTTTTTATCAAGTATAGATAGTTTAATGATTAAGAATCTGCCCTCTGGATCTATAACTGTATCGAGTACTGTGAAATTAATATTTTTATGTATTAAAATTGCTGCTCCCCTTTGTCTAGAATTATAACAAGCTGAGAACACATTAGGAAACTCAGGTGTTTTAAGTTCATTCGAACCTCTAAGAGGTCTGTGGATCTCTTGTAAAAGGACAACATCTGCCTGTAGTTTTTTGAGTTGGTTAAATATTTTTAACCTCTTTACTCTGGAGCCAGCTCCATTTATATTCCATGTAATGAACCTCAGTGTACCCATAGATGTTTGTGTATAACTAGGGATGTATGCTGTGTGCGTCGCTTAGCCAGGTGGAGAGAATACGTCACTTGTTCATAAATAAAGAGAAGGAGAGAGAGAAAAAATGTGTGGCGAGATGCTCCCTGAGTCTGACTTTGTGTATGCATAATTACTAATATGAGTAGGCTTGGCTTAAGTGTGTGTGTGTATCTTATATGACTGTGTGCGCTGTCTGACTGATGTAAATGTGCTGCCGTTGAGCGCATGGTGCGAATGTGTCGAAATAAAGGATGTTTGTGGATGAGTGTCGAAGCAGGTGATCGAGGCAGTGAAAGGAATAAAGAAAGAAACCAAGGACAGGGGTGAGCAGCATAAAAGCAAGAGGGGGGGAAAGAGAGGGGGAAAGAAAAAAAACAAAACAAAACGTAAACATTCCAATTAAATCACTGACGGAGAGTGACGGTGTTAATTCTGCTATGAAATCACACTTTAAGATGCGATTTGATGCTGGTAAGTTAAACAGATGTTAATGCAAGTTAGTGTGAGTGGATAGGGAAATGGTGTAGCTGATTCTTATCTGGTGTGAGGTTAATACAGCCACGGAGTGATGTTGGGGTCGCGGTGGAGCTGTCCGTCCACGTACAGCCGGTCCACAGCCGTTCTAAAAGAACAGGTATGTGCATTATGTGGAACATCGTTGTTTTAACAACCCTGAAAATGGCAAAGAGACACGCTTATGAAGCACAGTTTAAACTGAAGGCCATCAGCTACGCGGAGGAACATGGAAATCGAGCAGCGGCGAGAGAATTTAAGATTAACAAATCGATGGTTCGCAAATGGAGGAAGCTAGAAAACGAGCTCCGGCAGGTCAAGAAAACGCAGCTGAGTTTCCGCGGACATAAGGCGAGGTGGCCCGAGTTGGAGGAAAGACTCGAGCGGTGGATCATCGAGCAAAGAACGAGCGGGAGAAGCGTTTCGACGGTCACCATTCGGCTAAAAGCAGTTTCACTAGCTGAAGAGATGAACATTGAACATTTCCAAGGAGGTCCGTCTTGGTGCTTTCGTTTTATGAAACGGTGCCATTTTTCCATCCGGACCAGGACTACGGTAGCGCAGCAACTTCCAGCGGATTATAAGGAAAAGCTGGCCATCTTCCGCTCCAACTGCAGCAAACACATCGGCGACAAAAACATCCAGCCCAGCCACATCACTAACATGGACGAGGTGCCGCTCACTTTTGACATCCCGGTGAGTCACACTGTGGAGAAGCAGGGGACCAGCACGGTAGCGATACGCACAACGGGGTATGAAAAGTCTTCTGTCACTGTTGTGCTTGGCTGCCATGCTAATGGACAGAAACTGCCGCCTATGGTGATTTTTAAGCGAAAGACTTTGCCTAAAGAGAAGTTTCCAGCAGGAATCATCATTAAGGCAAATGAAAAGGGCTGGATGGATGAGGAAATGATGAAAGAGTGGCTGAGGGAGGTGTATGCAAGGAGACCAGGTGGTTTTTTCCACGCATCACCATCGCTGTTGATCTGTGACTCTATGCGTGCCCATCTCACAGCCGATGTGAAAAAACAAGTGAAGCAAATGAACTGTGAGCTTGCTGTCATTCCGGGAGGCCTGACAAAGGAGCTCCAACCGCTGGACATCGGTGTGAACCGCCCGTTCAAAGTAAGGCTGCGAGCGGCCTGGGAGCGATGGATGACCGATGGAGACCACAGTTTCACCAAGAGTGGAAGGCAGCGCCGGGCGAGTTACGCCACAATTTGCCAATGGATTGTAGATGCTTGGGCTAACATGTCTGCTGGCACTGTTGTTCGAGCTTTCGCAAAAGCCGGCATCATTTCCGAGGAGCCGCACGGCACGGAAAGTGACTCTGACAGTGAAGAAAGTGAACCTGGCATGTTTGATGGAGATTTAGCGCAGCTGTTCAATTCAGACACAGAGGATGAGGACTTCGATGGGTTTGATTGATGATAAAAATGTGAGTACCAAACTTCGTTTTGCTCCTGCTTTATTTTTAAATACGCACACTTGTATGCTTGTGTGTTGTTGATGATGACGATTACTGGTAATAGAAATGTGAGTAAGGTACCGAACTCAGGTTTGCTCCCGCTTTATTTTTAAATACGCATACGGTACTTGTATGCGCCCTATAATCCAGTGCGCCTTATGTGTGTGTTAAATACAGTAATGGCACACATAACTGAGACTGCGCCTTTTAGTACAGTGCGTCTTATGGTCGTGAAAATACGGTATCATTTTACCATCATTATAAATTAACTGAATCAGATCTCCTGAGTCCTGTGCTTGAGTCCAGCCTGCACACTGGTTATGACAGAATGTCAGGTCAGAAAACTGACTTAACAGACTTAAATTCTGCTCAGCACTTCCTTCCTCAACAAGAAGCTCACCACCATAACTTGGAGGCTTCCTTGTCCTCAGGATGGTCTCAGATCTGCTTCCCTTCCAGTTCCCGTATCATTGTCATGAAAAACTACCTGGTCTTCCTACAGTGCCCTCTGCCTAACACAACCTGAAGTGTTCTGCAAGGATGTGGCTATATTGCTTCCTTCTCACTGGCTGTACAAGTGTGCTATTGACCTGTTGGGAATCTTTCTCCTTGGAGCAACACTTCCCAGCAGCAGGTTGTAGAGGCTATCAAAATCAGAACAGGAAGTGATGGAAAAGTACATCACTGACTCTTTGGCCTCAAGCATAATGTGTTCATTTTCTGCCCCTTTAGATTCGGGGTAATTTGCTAATAAGAAGGACAAAACCTTATGGCCCTGCATTGACTTCCATGTTTTAAATGAGATTACTGTTAAAAACAAATATTCTTTGCCTCGTCTCTCATCTGCTTTTGAGCTTTTGCACCACTATCTTAACCAAGATGGACCATCCAACGCTTATCATTTGGTTCTGTTAAATTAGGGAGATGAGTGGAAAATGCTTTTAACATTCACCTGGGCCATTTCAAGTACCTTTAGTGTCCTTGTGTCTCACCAGTGCCCCGGTTGTCCTCACAGCATTGATGAATATCCTCCTACTAAAACTAAGAGGGTCATCATCAAAGTCTGCAATCAAGAGATGCAAGAAATCAGTGGAAATAGAGTTTACAACAAGGTACAAACTGCACTTCCTGTACACGCAAGAACAGGAAGGCCAGATTAGACTATATAGAGTCTGTATAGCTCTGTAAAAATATCTTTGCACAGATCAAAGCAAGGTTAAAGCAAGAATACCCAATGTTTAGTGGGAGATTCTCTCATTCCTCCACATTCTACAACACATGAATAAAAGTTTACAATATGACCCCACTGAAGGCTTTGCAATGAACACATCTTAGTGAAATAGTGTGCTGTGATAGAAACCTGGCCAAGCCAGCAACACTGTGTGTGTGTGTGTGTGTGTGTGTGTGTGTGTGTGTGTGTGTGTGTGTGTGTGTGTCTTTCTGCATGTTTGTGCATATATTACCAGTGAAAGTCACGACCAATTCTGCCTCTAGAATGAAGCATACTGGAACTCAGCTGCAAACCAAGGCTTCCAACTGACTCAGTTATTTTATTACATGTCTTTTGCTCTCTGTTGTTTTCTTCTTTGTCACCGTTTCCTGTTATCTAACCAGCACCTTCCTCTACAACCTTCTCTGACCTTCTCCTCTTGTTTTCTTTACTTCATTTCACACATCCCCGCACCAAGGAAAAGCTCAAACTAATTCCTTATTTCCTCTACCCTATGGCACTGCCACTAACCTATTTTTTTTTTATCATTCAGCCATCCACTCTATGAAGCTCATCCCTCTAATGATTACAACTAGCTTGCTTTCTGCTTCTCTTCTTTTCTTTCTCCAGAATTGTAAAACAGCAGTTTCACAATTTGCTTCTGTTAGTCTCAGAGAGTGACGGGGCTGAAGGAGCAGCTATCAGCATCAAATTCTGCAGGTACCAGCACAGAAGCTGGTACCTGCTAGTAGTGTTGATACTTGATTAGCCATCATTATCAGAAACAACATAATCATGCTGGGTAATAAAGGCTCAGGGAAAATTACTCTCTGAGAAAAGGATAATTTTCCCTGAGGTACTGATAGCTAACATGATTCCCTAATTGATGCTAATGTTTTTGAGTCAAAGATAATTATATATAATAATCCAGGTGTTGTGTGTGTGGTAATGACTTACAGTCAACAGTGTGTTTATTTTCTGTTGGAGAAACATAATTCGAATGCAAGACATGCATGTGCACAATGAGAACTATCAGACTAGTGCACGAATGCTTTCTGCTTACTGCCCTTTAAAACTTTAGGCACTATCAGAGTTATAATTTAATGCAGAGAAAATATTTTGTGGTTGTGTGTCTCTGACGGCAGCCACAAAAACATTTGGACTTGGAAACTAAAAACAGCTATGCACCCAAGCAGCGATGATCCGTCGGTCGTCTCCATGAAGCCTGACATTTCCTGTGTGTTTTTGTGTCCTCTGTCTTCTCTCTCCCATTTCACAGTTTGTGTGTGTGTGTTTGGGCATGGACTGGTTTTGGTGCACTGGAGGTGGGCTGTTTCCTGCCTTCTGGTCTCCACACACATGGTGTGAATCACACACCTGCTCCTGGTGACCTCTTTGGATTATTTTATAAGGAAGCAGCAGGCAGTCAGTCTTTGTTGCATGAAAACCGTGAAGCTCAGCGCCAACGTTTGTTGAGTTTGGCACTTCTGGGGCAAAATGTCTCCATAGCACTATGAGATGTTCCTGCTAAATCCCAATGGCTTATCCCTGACACATCTTTTGAACTACAAGCATGATATCGACACATGCAGCTTCTAGGCTCTGAAAGCAAAGAGAAAAAAGAAGGAGAGAGAATTACAAAACATGAACTGTTGGAGACTGGGATAAATTACATTCAGTGGTTCATTGGACATGACAGGAGTAAAAGAGGAATGGAAGTGCATCATGGGAAGTCCTCCAGCAGCTTGATTGTTGAGAGAAGTGTAATAGAATGAGAGTCCCCCCAGTTTGCCTTTCAGGTGAAAGGTCATCCAGCTTTTTACCTTAAAAGTGATACAGGTGGCTAAATATCTGCATGTGCTTGTGGTAATAGTATATGATCTTTAATTCTTAATTCTTAAGTCTAATTAATAAGATGAATGCGATGTAGTTGTGAATCAGTATGGTCCCCAGATGAAATACGTGAGCAGCAAAGTTTCTTTTTAAAATTTATAGCGTTTGTTTAAACGTGTGATCAATAACTTTTGATCTCTCTCCAGGTCCCGGCATCACTAAAGTAGGGAGAGCATAACTGACCAAGTGGGAGCAGCTGTCCTCGCAGCCACCCTGGCATTGCCCCCTTAGTGCATCCCCCTCTGCAATGGAGCCACATCACACCTCTGTCACAGTAGTTTGAATAATGAAAGTGTCTTTGACCGACCTGTGTGTGTGAGACTGTTGCAGGGATGTGAACAGATAAGAAATGTGTCTCCAGCCTTTGTTACACATGATTCTGAATATCAGAAATTATATTAAGTATGCTGTCATTGGTAAACACAGAAAACTAAGTCTCATATAATGTTACTGATAGTTAATCATCAATTTCTTAACACAGGTCAGAAGATAATTAGGTTGGACTATTATTATCAACACAGAAAGCCTCTATGAATAAAAGCCTGTTTGGAATAATACGAGACTCTGAGATATGATGATGAAGACTGATTTCTGTTGGACCACAGGGAACAGCAACAGTCTAACCTAATAGTAAAAGACAATGAATGTTAAAGTATTATACCTTAAAAGAATTACTGATAGATCATGTCAAATCATTTTCTTCTACTTATCCTTATCAGGGTTACAGGGGGGCGGGGCCTATCCCAGCTACCATTGGGCGAGAGGCAGGGTACACCCTGGACAGGTTGCCAGTCTGTTACAGGACTACCACGGAAAGATAGACAACACTTCACACTCACATTCACATCTATGGACACTAGAATCAGAAATTAACCTAACCCCACTAATTGCAGGTTGCATGTCTTTGGATGGTGGGAGGAAGCCGGAGTCCCCAGAGAGAACCCATGCAAACATGGGGAGAACATGCAAACTCCACACAGGAAGGCTTTACTCCTTCAGATGGAGGAGTCGAACTCAGGGCCTTGCTGTGAGTCAACACTGCTAACCAGTATGCCACTGTGCTGCCCTATTTTCTGTCCACCAAGTAAATACTCGGCAAAAGTGAGAAGGAAAAACTCCCTTTGAACAAGAAGCACAACCTGGCAAGGAAGGCACAGCCGTCTGCTGTGACCAGTTGGGGGTGAGGGCAAGAAGACAGGGCAAAGACATGCTTTGGAAGAGAGTCAAAGATTAAAAACTCATTATTAAACACAAACTGAGTGAAAAAAGGTGAATGAAGAAGAAACACTCAGTGCATCATGGGAATCCCCCAGCAGCCTACGTCTATTGCAGCATAACTAAGGGAGGATTCAGGGTCACCTGGTCCAGCCCTAACTATATGCTTTAGCAAAAAGGAAAGTTTGAAGCCTGATCTTGAAAGTAGAGATAGTGTCTGTCTCCTGAATCCAAACTGGAAGCTGGTTCCACAGAAGAGGGGCCTGAAAACTGAAGGCTCTGCCTCCCATTCTACTTTTAAATACTCTAGGAACAACAAGTAGGCCTGCAGAGCGAGAGCGAAGTGCTCTAATAGGGTGATATGGTACTACAAGGTCATTAAGATAAGATGGGGCCTGATTATTTAAGACCTTGTATGTGAAGAGAAGGACTTTCAATACGATACTCCCGGACAGACTAATAGTTAAACTGCTGGAAATTGGACTTCCTTCCACCACCTGCCGCTGGATCAGAGACTTCCTCTCAGACCGTGTACAGAGAGTTAGAGTGGGGCCTCATCTTTCCTCAGCCCTCAGCCTCAGCACCGGCTCTCCACAAGGCTGTGTACTGAGTCCCCTACTGTACACTCTATACACACATGACTGTGTTAGTTCCCACCCAGACAACACAGTCATCAAGTTTGCAGATGATACCACCGTGGTGGGGCTCATCTCAGGGGGAGATGAGACTGTGTACAGAGCTGAAGTTCAGAGGCTGTCAGATTGGTGTGTAGATAACAACCTGGACCTCAATACCACCAAGACAAAAGAACTGGTAGTGTCAGGGCTCTGTGTGCGGGCAGGCGGAGAGGAGGATCCAAGCGCAGGACTCGAACACAGAATTGTGAATCAGAACCTTAGCTTTATTGAAAACCAAACGTGAAGTGACCACTGAAACCGGAGACCAGGAACACACAGGCATAATCTGAGGGTACGACGCGACACCGAGCATGGGAAAACACAGGGCTTAAATACACAGGGTAGTAATGAGGGAATGGGCCACAGAAGGGGGACACAGCTGGGGGAGATCAGGGCTAACGAGACGGGGGAAACAAAGCTGCACACACTAACATAAGACAGACTTTCACAATAAAACAGGAAACATGAATCACAACTCAGAGACACGGACTCAACACAGAGAGACAGAAAATGACACATGGAACTGAACTATACATGAAACCACAATTCCTAAAATATGGATAACAGAAACATGAAACTCTAATAATAATAATAATAATAATAATAATAATCACCACAACCACAAGAGAACAAGAAAACAATCCATGATGCAAAATTACACCAAAACATAATAAACTCAAAATACTGGGTCCAACGGACCCAGAACCGTAACAGGTAGTTGACTTCAGAAGGAGGAAGTCCGAGCTGCAGCCTGTCAGCATCAACGGGGAGTGCGTGGAAAGGGTCTCCAGTTTCAAGTTTCTGGGTGTGCACATAGACACAGACCTCCAATGGAGCTCTAACACCTCTGCGGTCTTAAAGAAGGCCCAACAGCGTCTCCACTTTCTGAGAATCCTCAGAAAAATGGACCTGAAGAAGGAGCTGCTGACCGTCTTCTACCGCTGCTCCATTGAAAGTGTGCTGACATATTGCATCGGTGTGTGGTTCTCCAGCTGCACCACAGCACACAGAAAGGCACTCCAGAGGGTCATCAACATGGCCCAAAAAATCATTGGACATCCTCTTCCCTCCCTGAAGGACCTGTACAGCACTCGCTGTCTCAAGAGGGCACGCAGCATCCTATGGGACTGCACACACCCAGGACACCGGGTGTTTAAGCTGCTGCCGTCTGGCAGGAGGTTCAGGCTGCTGAGGTCCCGAACAAATAGACTCAAGGACAGCTTTTACAACAGGGCAACAGCCCTGATCAAGGCAAATAGCTGACCTGACTGGATACCTCCCTGGACTTTTTTAGGGGGGAGGTAACAATGTTTAAAATGATAACAATAATATTTATATTTATAACAAGGTGCAATAATAATTAATGTGCAATAATAACAGTGTGCAATACACATACACTTATTCTTCTTTTTTATACTAAGTTAATATACTGTGTTGTGTTGTTTGTTGCGTTGTGATGTGTCGTATCGTGTCGTGTTATATGTAGTGCCGACGTAGGACAGTTTTCCAATTTCATTGTACTATTGTACTATGTATGACTGTGCAATGACAATAAAGAGTTATCTTATCTTAAAATTGATTTTGGATTTGAAAACGAGCTGATAAAGAGGATCCCGTGTGACTAAAATAAGCTCTCTTTTTCTAATCCCTGTAAGTACAAAACTCCATCTGGGGAGATACCGCAAGTTCTTTATGTTCCAGGTTATCCTCCTTTCAACTGTGCTCTGTGAAAAACATCACCAAACTCATATTATGTCCAAAACCTCCACATGTTCATCCTTCCAACTTCCTTGAGCAAAGACTGTCTTCCTACGCTGGCACTGATCATGACTACCATGGCCACCTCGTTTCACTGGTACTTTCTTATATCTCTCAAAACAGCCTCTGTCACCGTCATTCTTAAAATCTAGAGTCCAATAACTTCAACATCAGCCTCAGTCACATAATGTCCCTCAGGGATCATTGGGTGACTTCTGTTATGTATAGTTTATCTTTTTCCTCTAGGAAACATCTTCCATCGTTTTCATGTTTTTATGCAGACAACACACAACTATATTGTTCAATGAAACAAAGAACAATCAGCTCAAGCTCAATGGCAATACAAGTGACGTTATTCTTGTGACTTCTAAGGACTCACTTTTTAAAATAAAACCGTTTTGCTG
Organism: Rhamphochromis longiceps; assembly: GCF_057381845.1. Lineage (NCBI taxonomy): Eukaryota > Metazoa > Chordata > Actinopteri > Cichliformes > Cichlidae > Rhamphochromis > Rhamphochromis longiceps. The sequence goes on from NC_140574.1 coordinate 36,914,083, forward strand.
TCTTGGTCATCAATGGCAGTCTCTACATCCGTTCCTCATTACCATCTGTCTTCAGCTGTGTGAGCTGCCTCTTGTAGCATCCACTGTGGGCCAGTAAGTTGTAGGTTTTCATGTAGTCAGTCCAGATGGCACTAAGCTTTGTACTGCCTGGTCTTAGAGTCCTGATGTATTGCTTCATTTACCAGCAGCTTTGCTGGATGTCTGACTTTGTGATGTGGACTAATTCTTGTTATGGCAGATGTACAGTGCTTCTTTGTCCCAGAGTTTCTGCTTTGGGTGGGTCTGACATTTTACTGTTCTTCCCTTGGAAGTGCGCTTACAATTTGGACGGGTCTTTGGAGAACAGGGTCATTCTTTTGGCTTCGTTGATGTAGCTCTGTGGCCAGATCTGTGAGCCTTTGTTTGGCAGTGTCTAGAGCTTCAGTTCCACAGTTAAACTTGATTTATAACAGTGTGAAGGTAACAATACTTACATGTGCTGAAGCTAGGAACAAGGCTAAGTTGAAGGGTAGAACCAGATGAGTTTAATTCTAATCTGAGGACTGTGAGAAACTATGAACAACAGCTATGTAAACACTATGAACATGAACTATGGAGGTTAAATGAAAATAAATTAATCAAAAATACTTAACTCTCTGTGTTTGTGCATCCACTTTTGTGAACGCTGGTCTTAAATACAGCTGTCTCAATCAGTCTCAGGTGGTGATTCTGGGAGGAGCAGCGAAGGCTCCACCCCAAGGAGGAGAGCAGCCACTGTGGAAAATTACTGTGACTCACCCAGACCATGACAGTGTTGTTGTTTAGTGAATGCAACTGATTAAAGTAGAACTGCACTGAATTGAATTACAAAACATTTCAGCATAACTTACAGAAAAAATGTATATTCACCATCCACCCACCCAAATCTCAGTTGGCTAACTGAGAAGAAACTGTAGAGTAGATGGCGCTCACTACCACAGACCGGTAGAAGTTCTGCACACAGATTACTGTACACATTAAAGGATACGAGCACCCTTAGAAAGTAGAGTCTGCTCATTCCCTTCTTTTATAGAGCACTGCTGGTCCCCCAGTCCAGTCTGTCATTCAGGTGAATGCCCAAGAACCAGCAGCTGTCCAGTTTCCACCTCCTCACCCATGATGTTGATGGGCCTAGTCACATTTGTTTTTCCTTCTGAAGTCAACCACCATGTCTTTTGTCTTGCTGATATTCAGAAAGAGGTGATTTCTTCGAGACCACTCCACAAGTTCCTCGCCAGCTTCTTGTACTTGGAAATTGTGTGTTAATAAAATTGGATGAATGTTTATCATTTGCACTGCAGTTTCCCATAAGGAAGCAATATGCAAATGTTGTGTGCATTCACACATGTGCACACACACAGACACAACACGCAGTTGATGCTGGGATATCTTTATTGAGCCTGTTGTTCTGAACAAATAAGTGCTGGAACAGTGAAGTGCCTTGGTAATGTTAGCAGAACGCCTTTTTTAATTAAAAAACGTCCTGCATGAAGCAATGATAACAGCTATCTGTGTGAAGGAGATTAAGTGGGAAATGGGGATTGTGTAACAGACTAGGTCACTTTGTTCACTGTCTGTTTTAGTATATGAATATTACAAAACTTTTCATGAATTATCCAGAATTATGTAGTAAAGTGGTGAAAAATCGTTATGTGTTGTTTGATGTGTACAGTGTTATTTAAATTAACCCTCCCGTACTTTATATTGAACTAAATAACTGAATTATTCCATTTGAATGTCATGTACCTGTAGAAAAAACAAATAGAGCAACAAACTGAGACTATTCTACGCATTTATTTGTGCCAGCACTGCACCTCCAAATCTGACTGAGTGGTGATCGTTATGGAGGGTGGGGTTCAGGTCGTGCCAAACGCCTCTTACGTTTTCTGTCTTATTATACAGTGACGTCGTTGCCACCAACTACTTTAACACCCCGCAGCGCATCCGGACACAGCACTGCACCCAGCTCTTTAAATTGATGATAGTAATGGTATTTGTTTTTCTCGCTAAAAGGCGACACACTGCACTTCTGTCATTGTCAGCAGACGGAAGATACAGCGCCGATTAGAGGAGCGACCAAGCAGTGTGTATGTCTTTTGTTGATTGGCTGAACCGTGGCCACTCTTCCCACAGCCTGCCGCTCACGGAGCTGCGCGCAGATATATTGAGTGCACAGACTTGAGCCAGTCCAGTTTCACAGCCCGCCGCTACTCCCAAGGGCACAGGACGAGGAAATCTCCGAGCGGCTTTATTTTCTGTTAAAGTAAAGCAGAGGTAAGATAGCGAATACTTTTTTTAAAGTGATGCACCGGTGCTTATACTACCCACTATATCTACAGCTAGTAATAAATCATAGAGAATAAGGCACATCACCTGAAGGCGCACTCCCTTTGGGGAACTCTCACAGTTTGCGTTACGTATTTGCCACATTTTTTAAAAATATTTTTTAATTGTCACTGCTCATAAAAGGTGGCATTATAAATTGCTACTAGTTCGTTACAACCAGTAGTATCAGTCGTGTACTTGGTACTCAGTTGAACATTTGTCTGAAAATGATTAATTTTAAAATAAATTTTTTCCTCTCTCCCCTCATTTCCGTACTTAGACCATGGCTTCCCTCGCATACAGCAGTTGCATGTGGATGATGGTTCTGGGCGTTTGTGTGTCACTTGTGGTTGGAACAGACTGCGGGAAGGAGTGTGCACTTTGCGTATACCATCTGCTGGGACAACAGTCTGGTTTCTCATCAATGGTAATGTCACTATATATTGTTTTGTTTATATTTCTTAAAAAGAGACAAATGAATAATTCATGAATTGTAATCAGTAAGTTGACAGTGGCACTGTGCCGTCTGTCCACGGTCAGTCGGATTGTACTTTTTATACAAGCCATTAGTCAGTTTTTCTTCTCCCCTGAAAGCAGTTCATTTTGTCATAGTTCATAAAAAACATGTAAAGTGACATTTACAGTGTTCAGCGAACACATTACGACACAACTTCTTGCCTTTGCTATTCTTTTGTACTTTATTCTTTTCTGTTCAGTTTTCTATGCCGTTTTTTTCTTTACTAACTACATTTCCGCCTGTTTTCCGTTTTTATTTCCCTTCTAGTTTCCATAGCTTTCCTTTTCACATTTGTAGACTCAGTTATACCAAATTAGACAACAGTCGTAACTGTAATCTCTGTGGGATTTCAACCCATGCCATTTTTTCTGTATATTATGTTATTCTCGCTCCTTGATTTGATTTAGTCTTTTCCTCTTTTCACGCCTCCCTTTTCCCTTTCAAATGCCACTTGCAAGATCTGTTGATGGCTATAATATTGATCTGGCATTCGAGTTCTTCAAACTGCAAATGCATTTTATCGTTTCCCTGCCTTTTCTTTCCATTTAAGACCTCGCACTCTTCGTGTTTTATATTTGTCTAATATTTGTATATATATTTGTATATTTGTTTTAGGTTTTTCTCAAAACTGAAATAATTCAGACGCTGATGTTTCAATCACTTTGAGTATGCAGCATATGCAGTTACAGATTTCAGCCTTGCGTGCTTCATGTTGAGACACAGACAAGTTAAAATATTGACCAGAGAAATAAAAACTCTATGTTTGGAACATATATTTTGCATTGTTTCATATTCTAAGAAGACTACTCCATATCATATTTTACATGTGAAAGAATTTCAAATCATTTAATTAATTATCAGTGCGTTTAGTATATTTAAATTACTTCTTACTTACTTCATTCTCTGAATGTTATTGGTATCTATTGAGATCTGAATTACAGAACCTTACATTTTGAAGAGGCACTTACACTGTTTTTATATTATAACAAATGTATGTGTGCATATATATACATATAATGTACATTATTGTCTTTAGAGGAAAATGGATAAATATGTATTAGGTGCTAATATATTCTAATATATTCCCAGTTCAATTTTCAGTCTTCAAAAGCAAACAGCACTGAAAACTAACCGAGGCACAAATTCTCCCTACATGCTATCGAACATTTTTTTCGAGTCAACATATTTGTGATGACTCTACGAAGTGAAATCCAATCATACCAAGAGGTTACGTGCAGATTATCCTCACAGTGTGCAGCTCAAGGGCCCAGCAGTTGCATTTATTATGACTATGTTCCTTCGCTTGGAGTTGAATGAATTCATAACTTAAGCAGGTTTATATTAGATGTATCTGCTACACTTATGACAGGTGAGGAACAGATGAGACGTCTTGTGGAAAATGTATTGTCAGTAGTTAAAGCAATCGCTAAGACCGTGGACCCGTTGTAATGTGTTCTTGTTGATTGTTTCTCTGCACTGTTGAGTTTATGCCTTTGCTGTCTTATCGTGACACAGTTTGTGTCTTTGTGTGTCTGTTTGTGTCAGCCTCTCTTCAGGTTCAGTAACATTTCATTAGGTAACAGTGTCATGGTTTAATGAAGAGGGGAAATAAAACAACAGTAACAGCAGAATAAACCATTAAGGGAAGACTGAAAATCATTCATTCTTATATTATTATCATTTGTCTGTGACAAAAAAGTAAAACAATATGAAATTCTTTTCTATTTCAATTCTTCCAAACAAGCACAAACTGAATTGGAAATAGAGAAACTGTTACATTTAGTGATCACAGTCTTATCACATATAATATATAACATGTGCAACAAGCTCAGGCTCTAGCTTTCATTCAGAAAATAAACTGTTGCTATATATTGCCAAGAAATTGTTCGGTAACCTGTCTTCTTACCAGCAACTTTGCTCAGGGGTCAGATTGCCACTAACACTCAGATTATTCAACATGTGTCCAGCATGTCCTCAGAGCTTTATGTGCTGCCCTGAGCAGATGTTGCTGTTACAAAATCTTGGACTTCAGGTGGAATTTGGTGTGGATATTGCATGCTGTTGTTCTCTTAAAATTTACTTTTGTTTCTTTTCTTTTTAGAAATTTTAATTGCTTATGCTGCCCTCTTGACCAGGACAAGAACTTAATGGGAATCTTGTGGCTAAAAACAGGACAAATAAATAAAAAATAACAAGAAAAGAAAAATCTTGGAACAGATCTAAAAGTCAATAATGGGTCTTATTATACCTGACCTTTTAAAAATACACTTTCCATAAATACTTTTCTGATGTCTAGAAGTTGTCGTGGTACTTTACAAAATGAAAATGTATCATTGTCACTTATGTTATTAAAAAGGACAGAAAAAGAGCTGTGTAAGAGGTATTAGCTTTATGAGTAGTATAGAGCCTGAATATAACTTCTGATTATAAAGGAAGACAGAAACATTTGAACAGTTGTTCATCATTATTGATAGTTTATTGATGTTTTTGAAGAAAGATGGTTCAGCATGGACTTCTAAATGAAGCAGTCATTTATAGTGTCCAGCTCAAGCTGAAAACTGATTCAAATGAATACTGAACTGGATAAAACAGCGAGTTGTACTTGGAAGCTATTGCATTTATGAAAGACTTGATAGCAATTTTGATTTTTTTTTTTTCAGACATGCTCTACTCAGTGTGATGGTGGGTTGGACAGCCAGAAGCTACGCCTGTGCCAGGACTTACTGCTGGAAGAGGAAGGCCGTATTCCAATGGATGCTTACCCCAATGCACAGGGGGCGCAGGAAGCAGAAGGAACCCTGAACACTGATGATGAGTTTGCAAGATCACCAGAACAACAAATGTCCAAGAAGTATGGTGGATTCATGAAACGCTATGGTGGCTTCATGTCTCGCCGCTCATCCTCTACAGAGGGCTCACTAGAGGAAACCAGAAACCAGAATGATGAAGAAAACCTCCACCTGGACATCCTAAAGTTCCTTAATACAGAAATTGGGCGTAGCAATAACGGGGTAGATCAGGGAGGTGAGGTAGTAAAGAGGTATGGAGGTTTCATGCGTCGGGCTGAAGGGGAGGTTGCGCAGGGTGACCTGCTAGAGGCAGTGTTAGGCCGAGGCCTCAAGAAACGCTATGGAGGGTTCATGAGGCGTGTGGGTAGGCCTGAGTGGCTGGTGGACAGCAAGAATGAAGGGGTGATGAAACGAGCTTCGGAGAACGGTGGTGAGCTACAGAAGAGATACGGTGGCTTCATGGACTAGGAGAGTTATGACACCCCAGTCCCTCATCCGTCCAACCTTATCAAGTAATTACCTTGTTATCAGAACTTTTTTGGTGTTCTTGTAAGTTGCCTGCCCACCTATACTAAATTAAATTTCATCTTCTTTTGCATAATGTGCTGATCTTTGGTTTGACTGGTCCATGTAATGATATAAAGAAAAAATATGAACATGCACTGTTCAAATGTACACAAGCTGTTATTCGGTGTTTATGTTTTTCATGACAATATTATTTATTAAAAGAATATGTTAATCAACATGTGTGTGTTCACATTATAATTTCACAAACTCTGACATGTTTGAGTTTATGTGTTTGCAGGCTCAGAAAAGAAATCAAGTGCTCTCATTTAAATATGCAAATATTTGCTGCACATCAATAAAGACAAACAACTTATGACTGGCTGCTATTGTAGTTTCTATAATAGTGATACTGTAATAAAAATAAAATATAAACGCTACAAATTATATAAAAAATGACTAAGGGTATATAAAGAGTTGTACACATGTGTTTTAATCATTTTTTTATATAAATCAAAATTTAAAAGCAAGAATAGCTTATATTGCCTGTGGGTTTACCTTTCAGTATACACTGGACTTCAACACACTGAACAAATAAATCCAATGTCTACACTGTTTTCAAAAAAGGTAAACGCGATAGTTGTCAAACCTTAATCCAGTCACAAACCACAGAGCAAGTGTCAGGACATTAAAATCTGAGTGGGTGGTGGAAAGTGTAGTTCTTATAGACGAATGGGATACATTTGAATCATATCTGTTATTAACCTCTGTCTCTCTTCCACAGCATGTCTTTATCCTGTCTTCCTTCTCTCACCCCATCCAGTCGCAGCAGATGGCCCCGCCCCTCCCTGAGCCTGGTTCTGCCGGAGGTTTCTTCCTGTTAAAAGGGAGTTTTTCCTTCCCACTGTCGCCAAAGTGCTTGCTCATAGGGGGTCATATGATTGTTGGGTTTTTCTCTGTATCTATGAAGCGCCACTGTAAGTCGCCTTGAGGCGACTTACAGTGGGGCAAAAAAGTATTTAGTCAGCCACCGATTGTGCAAGTTCCCCCACCTAAAATGATGACAGAGGTCAGTAATTTGCACCAGAGGTACACTTCAACTGTGAGAGACAGAATGTGAAAAAAAATCCATGAATCCACATGGTAGGATTTGTAAAGAATTTATTGGTAAATCAGGGTGGAAAATAAGTATTTGGTCAATAACTCAATACTTTGTAACATAACCTTTGTTGGCAATAACAGAGGTCAAACGTTTACTATAGGTCTTTACCAGGTTTGCACACACAGTAGCTGGTATTTTGGCCCATTCCTCCATGCAGATCTTCTCGAGAGCAGTGATGTTTTGGGGCTGTCGCCGAGCAACACGGACTTTCAACTCCCGCCACAGATTTTCTATGGGGTTGAGGTCTGGAGACTGGCTAGGCCACTCCAGGACTTTCAAATGCTTCTTACGGAGCCACTCCTTTGTTGCCCGGGCGGTGTGTTTTGGATCATTGTCATGTTGGAAGACCCAGCCTCGTTTCATCTTCAAAGTTCTCACTGATGGAAGGAGGTTTTGGCTCAAAATCTCACGATACATGGCCCCATTCATTCTGTCCTTAACACGGATCAGTCGTCCTGTCCCCTTGGCAGAAAAACAGCCCCATAGCATGATGTTTCCACCCCCATGCTTCACAGTAGGTATGGTGTTCTTGGGATGCAACTCAGTATTCTTCTTCCTCCAAACACGACGAGTTGAGTTTATACCAAAAAGTTCTACTTTGGTTTCATCTGACCACATGACATTCTCCCAATCCTCTGCTGTATCATCCATGTGCTCTCTGGCAAACTTCAGACGGGCCTGGACATGCACTGGCTTCAGCAGCGGAACACGTCTGGCACTGCGGGATTTGATTCCCTGCCGTTGTAGTGTGTTACTGATGGTGACCTTTGTTACTTTGGTCCCAGCTCTCTGCAGGTCATTCACCAGGTCCCCCCGTGTGGTTCTGGGATCTTTGCTCACCGTTCTCATGATCATTTTGACCCCACGGGATGAGATCTTGCGTGGAGCCCCAGATCGAGGGAGATTATCAGTGGTCTTGTATGTCTTCCATTTTCAGATGATTGCTCCCACAGTTGATTTTTTCACACCAAGCTGCTTGCCTATTGTAGATTCACTCTTCCCAGTCTGGTGCAGGTCTACAATACTTTTCCTGGTGTCCTTCGAAAGCTCTTTGGTCTTGGCCATGGCGGAGTTTGGAGTCTGACTGTTTGAGGCTGTGGACAGGTGTCTTTTATACAGATGATGAGTTCAAACAGGTGCCATTCATACAGGTAACGAGTGGGGGACAGAAAAGCTTCTTACAGAAGACGTTACAGGTCTGTGAGAGCCAGAGATTTTCCTTGTTTGAGGTGACCAAATACTTATTTTCCACCCTGATTTACCAATAAATTCTTTACAAATCCTACCATGTGGATTCATGGATTTTTTTTTTCACATTCTGTCTCTCACAGTTGAAGTGTACCTCTGGTGCAAATTACTGACCTCTGTCATCATTTTAAGTGGGGGAACTTGCACAATCGGTGGCTGACTAAATACTTTTTTGCCCCACTGTATGTTATGATTTGGCGCTATATAAATAAAATTGAATTGAATGTCTAAAACTAAAACTAAGAGCCAGGATTCAACCTCAGCCAGGCAGAAGGTGAATGAGTAGGCACCACTGGTGGTGGTGCCTGGTTTTAGAGGCTGTATATCTGAGTGTCATCAGTGTGAAAGTGGTTTTTAAAATATACACTCAAGTGTGCATTTTAATGCAATGAAAATGTTTTCATACACAATGAAAACAGCATTATATGCAGCTTGGAACCCTGAGGTATACCACAGGTCAAGGGGGTAGTGTTAGAAGACTCATTTCTGACAGAAAAGTAAATGCTGACAGAAGAAGAACTACTCAAATAAGACTTCTGATACACCAGTCAAGATATGAAAAAAAATGCAGTATTAAAATCCCGTGATCGAACGAGATATTGCTCAAATCGTGTGATTGCACAATTTGAGCAATATCTGAGGTAGGCGTTCAGACAGAGGTAGTTAGTGCTGGGTGAATCCCCCCACCAGTGGCTTAAATCAGTTTCTGTTAATGCATTGTGGTAATACATCTAGGATCAGAGACTTGGACACTTTGAGCGGATAGCCGGTCCAGACTTCTGTACAGAGGTAACTGGGATCTTAACAGTAGGCTGGCACCATCCGTGAGACTAAACACATATTTATAATTGTTAAACTTTCTGGATGCACGCTCAATCATCCAGGTAAGTAAATCCCCAAAAGTTGATTCTGTTCATCTGGACGTTTTCAGTGGGAGAAACGTTTCGTCACTCATCCAGGTGACTTCTTCAGTCTCAGCTGACTGCAGGTTTCAGGTCAGTTCCTTGATCATTAATATGCAAATTCTTCATTGATGACAACTGATCAACAACCACTGATCAATGTTCATGAGTACCATTCACAGAGAGTTGGGGAATGGCTGCAATCACAGCATTGTAAGATGGTGACAGATGGACCCTTAGGCCCCCTCCTCGATTCAGAGATGGTCTTTCCCTTTTCACGTAAACGGCCTCCTTGACTCCGCCCTCAAACCAGCGTTCCTCCCTGTCCAGGATGTTACATCCTCATCATTGAAAGAGTGTCCACTGGCCTGTAGGTGTGCATAGACTGCAGAGTCCTGGCCTGACGAGGTGGCTCTTCTGTGTTATTCCATCCACTTTGGTTGTTTGGTTTCCCCGATGTATAAATCAATGGTCATGAGAATTGACTTTAATTATGACCAAGGAACTGACCTCCCAGCCCATTGTTCCTTCACTGAGCTGGTTTCAGTCATTATGCAAATGTACTGTTTATAAGATTGAAACCTGCAGTCAGCTGAGACTGAAGAAGTCACCTGGATGATGATGAAACGTTTCTCCCACTGAAAACGTCCAGATGAACAGAATCAATCTTTGGGGAGTTTTTAAACTTGTTTAAACAGATGAGAGAGAATAATGTGTCATTTATATGTACCAGGCTTGTCAACAGTATTAGTTAGGGCAGAACGTGAAGCTGGCTAAGAGTGATCCAATACAATTATGAAGGTAAGATACCTGGGTGGATCTTTATTGTACAATGTAGTATTAGTTCTGAGAAGTGAGATCTTACCAATTTTTAGAAAACTGTCACACTGGAAAGGTTATAAGATAACATACACATATAAGAATACCAAATACATAATGTACTTTGTAAATTTATTCACTGGTCATCCCCAGAATATATGCCAGTGGCCAGCCTCCCATGTCATGGCCCAGGGTCCCAGGGTTTATGTTATGGATGTTACGTTATGTGTATGTAGTACCATATCACCCTATTAGAGCACTTCGCTCTCGCTCTGCAGGCCTACTTGTTGTTCCTAGAGTATTTAAAAGTAGAATGGGAGGCAGAGCCTTCAGTTTTCAGGCCCCTCTTCTGTGGAACCAGCTTCCAGTTTGGATTCAGGAGACAGACACTATCTCTACTTTCAAGATCAGGCTTCAAACTTTCCTTTTTGCTAAAGCATATAGTTAGGGCTGGACCAGGTGACCCTGAATCCTCCCTTAGTTATGCTGCTGGGGATTCCCATGATGCACTGGGTGTTTCTTCTTCACTCACTATGTGTTAACAGACCTCTCTGCATTGAATCATATCTGTTATTAACCTCTGTCTCTCTTCCACAGCATGTCTTTATCCTGTCTTCCTTCTCTCACCCCAACCAATCACAGCAGATGGCCCCGCCCCTCCCTGAGCCTGGTTCTGCCGGAGGTTTCTTCCTGTTAAAAGGGAGTTTTTCCTTCCCACTGTCACCAAAGTGCTTGTTCATAGGGGGTCATCTGATTGTTGGGTTTTTCTCTGTATCTATGAAGCGCCTTGAGGCGACTTTTGTTGTGATTTGGCGCTATATAAATAAAATTGAATTGAATTGAATTGTAAATCAGGCTAAAATTATATTCTAAGTAAATAAAGTTGCTTATGTTTGGTCTTCTTGTAATTGTGAGTTTTTATTAGATCATTTAGTTTGTGTTTAGTTTCTAGCTCTTTGCTTCTTACTGATGATAGTCCTCCCTCCCTCTGCGTCTCATCTTCTCTTGTGGTTTGTCAGTCCTGTCTCCCCAGTCGCTGTGTCAAGCTCACGTGTCTTGAGTGTGAGTTTCTGGGGGAAGGTGTCGGAAGGCCAAAGACACAGAACACCTGACCGACCTCCATCAGAGGACAGTCACAGGGAAAGTGTCCCGACTGCACTCCGATGTCCGTGCGGCACACAAAGAGGCCAAGTTACCACCAGGGGTAGCAGGACAGACTGGAGAAGAGTGACAGGTGGCGCTGGCATAAAAACCCTCCTGCTGATTTCCCCGAAATGAGGAGCAGAAGAGCTGCTGGAGAATCCACCTCGGAGGATGTTCTCCCAGACGAATGACTCGATCGAAGCTGATGTTTTTCACCGTGTCTTTCAAAAGCTCCAGGTGGGTTTGGATAACATTTTTAACAGTAGACAATGATTCACACCTTCCATTTGCTCACCTTCACCTCACACCTAGATTAAAACACTACCTGCAGCCCTCACTCCCTCACCTCTGACCTCCTACCTGCACCAGGATCTGACGGTGTGTCCACCTCCTGCCTGAAAGTCTGTGCCGACCAACTGAGGCTACGTCCACACTAGCCCGGATAGGTTTGAAAACGGCATTTTCATCTGAAAACGCTCCGCGTACACACTAGCATTTTTAGTCGTTTTCACAGAGTTGTGCGTCCACATTGAAACGGCTAAAAGCGCTTACGTTCCAGTCCTGCACATGCGTGAAACGCAAGAAGATTCCACCTGCCTCATTTCTGTCTGCTGCTTATTTACTTTCTGGCTCTTTAAAACGTTGCAGCAAAATGTCGAGGAAAAGAGGAAAAGAAGGAACACGAGAAGCTGGAGAAATACCAAGGGCTCAGAGAAGAGCTCGAGAGGATGTGGAGGGTGAAGGTAACGGTGGTCCCCGTGGTAATCGGAGCACTAGGTGCGGTGACTCCCAAGCTAGGCGAGTGGCTCCAGCAGATCCCGGGAATAACATCGGAGATCTCTGTCCAGAAGAGCGCAGTCCTGGGAACAGCTAAGATACTGCAGGACGCTCAAGCTCCCAGGCCTCTGGTAGAGGACCCGAGCTTGAAGGATAAACCGCCCGCAGGGGCGTGCTGGGTGTTTTATATATATATATATATATATATATATATATATATATATAAAAGAAAATATATATATACATGAACATAAATCCAGTAACTATGTATAAAATTGAAAGCATTAAAATTGAGATGTCAACATAATGTTTCACAACGGTACTTAAGAGAGAACTGAGAAAAATTCTGACTAATCTCAACAAAAACACAGATTAACGGTTTTCTTGTCTAGAAGATGTACGGATGGGCCTAACAGACTGTTAGATTCAACAAGTCACAGGGAGTTAGTGGCTGAACATCACAATAAAGCCAGGTGCTACTGAAGGTGCTTATGCCAGTGAGATTAAAGTGCATATTGAGTAAGCTATTAATTAGAGCTGTTTACTCACATATTCATTATGTGCTTTTGATGTAAGGATATCTTTTCAATGTAACCATTCGAAGGGGACCAATGAAGTAGTCATTTGATGGGTACTTCTCTGCCAGTTCATCATATGTTATCAGGGACATTTTGTCACTTGTACATGGTTGCAGTTCAAAGGCCCGGTAGTGCTCCCTAAACCAAGACGAAAACTTGCTGACAATGAAATTCATTGTACCCTGAACAACACATATTCTTATTATCTCTCCAAATCCAGGTAGCCCATCAGTAAAACCACAGATAACTATCATTCTATTTCTGTAGTTGATCCCTCTATAGTCTGCACTTTTAGTCATGTTTACTTCTGTCATGTCAGTATGCATCTGTTTGATAGGCAGAGAAATGTCATCTTTCAGAACCTCAAGAGGAACTCTTGATGCACTTGACACTTCAACTCCAGCTTTCTGTGGATGTAATGAGTGTAAGTGATAGGCAATCAGCAGTTGATGTTTCAATTCAATTCAATTTTATTTATATAGCGCCAAATCACAACAAAAGTCGCCTCAAGGCGCTTCATAGATACAGAGAAAAACCCAACAATCATATGACCCCCTATGAGCAGCACTTTGGCGACAGTGGGAAGGAAAAACTCCCTTTTAACAGGAAGAAACCTCCGACAGAACCAGGCTCAGGGAGGGGCGGGGCCATCTGCTGTGATTGGTTGGGGTGAAGAAAGATTAAAGACATGCTGTGGAAGAGAGACAGAGGGAAGATTTGCTTCACCATGTTTTTTAGTCTTTGTCTTAGAATGAAGTTGGTTTGGAAACATATTCAGCGATGCTTCATCTCCTGCTTTGCGTTTCTGTGGGTGCTCGGTGCTAGCAGTGTCCAAGCGTTTTGTTTTTTTCCCCCCTTTTCATCCCGCACCCCCCCTGCCATGGCAGCCCCCACACTTTGGGAAGGTCTGACCTAGGATGTGCCTATAATAAAACACTGCAGCCTCCCCCACCAACAGACTGGCTGGGGAGGGAGTCAGAAACAAAGGAATGTCTTTGATCATACAGTTTGAACCAAGACTTACAAATTTAAGTAACACAATGACAACATTTAACAATTTCAACCTATGTCAACAGTTTCCACCAAATTCAGTTAAGTTAGAAACACTTTACTTCAAATGAAAAAACTGACTTATGTGCAACCAACATAGCTGTATTAATTCAAACTATATCTAGTCATCTTAGCTTCAACTAAGAAGTCCTTGTTCAGCTACCTTATGGAGGGCCAGGAGTAACAAAATGAATTCATTCAATACGCCATTAAATTATTAATTAAATGTTTCATTAATTAATTAAAATGTGAATTAATTCATTAAATATTTCATTTCTTTTGTATTGAAAAACATAAACACTCACATCGCTGGTAGGTTAATGCAATGCCAGCTGTTTAATTCACAGCAGCTTCTGCAGTAACCATGGTAACCACAGACACTAAGCAGGTGGGTCGACGCAGGTCAGACTCTGGGATGTACCCTTCATGTCTCTTTGAAAGTAAAAGTCAGTCGTTCATCAGTGTGCAGCTTCCAGCATGGTGCTGATGAAAAACTGCCAGATGGCTGCAAACCATCCGACACATTTAATGTTGAAACAGGACACACACTCTGTAATTGCTGACCTCATATTGTGTACAGAGACTGAGCCCATGTGTGACGTTTGTTTTTATGTCTAATCTAATCTAATCTAATTATATCTAATCTTTCACATGTGACGCCGTTGCTATCTCAGTTACACTGGCTTCCTATTGAATTCAGAGTCCATTTTAAGATCCTGGTTTTGACTTCTTTGCATGGACAAGCACCAGCTTACATCTCTGATCTTCTACAGGCCCATGTCCCAGCAGGTCCCTGAGATCATCTGATCAGGGCCTACTTGCTACACAACACACTAAGATAAGAACTAAGAGAGACAGAGCTTTTGCCACAGTGGCCCCCAGACTGTGGAACTCCCTCAAAAAAGCTTAAGATCTGTGGACTCAGTTGTCTCTTTTTAAAAAAAACAAGTCAAAACGCACCTTTTTACAATTGCTTTGGGTTCATTTTTGCCTGTTTTATGTTTTATATATCTTTTTTTGTTGTCCTATGTGCAGCACTTTGTAATTGTGTCTAGAAAGATGCTATATAAATAACATTTTACTTACTTACTAATCTTTGCTCTCAAACTTTTAAACAGCAGCAAGTCTGCAGCTGAGAGAATACAAACTCAAACAGTCGCAGCAGGTTTGAACGTTTCTGTTCCAAATCAGCTGGAAGTGCCACGATTTCACTCAGTCTTTTATTTGCAGCATGTTTTAAGTGTTTAAAACGGGGGAATGATGGAGGACTGCGTGTTAAATGAGCTAAAATCACTGCGCAAACACAGCATTGCATTGTCATGGGAACATGCGTGTATTAATTTGGTGATTTATTAAAAGTATAAATGTTATTATCATTTATTCTTATCTGCTGCTGAGTCTCTTACGCTGATGGAAATGCAGATAACACATCACAAACATCTGTTCAACCAACCACATTCATTCCACTCTGATCTGACAAACTGGAGCGTTCGTCTCTTTCACAGCAGTGTTGTGTTTGACTGCTGTATTTTTATGTTCTTTATATTGCAGACTCTCTCTGGAATAGTTGGCAGTAATAAGGATGATAAAAGAACATGGATATGACCTGTGAATTAGATTCATAGACGACTGTTAGATTAGTTTGATGCTGCCAGCGCTTTCATGTGACCGCGCTGGGAAATCTTGGGTGAACTTAGAGAGCCGATAACTTCGTGTGACCGTTTATCCTGGTCCCAGTGTTAGGGTCAGTGAATCCAGATAACAGAAAGATATCCTGGATATGCTGACCTCGCTCCGTGGTGTACAGGGCTCTGAGGGAGCAGCGGGCCTACCCATTTACCCTCATGATTAATATTTACAATAAAAATATTGGTTGAACATCCAGAAGTCTGTATGTGTTTCATCATGTCTAACAAGCCTGGCACAGTTAAACCTAACAGTTACTACGTGACGGAAACACCAAGCTCGAGCGTTTATAAGGCGAGCGGATCGATTACACGCTTTGCCGTGAGACTGGGCTGAACAGACATCTCCGAAATCATCGAAGCACTTTTGCAAAAAGGCTCTATCTTGACAAACTGAACAGATATCTGAAGATTCAATCACGAAAAAATATTAAAATTGTATTTGGTGACACACAAACAGGGCATTTCAAAGTACGGTTCACTTTCCACATGTCCTTGTTGGCTCTGAGAAACACCCACTAAAACAATGGCCACCAAGCCAAAGAAATGGCTTTAACTTTATCAGCATTGACTCCGCCCACCTTCTGTACATTGGGGTTCCTCCCAGTGGACAAGAGGGCCTGTTTCCTGCACCGGTGGGTCGGGTAACAGGTCCTAGCCATCGTCTGCGCCCATGCAGTGAACAATGGTTCAGAGTACCCGGCCCCTTTGGACTCCTTTGGTGGTTTTGCCTGAGTGCCATCAACCCGGGGATTAACTGAAGGCTTTTCATGGAGTTTTTAGGACATCCTGATAATAATGAATTATAATAGTTCAGCCTAGAAGTAATTAATGCATGAACTAGTTTTTTATAAACAGATCAGCAAGGGAGCTAAGTGACGGGAAAGGTAAGTGACTCATGTTGTAGGTGACGTCAGACACCGGAGATGTGGCGGAAAGAAAGTGAATGGTAGCTTAGAATTTTACAAACGTTCTTTCACGCTTCAAGTTTACCAAATATACTAATCAATATATTAATCAATTGTCATATAACTAACCACATCTGTTTAATCATCTCCAACACCCTGGAGGGAGAGTTTAGACGCTCTCCAAGATTTCATCGACCGGTGCTTCGATGGTATAGTTATGAAGAAGGCCGAGAGCGCATCTTCCCCGGTCAATGAGTCGCCGTCATCAAGAAGCTGTCGCCTGGCAGACTCCCCCGGCACACCATCGCCCGCTGGCAAAGACTTTGCTGGCATCCTGGAGTCAATCATAATTGAATCGAATAGAAATTAGATATTTCTAATTATAGAGATGTTGCACAAATGGAAGAACGCAGTCTTACATATTTTTTTAATATGTGCATTGAAGGACATGTCCTGGTCAAAAATGACTCCAAGGTTCCTCACAGCGTTACTGGAGGCCGAGGTAATGCCATCCAGGGTAAGAATCTGCTTAGATACCATATTTCTAAGCTTTTCAGGGCTGAGTACAATAACCTCATAGCAGTGAAAATGTATGCTATGTCTTCTGATGATACTGTCTAAGGCAGCGGTCCCTTTTTGTTGTATTTATCCGCGACACCTTAAAGGCCGGTCCATGAAAATATTGTCGGGCATAAACCGGTCCGTGGCGCAAAAAAGGTTGGGGACCGCTGATCTAAGGGAAGCATAACATCTGGTTTAGGGCCCGAATAGCCTGGGGGAAGAAACTCCTCCTCAATCTCTCTGTTTTGGCCTTAAGGGAGCGGAAGCACTTCCCAGACCTTAATTAATCCATAATTAACCTCAGTGTGTGAAGAGGACTCTCCATTTACATGCACAAACTGGAGTCTATTAGATAGATATGATACAAACCACTGCAGCGCAGTACCTGTAATACCTACAGCATGTTCTAATCGCTCTAATAGGATATTATGGTCGACAGTATCGAACGCTGCACTGAGGTCTAGCAGGACAAGCACAGAGATGAGTCCACTGTCAGAGGCCATAAGAAGATCATTTGTAACCTTCACTAAAGCTGTTTCTGTGCTGTGATGAGCTCTGAAACCTGACTGAAACTCTTCAAATAAACCTCTGCAGATGATCTGTTAGCTGTACATCGATGCTGAAGAGATTCAGTCATTTTTGTTATAATCCAATCACTCGATGTCCAGTTACATTCTATCATCTTCTCTCTATGTGACCTTACTTCAACATGATTTAAAACATAGTTTAAACATTAAAAACACTTGAATACATTTCTCCTTTTCTATGTTTTACAATTAATTCCATCACACATGAATATTAAATCACATATAAGTATATTTTCCTTCATGTTTCATTCAATTTATGCTTTTATACTTCGACTGGATTCATCATGAGCTCAGTCACACATGAATATCTATTTTAACACAATCTCTTTTGACTCCGTTATATAGAAATATGTTGTTTCCCTTTTTATTTTCTTTGATACTCGTGTTTGTCAGTCACAATAGACACAGTATAAATCATTTTATTAAATGATATATTCTCTGAGTGTTTCTTTACAGTTTCCTACTCAGGTAATCACTGTGAACTCCCTTTTATGGGAAACAGATGTCAGGGACGTCGTCATCGTCATAGAGCAGATGTTCCTCACTCACATCAGCTGTGGAGGCTGGATATCCCCTGTTTGAAGATAGCAGGACAGTAAATTCCTTCAGTACCATTAATGCTAAGGTTCATTTCCCCCTTCATAACAATGACAGAGTTCTTCAGAGCCTCTCTTCCAAGCTTTTTCTTTCTTAATGCATAAACATGTAAGCGTCTAAACCATCTGATCCAGAGATATTCGCTTTTCGCTTGTCTGGTCTTTTAAAACCTTGATTACTTCTTTTCTGAAGTGTTTTTAAAAAAACCAAAATAATCAAATCTCACACCCCTTCTCAATCTGACTCGATGGCTCTGAAAGACTGAATAGATTTGAGTGTTTTCATTCTTCATCCACCTGTTGACCAAGGATCTTTAATCTTCCTCCTAGAAGGAAATCTTATCCTGGCTTAATTCCAATTTCTATAGAGTTCTGCTTGCTCAGATCTCCAACATGGTCCTTTTGAAACAACCTCCATCTAAACAGTAGCCAGTCTGCCACAGGGACAACGTTCCCGTGCATTCCTGACGGTTCCTCGTTTTCTTCTAACTAGAATGAGGTCGGGTGATGCATCTTCTTGACTTTTCCCCTCTTTTTGTAAACTGGGCTCCATGTATTGTTTGACTTTCTGGGTCTTTCCAAATCTGCTGCGTTCGAATGAGAGCTGCTGCTGGTCACTAATTCTTCTGTGTGAACTTGGTATTTGCTTTAATTTTATGTGTAATATTGAGAGGACTCTGACATGTGACATACAGGGAGTGCAGAATTATTAGGCAAGTTGTATTTTTGAGGAATAATTTTATTATTGAACAACAACCATGTTCTCAATGAACCCAAAAAACTCATTAATATCAAAGCTGAATGTTTTTGGAAGTAGTTTTTAGTTTGTTTTTAGTTTTAGCTATTTTAGGGGGATATCTGTGTGTGCAGGTGACTATTACTGTGCGTAATTATTAGGCAACTTAACAAAAAACAAATATATACCCATTTCAATTATTTATTTTTACCAGTGACACCAATATAACATCTCCACATTCACAAATATACATTTCTGACATTCAAAAACAAATCAGCGACCAATATAGCCACCTTTCTTTGCAAGGACACTCAAAAGCCTGCCATCCATGGATTCTGTCAGTGTTTTGATCTGTTCACCATCAACATTGCGTGCAGCAGCAACCACAGCCTCCCAGACACTGTTCAGAGAGGTGTACTGTTTTCCCTCCTTGTAAATCTCACATTTGATGATGGACCACAGGTTCTCAATGGGGTTCAGATCAGGTGAACAAGGAGGCCATGTCATTAGTTTTTCTTCTTTTATACCCTTTCTTGCAGCCACGCTGTGGAGTACTTGGACGCGTGTGATGGAGCATTGTCCTGCATGAAAATCATGTTTTTCTTGAAGGATGCAGACTTCTTCCTGTACCACTGCTTGAAGAAGGTGTCTTCCAGAAACTGGCAGTAGGACTGGGAGTTGAGCTTGACTCCATCCTCAACCGAAAAGGCCCCACAAGCTCATCTTTGATGATACCAGCCCAAACCAGTACTCCACCTCCACCTTGCTGGCGTCTGAGTCGGACTGGAGCTCTCTGCCCTTTACCAATCCAGCCACGGGCCCTTCCATCTGGCCCATCAAGACTCATTCTCATTTCATCAGTCCATAAAACCTTAGAAAAACCAATCTTGAGATATTTCTTGGCCCAGTCTTGACGTTTCAGCTTGTGTGTCTTGTTCAGTGGTGGTCGTCTTTCAGCCTTTCTTACCTTGGCCATGTCTCTGAGTATTGTACACCTTGTGCTTTTGGGCACTCCAGTGATGTTGCAGCTCTGAAATATGGCCAAACTGGTGGCAAGTGGCATCTTGGCAGCTGCACGCTTGACTTTTCTCAGTTCATGGGCAGTTATTTGGCGCCTTGGTTTTTCCACACGCCTGTTGACTATTTTGAATGAAACGCTTGATTGTTCGATGATCACGCTTCAGAAGCTTTGCAATTTTGAGACTGCTGCATCCCTCTGCAAGATATCTCACTATTTTTGACTTTTCTGAGCCTGTCAAGTCCTTCTTTTGACCCATTTTGCCAAAGGAAAGAACGTTGCCTAATAATTATGCACACCTGATATAGGGTGTTGATGTCATTAGACCACACCCCTTCTCATTACAGAGATGCACATCACCTAATATGCTTAATTGGTAGTAGGCTTTCGAGCCTCTACAGCTTGGAGTAAGACAACATGCATGAAGAGGATGATGTGGACAAAATACTCATTTGCCTAATAATTCTGCACTCCCTGTATGACAAATTAATTTAAAACTATTTACATCCCCCAAAATGT
The DNA here is from genome assembly GCF_057381845.1 of Rhamphochromis longiceps. Lineage (NCBI taxonomy): Eukaryota > Metazoa > Chordata > Actinopteri > Cichliformes > Cichlidae > Rhamphochromis > Rhamphochromis longiceps. The sequence continues at coordinate 36,934,525 of NC_140574.1, forward strand.
ATTGACCTATCCAGTTCCCACATGGGCTCTTCTGGGATCACTCCTTGTCCGAGGGTCCAAATCCCCTTTTCTTCAATCCCCACAGTTATGCAATTGTTCTTTTTTTCACACTTTGTTTTTCTAACTTTCCTAAACAAACAAAAACAAACAAACAAAATATCCTCAGCTTCATGATGAGTTTTTCTCTCCTGCTGGGAGAAGGATATACAACATTTGGATAACTGAACTTTGGATTTGTGTCGGTTCCCATAGATACTGACTGCAAAAACGACATCATCCCGTCAGCGTGTTTTTAGTGGCTGAGGCTATGCGCTGGGGATATTACTGCTGACACACTTCCAACAGAGCAGCTACCATAATAATAAAGATAAAAAATAGTTTTTAGCAGAAAAACAAACATCCAAAAAATATTTAGTTTCTTTTTAATTTTATTCAGTTAGCACCAAATCACAACAACCGTTGCCTCAAGGGCTTTATATTGTAAGGTAAAGATCCTAGAATAACACAAAGCAAACAGAGAATACCCCAACAATCAATATATTCATGACATGACAACAATCAGCAAACAATACAACCCCCCTTTGAAGCACTTTGATGACAAGGGGAAGTAAAAACACTATGTTAACAGAAAGAAGCTTCCAGCACAGCCAGGCTCAGGGAAAAAAAGGGATAAAGACACGTTGTGGAAGAGAGCAAGAGATTAATAATAACCAATACTGAAGTGGAGAGAGTTGTGCAAAACAAATAGTGAGTGGAAAACACTCAGTGCATCATGGAAAGCCCCCATGATGGGGCCTGATTATTTAAGACCTTGTATGTGAGGAGCAGGATTTTGAATCCTGGATTTAACAGGAAGCCAAAACAGGAGAAATCTGCTCTCTCTTTCTAGTCCCTGTCAGGACTCTTGCTGCAGCATTTTGGATTAGCTGAAGGCTTTTCAGGGAGTTTTTAGGACTTCCTGATAATAATGAATTACAGTCGTCCAGCCTGGAAGTAATAAATGCATGAACTAGTTTTTCAACATCCACCTAATCAGAGTGATGCTGAGTGAGGAGGAGAGATCATCAGAGGGATGAATTTAAATTTAGAGATATTGTGCAAATGGAAGAAAGCTGTCCTAAATATTTGTTAAATATACATATTGAAGGTGGGCAGCATGGTGGCACACTATTGCCTTAGAGCAAGAAGGTCCTGAGTTCAATTCCACCAACACCTGGCTGTGTATTTGGGATCACTGTCTTGCTGAACAATCCACACTCGTGTCATCTTCATCATCCTGGTAGATGGGAGCATATTTTCATCAAGAATGTCCCTGTAAATGTTTCCATTTATCCTGCCTTCAGTTATGTGAGGCGTACCAATACTGTATGCTGAAAAACAGCACCGCATCATGATGTTCACCACCTCCAAATGCCACTGTTGGTGTTTAACAGTGATATGCTTTTGACCTTCAAAAGTGTATCACAGCTTCCAAAAAGTTCAACTTTGTTGAGATTGAAAAGGAATTCATCCGACCAGAATATATTCTCCTTTATTTTCCAGGGTTGTCAAAATGTTGTTCTGCAAACTTTGAGCATGCTTCCACATGGTTATTTTCTTGCATGGTAGGCATGCATACAAGAAGCTATGGCGGTTGATTGCATTGAAACAGCTGTACCTGCTGATCCCAGGTCTTTCTGTAGCTCTCCACATGTGGTCCTTGGCTCTTGTACAACTATTCTGATATTTCTTTTCACTGTTCTGCTTGTAATCTTGCAGGGAACACCTGGCTGTGACCCGATTTATGGTAAAATAATAATTATAATAAAATAATTAAAATAATTATTAGTTTAGAAATTCTTCTATAACCAGTGCCATTGGTACTTTTTGCAACAATACGGCCACAAGTGTGTTGCAGAAGCTCTTTGGTTTTACCCATGAGATATTTGTGTGACACCTTGGTAATGAGACATCATTTTACAGGCTTTATCAGTTGGGACTGAACCAGCTGATATGGATTTGCACTATGTGACAGCATTTCTTGGATCATTGATGATAACTGGTGATGTGTTCAATACTTACTTTACCTGCTGTTTAGTGTTTAACAGCAGGTAAAGTAAGTAAACACACACACACACATACTTCTATATACTTCAGGTGTAACGACTGAATATTAGAATTAGGCTGTTGCCTTCCTTTGAGCTCAACAGTCACCTCTTGAACCATTTTTAAATAGAACAACTGATATTTTCTCTGTAACAGATCACTCTATGTAACCTGGTTTTATGCTTAAATCCCAGCAGATACGCAGCTTCTGAAACCTTCAGCCCTGTAGTACCACAGCATGGCGTGATTAAAGTCATTTAAGTCACACTACTTTCTCATTTTTATGCCTAGTTTGAAAAGGTTAGGTTTGACAGTGTCTACATGCTTAAAGGCATGGAAGCGCTTTAAACATGTAGCATGTGGCTAATTACACGCTGTATGCGTAACAGTAAGCACACGTACTCCAAGTCCCATGATGCATCTGGGCAGAAAACAGGCACAGACACACCCCGCATATCCGTGTTGGTTCTGTTTGATGTGACATCGTGCTTCTTCGCCCGCAGGCTACACAAACTGCTGTGACACAATATTGAACTGCTTGTGTTGGAGACGCGGTGTTGTCCCACCAAATAAAGAGCACGGTACGTTTCCTTTCTCTGCGAACTCTACAGATACTCTTTATTAGTTTCCGTTATCAGTTTGATAACGTTAGCCTATGTGGAGAGCAAAGGTTGACTCAAACTGATGCGGTGTGTGACAACAAGGCGAGGGAACGGGTTCACTGTCAAACCGCCTGAACGGGACTCTGGGTTTTTGGTGAGTTAATGAAAGTTAATTTCAGCTGAAAGCATCAAAGTGTTTCATGATATGCTTGCCTTTTGCAAACGGCTGTAACACGGCAGCGTGTTCAAGCTGGTGTTAAACTGCCAGTGATGCTTCACAACAAGATACAAGTTTTGATTTTTGAGTAAGTTTTTGTCTAAATTCCTAGAACTGGTTACTTTTAGTGAATCGTACAAAACTTCATCACCAGAAAATTACTTACCCGGATGTTTGACAATCAACAACTCGAGTTTTAATTGTCCCAGAAAAGCCTGCAGTCGTTTTAAAAAGCAAAAGGTGTCCTGATTACCTTTGACACGAAACCTACTTTCTAACCTTTGTCCAATCGGGACAACAGTTTTCAGAGTTTTGAGGTTTTGACCGTTCAAAGAGGAAGTGGTTGTTGCCTTGCGGTTTGGTGCTGTCTGCAAATACTGTCTCACGTATAAGGAGGTTTTTGCGAAGGGTGATTTCAGTCTTGTGGCATATATTTAAAAAAGTACACACACATAGAAAAGTACACACATTGAGTTCTCAGGTTTTTCTCACTTACTCATTATAGAAATAAAATCGGGTCCCTGCCAGCTTCTGAAAGTAAAGTAATGCAACCTCTGATGAGCAGCACATGTTGTATTATACAATGTCATTATTTAACACGGTGGTTGATTCGACAGCTGTTAGCTGTCCTTAGCAGCAACACATTGAAGTAATGAATGGCTGTCAGTCTGGCATCATTGTCAGTTTTTAAACAGCGTTGCTTTACGTTGAGCTTTGCAGCCAGTTGTTCATGTACAGCTCTTGCTCTGGTCCACTACAACATTTCAGTCGAGGTCTGGACTTTGACTGGGCCATTGCAGCTCATTGATTCTTCAGCCCTTCTTGTTGCAGGTGTGTTTGGCTCTTTATCATGTTGCATGGCCCATTTGCAGCCAGCCTCTAGATTTTAAACAGATAGCCATACATTTGACTGTAGGAAACTAAGATAGGAAACGCATTACAATTAGGGCTGGGCTATACCGATAATCACGGTCACGATAGGAAAATGAAATATTGCGATAGAATATGGGTAAAACACGCATGCGCAGTTACTTTTTTTAAGTAGTAATGGAGTTACAATATTGTAAACGTAACTAATTACCAGGAAAGGTAACTATTGCATTACTTTAGAAAATGTTTAAATTAGAGATGGCACGATACCACTTTTTTTTATGTCCGATACCGATATCATAAATTTGGATATCTGCCGATACCAATATAGAATAGAATAGCCTTTATTGTCATTGTACAGAGTACAACGAAATTGGAGTGCCACTCCCTTGGTGCAAGTTTCAATAATAAATATAAATGTAAAATATAAAAAGTACAAAAAAAACAATCGTAAGTACTCAAACAATAGTATGTACAATATATACAGGATAGCAGCATTAATATAATGACAGTGACTGTATGGAATAGGTTCAATTGTTTTTGTGCTTATTTACTACGGTGGTAGCTCTGGGAAAGAAACTATCCCTGAATCTGTTTGTCCTGGTTTTATGTGACCTGTACCGTCGGCCTGACGGTAATAGTTCAAAGAAGTAAAAACGAGCACCAAACTGGAGAGCTAAGAGCCGCTGCACCCGTGCGCGCCGCCATCTTGAATCTGTCAATATGAATCCGATATAGTGTTTTTTAATCAATAAGACTGTTTTTTTTAATATCTTGCTGCATTTTGTATAAGTTCATACTCAAGTTTAAATAAACAACAACACTAAAGCTATTCTGTTAAACCTGTATGTAAAAAAATACACTGCACCCAAAACATTACATAGTTCAGCAAAACTGATCAATCTAATAAACTTAAACCTGCTCCATCCTCCCTATTCTGGAATTTTAAAGAGTACTTAGCAGAAATATTAAGCAACCTAACTAATAGGGTTGCAAACTCCCAGCAAAAAAAAGGGGGGAACCACGCTCCACCTCATGATGCTTAATCGACATAATCAACTTTAATTTGATGCAGTGTGAAAAAAAAAAATGCACAGAAATAAATAATTTTTCAAGAATAATTAAATAGATTCAACATCTTTCTTCAACAGAACTGCACAGATGGTTCCCAAAGGAAAAAGTACTATAGCTTACTAGGGTATATTAGACTTAATAGTTACTATATACAGTAATGGACTTCTATACATTTTACATCAGATTAAAACTTTGGGTGTAAGATTCAGATAATTATTTATTAAAAGCTAGACATTTTAAATGAGAATAAGAAAGAAAAGTATGTCTTTGTGCCCCCTTTTCCCTGTTCATGCCCTATCGGCCCCCCTGGCTAAACTTTGCTAGATCCGCCCCTGCACAGTTACAGCCGTCAGCTGTAGAAAAAGATCCTGGTGTAGAAAGTAATATTAAATACATTCTAACAACAGCTTATCAAGCTTAAACGTGCTGCTGTTGTTCAGCCGCTGGTTTCCTCTTTCTGCTGCAAAGTGGGCCAAAAACAAAGAGAGACTGACTCGCCACAGAAAAGCCGATCAGCTGATCATTGATCAGTGTCACGATTGAAGTGGCAGCAGGAGAGAGAAGAGGCAGTCGCTCCATAGGTTGTTAAACTTAACGCTGGAATGCTTTACAAACATTCAGAGATGAACTTACACACTTGCTTTACTTCTCTCTGGGAAAACTTCCTCGGAGATGAAATATTGGTTTGGTAGCGAGGCTGCAAATACACACAGCTGCTCTATCACGTGACCACACTGCTGCGACGTGCTACGGTTATGAGCTGAGTTACGCCGTGTTGCAAGTTTTGTGAGGTGCTTTTTTTTTTTTTATATTTATTGGATCGGATTACATTTTTTATTTCTCTCCGATATCCGATCCAGTAATTTACGTCAGTATCGGACCGATACTGATATGTAATATCGGATCGGTCCATCTCCAGTTTAAATATGTAAAAGAGCTTGGATCCCCTCTTAATGAACTCTACTAAAATATAAATTACTAAACATACTTGAACATACTAAAATATATCTTCAGCTGTTTGTTGTAAAAATGAGTTTATTATTAAAGTAAATGGGAACTAGCCTTTTATCTCTTCTAAGAGAAAAATCATTTCTGCACTTCCACTTCAGCTGTTTGCTACCTTTGAATTATCTGGACTCTCCATGACTTTGTCTCATCGCTCTACATATCTGTTTGTATGTCAGCACCCGCCCATGCCTGCCTCTGGTTGATTTACCATGACTACTTTACTCTTCCTCAGCCAATCAGCAGCACTTGTGCAATTGTTTCACCCTCCCTAGCTCACAGTAAGATGAAGACGGCTTTAAGCATCTGTGTGTTGAAAAACAGTAACGCAACCACCGCATTTTCTTGTTAGTAACGGTTACGGCGTTGTAATGATAGAAAAAGTAATTGGTTAGATTACCAGTCGCTGAAAAAAGTTATTTTAATGGCCTTATTCTCATCACTGTGAAGAACATGGCTGCTGGTTTGTGGTACCCCAGATACTCCACCTTCCTCCGTCACTTGGTTTGGCCGTGAGTCTGGCCTGCCTCAGAGACTCCAGGATCGTGGCCACCTGCTCCACATTCTTGGCACAGATGTCGTTGTGGATGATGTTATCTGGGGAGGTGCAGGAAAGTGTCTGGGACTCCGAACAAGCCAAATGCATTAGTCTGTGTGTGGACAGGGGAGGCCAGTTAACCAAAGAGTAAAAAGTACAATGGTGAAATATAGCGCTGCATGATCAAGCAGTGTCTGTAAAAGAGCTCACGGGAGTGTTCATATAAGTAATCTCATCATAATCAACGTGAGGTAAGAACGTGGTAGCAAAGTTGTTTTTGATTCATTTCTATAGAAGAACACTACTTTTAATCTGAGCTTTTTTTAAAATTAATTTTTAATATGTGACTTGAGACACATTCATGTATTAAAATAGCTAGGTGTTTATAACCACACAAATTCAATTAGGCAGGTATTTCTTTTAGTTTGCAGACAACATGTGCTTCATTTTGCCAGCATTCAGTACGAGTTTGAGATGGAACAAATGTGACTGAATAATAAATGCAATCTGTAGATGATCAAAATCCAGGGCATTTGAGTTTGTGTGATAGTAAACAACAGTGTCATCAGCGTAGAGATGCAGCAGATGCATTCTGCTCCAAATTATTAATGTAAACTGCAAATAGTGTCGATCCTAATACAGAGCCTTGAGGTGCACCTTTTGTGACACTTGGATAACAAGAACAATCGTGAACACTCTGCTTATGATCAGAAAGATAATTTGAAAACCAGTCAGTAGCTTGGTCTGGAAAGCCAATATCTAAAAGTCTGTGACATAACAGCTTATGATGTACTGTGTCAAATGCTTTTGACAAATCTATAAAAAGTGCCACACAGTAAAAGCTTCCACAAAGTCATTTAAAACTTTAATCGAAGCTGTGACAGTGCTATGTTGCTTTCTGAAACCAGACTGATCGGGGGAGAGAATATTATTTTAGAAAAAGATTTGGAAAGCCTCATTCGCACTGAAAAACTACATTTAACATACATTGCTACTACACCATCTTTTCTTGGACGATGAACACCATATCTATCTTGTCAGGTAGGCATTAACATGTAAAATATGTAACCCAGGCATGTTTTTAAAACTACTCAGGTGGGCCAGGATTAGGCTGAATGCCAGAAATGAGTCCACTGTCAGAGGCCATAAGAAGATCATTTGTAACCTTCACTAAAGCTGTTTCTGTGCTGAGCTCTGAAACCTGACTGAAACTCTTCAAATAAACCTCTGCAGATGATCTGTTAGCTGTTTGACAACTACTCTTTCAATGATGTTTGATATGAAAGGAAGGTTGGAGATTGGCCTATAATTAGCTAAGACTGCTGGGTCTAGAGATGCTTTTTGAGTAAAGGTTTAACTACAGCCAGCTTGAAGGCCTGTGGTACATAGCCGATCATTAGAGATAGGTTGATCATATTTAAGATCGAAGCATTAATTAATGGCAGGACTTCTTTGAGCAGTTTTGTAGGAATGGGGTCTAAAAGACACGCTGATGGTTTGGAGGAAGTAATTATTGAAGTTAACTCAGAAAGATCAATTAGAGAAAAAGAGTCTAACTTAACATCAATGGTACTAAGAGTAGCTGTAGATAATATTACATCTGTGGGATGATTACTGGTAATTTTTTCTCTAATGATAAAAATTTTATTTGTGAAGAAGTTCATGAAGTCATTACTAGTTAACGTTAAAGGGATGGTTGGCTCAACAGAGCTCTGACTGTTTGTCAGCCTGGCTACAGAGCTGAAGAGAAACCTGGGGTTGTTCTTATTTTCTTCAATCAGTGATGAATAGTAAGATGTTCTGGCTTTGTGGAGGGCTTTCTTATAAAGCAGCAAACTATTTCTCCAGGCTAAATGATGATCCTCTAAATCTGTGACACGCCATTTCCTCTCCAGATTACGAGTCATCTGCTTTAGGCTACGTGTTTGAGAATTATACCACGGAGTCAGGTACTTCTGATTAGAGACCTTAGTTTTCACAGGAGCTACAGTATCCAGAGTCGTACGTAGTGAGGAGGTGAAATTATTAACAAGATGATCGACCTCTGTTGGAGCAGCGTTCAGATAGCTGCTCTGCTCTGTGTTGGTACAGGGCATTGAAGATGATAACAGTGGGTGGATTATATTCTTAAACTTAGTTACAGCGCTTTCAGAAAGACATCTACTGTGATAAAGTCTACTCTCCACTGCTGTGTAATCAATGATTGTAAATGTAAATGTTATCAGGAAATGATCAGACAGGAGAGGGTTTTCAGGAAACACTGTTAAATGTTCAGTTTCTATGCATATGTTAAAACAAGATCTAGAGTGTGATTAAAGTGGTGGGTGGGTTCTTTTACATTTTGAGAGAAACCAATTGAGTCTAATAACAGATTAAATGCCATGTTGAGGCTGTCATTTTCAGCATCTACATGGATGTTAAAATCACCCACAATAACTGAGCATTAAACCAGATTAAAAACAAAGAGTTCTGATAAAGTCTGAGTAAGGCCCAGTTGGATGACGGGCCGCAACAAAAAAACAGGTAGTGTGCATATACTTTCTCCTGGCTGTGTTTGACATCATTATTTAGGGCTGTGCTGATAATATGGTATGGTATTACTTTTTATGTGATTGTCGTATCACAGTGTCATTGTTATAGCAATGCTATGCGTTCACATCTTCAGCACACACAATGGAACAAGCACAGACACACAGGCATGTCTGAGAGGGAGAGCTATTCAATCTTCAATACTGTGTAAAATAAACTTGTTTCACCACTTAAGACAAAAAAACTTTTCTCCTGCTATATATGCACTATGATGCAGCTCATGTCAGATTTGCACTCCAAACGAGGTAGTGTATGATAAATGAGGGGCGCTTGCTGATTGTACTCATTATTTATTTACACTTATAAATGGTCCTGCCTGCAAGTTGCCAGTATCAATGCTGATACACGGTGCATTCAGAAAGCATTAACAGCACATCCCTTGTTCCACGTTTTGTCACGGTACAGCATTTTTCTTAAATTATTATTGAAATAGTGTCGGTCCTAATACAGAGCCTTGAGGTGCACCTTTTGTGACACTTGGATAACAAGAACAATCGTGGACTGCATCGTGAACACTCTGCTTATGATCAGAAAGATAATTTGAAAACCAGTCAGTAGCTTGGTCTGGAAAGCCAATATCTAAAAGTCTGTGACATAACAGCTTATGATGTACTGTGTCAAATGCTTTTGACAAATCTATAAAAAGTGCCACACAGTAAAAGCTTCCACAAAGTCATTTAAAACTTTAATCGAAGCTGTGACAGTGCTATGTTGCTTTCTGAAACCAGACTGATCGGGGGAGAGAATATTATCCAAATATTTCTGTCATTCACCAGATTTGCACTCCAAATGAGGTAGTGTATGATAAATGAGGGGCGCTTGCTGATTGTACTCATTATTTATTTACACTTATAAATGGTCCTGCCTGCAAGTTGCCAGTATCAATGCTGATACACGGTGCATTCAGAAAGCATTAACAGCATATCCCTTGTTCCACGTTTTGTCACGGTACAGCCTTTTTCCTAAATTATTATTGAAATAGTGTCGGTCCTAATACAGAGCCTTGAGGTGCACCTTTTGATTATGATTATTCCTGAATTCATTTTTCACAAAATTCTATAATGCCCCAAAACAACTTGCTTTGAAGTTCTTTTAAATTCATTAAAGACAAAACTAAAAAGAGTCATAGGAATAACACAAAGGTTTCTGTAATCTGACTGAAGCTACTTGTATAAAAAATTGGAGGAAAATCATTTCATCAAGATTTCCAGTCTTATTCATAATACCAGGAAACGTTTGTTTTGTTTTTGATTGATGTCTCTCTTCTTTCTTTCCAGATTCATTATGAATTTCTTCTTGGAAACCATCAAAGTACTCCTTTTGTCCATCTGGTACAATGTGGAGTCTTTCATCTACTTCTTTGTGCCAAAGAAAAAGAAGAACATTGCTGGTGAGGTGGTGCTCATTACAGGAGCCGGTGGTGGAATCGGCCGTCTCATGGCTCAGGAATTTGCAGCTTATAGCACCGTGCTGGTGCTGTGGGATATCAACCAGGAAGGGATGAAGGAAACTGCTAGACTGGCTAAAAGTAATGGAGCCAGTCGAGTCCACTACTATATCTGTGACTGCAGTGACAAGAATGAAGTTTACAGAGTGGCTGACCAGGTAAAGTTTCTGGGTGAACATTAGACCGACGTGCCTGTAGCGCAACTGGCATCTACTTCGTTTTTGACTTGAGTTAACATCGATGTGTACGTGCAACAAGTTAACCACCTGAGCTTATTACAACGTCCAAACTTTCAGTGGCTTGAAAATAAAAATACATTATATTAGTCTAAGTAGTTTTAGAACTTTTAACTTTTGTATTCAAATGATTTTAAGTCTTCAGAGAAATCTGTGGTTTCCCTCATTGTCTAATTCAGGTTCATTGGGGGGCTGGAGCCTATTGTAGTGGGTGAAAGATGGGGCGCACCTTAAACAGGTTTCTACTTGTTGCAGGGCTAACAGAGAAATGACCATTAAGAGTCATAGTCACAATTTAGAATCAGCAGCTAATCTAACCATATATTTGTGATGGGTGAAGCTGGAGTACCTGGACTGCTACACAGAAAAGTCCCAGGAAGCCAGTGCTTTTAACTGTAGGACGTAATTGCTGTGCAGCAACAGTGCTAACCACTGGATCAACATGTTACTTACTTTGTTATCACACTGTCTGATCCATTCACTTTAATTCAGTTTTTTGGCTTGTGACAATGATGCTATGGTTGCACAATTATAAGAAACCATATGAAAAATTTATGACATACAAGTTGTTCATAATTTCTGCAGGAGTTAGCAGAGCTGCGTAAACGTTTGCTCATTAAGACCCCGTTGAATGCTAATGATGTGTTAATTCTCTCCTACTTAACAGCACATGGAGTTTTTGCACTTATGAGTAACTCGCTCTCTCACACTCAGCCACACACACATAGTGATACACTAAAATTAAAATTAGCTGCAGACAGCTTGAGTAATGCCGTCCTTTGCATTGTTGACTTTTCATTTATTTGAAATGCTGGTGCAACGTGGCAATGACAGCAGTCGTGTTAATCACAGTGGCTCCTACAGCAGCTTTTCCCTCATCGTTAAAGTGAAGCTCCGCATATTTTAGGTATAATTCTTTAGGGCAAAAAACCCCAAAACAATAATAAAAATAATCCAAAGACTAAAATGCACCTTTCTCTGACTCAGCAATTAATTAATTCATGTTTTATATTAAGACTTTTGCTTTTTGTACACATCTGTATACATTAGCAGTACGGTTAAATAATTGATTTGTCCTTTCATGTGTAGAAACATGAGTCAGCAATAACCATCGAGTACAAGCATCACTTCCTGCCTTCTGTCTTGTTTGGGTCTAGATCAGCGTTTCACAGGAAGATTTAACACTGAAAAATGTAAACAGAATGAATATACAGTGTAGGAAGCTGTAAATGAACGGACACTCACACTACTCCCCCGGTAGTGTTGCTTAGCGGCGTTACTACTCGTGGTGTCATTGTCCACGTCACAGGCGTGGGATCGCTTTACCTTGGCCACGCCCGCTCCGGCTGAGGAGCCACCACGGGCCGTTTTAAGTGTAACTGTAACCATCCAAACATGTTTCTCTCTTTGCATACTCTCTCTTGATTCAGTTTGTTGTCTGAGGTTTTCTCTAAGATGGAAGCTGACAGGATCTTTGTTTTATCACTTTATTGGGAGGCTTTTATTTTGTGTACCATAATGAAATATTTTCTAGTCAGTGTAACATAATGTAGTGTGTGTTTGATCTCCAACTGAATTGTGAATTGGTGCTATTTAAAATTTAACTAAAAAGTGAATCTAAATGTTATGTAGACTGAGCCTGCAGTGCTGTGAAAAACTGTTGGCCCCGTCCTGATTTCAGGTTTTTTGTATGTTTGTCACACTTGCATGTTTGAGCTCATCAAAGAAATTCAAATATTAGATGATCAAATATTAGTTACATGACACACAAACAGGAAGGCTTTTAAGAGGGAAGAAAAATCCATACCTACATGGCCCCATGTGGAAAAACTGATATACCCTGATCTGATTTAAATCTGATTTAAACTGATATACTGGTATACAAACCCCCCGTTATAACAAATTCATTGTGGTGTATCACAGCATTGTAACGCTGAGTTCAATGCCAATTTAGCCACATCCAGGCCTGATTACTGCCACACCTGTTCTCAATCAAGAAATCACTTTGAATAGAACCAAAAAGATCCTCAAAAACAAGACGACATGGCACGATTCAAGGACAGTGAGGAAGAAATGAGAAGCTAATTGAGATCTGGAAAAGGTAATGAAGCCATTTCTAAAGCTGTGGGACTCCAGTGGACCACAGTGAGAGCCATCATCCACAGATGGCAAAAGCATGAAACTGTAGTGGACCTTCGCTGTTCTCTTAGGGTAATTTTGGTCGGCCGGCTTTTCCTGAGAGGAGTCATCCGAGATCACCAAAGACCCCAGAACAACAACTGCAGGCCTCACTAGCCTCAGTTAAGGCTACTGTTCATGACTCCACAATAAGAAAGAAACTTGGCAAAAATGGCCTGCAGAGCAGTTCCAAGACAAAACCCACTGCTGAGCGAAAGGAACATAAATGCTCGTCTCAGTTTTGCCAGGAAACATCTGGATGATCTCCAAGACTTTTAAGAAAATACTCTGTGGACTGACGAGACAACACTTTTTCACACCGCTGTATGTTTGAGTTATGTCTGTGCATCACTGAGGCAGCTGAGAGAACAACAACAGCTCTTCGTCTAAATCACAGATCAATTTCAAGACAACACAGATTGTTTGGGAAATCATAGAATCTCTTTTCCTCATGCATATCCTACAGCTGTTGTACATTTTACTTTGGAGTATCTTTTTTACAAAATGATATTTATTCATACGTGATGGTTTTTCTTCATTCCTTCATGTAGGTGAAGCGAGAGGTGGGTGATGTCAGCATTTTAGTGAACAACGCCGGCATTGTGACAGGAAAGAAGTTCATGGATGCTCCTGATTCACTGATTGAGAAGACCATGGATGTCAACATCATGGCTCACTTTTGGGTCAGTCAGTAAAGGACATGGACAAGTCTCCACATGATTTTACTAGCAGATTAGACAACACTGTGATATTTAATTTGGCATTAACGTCTCCAGTTGATTCTTTAGTAGAATTTAAGAATGAATACGACCTTTTCTGTTACAGCAGGTGATTTGGTCTTTTCCCCCCCCTTTTCTTTCTCCCCTCAGACCTACAAGGCCTTCCTTCCTGCTATGATTGCCAACAATCATGGGCACCTTGTCAGCATTGCCAGCTCTGCTGGACTAATAGGAGTCAATGGATTGGCAGGTGTGTTTTCTTCCCTAAACATGTGATGCATCTCAGTAATTCTAAAGTTGAATGTGTTGGATGAATCCCCTGTTTGACACGTGGAGCTTGAGAACATGACGTATTCTTTAATCTATTTATTGTTTTTATTAAGGACTGAATTATTTATTAAGCCATCAGTGTAAAAGTGCATACTCCCATACGTGATCATTTTAACTAAACAAATACACTTTCTGGTATTGGTGAAGTAACCTTATTTAAGGAACATCTCTTTGTAATGCTTTGTCTTATACCTTCATTCTGCAGACTACTGTGCCAGTAAATTTGCTGCAGTAGGGTTTGCAGAGTCTGTGGGTCTTGAGCTGCTAGCAACTGGGAAAGATGGTGTCAAAACTACGATTGTATGCCCGTACTTCATCAACACCGGAATGTTCGATGGATGTCAAACTAAGTAGGTCATGCTACATGGTTTCCATTTTTATGGTTTCAAATGTCACAGGTGTCATTAAGAACCTGTACAGTGGTTTTCAAAAGTATTCGGCCCCCTTGAACTTTCCCACATTTTGTCACATTACAGCCACAAACATGAATCAATTTTATTGGAATTCCAGGTGAAAGACCAACACAAAGTGGTGCACACGTGAGAAGTAGAACGAAAATCAGACATGATTCCAAACATTTTTTACAAATAAATAACTGTAAAGTGGGGTGTGCGTAATTATTCAGCCCCTGAGTCAATACTTTGTAGAACCAGCTTTTGCTGCAGCTCCAGCTGCCAGTCTTTTAGGGTCTGTCTCTACCAGCTTTGCACATCTACAGACTGAAATCTTTGCCCATTCTTCTTTGAAACAGCTCCAGCTCAGTCAGCTTAGATGGACAGCGTTTGTGAACAGCAGTTTTCAGATCTTGCCACAGACTCTTGATTGGATTTAGATCTGGACTTTGACTGGGCCAGTCTAACACATGGATATGTTTGGTTTTAAACCATCCCATTGTTGCCCTGGCTTTATGTTCAGGGTCGTTGTCCTACTGGAAGGTGAACCTCTGCCCCAGTCTCAAGTCTTTTGCAGACTCCAAGAGGTTTCCTTCCAAGGTTGCCCTGTATTTGGCTCCATCCATCTTCCCATCAACTCTGACCAGCTTCCCTGTCCCTGCTGAAGAGAAGCCCCCCCAGAGCATGATGCTGCCACCACCATATCTGACAGTGGGGATGGTGTGTTCAGAGTGATGTGCAGTGTTAGTTTTCACACACAGCGTTTTGCATTTTGGTCTCATCTGACCAGAGCAGCTTCTTCCACATGTTTGCTGTGTCCCCCACATGGCTTGTGGCAAACTGCAAACAGGACTTCTTATGGTTTTCTGTTAACAATGGCTTTCTTCTTGCCACTCTTCCATAAAGGCCAACTTTGTGCAGTGCACGACTAATAGTTGTCCTATGGACAGATTCCCCCACCTGAGCTGTAGATCTCTGCAGCTCGTCCAGAGTCACCATGGGCCTCTTGGCTGCATTTCTGATCAGCTCCTTGTTCGGCCTGTGAGTTTAGTGGACGGGGGGGGGGAGACGTAGAGACATAGATTGACCCGTAAATCGAGAGCTTCACTTTTATATTTGGTGCTTTTTTTACCACAACTGACTGATCGAACTAGTCAGGTGCTGCATCACTGCAGCCACAGAACGAATCAGTCTGTCGATCTCCCACTCCTCTCACTCACGAACAAGACCCTGGGATATTTAAACTCCTCAGTAACTGGTCCCTGACCCGGAGTGGGCCCTGCACCCTTATGTAGCTGAGGATGATGGCCTCAGACTTCTCACTCACTCTGCTTCATACTTGGCTGTTAACCACTCCGATGTGGGATGGAGTTCACCACCTGATACCAACAGAAGCACATCATCTACAAAAAAACAGAGATAAAAGTTGCAAAAGTCGAAATTTTGAGATTTAAGTCAAATGTATTTTGAGAAAAAAGTCAAAATGTGGAGATTATGGTTGTTTCCAGACAAACTGCGGCAGTTGCTGTACCCTATAAGTTTATAGCGTAGTACTTCAGAATCTCATTTAGTAACAAGGAATGAAGTTATTTCTCTTTTGGGTCAAGTACAAGGACATTGAAAAGATGGTGCAGAAAGTTGCTTATGGCCACACAAACTTGGAAGAATGGATTTATACAGCATGAAATGGTTGTTCATGGACAGATTCAAGGCTACCAACAGTTGCATCACAAGTATGCTGATCAGTTAGTAAAACTAACTGTCTATACAAGGCATTTTGTAGCTGTGGCAGTTTGTCTCGAAATAACCGTAATCTGAATATTTTTACTTTTTTTTTCTCGAAATAGAATTACAATAGTTTTTCTTAGTGTCACACCAATATTCCTCCATGCTACAAACGGAGATAGATGCCACTGTTGTCAAGGTGCATACTCCTCTTAAAGCATGGAGGTCTCCACCTGAAATCCAGCACACTGTGACTCTATGAGCAACAGGAGGGGGAGGATTAGGATTACTGAGTGTCAGAGCCATCATCAGAGATGCGCCAGCCCACCAACCATCACCACCTCACCAGATGAGTGGCTCCAAGAATGCCTTAAGCAGCTGAAGATGCATAAAGATGTCGGACCAAGCCCTTGCATGATACCATTGGGCGAGGACGTGCTGACATCAAGAAGTGCTACCAGTGGCTAGAAAAGGCCAATGTAGACAGAGGCTCTGATTATTGTTAACAGGCCTAAGCAGCAGGTCCACAGAGACAGGAGCCTACCCCAGCTGACATGACCTAAGTTGCAGATTCTGCAAAGGTGTCCCAAGACGCCATCTAGCACATAGTCGCAAACCACCTTGCTGACACATATGAGGACTAGAAGTCCTGTTACACTTCCAGTTTCACACAAAAACAGCAGCTTTTGCTGTCTGGGTGACGAGCTGATAGGCAACATTAACAAGGTTACTGTGACTTACAGTAAAATTTCCTCCCTTACTGTAATGTTTGGATGGCAATGTCAGAATGTCAGTTCATGCTTGTGGAGATGTTACGGTGTGTGTGTCCTGTTTAAATAGTGTTCAGTTGGTACTGAGTATTGTTGCCACAGTGTCCATCCCTGTATCACCACAGTGCATCCAGCCAGATAAGGCATCATGTCATAAAGCTCAGTCAGCTCAATATTGTTTCTTCAACATGGCAATGAGTTCACTGTAGTGGCCTTCAGCTGCCACATCCCAATGAAGCAGCTTTGGGATGTGGTAGGTTCACATTATGCACGTGCAGCCGACAGATCGGCAGCAGCTGAGGCCATGATGTCAACGTGCACCAAAATCTAAGTACTGTTTTCATCACCTTGTTTAATCTATGGCACAAACATTAAGGCATTTCTGACAGCAAAACGGGGGCAAACCTGGTGCTAGTACGGTGTAACTATTCATAGAGTTGCCATTTGTAGCATTATTGAAGGGTAAAATCTTTTTAGGGGGCCTGTTTGTGCAGATTCCAATAGTCTGTTTAAAATTAGAATTACATGTTGTATATTTGGTGTGATGAATGTTATAATACACATCATGTAAGCAGATGTAGTGCATTAATTACATGAATTATATAAAGTGTAATAATTTTCCAAATCATTTAAAAATCTACCCTCTGTAACCTTCAACCAAATATCTGATTACCCACCCAGATTGTCGCAGGAGAACTTGAAATGGAGAACTTGACAAATGCTAAGTTCAGTGCTTTTTTTTTTTTTGTCTCTTTTTTTGTGTTCATCAGGTGGCCAAAACTGCTACCAATCCTGAATCCTGATTATGTGGCAAAGAAGATCATCCATGCTGTGCTCACAGACCAGGTCTACTTGCTTTTGCCTCGGAGCATGTACCTCATAGCTGGTCTGAAGAAGTTAGTCACTACCTTTCTTTGTTTCTTTCACTTGCACACAGTTCCACACTCACTAATGTAGAGATATCTGAAGATTTATCCACTTCACTTGTCCCATATTTTGTCATGCCTTATCACAAAATGGATCATTTGTATATCCCCATTGGAAAATTGAGGGTGCAGAAATTGGTAAAGTGAAATAGAACAAGTGCTGGGGTTTAATAGACCGCCTGACCTACCTCAAGACACAGAAGGCCTTGATTGGTCCTTCCATAGATCAATGCACCTATCTGGGGAAGGGTAGAGAATTTCCACAGCACTGAAGATCACAGTGAGCACAGTGGCCTCCATGTGTAAATGGAAGAAGCTTAGAACCACCAGCTCACTCTTTGGAGCTAGCTCCCCAGATGATCTGAGGGATCAGGTAGAAGGGCCTTAGTTAGCAATTATAACCAGATGGTTGCACTCAAAAAAACTGGAGCATTGCTGTTTGGAGAGAGAACGGTCCAGAAGGACTGGCTGTTTTGCAGCACTGATCATTTATACGCAGAGGCCAGACAGAAGTCACTTCTTAGTAAAAGGCATGTGGCAGCCTGCCTGAAGTTTGCCAAAAGGAACCTGAGGGGACTCTGAGATCACGAGAAATTAAATTCTCCAGTCTGATGAAACAAATATTAAACTCTTTTGCCTGAGCGCCAAGCGTCATGTCTGGAGGAAACGAGGAACTGCTTATCACCTGACCAATACGGTCCCTACAGTGAAGCCGGGTGGTGGCAGCATCATGCTGTGGGGATGTTCTTCAGCAGCAGGAACAGGGAGACTGGTCAGGGTGGAGGGAGATGAATTCAGCAATGTACAGAGACGTCCTTGATGACCTTTTCCAGAGCACTCTGTACCGACCTCAGACTGGGACGAAGGTTCATCTTCCCCCTAAGCACACAGCCAGGATAGCAGTGGCTTCTTATCATGTCCCGAGTGGCCCTGCCAGGAGCCAGACTTGAACCGGCGGGGTTTTTGTTTTTAAGGTGAAAAGTGAATTGAATCCATTTTGAAAAAAGGCTTTAAGATAAAAATGTGAAACAAGCGAAGTGCTGTGAATGCTTTCTGGATGCTCTGTGCATAACAAATATAGTTTGGCTGCACTCCACTTTCTGGTGAAAACACTCATGCAGCAATGCACAGAAATTATGAATGACTAACTTTTTAATAATATTGTGGGCTATTTCTGGGGTCATGGGGGCACCAGTCACCATTCTGTGTATTTCTGGTTGTACTCTGGTGATTCAGGTGGCCTTGATGGGAGTGGGAGTGGCCTAATGACACTGCCTGTTGCTCTCTGGCCTTTGCTCGACTTGGTTAACTTCTAGTTTTTGTTGTGATGCATGTTACCATCTTTGAAGGTCGATTTTTGCTGGAGGTGGGGTGTTGAGGAGGATCATTTACACATGTTCACACGATGGGGCGGGGAAAGGCTATCACAAGAATACAAGGTGATGGATGTCTCTACCTGTAGCTGGTGACATTTCACCTACAGGAATGGGACAACCTGTCAATATTTACCTGAAGTCCAACCTCGAAAAGAAGGCCTGGCCAAAAAAACGGGACTTTAGACCCTAAATCATATTTAGTTAGAATAATGTAAACCATATCAATAAATCCTGTATCCATTTTTACATATAAATATTAGGGGTGCAACGATACTCGTATCGATATTGAACCATTCGATACAGTGCTTTCGGTTCGGTACGCATATGTATCGAATAATACAAAATTTTTTATTTATTTTATCAACTTTTCTTCTGATGATGCTGTCTGTGTTGAGCGCTCAGTGGATCTGCGTTCGACTTATCCGCCTAGGCTGCACTGTCGAGCGCAGATCCACTGAGCGCAGCGCAAGCTAGCAAGACAGAAGCTAAGCTCGTTGCAACATGGCAAATTGAACCTCCCCCACCCTCATTCAGATCTGGCGTTTGGAATTATTTTGGTTTTCATGTGACGTATGACCCTGAAGGTAAGCGCGTCATGGACTAAAGTAAAACAGTATGTTGGATGTGCCACGCAATGCTCAATTACATGGGTGGGAACTAGTGTGTTAGCTTGTTAGCTTGTTGGCCGTCCAGCCCCACGCACGGGGCGATCCGCGGTAGCTCGTTAACGGAGATTTGCCGTGTTGTGGCGTTAACGTCATTTCAGATTAACGCTGACAGCACTAGTGGGAACACAACGAATATGACTGCACATTTACTCCGACAGCATCCTAGTGCAAAGACAAGTGGAAGCAGACAAAACAACAAGCATGCATGCTACAAACTTTACCCGAGTCATTTAGACAGCCGTTAGCACAGGATTCTCCTTATGGGGACCTGATATGTTTAATATGCTGCTGAGAATATAGCCCAGAAGAAGTGTATAGTACAGCTTTTATTTTGAAAGAGCCATTTCTCTGTAATAAACTCTCTTTTCCAAAGATGAGGGATTCCTCAATCAGATTTATTTTTTATTACTTTGTTGTTTCAGCAACATTAAATTTAAAAACTGTACTTTTGAGTTAAAATATATATTTATAATTTTAATAAATGACAAATTAAAAAAGCATGAACATTTTTTTGTATCAAAAAAATATGAAACCGTGACACCAAAGTATCGAACCGAACCGTGAATTTTGTGTATCGTTGCACCCCTAATATATATATATATTTTGCCAGAATCTCAGCTTAAAGCTCACAAAACTATTTCAACAAACTCCAAACAGTTAAAACAGCAAACGATTAAAACGGAGTCCACATAAAGTGGTGATGTTCCTAAATGAGAAAAGGAGAAATCCAGATTCTAGGTTTTATCCATTTCTCAGCAGAGAGAGTTTTATGGCTTTGTCCAGCAGCTGAAGCTGTGTCACGAGTTCCATACATATTGAAGGATGTCAGTGTGTCAGTTTGAACTGCTGTTACCAGAGTTGGAAACAGATCTGAGGAGGAGAAATCGTTTCAGAGAGCCCAGTGAGCCAGACCAGCGTTCATCAGTGTGTCTGTGGTAAAAATGGTAACATTTTCCTCTTTCTGTATCATTGTATATGCAGCTATGAGCAAGCTTGTTGCCAAATACAGCGATTTGGTTGGTCAGATCAGTTTATTCGGATCCAAAACATCTGAAGAGTCAAGCTTGGTTTGACAAAAATAAATTCAGCAAATTCGTCCAATAAAAATACACGATTGGTGTGAACGGCTGCATTAGCAATAGGTAGTCCAAAAGTATTTTTAACGCACAAAATGTTCACACGGACGTCGTATGTCCGTATGTCCGGTGTGAAAAGGCACCAAATTTAAAACCAATTTGATACGTGCAAAAACTTATTGTATATTTAAAAAACAAAACAAACCCAAAACTGATTCTGAGATTTATTTTGTTTTTAATTATTTCTTTTTGCCCTCTTACTAACGTTTCCAGAATGACTCAGACCTAAATAATGTCTTTGGCACACACTGAACTCATGCACACTAACTAACACTCATAAAGATTCCACTTGGATGACTTTTGTGCCAGAATACAGTAATGTTGCATGTTGTTTATGTAATGGTCTTATCGTTGTCGGTGTGTTTGGTACAGTAGTTGTTTCAGGTCTGTCCTCGTCTTTGTCATCTTTTTGTGTGGATGTTTGTTTTTAGATGGATACATCCCAGCAATAACATGAGGTTAAACTTGGCTTTAAACTGATTGTTGAAGAGAAATATTATTTCCTTATAATTAAAATGACATCACAGCCATCACTGGCAGATTATTCGATTGCCGTAATGGTTACATATGTTATGCATTTCATTAAAATGACCTTGGTGCTGATGGGGTTATATTTCTGTTGTCCTCATCCTGTTCTCTTTTGTTTCCCTCCATCATCGTCAGTGTGTTACAGTGGAAGCTGCGCTACCTCTTTGGCCGTTACATGGAATTGGCCGTTGAAATAGACTGCCACAAACGCCTCAGTGCACACTGAAATGTGTTTGGATGTTGTGCTCAGCTGTAATCTCTAACCACGTACAGGGCACATTGTAGCTCGGACTGTTGTAACGTGTAACGAAACATTCTGCAACCTCCGTCTGTGCTAAATGTTGAAGTTTACTAGGAGGGATTTGATGCTTTATTGACCATGAAACCCAGCACATGACATTTTTACATGTGATGGTGTATTTACATGTAGTGAAGCCATGAGTGCTATATAATATCTAAAATGTCAAGTATTAAAGACAACATTCAGATACTATGTCTTGCTCTCATAACACTTATTTAACTTTCATTAAATTTGTGTTTCCCTAATATTGTATTCGCCAATGTCATTATACTGAAACAAGATGTGGGGTCAAATCTTCCTGGACCTGACTTGTGCTACAAAGCTGGATTGCTCTTACGCAGCTAACTAACCCAGTGGTTTAAGAACTACAAAGGTGGATCATTTCTTATTGGGGAAGATTACCATGGCAACTCATGCCTAACTGGTTTCAGAGCATGTTATAATCCAGATTAGAGATCAGCAGGTATCGGATCAGCCACCGACTGACCAAGATCCCTAAGATCTCAGATGTTTCAGATCCTTAGGATTCCTGGGACCTCGTTCCATGAATTAGATTGTTTTTGTTTTTTAAGAGCATCTAATGTCTTTGTGTTGCCTCAAACACAAAGTGAAATACTTGATTGTAATTCATCTAATCCCCAATTTAATGATAGTGTTGTCATATTGATAAATCTGTTAATTTTCTGAATTTTATTAATGTGAACAAATGAAATGGCTGTAGCTCAGGTGGTAGAGCAGATCAGCTACTGAGCTACTGTTGGTGGTTCGATCCCCGGCTCCTGTCTGCATGTCAAGTGTCCTTGGACAAGATACTAACCCCGAGTTGCTCTCCGATGCGTTCATCAGAGTGTGAATGTGTGTGAATTAGGGCTGCCACGATTAGTCGACTAGTCACGATTACGTCGACTATTAAAATCGTCGCCGACTGATTTAATAGTCGACGCGTCGTTTGAAGCTTTGTAAGATCCCAAAAGACGCAGGAATAAGTAGCAGGATTTAAGAGTGTAATAACGGACTGAAACAGAAGATGGCAGCACTACATGTACAAGGATGCCAGCTGCCGTTAAACCCCGAAGAAGAAGAAGCTGTGTCCCAGAATTCATAGCGCAGCCCAGCTCAGTTTCCAACAATGGCGGCAGCTAGTTAGTTTTAACTTTACTCTTATTATTCTTTCTGGGTCACAAAATAAACGTTTAACATATTTTCAGGCGAGAATGTAGCTGTGGAAACCTCAAATATCTGCTCAGTTTATCAGGACACCACATATTTTCAAAAGCGCTCCGACGTTTTCGGAGACGCCTGTTACCCACTAGCTCGATAGCTAGCCGGGGTTTAACGCTCACTAGAGCCGTGAGAACACCGGACTCCCGGCAAATTGTTTTCAAACCCACCGCCGTCTTTCGCTACTCAGGTTAAACATGATATATGAGTCACTTAGATAAATTAAAATGTTATTGTTTGGCTTTTTTTAGTATTTTATTTGTTCCTGAGTAAATCGGTTTGGCTGAGATTAAAGTTATAGTTTTTACACAGCTGAATAAACATCAAGCAGACAGCTGATCATCAGAAGTGTGAGATGCTCGAGAATTTACTCCGGTGTCCTGTTATATTTTAGATAGCAAGGAGTTTATTAAACTTCACCGAAACAATCTGCAAATTTCATTAAAATTTAATAAACTATCATCTTGTCTTTATTTTTAGTTAGCACATACCTTAAACACTTAAAGCTGTAAGCTAATGATAGTTATATAAGAGCAGATGCTGCTGGTGCAATAAGCTGTTCGTTTTACTCCAATGGATGATGATCTGATTAGTCGACTAATCGCAAAAATAATCGGTGACTAGTCGACTATCAAAATAATCGTTTGTGGCAGCCCTAGTGTGAATGCTTAAGTATAGAAGGAAGTGCTTGTATGAGTGGGTGTGAATGGCTGAATGTGGCATGTTCATTCATGTTCATGTACACAGTGCTTTGAGCACTCCGGGAGAGTAGAAAAGCACTGTATAAGAATCAGTCCAATGTTCAGAGCACAGACTGTCTGCAGCCTGCATTTAAAACTCACCTCAAATGCATCTAGTTCAGTTTTTGATTTTTGGTCATTTTAGGCTCAACTTCACTCAAATACTGGAATCCTCTCAGACACGAGTCACTGACCAGTCTGGTCTGTTGAACAGACAGCTGCATTCAATTCAGTTAAATTTCATTTATTTAGTGCCAGAGTTACAAAGATGGAGATTATAGAGTTTGTTCTGAGCTGCTAATAAATCTGTGATGTGATCACCGTCTCCGGCCTTTGATGTTGACGAGTGAATGACTGTAAACGTGTTTGTGTCAGCTGCCAGTGCCGCCCCTCAGCCTCCAAGTAGATGCATGTTTGGTATCAATTTGAAAATCTTAAGTGTCTTCCTACTTGAGTTATTGCATTCACAGGATTTTCAGAAAACGTGACCCCTGACCTTGACCTTAAATCCAAGGTCACTGAGATTCTGACTCATCTAACATGCCAAGTAGGTACACCTGTGGTATGAATTTTAAAATCCTACATCATCTTGTTCTTAAGTTATCGCATTCACAAACCACGCTGCCTGTTATAATACAAATGTATAAAGACACAATATACACTGCAAAAGCAAACAAGTTTCTAAAGGCAAAGAATTTGGATATTGTATCAACTAGTCTGTCAAAACTGGATTAAAAAATATGGCTGAGGGACGCTACAGTAAAGGGCTGGCAGATTCTCTGAACGGAGGAAATGCAGCATTTGGTGATGTTCATGGGTTCCAGACGTGAGGCATTTAGTGACTGCACAATTTTCATTGTGTAAAAATTACATATTTTTTTTATTTGTTAGATATTTTTTCTGCCTTTGAGACTGAAAATGTGTCACGTGTGTAAAATTGACTCTGATTATAAACAAAAATGAATACTTTTCTTAAACCTCTTGAATTACAGCTACTGTATCCACTTCAATCATCTTGTTTGTTTTAAACTCGTCTGTAGTGGTTTATTTGTTTATTTATAAGGAACCCCATTAGCTTCCACAACAGTGGTGCTGAGAAACACAATGTAAAATAAAAATAATTTTCAGCAACCTGCTGGGTCTGCCCCTAGGATACAAGGGACACTTCACGCACCTAGTAAACACACTTGTGGTTAAGAACTTTAAGTAAAAAAGCAAGGTAGGGCCAAAGTCACATAATTAGGAAGTTTTTCCTTCATCATGTATTCCTACAGAGAAAACAAAGGTCTTGGAAGGATCCAGCTCAGCAGAGCTAATTTAAAAGACTTGAGACATAGAGTGGCCACATCACTTCCCCATGACAGGTGTATCCCTGCTGCTGCACCATCTTTGCCTTTTGGTGATGCATTTAAAACTATGTAATGGTTAAACTTAAATATGATCAATCTGTTTCTATTAATGGGCTATGTACCAGCAGTCATTAAGGTGGCAGTATTTAAACTGTTACTCAGAAAGCATCTCTAGACCCAGCTGCCTTAGCTAATTATAGGCCAATCTCCAACCTTCCTTTCATTCCTTTTTGTCTTTTGAGTAGTTTCAGTCAGAATGTAACGATCATCACGGTACAGAAAGTGCAAAGTGAAGGTTACAAATGGTCTTATGGCCTCTGACAGTAGATTCTAATGGTAGTTACTCTGGATGGTGTTACCCTTTATGAATGAGGCTCGAGTATAAAATGCTCTGAGTGTTCGAGCAGAGTAGAAAAGCACTAGGGGAGACTCATAACACCACAAATGTCACCAATGAGGAAGGCGCTAGGAGTCTCACGATCATTTCAGTGTTTGCCCACATGACACAATCCCTGTTTTTGCATGGTGGTTGTCATGGCTGGAAACCGCTGCATGCAGGTTTTATTGGGGGGAAAACTGATTTTGAGGTAAGAAAGTTGATCTTTTGAGCAGGTTTAGTGCTAAACTTTGTTTAGTGCTTAAACTGCAAAACAGTGTGACTTACAGTAGATGAAATTGTAGTTTCTTAGGCAAACTGTGATGCATTTTCCCCCTGATCATTTCAAACCACAATGCTAAAGCCGTTAACAGATAATGGTAGGGTGGGTTGTAACATATTTTTTAAGTGTTACAACCATCCCCTTCCCTAAAGAAGAGTTTATTCATTTTTATACTTTTCCAGCTGCCTGGAAAAGGGATACTGATACTGGTGTGGCTGCTGAAGGCAGTCAGATCAGTGGCAAAGGAACATCTGCCATGTAACACTGAGTAGATGCTGCAAAAAGCTGTGAGACAGAGACCCCGTGATCCTTGGTAGGTTAGTATAGCAGCAATAAAGCTTTCTCCGAAGCGCAGGAAAAAGTGTTGGTTGACTATTCGACTTCGACAGCAGACCTGGTTATAAGTTAGACAGAATACTAGCAAAGGTGCCTGACCAATTAAAAAAAATGTTTGTACTCAGTCGTTATTCCACTTCTTTTTTTAGGTCTGAAAGTTTTTTTATTAGCTCACAGTAACTTATAACACCCACAATCATGTGGTGAGAAGCACATGGTTTACAATTTTTATGAAGCAGAACCACAGCCTGTTGCAGAGGAGTGCAGAGGCAACTAGTCATGAAAATAAAGAAAAACCATTAAAGGTGTGTGGTAGTGCATATATCAGTGAAAGCTATCCAGTTCTGCGAGGAAAGGGGAATCATGGCGCTTACCTTCCATCCCATCTGCACCCATGAACCTCATCCACTGGATCGCAGTGTCTATGACCCATTTAAGAAAACGGGAAATAATGCAAGTGTTGCCTGGATGAAGATGAATTCTGCCAAGACTATGATCATGTATTATATTCCAGGGATTGTCGAGGCTGCTCTGCCTCCAGCTGCAACACCCAAAACCATTCCATCTGGTTTACAGTCCACAGATATTTCGCCCTTCAATTCTGACATTTTTGAGAAGTGTAGCGATGCACCGTCACGAATCAAAGACCGCCCAGAACCAGGTCCATCACTAAGATCTGCAAGTTCCCAGCCATGCTGTCCTCCAACTCTCCTAGGGACTTATGACTTCCTTACTATTTATGTCCTGTCCTCTAGATGAACCTAGTACCTCAGGGTTGTCTACAGCTCAGACAGTCAATTCTTCAGGTATACGGCCATTTTCAAAACCAGGGCCAAGAAAAAAGACTGGCAGGATCAGGAAGAAGAGGCAGTCTGAAATGATCATCAGTACACCAGTATGGGATGTGGCTCAGGTGGTAGAGCAGATCAGCTACTGATTGGAAGGTTGGCGGTTTGATCCTGGGCTTCCCCAATCTGCATGCCAAATATCCTTGGTATTAGTTAGTGTTAGTATCCAAGATACTAACACCAAGTTGCCCTCTGATGTGTTCATCGGAGTTTGTTAGTTTGCACTTGAGTTTAGAAGTGCTTGTATGAATGGGTGAATGAGGCATGTTGTATACAGCACTTTGAGTACTCCGGGAGAGTAGAAAAGCGCTATGTAATCCCTGACAATTTAATGTCTTTAGCTATTCAGCGATGCCCGCATCATCAGCTGGCATTGTGTGGGAAATGGCCACTATTCTCTAAAAGTAATGACGGAGCGGTATGCGTTCACACCCAGTAAATTTGTCTTCTCATTTTGACTTGCAAACCTGTCTGAGTCTCATGCAGAGGTTTGCCAGCATCTGAGGTGTCGTATTACAGATTTTTCTGTCTCAGCGTGCTGTTGCACACTGTAATGCAGATACAGTCATTCTTTCACTGTTTGTCTAGCACAGTTGATATTCAAGAAAGAAACTGTGCAGAAGAGAAGATGGAAAAGCTGTGCATTTCTCAGTTTTAAATTGTATCTTTGAGGACTTTGTTACTAGTAGCCTGTCGCAAAAACACATAATTTGCTCACATTTCTTTAATCGAATCTATGGGGAAAAGGGGGCAGACCTAACAAAACAATTTAAAGAAGATAAAACAGTATCTGAAAGTCATGTCCTTAAGAAACAGATGAAAAGACAGTAAAGACAGTCTCAGTGGAAGCATTGCTGTCAAGGAGCCATTCTTAAAGAAGGGAAACATGGAGAAAATGCTGAGCTATGCCAAATTAAACAAGAACTGGACTGAAAATCAGTGGGAACAGGTCTGATGGTGGAGGGACTTCAAATGGGAAATTTATGGTTCAAACCTTCATCAATAGGTACGAAGCAGGTCAAGAGAAAGACACAACAGCCATCTGTAAAACATGGTGCATGGTGCAGACTCTACCATGGTTTTGGGCTGGATTTTAACCTGTAGTATTGGGAATATTACCAAAATTGATCAAATTACGAAGCAGAAAAGTACTGGCAGATTTTGATCCACCATACAAACCTTCTAAAAAGAAGAGAAAAGAAGAAGAAAAAAGTGCTATATAAGAATCCGTCCATTTACCATTTAAAACAAGCACTAATGCAAGTGGACCAGAAAATAACCAATATTACAAGAAAGAGTATCTCAGGAAAAAATCAAGGCGAGCAGAAGAAAAATAGAAATGTGCCCAAAAAAGTCTTAAAGTAACGCTGAAGATTCTGAGACAGCAGATGACAAAAACTTTTGCGTTGTCTGTCTGGATTTGTTAACTCAAAGCCGGAGGTAGTTTGGGTAAAATGTCCACCCAGCCTGCACTTTAAATCAAACCTATATGTTTGTCACACAGGTGCATTGTACTAACTGTTTGAGTATTTGTAGTGTCATGAAAGTTTGTTTAGTGAACTAATTTACACACTGATACCACAAGAGTGTGTTTGAGTTATGGCCAGTCACAGAGAGAGGCGGACGCTGTTCTTTCTTTTCAATAAACCACTTTTTTGAAGCATGTTCTCTGGTGTAATTTTAATGTTAACACATGAGATCTGTGGTATTCTTGCAGGTGTCATTCATAGTAAACAAACAGGATATTTTGTTTCAAAGTACAAAAATTCATTGAGTTACAGATGCTTAAGCACAATGTGTTACAACCACACATGGCTTTCCCTATATAGGAACCTATCCATTTACCATCTCTTTAAATAGAGACTTTGTTATATAAGTTGTATTTCACCAGTGTAAGTCAAATAAAGGTTCCCAACTAAAAGCACCCAGGATGTTTGCTTTGTTGTCTTTATATACATTTAGGAAAATATCTTCTTATTCAAGGAAAAGAGCCAAGACATGAAAAATACAGGTGGGTGGATGCTTTTGGAAAATATAGTAGATATCTGAGGAAACGAATCTAAGGCAGCTTGAAGGGTTAGACTGGCAGCGTGGCAGAATAACAAATTTACAGGATGTGTTTGGTAGCAGTGTGTGATATTCTGAAAATGTAATCTTGAATGGATATGAAACCTGACTGAGTGGTGATGAAGTTAGGAGCTGCAGCCATTATTTGTGTAATGGATTTACATATGTTAATGATATTCCTGGTTCTCCTTGTTATAGTGATGAAAGCGAATGCAGGCCACAGTCCTATTTTAGTGTTTGTTCATCTGGTTCATTACAGTTTTTTATATAGCACCAAATAATAGGACCAAATCAACAAACAGTTGCCTCAATAATCGAGAGAAAAGACCAACAATCAGACAATGTCCTACGAGCAAGCACCTGGCATCAATGGGGAGGAAAAAAACTCCCTTTTAAAAGGGTACTAGCTAAGAATTATGGGGAAATAGAAATTAGATGAATTGTAATAATTACTAATGATTAAATGTGAGTTTGGTGTGTAAATTTGCAAAAATAGAGTGGACTAAGAGTGAAGAAACTGATTTTGAGGTTTCTTCTGAAACTCAGCTGCTCCCTCCCTGAGCCTGGTTGTGCTGGAGGTTTCTTCCTGTTAAAAGGGAGTTTTTGCTCTCCACTGTCGATACATGCTTGCTCATGGGGGATTGTCAGATTGTTCAGATTTTCTTTCTAATATTGTAGGGTCTTTATTCTACAGTATTTATTTAAATAAAATCAATTCTAACATTAATATATAGAGGTGTATTACAATTTATGCCAAAAACATGAAGATGTATCATATCTGCAGTTGCCAATTAACAGTCTGTACTGGGAGTTTTCATCCTTTTTCGATGTGTCAAAAATATAATTCTCAGCTAATTGAACCTTGCACTCAAACTTAATTAAACTTTAATTGTTACTTATAATCATGTATGTAACTTTGTAATTTTAACATGTTGTCGCCTCTTGGCCAGGACTCCCTTGGAAAAGAGGTTTTTAATCTCAATGGGACTTTTCCTGGTAAAATAAAGGTTAATAATAAACTTAATATTTCTATCAGTTTTCTGTTGCTCAGTTAGGGAAATGGGATAGCAGAACATCATATAGACATTTTGAATGTGGCATTTACTGTGTCAGTAATTCTGTAGAAGTCAACAAAGAGGAGAGATCGTAGTCTGTCTAAAATGTGACTTGCCTTTTCAATGCATTGGTGGAACTTTAAAACATTGCAGATTTTCTGTACAGTTTGTATGAAGGTGAGCAAATTTCCACCAGCTCGTATGTCAATCAACGCCATACTTTGCTCTCATTGGCTTCACATGCTCCCCTGGAAGTTCTGCCACTTCCCTTCGAGCACAGTTGTTTCACATGTAGTTGCTCAAAGTCACTGCATGTTATTCACTTTCCGCAGCTTCTGATCACCACATCAATATGAGTTGCTTGACACCTGAGTCTGAAGCTCCGAGAATAGTGAGGGAGGTTAACCCCTTTTGGTTATAAAGGCAGCAGAAGTGAGCAAAAATGTCAGCGCGTGAGTTTTACATAATAGTGCATTAACCTGTTAATGTGGTTTCCTGATCTCCACGATCTCCTCCCTCTTGCACCCATCTTTGGGTGTTTAAGAGGTTAACAGAAGTTGCAATGATTTCTTGCTGGGACTGTAAGGTCACATTGTATTTGACTGCCCTCAGCTTGCCAACATAAGTTAAAAGTCTAGTTGTATGAGCACTGTGTAAACTTCACATCACTTTACCCAAATGAGTGAAATCTGTAATACCTTAGCAATAACACTGATAATAGAAATAATAATGCACCATTTGGAAGAGCCAGGTCTTAGATAGCTGAAGCCCCCTGCACTGCTGCTGAATCGTTTTGTTCTTTAATTGTATTTCATGAGTGAGTGTTTAAGAAGAAAAGATGTCTGCCATTCTTTTCTTCTTCTTCCTCTAGTCCATTTATCTGAGGACAGGGCTATTATTCTCTATTAGAAAGATTTTTGTCTCTGGAAAACAGCTCACACAAATACAGCTCACAGATAGTGCCTCGCCTGTCACCTCTGTTCATTTTAGATAAAAGCCATTGTATCCGGGCTTTTAATAATGTGTTGTATTATCCTGCCTTGTCTCTGCTCCCTCTTTGAAGACAGTCATTGTTGGAGTTGTTAGTCATCCAGATTTCGCTACCAGTGAGAAATGCAAGCAACATTATTCTGGCTCTATGAAATTATTAGACATGACCTATTTAAATTAGAACAAATATTTTGTTCCATTAGGAGCTGTTTGTTAGATTCATTGTTATGCTTAATGCTAATGATGCTAATGAGGTCATCAGTCCTTGGAATGTTTGTTTATTTTTAAAGGATTGCTGCAGCACTCTTGTAGAGTTGCTGGAGGTACAGTTTCATTGTTTTAGAACTTCTCACGTGATCATAAACTTTCTAAGAACCAGCTGGCTAGCTTTGCTCTGCTGCCTTGCTCATCTTTACAGTGAGTCGTGTCCCGTCGAGGTGTCGTGTGTTTATTGAGTAGCTGTTTGGTTTCTCCAGTACATACACTATGTTGCTTCGTTTGTGTTTGGGAGTTCTGTCCTTGGGATGAAAGAGTTCATTTACATGTATGTGCTCCTTTTCTTTCTGTTTCTGCCTTATTGGGATGGGCTTTTGCCCGGTGTTGCAGGGTCCTGATTACTCCAAGTTTGTGTTTCAAAGGGTGATGGGAGTCAAAGAGTAGATGCTGGTCTGTGTGCGTGAGCTTCCAGTGAACGTAAATGTTGAGGCTTCCCGAGTCCTCAATGCGCTCAGCACAGTCCATAAATGGCAAACTATGGTCCTTTGTGTCTTCCCCGGTGAGCTTTATGTTTCTATCCACTGAGCTGATGTGAACAGTGAAAGATTCTACTTCTTGGGTTTTGATAGATTTTGATTTTAACCGCAGTGGCATCCACATATCTTTAGGTGGCTAGGTTCTGTCTGTTTGAAAGAGCCAAGAGCTGTACTTATCTATAGATACCCTTGTTGTGTTTAAAATATCTGGTTGTAAGTATGTGGTCTAACAGCATGTAAATCTAATGCAACTTGTTCTTTACAGTGGCCCTTTCTCTGATTTTTAGATATATATTCCTCTTGACTGTACATATTTCTCCTGTTTGCCATTTATTCCTGCTGTCAACTATTCATATTTTTATTCCAGCACATGCAGTTACTGTGGAGCACCCACAATTTCATTGTACATGTACAGTGACAATAAAGGACTATTCTATTCTATTCTGTTCTGTTCTATTGTATTCAGGAGTAAAGTTCTCTTCTGTAAGGAGCTGGATGCTGTTGTCTTGTTGTGACAGTCTCCACTGCCTTGGTTAAAGATATGCAAGTGGAAATGTAGGCCTCATTAAAGGACACTCTGGTTTCATCTGGATCCAGTGATCCAGGTTTTAGGTCTGTAGAGTTTTTAATGGGGTGTGTTTTCCACCGGGGGCTGGGATGGTGGTGAGATGTTTGGAAATGTTGTAGGTGGATGAGTTTACTGCTAACAATGCACTTCTTGTGCTACATACTGGCAACCATGTGGTACTGAATCCCCCTTTCTAGAGTAGGTTTGTGAATGGCTGTGGAATTAAAGCACTGAAATTAATTTATTTATTTATAATAGGCTGACTCTTTATAATACACCCTGTCTATATACATGTGTGTCAACATGTATGGTTTGTATTGATAGCACAAATGAGATACTGCAGGGTTATTGAAAGGAGGCACTCTCTCCAGTGTTCATTTATTTTGTTTGAAAATGACTGAGTGCTGCGGAGAGGTGCGGCCCTACTACTTCCTCAGCAACTTTCTGTGGGCAGTCACTGAGGAAGTCCTAATCCAGAGGGAGATGGAGTGTAGGAGGCTGAAGTTGATTAAGTTTGTTACCAGTCTGTTAGGGATGAACAATGATGTGGGTTTTGTACATACTTCGGAAGCTTTCTGGGGGAAACACAACCTCTTGTTAGGAAAGATGGCATCCATTCCACTTTGGATGGAGCCGCTTAAATTTCTGGAAATCTGGCCAAATTTCTTAAACCACCTGAAAATATGACTATCCAGTGATTCCACACAGAGCACCTTGGGGCTCAATGTCTTGCCCAAGGATACTTTGGCATGCTGGATTAGTCAGGGTTCAAACCAGCAACCTCCCTGATGACCTCTCCTAGGCTATAGCCACTCCAGTTGCATTTGGACTTTTTTACTCAGTAAAACTTGATCACAAAAGTTTTGCAGAGTTGATGTTGAAACTGTTCGTGGAAACTTACACTCGCTTTGGTCCGTGCAGTTTCTGGTGCAGTTGCATTGTTATAGCATATTAAGACATTGGCACATAAAAAGAAACTAACACAGATGTCAAACACCTTTTTGTATGTATTTTGTATGTTCATTTCTATGTTTTTTCTCTCTTCAAAGTGTACTGAACATGAAGCAGGCCATTGTTCTGGGCCAGTACCTGGGAGCCTTCAACCTCATGGACACGTTCAGGGGGCGCTCCAGGAAACAGGAGTGACGGAGAGGAGAAGCACTTATGAAGAATACCTAAGATGGAAGGATGGATGCATTAAAATTAACATCAACAACAATTTAATTGTTAACCCTCGAATTAAGTGTTTGTTGGTGTAATATCAGGGAGCAGCACATCTCAGTATAACGAGCCTTGTGTTTTAAATCTCAGCTTCCCAAATGAATGAATGTGTTTTTAAATGTGTTTTTAAATTGCATTATTATTATTAGTGAATCATTGTCATTTTACAGTCTGTGATATAGTATTAACAGGAATACAAAGACCACTCATGGTGATCCTTTATATGTAGTTTTGTTAATGCATGCTAGTCCTCATAACTCTGCATCAAATGTGACGTTGTTGTGAATGTTTCCTGACATTTCTGAAATTGCCTTTGTGTAGATTGTTTAACACTGACAGTTTCCAGCGTAATTGTCAATTAAAAATGCTTATATGATGTTGCTACCAAATTTAGTGCATTAATAAAGAACATCCATTTACTAAGAGGCCTCTTCAGTGAACGTGCTATATTTAGAAACCTTTAAAAATGGCATCAGTTGAGTTTTTAAACAGGCACACCATGGACCTGAAAATGGGACCCCAGGAAAAGAGAGGCTGACGCATACATTTAGTTGTTCATGCTGTTTAGTGTTTACCAGCTGAAATACTTTCTCATCAAACACCAAGTGCCAGAGCTAAGCACTCAGGAACAATCAACCATGATAAAGGAATTTCTAAGACAATTTCTCACCCTGCTAAGGTTAATAGCTGTTGGTTCAGATTACTTAAAACTGCAGTTAGTTCAGGCTGGAAAAATCATTTTCTTTATTTAAGTACGTCTTTATTTGTAAGTAACTTTACAAAATGTTGAGGCATTAAATGTCGTGTGTTGAAGCAAAAACTTGAGACAAATCTTTGAAGTTGAGACTTCCAGCTTGTGCAGATGCACCAGTGACATTGAAATAAATGTGGTTTTGTGTAGGCCTGAAGCAACTCTTTCTAACTTTAACTGTAATATAACATAGCAGGAGCCATGAGCACGTGCAGCTCTACTTAAATCTGGTCTTTGATGTAACACGTGCATACATGTGTGTGTGTGCAATGCTACCACTCTCTGCACCCACCTAGTGTGTCAGATCTTGTAATTATGTCTTCATTCCACATATTTTACATAAAGGGCCATGGGTAAACACATGGCTCGGTTCTCTCCCTGTGATGCCCTCACGTCTTGTAAACTGTACAAGAACTCACCAATCTGCAGGTAAAATCCAATTTCAGATTTTTCTTTAAAAGTTCTGAAATTCTCTGATCCTCGCCTGCGTACAGT
Organism: Rhamphochromis longiceps; assembly: GCF_057381845.1. Lineage (NCBI taxonomy): Eukaryota > Metazoa > Chordata > Actinopteri > Cichliformes > Cichlidae > Rhamphochromis > Rhamphochromis longiceps. The sequence continues at coordinate 36,969,289 of NC_140574.1, forward strand.
CGCCTTTTTATGAATTCGCTTTGGCATTTAAGGACATTCTGTGCTCAGTTTACCCAAAGCTGTTGCATTGGCTAGTTACTAGTTGCTGTTTAATGATTACTTTAAATATGAATTAAAAATAGGAATATTTTCTGTCACAAACTTTCCACGTTCTCAGTCCGATCATTCTGGCAGCTGCCCAGATCCAACCCACTCGGGTCGATCGCTCTGTTCGGCAGCCTCATGTTGATCTAGAGAAACGTCTGCAGCAATTGTAGTGAAACTAATTGCATTTGCCCTTCTGCTCCTTCCTCCATTTACGGCAAACAGCGCTTGCATCAAGTCATTTGAAAGTGAGTTGTGTCTTAACCTTGTAAGCAGAAAGTGATCATTCATTCCTCCCTTCAATAGATCATATTATCCCTAAAAGCAACCAACGTAAAAGGGGGAAAATTAGTTCACGACACATTGCTCACCCCCAAAATTACAAGAAAAAACTCATAATCATGCATCAAGGAGCTCTGGGCTGCCCCCACACCTTATTGGAGGGAGCCTGTTTATAAGTGGATCGTTGTTCGAGTGTGTGTGTGTGTGTGTTTGTTTGTTTGTGACTCAGAGGTGGTTAGAGTGTTCTGAGGCCTCTCACATAGAGCTAGCTCGAAAATAAATGCATGGATGTGATCCAATGGATGTGAGAGGAGATGGGGCGGAAAAAGCAAGATATATAGATAACAGACAGTATTATTATTGATGACAATGAAACAGTTAAACTATCTGAAACCTGGCTCACAAGAACAATTACTGACAAACACATCGCATTAACGGGTTACAATCTTCTCCACTGCGACCGCCCAGTGTTTCAATTTATGTAAAAAACAAATTCCATGTTACTGTCCAATCATCAGTAACTGTTTGTAAACACATTGCAAGTTCTAACTTTACAAGGGCTATTTTATCACCATTGTGGGCTGTTATAGACGCCCCTCAGCTAGTAGTGAGGCTTTAATTTCACTTAGTGGAAAAACGATCTACTTTAGATTTTAATGAAATTATCCTGACCGGAGATTTCAACTGGGACTGGTCGTCTTCTGCCTCAGTTTTAAATCTATGTGTGACTGATATAATCTCACACAACTAATTTATAGCACAAATCTTAAATACCTGGAAAAGTTGTCACTTATTGATTTATTTTTAACTAACATGCCACATAAACATTCTCACACTGGTGCAAATGAGATCAGTGACCACTGCGTGGTAGCTGTACTCCGACACTCCTAAAATCAAGACCACAAATAGTTTTTAAACAAGATTTTAAGCATTTCTTTGAGTAAGCTTCTCTTTTTTAAATCAAAAGTAAAAATAAAGAGTAAAAATACAGAAACAATCCTTTGTTTTCTCCTCAGCTCTCCAGTCTCCTCACAAAAAGGGGTGCTGCCTGGGCTCAGGCCAGAAAAACTCAATCTGAAGTGGATTGGCTGATTTTTAGACAGCTCAGTGACTGGATGAAGGAGAGAAGTAACGTCGGCTACCCACACACGTTTCACCCAGAGAGCTGCTGCACTTCCGATACCAACGTGTTCACCTTTGAAACACAGACCAACGGTCCGGTGTTTGGAGAGGACAGGGAAGGCCGAGGACCAGGACGAGATTCCGGTCTTGACAGATGGCGAGCCAACCACTTTCAGGACAAATCACTACCACAAAGAAGATACACACATCCACACTCATACATTACATTTACAAGGACCTTTGACGTCAGCTGTTGCTAACATAACTAAATTCTTTAAAGGGCCCCAATGAATACTTTTTAGTTTGTTTGAGTGTGCACACTCTTCATTTCACACTCTAAGCTCTAAATGATCGATTTTGTAATTTTATCATCAGAGCCGCATCCATCTGGACACTCGGGTGACGAGAGGTTCTGAGCTTTCAACTGATCACCATCTGGTGGTGAATTGGATCAGGTGGTGGGGGAGGATGCTGAACAGCCCTGGCGTGCCTAAAGGTATAGCGATGGTGTGCTGGGAGCACCTGGCAGAGGCCCTGCATCCACGAGATCTTCAACTTCCACCTCCAGCAGAGCATCAACAGGATTTTGAGGGGGACTGGGGACATTGAGTCCGAATCAACCATTTTCAGCACCTCCATAGTCAATCAGGCAGTTAAACAACAAATTAGTGGCAGGGCCCCTGGGGTGGACGAGTTCCTGAAGGCTCTGGATGTTGTAGGGCTGTCATGCCAGAGGGGCCGATGGCGCGATATGGCAGCCTGGCTTCTGTCAGTCTGCCCCAGGGCAGCTGTTGCTACAACTGTAGCTGCCTCCACCAGTGTGTGAATGTGAGAGTGAATGAATAGTGGCATTGTACAGAGCTTTGGGTGCCTTGAAAAGCGCTATATAAATTCCATCCATTATTATTATTATTATGGTTGACACACCTCTACAATGTTGCGTGGAGATAAGGGGCAGTACCTCTGGATTGGCAGACTGGGGTGGTGATTCCCATCTTTAAGAAAGGGGGCCAGAGGGTGTATTTCCACTATACACACTCCTCAGCATCCCCTGGAAGATATATGTCAGGATTCTGGAAATGAGAGTCTGTCTATCAGTCGAACCTCAAATACAGGAGGAACAATGCGGTTTTCTATCTGGTCGTGGAACACTGGACCAGCTCTTTACCCTCTCGAGAATACTTGAGGGTGCATGGGAGTAACAACCAGTTACTGCACAACTAGTCCATGTCTTTGTGGACTTGGAGAAGGTATTCGACCTCATCAGAAATCTCATATCTATTTTTTGGAGATGAAGTGTTTCTGTTTGCGTCATCGGGTGATCGCCTCTAGCTCGCACTGGAACGGTTCACAGCCGAGTATGAAGTGGTGGGAATGAGAATCAGCACCTCCAAATATGAGGCCATGGTCCTCAGCTGGAAAAGGGTGGAGTGCCCAATCCGGGTCAAGGACGAGTTCCTGCCCCAAGTGGAGGAGTTTAAGTATCTCAGGGTCTTGTTCACGAGTGTGGAAAGAAGGTGGCGGGAGATCGACAAACGGATTGGTGCTGCGGCTGCAGTGATTTGGACGCTGTACCGGTTCGTCGTGGTGAAGAGAGAATTGAGCGTAAAAAAAAGAAGCTCTCAATTTAGCGGTTGGACTCAGGTGCAGACCAGCTGAACTAGAGTTAAAGTCACAAGTTTATCTTTGAATAAATTTCCAGGGGTCCAGGGAGAAAGGGAAGAGGGTCCAAACACACTCCGCTCATTCACTCCTCTCACTCCTCTCACATTTGTCTTCAGCACCCACACCCACTCCACGCCACGCTAAACTAAGAAATCACACAAGAAACAGAGCTTACCAGAGCTGAGCTGACGAGTGTTACTCAACAATCCAGCGAAGACGCGTGGCTGTGTTTCTGTCAGGCAAACTATCCTGGAAATATCACCCTCTCAGGTGGGTTTTGGCTCCACCCCCATGAGAGCATATAACTAATAGGTGGTCACAGTACTATTTTAGCTCAACAGTGTGTTATCACTAATAAGTTACACCACATATAAAATGACAGAGGCCCAATATTAAATATGTGTTTCAACTCAAGCAAAGACAGTGAAAGTTTTAAAACACACCTCGGCAGCTTCTGTGTATGAACAAAGATGCTCATCGTGAGTTATATAAGTCATAATCTGATCACGTTCAGAACATATAAAATGGGGAGTCTGCAGCTTAGATGGACTACTACTGCCATCATATGGACTACTTGTTAATAGCTGTTTGATAAAACACTTGATGTTGTTGGAGTTTTCAAAGCAGAAAACTGACCTGTACTTTAAAGAGAATTTGATAGAAGTATTTCCTGATAGGCATTATTATTTGTACTTCTGATATCAGGTTGTTAAAGCAGACAAGACAGCCCACGATGCTGATGACATTTATGAGACATTCTTAATAGGACATATGGTCTCACTTTACAGTAGGACTCCTGTTATAGAAAGCTAATAAATAGTTTATATATATGTTATTAATGAATCTGCAAACAGTTTTTCATAAGTGTTTACTATTCATTATTTAAGGGCAAAAGATAGAAAAATCTGACTAGTTTCTTGCCAAATAGTGAACCGAATCTGTTCACCTATGTACTTCATCTAGAGTTGCTATATTAAACATTTCAGAGTAAGCTACTACCTTCTAGGCGCAATAAGCATTTTTCAACATATTTTTTTTAGCATATACTTTATCACTGCCATATAAATATCCAGAACTATCAAAGGGAGCTATGTTGTAAAGTGTGTAACGTGTGAAACATTATACCTTTTATTAAATCAAATTAAATCACTTTTATTGTCACATCACATGTGCAGGTACACTGGTACAGTACATGTGAGTGAAATTCTTGAGTGCGAGCTTCACAGCAACAGAGGTGTGCAAAAAATACAATAACATAAAACAAGCAAAAATATAAGATTGGCTAAATCTGAGAGTAATAAATATATGTACAATATAAGCGTGTATGCATTACTGGATGTGTTTACGGTCAAGGACGGCTACAAGGCACAATCCCGCCCCCCGTTTGGCAAATCTGATCACGCCGCCATCTTCCTCATGCCAAAATACAAACAAAGGCTGAAACAGGAAGTTCCGGTTCAGAGGAAGGTCGCGCGCTGGACGGATCAATCGGTGGCCGCGTTACAGGACGCACTCGATGACGCAGACTGGGGCATGTTCAGAAACAGCTCCGACGATGACGTCAACGTGTTTACGGAAGCGGTTGTGGGATTCATCGGGAAACTAGCGGATGATACCGTGGAGACAAAGACTATCGCAACGTTTCCCAACCAGAAGCCGTGGGTGGATAAAACCATCCGCGACGCTCTGAGATCCCGCACCGCTGCCTACAACACGGGACTCATGACGGGGGACATGGACCCGTACAAAGCCGCGTCATATAACGTGCGGAGGGCGGTGAAAGAGGCGAAGCAGCGCTACGGGAGGAAACTAGAGTCACAACTCCAACAGAGTGACTCTAGGAGCCTGTGGCGGGGACTAAGGACAATAACGGACTATAAAGCACCAACAACCGGTATGACGAACGCGGCCGTGACTCTGGCAGACGAGCTGAACACTTTCTATGCTCGCTTCGAGGCTGCAGCTAAGGACTCCAACAATGCTAGTGTTGGCGGCGCTAACGGCTGCAGACAGGAAGATACTGCCAGCACCGGACACGTGCTCGTCATCTCCGAGCATGAAGTAAGGAGAGCCTTCAAGAGAGTGAACACCAGGAAAGCAGCAGGACCAGACGGCATCCCAGGTCGTATCCTAAGAGACTGCGCATACCAGCTAGCTCCTGTGTTCACTGAGATATTCAACATCTCTTTATCTCAGTCGGTCATCCCCACATGCTTCAAAGAGTCCATCATTGTTCCTGTCCCGAAGAAACCCCACCCTGCTTCTCTCAATGACTATCGCCCTGTAGCCCTCACCTCAGTAGTGATGAAGTGCTTTGAACGCCTGGTCAGAGACTTCATCATTTCTTCACTACCAGACACACTGGACCCACTACAGTTCGCTTACCGTCCAAATCGTTCCACAGACGATGCCATCTCTCATCTCCTCCACACATCACTCACTCACTTGGACACTAGAAGGGGGAATTATGTTAAAATGCTCTTCATAGACTACAGCTCTGCATTTAACACCATAATTCCCTCCACACTCACCACCAAGCTGGAGCATCTGGGACTCAGCTCATCTATGTGTCAGTGGATCTACAACTTCCTAACTGGCAGACCACAGGCAGTAAGGATGGGCGGACATGTCTCAGCCTCCACCACTCTCAGCACTGGAGCCCCCCAGGGGTGTGTTCTGAGCCCCCTGCTGTACTCTTTGTACACATATGACTGTGTGGCCACTACCAGCTCCACCACCATCATCAAGTTTGCTGACGACACCGTCGTGGTGGGCCTGATCTCTGATAACAACGAGACGGCCTACCTGAAGGAGATTAGGAATCTGGAGAACTGGTGCCAGAGGAACAACCTCCTTCTAAACGTCAGTAAGACAAAGGAGCTGATAGTGGACTTCAGCACTAAGCAGGAGAGGAACTACCAGACCCCCGTCATCAACGAGTGCCCAGTGGAGAGAGTGGACAGCTTCAAATACCTCGGAGTTCACATCACGCAGGACCTGTCATGGTCCTGTCACATCAACACCGTGGTGAAAAAGGCCCGACAGCGTCTCTACCACCTCAGACGCTTGAGAGACTTCCAACTGCCCTCCAAGGTGCTCAGGAACTTTTACTCGTGCACCATAGAGAGCATCCTGACGGGAAACATCTTAACCTGGTTCGGGAACAGCACCATGCAGGACAGACGAGCTCTACAGAGGGTTGTGCGGTCAGCTGAGCGCACCATCCGCTCCGAGCTCCCTGACCTGCACTCAATCTACAGCAGGCGGTGCTGGACCAAGGCCAGGAAGATGGTGAAGGACCTCAGCCATCCCAACAACAGACTGTTCTCTCTGTTGAGGTCAGGAAAGCGATTCCGCTCCCTGAAGACCAACACAGAGAGACTGAGGAGGAGCTTCTTCCTGCAGGCGATACGGTCTCTCAATCACACCACCACACAGTACTGACCCACACATATGGTTCTTACACACACACTGAACTTTCTGGACTTTGGTTTTGCACAACACTGGTCACTATATTCTTCATTTCCGGTTAATACTTGTACAGCTGCTGTTATTGTGTATATATTTATTTATATTTATATTTCTTCATACATTCTTATATAGTTCTATATTGTGTATTTTGTTGTACAGTTATTTTATTTTCAACTTTAATTTATATATTTATCTTTATCTTATTCTTCCCAGTTAAATTTACCCTTCATTCTAATTTGTGTTGTACAGTTATTTCATTTTAACCTTAATTTATATTCTATTCCTTCCTAGTTAAATTTACCCTTTTTAATTTTTCATATTTATTTCCTATCTTATTCATAGCCTTTTCCTTTTTTGTTTTCTTTAGGTCACGAGCAGTTGTCCAAGCATTTCACTACATATCGTACTGTGTATGACTGTGTACGTGACAAATAAAATTTGAATTTGAATTTTGAATTTGAAATTTACTAAATACATATATCTACTTGTGTGTATGTGTGTGTGTGTGTGTACACATATTTTACAAATTAAATAGAGTAAACAATAAAATAAAATATATAAAATATACAGAGTGAGACATGTGCAAAACAGTGGCGTTACTGTACAGTATGGAGTGCATAATGTTAAAGTTCCAGTAGTGAAGCTGAGGTGTCTATGACGTGTTCAGCAGTCTGATGGCCTGATGGAAAAAGCTGTCTCTCAGTCTGCTGGTACGGGACCGGATGCTGCAGAACCTCCTTCCTGATGGAAGCAGTCTGAACAGTTGATGGCTGGGGTGACTGGAGTCCTTGATGATCCTCCCCGCTTTCCTCAGGCACCGCTTCCTGTAGATGTCCTGGAGGGAGGGAAGCTCACCTCCAATTATCCGTTCAGAGCACCGCACTACTCTCTGGAGAGCTTTGTGGTTGTAAGCGGTGCTGTTGCCATACCAGGTGGTGATGCATCCAGTGAGGATGCTCTCAATGGCAGAGTGATAGAAGGTCCTGAGAAAGAAGAGGTGCTGCTGCGCCTTCTTCACTGTTTTGTTTGTGTGTACTGACCACGTAAGATCCTCAGCCAGGTGTACTCCAAGGAACCGGAAGCTGCTCACTCTCTCCACAGCAGCGCCGCTGATGGTGATGGGGGTATGTACTTCTCTGCACCTCCGGAACTCCTTTGTCTTTGCGACGTTGAGGGTGAGATGGTTGTCTTGACACCAGTGGGTCAGGGCGCTGACCTCCTCCCTGTAAGCCGTCTCGTCACCATTGGTGATAAGACCCACCACTGTAGTGTCGTCCGCAAACTTCACAATGATGTTGGAGTTGTTAGTGGCCGTGCAGTCGTAGGTGTAGAGTGAGTACAGGAGAGGGCTCAGTACACACCCCTGTGGAGCACCAGTGTTCAGTGTGACGGGGGATGAGGTGATGCTGCCCAGTCTGACCACCTGGCGTCTGTCAGACAGGAAGCTAAGGATCCAGCTGCAGAGGGAGCTGCTCAGTCCTAGATCCTGCAGTTTCCTGTCAAGCTTCGAGGGAACGATGGTATTGAATGCTGAGCTGTAATCTACAAACAGCATTCTCACATACGTGTCTCTCTTCTCCAGGTGTGACAGGGCAGTGTGTAGTGTCAGGGCTATGGCATCATCAGTGGACCTGTTGTGGCGGTATGCAAACTGTAGAGGGTCCAGTGAGTCGGGTAGTGCAGAGCAGATGAAGTCCCTGACCAGCTTCTCGAAGCATTTGCTTACGATGGGGGTCAGGGCTACAGGTCGCCAGTCGTTCAATGAGGAGATGGTGGAGGATTTGGGTACAGGGACGATGGTGGCCATTTTGAAGCAGGCTGGGACTACAGACAGAGAGAGGGAAAGGTTGAAGATGTGCGTGAACACTCCAGCCAGCTGAGCCGCGCATGACCTGAGGACGCGGCCGGGAATCCCGTACAGAGAGAGGCCGTGGTCTGCGGTGTGCTGGTTTTCCCTCTAAAGTCTGCGATCGTGTTTAGTCCCTGCCACATACTCCGAGGGTTGTCAAACTGTTGTTCCACCCTGTCCCTGTACTCACGTTTGGCTGCTTTGATCGTCTTCTGGAGTTGGTAATGTGCGTGTTTGTAGTCCGATGTGTTCACGGAGGCAAAGGCGGTGCTCCGTGCCGCGCGAACATCTCCGTTAATCCAGGGTTTTTGATTTGGGAAGGATTTGACTGTTCTGGATGGGACGACATCTTCCACGCATTTCCTGATAAATCCACAGACTGAGTCTGTGGATTCATCAATGTCCCTAGCAGCCACGTGAAACATTTCCCAGTCCGCGTGATCAAAACAGTCCCGCAGCGCAGACTCCGATTGGTCCGTCCAACAGTGCACCGCCCTCCGGGTTGGAGCTTCCTGTTTCAGCTTCTGCCTGTAGGCGGGCAGGAGCAGGATAGAGCGGCGATCTGATTGGCCGAATGGGGCGCGGGGGAGGGCTTTGTATGCATCCCGGAAAGAGGTGTAGCAGTGGTCAAGTAGCCGGTTTCCACGTGTGTTAAAATGGATGTGTTGGTGGAGTTTGGGTGAGACTTTCTTCAGGTTTCCCTTATTAAAGTCTCCGGCTGTGATAAACGCTGCCTCTGGGTGTGCGGTTTCCTCGCTGCTGATCGCGCTGTACAGTTCCCTGAGTGCTCGGTCAGTGTCGGCTTGTGGGGGAATGTAAACAGCCGTAATAATCACTGCTGTAAATTCCCTCGGTAGCCAGAATGGCCGGCACTTAATCATCAGGTACTCCAGGTCCGGTGAGCAGAAGGATTTGACCGGGTGCACGTTCGCATAATCACACCAGCTGTTGTTGATCATGAAACACACACCACCGCCTCTGCTTTTCCCAGTAAGATCCTGTGACCTGTCCGCGCGGTGCACAGAGAACCCCGGCAGTTGTATTGCGGAGTCCGGTACCAGGTCTTCTCCCTCTGCATTGGCGTTTGTGGCCTCCAGGGCCAGAGAACAAAGGCGTCTCAGGTGAGATGAATGGGGGGGGGTCTGCAAACGGAGGGTCCGTGTTGCAAAACTTGAACTCCGGAAAATGATGAGAAAGTCCATCTCTTATGTCCAGTAAGGTTTGTCAGTCGTACACAAGGAGACATGTGCTACTCGTGAAAAAATAAAGGAAAAGGAAAATTAGACACAAAAAACAGCTGTTGCAGTATGGCAGCTCGCGACGAGGCTGCCATACTCGGCGCCATCTAGCATCTTTCTGAGATGTTATTATGACTAATATTATTATTATATATATTATTATTATTATGACTAATAAACATGAATTAACGCCAAAAGAGTGCCTCGTTGTAAAGTGTGTATTTTTCACTTCATCGCTGCCTTGAATTGCAGCCTCACATCACTTATCAAAGCTAGAACTGCCTCTCCACTCGGCCTGTTGGACAGTAGCTCCTGATAAACATTTGGAACTGCAAGAAAAGCTCCTCAGCTGATGAAGTGGACACAACAGTGTTTCTGTTCATCACATGCTTCTGAAAATCTTTCGCCATGTCTTTGGAAATGTCTTGAAGAGGGATTTGTATTGCTGCACATTGTCACCTTGCGTTTGGACAAATCTCTCTCTCTCTCTCTCTCTCTCTCTCTATATATATATATATATATATAGATATATATATATATATATATATATATATATATATATATATATATATATATATATATATATATATATATATATATATATATGGCTGCAGGACCATAAAAATCTGTCCCCACAATCAAAGGATGCTTCAGGTGGGAGCTCACTGCAGCTTGTACTTGATGCGTTTTGCCATTCTATTTCATTTGTAGTGGCTCTATGGGATATTTGTGTATGTGTACTTGTCTATCCCCATGTCCCTATACACACCTCAACTCCACCCACTCTAAAGCCAGTGGCTGATGCTCCATGATGATGGCACACAGTGGTGAAGCGTCCTGGAGCAGACTCCACAGAGCTGGAACTAGCTGCCTCCCAGCCGTTGGTCATAGGTGCTCTGATGCCTCCCTGGGCGCGCCGACAGGTAATCCATGGCCCGCATCATGTCCAAGCTGGCCTATTGGTGGCAGTGGACCCACTCTGTGGTGTCTGAGGGGGTTCCCCAATGAATTGTTTGTTCACCACCTGCTCCAGTGATGTGAGCCTTCAGTGGGGCCATGTTGTAGCCACCATGTTGTTGTGTCAAAGAGCCGCTTGTCATAGGCAAACGTCCAGTTCTCAATCAATGCTGGTGATCATCCTCCGTCCCGGAGTCTAAGCAGTCCACTACTGCTCAGCGGACATCTTCAAAGCTGCTCCTTGCTGCTATGAGCCATTGGAGAGCTGCCGTGGCAGTGATGGACCACTGCCTGCTGCCACTGCATGGCCTACAGCTTAGCCACCATCTGGCCCAGCGCCTCAACTGGCTGGGCCGGTTGAGGGTCCACCATACCATGGCACGGCACTGTTTTGGCACCACTGTGATAGAACAAGGAACCTTGCAGATAGTGTTGCAAGATGAATGAACTTTTATCTGCACAATTTCTCCTTGCAGCAGATTTTCAGCTACACACCACATCCTGAACCCACTGCTCCACCCCTGCCCTGTAGCTATGCCACAAACCACACCCCGCCACAGAGGTCTAAACACCAGCTCTGCTGCACTGAAACCTGTGGACCTTTCTCACAGCATTGGGAAGACAATTGGCAACCCCTCATCCCACTCTCTTCTTATCTCAAGGCAAAATTTCCTCATCATGGACTTTTGAAGCATTTGACAAAAATGCTCAAGTGCCTCAGGATGGATTCTGTGACTCACTGGATTGTTGATGCTTGATGGATGATTGTGACTTTTAGGACTGAACATTTTAGATATGAATCTGAATCCTTGGTCAGTTTGAATGGACTTTGGCGAAATAAAAACTGAGAAAAAATGCTTTGATTTTGAAAGTGGAATAGCCTCGGAGAAGTGTGTGGGAGCGCACATTAGCGGACCTACACAGTCAGGAGTAAATGGCTAAAAGGTGACATATGTGGAAAGAGCAGCAGTACCTGGTTCTGTCCCCTTTTCATTGATATAAACACGAGGACCTTCAGCACTTGGGTTTGCAGTCGACAGATACAGGGAGTGCAGAATTATTAGGCAAATTAGTATTTTGTCCACATCATCCTCTTCATGCATGTTGTCTTACTCCAAGCTGTGTAGGCTCTAAAGCCTACTACCAATTAAGCATATTAGGTGATGTGCATCTCTGTAATGAGAAGGGGTGTGGTCTAATGACATCAACACCCTATATCAGGTGTGCATAATTATTAGGCAACGTCCTTTCCTTTGGCAAAATGGGTCAAAAGAAGGACTTGACAGGCTCAGAAACGTCAAAAATAGTGAGATATCTTGCAGAGGGATGCAGCAGTCTCAAAATTGCAAAGCTTCTGAAGCGTGATCATCGAACAATCAAGCGTTTCATTCAAAATAGTCAACAGGGTCGCAAGAAGCGTGTGGAAAAACCAAGGCGCAAAATAACTGCCCATGAACTGAGAAAAGTCAAGCGTGCAGCTGCCAAGATGCCACTTGCCACCAGTTTGGCCATATTTCAGAGCTGCAACATCACTGGAGTGCCCAAAAGCACAAGGTGTGCAATACTCAGAGACATGGCCAAGGTAAGAAAGGCTGAAAGACGACCACCACTGAACAAGACACACAAGCTGAAACGTCAAGACTGGGCCAAGAAATATCTCAAGACTGGTTTTTCTAAGGTTTTATGGACTGATGAAATGAGAGTGAGTCTTGATGGGCCAGATGGATGGGCCCGTGGCTGGATTGGTAAAGGGCAGAGAGCTCCAGTCCGACTCAGACGCCAGCAAGGTGGAGGTGGAGTACTGGTTTGGGCTGGTATCATCAAAGATGAGCTTGTGGGGCCTTTTCGGGTTGAGGATGGAGTCAAGCTCAACTCCCAGTCCTACTGCCAGTTTCTGGAAGACACCTTCTTCAAGCAGTGGTACAGGAAGAAGTCTGCATCCTTCAAGAAAAACATGATTTTCATGCAGGACAATGCTCCATCACACGCGTCCAAGTACTCCACAGCGTGGCTGCAAGAAAGGGTATAAAAGAAGAAAAACTAATGACATGGCCTCCTTGTTCACCTGATCTGAACCCCATTGAGAACCTGTGGTCCATCATCAAATGTGAGATTTACAAGGAGGGAAAACAGTACACCTCTCTGAACAGTGTCTGGGAGGCTGTGGTTGCTGCTGCACGCAATGTTGATGGTGAACAGATCAAAACACTGACAGGATCCATGGATGGCAGGCTTTTGAGTGTCCTTGCAAAGAAAGGTGGCTATATTGGTCGCTGATTTGTTTTTGTTTTGTTTTTGAATGTCAGAAATGTATATTTGTGAATGTGGAGATGTTATATTGGTTTCACTGGTAAAAAGAAATAATTGAAATGGGTATATATTTGTTTTTTGTTAAGTTGCCTAATAATTATGCACAGTAATAGTCACCTGCACACACAGATATCCCCCTAAAATAGCTAAAACTAAAAACAAACTAAAAACTACTTCCAAAAACATTCAGCTTTGATATTAATGAGTTTTTTGGGTTCATTGAGAACATGGTTGTTGTTCAATAATAACATTATTCCTCAAAAATACAACTTGCCTAATAATTCTGCACTCCCTGTATTTAGCCATATATATACTGTGCTTGTGTCATATCTGTCCTTTCAATTTTAATAGCATTTTAGTTTTCACCCAGTCATTCTCACTATTTACACCCCATACACCCATATACACCAACACATGCACCCAATGGGCTACTTTTAACACAGACAAGCGGGGAAGTGGTCTTACACGCCCATTTCCTGCACCCTGTCTGGGGCTGGGGTTTGTGGTAATCCCCTGATTACACAGAACTACTATAGGTAATTGAGTGGTACTTAGAAACTTAGAATTATTACGTTCTTGTTTCCCTCCTTGTTACCCTACTTTTACCACTTTATCACCAAGCTGTAATCTGAACATTATAGAATTCATTTTGAAATCGTATTACTGACTTTTAAAGCTCTGACTCGGGACGCTCCTGTCTGAGTCTGTGATCTTTTAGAACCCCAGATTCTGTCTGGGTTTATCTGGAACAAAAAAACACCCAGAATACGCAAGACATATCTTCAAAGACCGAAAAAGATGGGGGGGATGGCTTTACCAAACTTTATGTTCTATTATTGGGCATGTAATATTCGTATTCTCAGGTATTGGCTACAGGGGGAAGACACGAATAATGCCCCGGCCTGGCTCAGTTTGGAGACTTCTTCCTGTGTCTCAGCCTCTTTACCAGCCCTGATTTATGCCCAAAAGCAGCCTTCGAGTACAGGCTCTTATAATAACTCTATTGTCAAAGTTACCTTGAAAATATGGTATCAATTTCGTCGTTATTTTAAGTTGACCTTTTTTCCCCTTCAATCACCCATCTTGAAAAATCCGTCTTTTCAGCCTTCGTTAGCTGATGGTGCTTTTTATTTGTGGGCCTCTTTGGGTATCAGGTCTTTTTCTGATCTGTACATTCAGAATACATTTGCCTCCTTTGAACAGCTCTCATTGAAATTTGGCCTTCCAAAAAGTCACTTTTTTCGCTATTTACAAATCCGGAGTTTTGTTAAGGAGAAATCCTCTCAGTTCCCATCTAGACCTTCTTATCATGACTTTGATAACCTTCTATTGCCTCCGCCCTCATTACAGGGCCTGATCTCCTGTTTGTATGGGAGAATATGTTCCTTTGGCAACTCTTCAATCTCGGCTATTAAATTGGCATGGGAGCAGGATCTGGGGTGTGTGATTCAGGATGACTCTTGGGATAAAATTCTTTACCGGGTCCATGGCTCCTCATTCTGTGCCAAACATGGGCTGATTCAATGTAAGATTCTGCACCGTGTACATTGGACTAAGGCCAGACTAGCTCAAATATACCCCAATCTTAGCCCTGACTGCGACCGTTGTCATCAAACACCTGCCTCTTTAATGCATATGTTTTGGTCATGTTCATCCCTCAAACAATACTGGATTAATATTTTCTTGATTTTATCTAAGATCATCCAGCTAACCCTCCAACCTGTGCCCTTAACTGCTTTGTTTGGGGTTCTTCCTGATTCAGTTGCCTTGCCGACGCCTCAAGCGGATCTGGTCGCATTTCTCACCTTATTGGCAAGACGCAGAATATTGCTATGTTGGAAGTCCCCTTCTGCCCCATCCTGGGAAATCTGGATCAGAGACGTTCTGCATTTTAGCAAACTCGAAAAGATTAAATTCACCCTGCGCGGGTCTACGGCCAAATTTTTTAAGACCTGGCAACCCTTTTTTGATCATGTTCAGACTTTGCGGTCTCGCAATGCTCCCAATTAGCCAGCTCAGACTTTATCATATTTTATTTTTTCTTATCTTATGTTCAAGTAAGAGGCCTAAGTTTAAGTATATGGATTCTATTGTGCCTGCGTTCTATGATGGTATTTATTTAACTACTTTATACATATTTCTTTTCTCTAACAGAATTGATTTATCCCTATAACTAAGCTGACCATTTATCATGTGTGGGTTTTTTTTTTTTTTTTTGTTTGTGTCTGTGTGGAGGTGGGGGTTTTGGATACTCTCCACATCTCCCTTGTACACTCAGGAACTGTTGTCTTGTACCCTAGGGTTTGTTACTAGTATTATTAGATTGGATTTTTTCCTTTTTCTGTTTGTACACCCACTGGTACTGCTATAATTATGAGGTGGGAGTGTATGTCTTATATTGCTTTATGTTCTTTAAAAAGAAAACGGCATATTGTTCAATTTGTCTTTTGTAAAAGTCGATGCAAAAACTTTAATAAAAATATCGGGAAAAAAAAAAAAAAAAGAACCCCACGTTCCCTCTTTGCAGCCTGAGATCATCTAATCAAAGGCTGCTGGTAGCCCACACAGATTTATTTGCTGCTTTGCACAGTCTTAGTGCAGTTCTGACGTCAACCAAACCAGTGGTTTTATATATTATCCTTATTGCTCGTTTTTGCAGAATGTATATTATGAGAAGACCAGCAGGTCTGCAGTGTGGTTTGAGGAATACTCTGAGAAAATGACACCTGTCATGGAGGAGAAGAGAAAACCCCACCCACACAAAACCAGCCACTTCTGGTCCTCTGAGCAACCTGCAGCAGATTGCCAGGTGACAACGAGTACTGGTTCTAGCTCTGCTCTGACATACAGCTGACACAGGCTAGGACTGAATCAGGCAGGCTGTGGGCTCCATACAGAAGAGAACCACACCTCTAAAGTTCACAACAGGCAAGTTAATCCAGGATTAAGTACAACAGATGGAGGCTGAGTAGAGCACTACTCTGAGCTGTATGTCAGGGAGAACGTTGTAACTGAAGAAGCCCTGAACACCACTGACTGCATGTGCTAAAGCAGCTGGACAAACCCTCATCTAAAAGAACTCAGCAAAACCCTGGACTGTCTCGCGTCTGGCAGAGAACCTGGGAAACATGACATTCCTGCTGAGGTCTGAGAGTGCTGCAAAGGGACTATCATCATCAAACTGCGTGAAATCCTTTGCCTCTGTTGGAG
Source organism: Rhamphochromis longiceps (assembly GCF_057381845.1). Taxonomy (NCBI): domain Eukaryota; kingdom Metazoa; phylum Chordata; class Actinopteri; order Cichliformes; family Cichlidae; genus Rhamphochromis; species Rhamphochromis longiceps. Next base: position 36,985,477 of record NC_140574.1, read on the forward strand.
GGACGGTTCTGTGCTGCAAGATATGATAAATGCCAACATAGTCACACTCTGACATAACAAAGATGACAGGAGCAACTGCAATATTTCTCTCCTCACCATCTCTTTACACAAGTTTCTCTGAAAAGCCATAATTGTGTTGGCAGAGAGAGTCTACCCACAGCTGCCGTTTGGACTCTGTGCCAACAGGTCCACATGGTGACAGCTGCAGGAGAACAGGGACAAAAGGCAGGGAACAATGGTGCCTGTTCATAGCCTTCATAGCTCTTACAGATATGAAAGAAGATTGAATGTCCTCCAAGGCTCTTCAGCATCATCAGGTCTTCTTATGAAGACATGAAGGGTAGTGTTGTGTTTGGCTATGTCAGGGCTACACCCTTGCATCCACCCTATCTGTAATATTCTTTGCAGTTCTTCTGACGCATAGCTTTGAATCTGCTGCAGAAGACATCAACCTCAGAAGCTGGTCATACGGCAAACTCTCCAGACTAACATCAAAATACAAAGTTTAGCTGAAATGCTGATGGTGGAAGTAAACACTAGTTAATATAGTGGAGAATACCTGTGGTAAATAACATGGGCGCACACTCACAGCTAAAAGTCCAGTGTCTGACGAGCTGAGTCCTTCCTTCACGCTAACACGTCCTGGATTGCACCACCTGTCATTTACAACACTGCAATCACACCACCTTTCTTCTAACTGCTCAGCTTGAAGTCTTCTGTTAAAGATATACTTAGTTTGCACAAGTTCACCTTAAAAATATAATTCTACATGATTGTATTGGCATTTGTACATTTTGTAAGCATTTACAGTCATGCACAAAGGTTTTGGCAGTATCACCACTAGCATCTAAGTCTTTGAACTGTGCGACATACTGACGATAGATCATCACTAAATACAAACGTGAATAATAATCTCAATAAAAATGAAGTGGCAAAGTGTATGAAACACAAAATTCATGCAGAAACCTTTGGCCATGACTGAACTCAGACAAACTGTGAGAAAGTCGACGTTTTATCCTTTGGACTGTGTGTGCACGAGAGGGTCAGAGGGCATCAGGGAGAATGTTCAAATAGCCTGATACATGTTTAAATACATGTTGACTGCCCGTGGAACAGAGCGAGGAAGGTTTATGTCTGGAAAAAGTGTTTATAATCAAAGGTCAAACTCTTCTCACCAAGCTCATAAAGATGTCAGTGTTTTTGCCAGTAGATGGCAGTAGCGTTTTTTGTTTTGTTTTTTTTACATCAGTGCCTGGTGCTTAAACATCTCTATGCATGATTTCAACAGTCACTGCTGGAAGGAAGTTCTCAAATGACGGTAATTCGTTGTTGGGGTCACTTTTGTCCATGAAAACATGTAACACACATCCAGAGGTTGGGAGTGCCACAACTGTCAAACATTAAAATAGTTTGCCAATGTTTGGCTTCAAAACTTTGGAAATATTTATGATTGACTTATGATTCTTTACCAAAAATAAAAATTGAAGAAACAAAGTGCATAAAACAATTTGTCTCACTGACAAAATAAATGTGGCCATGACTGTAATCTCCGTTGCAAACACTCGACTCTAGAAATAAAATGCTTTTTTAGATGAACCACTCTTCTCTTAAGTCTGATATTTTCCTCTTAATTCTTTTGGCGCACTCAGCAGCAGCTTGTTGGTAACCCTGGACAGGTTGCCAGTTTGTCACCAGAACGTTTAATAGAAATTTAAAATATTGTCGTACTGTAAAAATGCCTTCAACTTACTGCAGTTCTTTGTGATTTTCTTTAGTCAGCTTACACATTAAAACAAGTGATGGGTGGAATCAAAGGTTGGGAAGTTTAAAAAGAAAATATTAATTAATATATATTTTCAAGATACTTTATTTGTCACGTACATAGCGTTTCTGATTTGACCCTGATAGTGTGGAACCTTCTGCCTGATTGCAGAAGCTGAAGCAGTTTGTTACCTGGATGGGACGAGTCCTTTAACATCTGAGCTGCTCTGGACCAGCATCTCCTGGTGTAAATGTCCTGTAGGAACGGGAGAACAGACCTGCAGCAGCGTCTTGACACACAGATCACTCTCTGAAGAGCTTTTTGGTCCTGAACACAGATATCCGTATACCAGGATGTGATGTTTTGTGTGAGGATGCTCTTCAAAGAAAACAAAATGTGTGTATATATAATGACTGATTTTTATCCTGTTCTGGCAGCCATTCTTCCTTGTCTAAACAGTTTGAACTTATTTAAAAATTGTTGCAAGAAACAAGCTGATCTGACCATCCCTGCATTTTTTAACCAAAGGACACACCAAGTAGAAATAAATAAACTGTATAAAATGTCAGGTAAAGGTGTTCAAGATTGTGAAACAGTTGTGGTATGGAGTACTGTTGCCGTCATCTTCCAACTTCTGTAAGAAGAAAACTGATGACACGCATCTCCCGCTGTCGTCTGTCAGCCTTCCTTCACTGAAGTCAGGGCCCAGCACAAACAGCAGGACGTCTGCATCCACCTGCAAATGCATTAAATACAACATGGTTTACAATAACATTAACAATGCAAATAACCAAATTAACTGATGCAGTGATGCTCACACAATAAATGTGGGGTTCCTGAGTCCATAAGAAACAGATACTATTAGTAAAAATATATCTTTTTTACAACCTTGTTTACAACTTTACTTACAACCTTTGAATGTCCGGGAACGAAGAGCTGCTGGCTCTTGTAAACCACAGAGCTTTAGTCCCTGAGTGTTGGGATCAGCCGCACCAGTGCATGCAATGTCATGGCACTAAGACAGGGAGGAGATAATACTTTAATTCATTCTGAATGAAGACCAAATATTTATTGATGCTTTATGACTGCTTTTGTAAAACAAGCAAACAATTAAAAAAGAATGAAAGAAAAGGTATTGTTGGACTTTTTGTAAGCATGTCAAATGTTGCATCAGAACAGTTTCTTATGGTTTGTGACTCACTGTCACAGTTGAAATTGTTCTCCTGGTGGTCACAGATACTGTACCTAGTGGCTTTTGCCTTTTTGTCCTTCTCCATCAAAGAAATTACTCCCAGTTCCTCTCATTATTTCTGTGAAAAAGGCCGGTTTCTGTTCAAAGCACAACCTAATTATTCAGATAGCCTGACAGGGACAGAAACTGAAGATCATACATGGGCGAAAGGGTTGTAATCGGAAGGTTGCCGGTTCGAGCCCCAGTCACAGTCTCGGTCGTTGTGTCCTTGGGCGAGACACTTCACCCGTTGCCTACTGGTGGTGGTCAGAGGGCCCGGTGGCGCCAGTGTCCGGCAGCCTCGCCTCTGTCAGTGCGCCCCAGGGTGGCTGTGGCTGCAACGTAGCTGCCATCACCAGTGTGTGAATGTGTGTGTGAATGGGTGGATGACTGGATGTGTAAAGCGCTATACAAATACAGACCATTTTACACAGTTTACTGATTTAATGAGATCTGCGATCAGCCTTCACTGACAGCCGAACAGGACAAACAGGTAAGAACTGTGCACCACTACTGAAATAAATAGGTTATTACTGAAATACAAGCAAACTATGATATAAATCTAAAGGTGCTATTAACACGTTTAGTTATGAAGGACTCATTAGTTTTCTTCTAACATCCAGAAGTCTGCACGATGTGTTTCATGGTTAAACGTAACATGACCGAAACACCAACACCCCACACAAATCTGATGCTAATCTGATTTTATCCACACTGGTCCACACCACCAACAGTTCAAAGCCATCGATTATCCGGGATCAACTGTCTTGGCTTAGTTTGCACGGTAACCAATCAGGTGTTAGACAAGCTGCAGTGGCAGCGTTAACCCCGCCCCCCTGACTTTGATAACATTAATTAATTACCACAGCCGCAGCGCCAGGAGTGCCAGAATGAATTAAATAAATACGCCATTAAATAATTAATTAAATGTGTTATTAATTAAATACAATTGGAAATAAAGAAATCACTTATTCATTTTTTAAATGAAACGAATGGACATTCAATGAATTATTGAAATATTTATTTAATCAATTAATTCCAATCCTAATTAATTAATGGAACATTTAATTAATGATTTAATGCAGTTTTTAATGAATTCATTGAATCTATACATATACAGAGTTACTTCTGTGCCAGCTACATGATGTAAGTCAGCCTGTGCTGCAGTGTTTCATCTCTTTAAAACAACACTAACAATATCAACATCAACAAATACTTAGACCAAGCAACAAAGCACTACAAACCTGACGTTACCATCGTATATGTTATGTCACGTCAGCATAAATGACAGATACATTTCCCTTTTTTGAAAATGGTGCACAGTAATATCTATTTTCATTTTTGCTGCAGTTTATAAAAATTAATATAACAGCTTTTTTGAGGGATGTATGTTTGACATTTCTGTAACTAGAAAATTGTGACACTTAATACTTACATGTGGACTGAATACATACATATTATACAGTTTTTTTAAAATTTGGGATATAATGCTTGTACTGATGCATAGTGTTTGAAACTTGAAATGTTCCAAAAATGCCACAACAGCAGGTAAAAATGTGAAAGAAACTCTGGTGGATTTGTTCTATGTTAGGTGTAAAAGGGTTAATTAAATTGTATTTTCATGCTATGGCATTATGGTTTAAAAAACTATTATATCAATATGGAACAACTGAACTGAACTGAAACAAAAGCAAGAGAAAGCGAGCGGGTCAAGAGTACGATGAGAAGGAGGGAGGGATTTAGAAGGAAAGAGACAGAGAGATTGGAGGATACAGAGGGAGGCAGGGGGTGAGTGCACATGGAGCATGGTTTTAGTTCAGTGGAGTGAACTGACAGAGGAGCTCGCCACAGAGGGAGAAATATTTGGACTTAACTTCCAGCAGCGTGGAGGGACACTGGAAGGCTTCTGTGAGGTAAATGCACTGCAAGTACCACGGGGTGCTGACTCTGCACACGGAAATTAAATGGAAGTTTCTGTGATTTCTTAACAAAGCTTTTATTTCTATGTGTCAACAAGCATCAAGGTTAGCAAGCTTTAGCGTGAGAGGTAAGCAGTAAGTCGGGGGGGGGGGGGGGGGGGGGGGGGGGGGGGGAGCTTCCAGGCTCTGTCTTAAATCAGTTCAAGAAGTGTCAGCTGCAGTAACGGGAGCTGCAACAAGGCCGTGTTGTGCTTTCCCACACAGGAACACATGTTCACTTTCTGCACTGCACTGCAAGCATTGTTGCACTGTTGCATTCATACACGTTATAATAGTTTGAGAGTGCATCATATTCTTTCAACATGACTCGTTTGCCAAATGTGGACTGTTAAAAAAGAAGCTTCAATTGTGGCATTAAGAGTAAAACAATAATAATAGACACACAAAAACCCTGTGAACCACATTCCCAGCAGCTAACAGCATCTGTGTGATTAACCTCTTTCACCTGACATGATATTTATTTGGCCTGGTTCTTCTAAAGAGCTTTTTCATTATACCTGAGCACTCAGACTGCTTCCCTCATTTACACAGGATGTTTGTTCTACTGTCTATCTAAAACTCACACACATTCACACCCCGATGGGTCCATCGGACAGCAGCTTGGGTTTAGTATCATGCCCAAGGATATTAGGCATGCAGACTGGAGCATGGACTGAACAGGGATCAAACCAACAACCTTCCAATTAGTAGATGTCATATTTGAAAAATTCAGGGCATTAAAAATGAAAGCAACTTGAGCTGCACTTTAAATCTCATTTAAATGTTGAAAAGTTACACAATTGTTGTAATGTCCAAGGCAGCCCTCCATTTATGTCCCTTTTATTTAAAAAAAATGTGTTCACTCAGAGAGAATCCATAAGACACTGGGAGAACACAGAGTAGCTTCAAACCCAGGACCGTTCTCCTGTGAGGCGATGATGCTAACCGCTGCACCACTGTACTGCCATAGCCTTATTAGTGTAAAAGCTTCGTCCTGAACCTTTAATTAGTATTAGTTTGTCAAGGAGCTCCTCTGTGTATCAAAGTATTCTGGAGTTAATTCTGCGGCCATCTGTCCGTCAGCTTAAGCTTTTCCCAAATCGGGTCATGCAGTAGGACAATGATCCCAAGCATGCCTGCAAATCTACAGCAAATGGCTAAAAAGAGAAAAGAATCAAGCCAAAGTCTAAACTTCAACCCAGCTGGCATGATGTGTCAGGACCTCAGGTAAGCTGTGGACAACTGAACGCACACAAACCCGAGCAGCGTTTTTCATTTCAATCAGGTTTATGTAGTGCCAAATCACAGCAGCGGTCACCTCAAGATACTTCATATTGTAAAATAAAGACCATGCAATAATGCAAAGACCCCCCCCCCCCCAAAGACCCCCCCCCCTCAGAAAACCAAAAAGCAAACAGACAAACAAAAACAGTAATATTCAAGTGCCAGAGATGTACCATCACATCAAAGTAAAGAAAGTTTCCATAATTAAATTACAGTAAATGTCCTCATGTCATAATAATTTAAATATGGTTGTTTTAGTTTTAAATTTACACAAAATATTGTGTATTTTAAGAGATTTTATATAGTAAATAAAGTTGAAACAATGAAATGACTAATAATATGGTCAAACACAGTTCTTTACATTTACATAAACCTAATATTGCAGAAATGCGCTGTTATTGGGTTTTATTATGAAATTTAATGTAAAACAAAATCTTGTACTTTTATTCCATAATTTAAGTCAAAATACTTTTATTAAACTAGTAACTGGGTTTAGAAATGACAGTAATCTAATGTTCATCTTTGTGCATATGACGTGTATAATTTTTCCATGTATTCTAAGATGGATTCAGCCTTTTACAGTAGCCAGAAAACGGTATTGTAATTATAATATAGTTTGTTACAGATCACATCAAGTAGATACTAATGGTGTGAATATTGAAAGAGCTGACTCCAGACCATCACACTTCCTCCTCCGTGTTTGACAGTCCACACACTATGGAACCGTCCTTTCACCCACTCGACGGTGTACAAAGATCCTGTCTGATGACCCGAAGATATCAAAATTTGATTTATCAGTCCATAACAGTGTTCTTCAAGTTACTTCAAAAAAGTAATTAGTTACTTATTCTCCAAAAAAGTAATCCCATTACATTGCTGATTACTTATTTTCAAACGTAATAGTTACTTTTAAAAACATGATGCACAACCTGAATATGTAGTAAAGCAACAGACCTTTCAGCCCAATTCTACTTTTCTGCATAATCCATCATATAAGATGTAATCCAACAGAAAGCCTCTTCCTAAAAAATGTTTTATTAGTTTAAATCTTTGAACTTTGAGCACATTGCATCGAGCAAGAATTTAATCATATGCAACATTCTCTGACTTGTGTTCAACATTTAAAGCTATTTTCTGCACATTCCAGCAGATAAAGTCAAATCATGTTTTAAGTAGATGCAAGTAAAAAAAATAAAATCAAATCAAAGACTCAGCAGCTCTTAAATCTATTGTCTGTGTTTATCAGGAGTGGGGCGGGTGGAGGTTTGCCCACAGTGGTCATGTCAGTGGGAGGATCCGGGGGTTTCTTGGTGAATGTCACGTTCCTGTGGCAGCGCGCTCGCTGCTCGCTCAGATTTCAAGTTTCATTTTTCGCTGTAAAAAGAAGTTTTCTTCCCACGCAGAGTGAACACCGGACACTAATGTTTTTGTCACTTTTTACAGAATCAAACTCAAAGTAATGTGATTACTTCCACACTTTAAACGCTGCATGGTCGTACTCTCTCCATCACTCCATATGATCCATTGTTGATCTCCACACAGCTGTTGCCACGGACGTCGCACACTCGTACGTCATTGTCATGAGACACTCTCACAAACAAAATCAGGGTTTAGTAACGCAGTAACGCAGCGTGACTACAGGAAAGTAACAGTAATCGAATTACTTTTTTTTTTGCAATAGTAATCCCTTACATCACTCATTACATGAAATAAGTAATCCGATTGCATTACTGTCCATCTCTGGTCCATAATACCTTCTTCCAGTCTTCAGTCGTCCCGTGTCGGTGTTTCATGGCCCAGACAAACCTCTGTCTTATTCTGACGTCTGGCTTTCTTTCTGCAACTCGTCCTGTCAAACCTGCAGCTCAAAGTTTTCTCTTCACAGCTGGAACTGAGACTTTCTCACTACGACCACTATGAAGCTGCTTGAAGCTGTTGTCCTGTGAGCCGCCATCACACAGCTGTTACCTCTCAGAAACTTGTCCTCTGATTCAGTCGTGTCTTTGGGTCAGCAGACGTCTTCCTGTCACAGTTTGTGAGCCTTTGGATGCTGAAGGAAACTGGACTCACTGACACTTTGACTTTCTTTGCAGTTTCTCTGTAGGACAGACCGACATTTATAAGTGTTATGTTGGTCTGTCTCTCTTCCACTGTTAATCTCACGATTTTGTACCAACACACTACTCTCAGCAGTACAGTACTGTTCAACTGATGCTGACGAGGGTACCACAGTGTGTTCCAACACTGCTTCATGCAGACAGAGGGGGTTGGAAGTAATGCAGAAAATCCAGAGAAGTTGAAACAGCTGTAGGATTGAGTAGCACCAGCTTTCAAGGCTTGCTCAGCCTCCATCGCTGCAGAACAGCTTTAGGTTGTTAACCCACGCTGTGTTCCCCGAAAAAGTCTTTTTGTCTAATTCTGAAATGTACCTTATTTATTCTTTGTTTTTAACCTCTGGCATTTCACCACTTAAATTTGTACAATTTCAAGCTATTCATAGGACTTAAAATGCAACAAATAACTGGAAAAATTAGGATGTTCTAAAACTTGACCAGTAGTATATATTAGAGAATGGTGAGATTTTACTTTATAGTGACAACTCCTAAGCAATTAGGACACTAAATTACTGTGCCCTAATTTTTTAATTATTACTAACAAATAGACCACAACAAAAAACAAACCCTAACAATTTGATATTAAAAAAGAATAACTTATTCAAAAAGGTTTTTAATGAGCCATTAAAAACAGAAATGAAAATTAAAAACATTAAACCCTAAATTTAGAGTCACACTGAATGTGGCAAGTTTCCCTGATGATTCAGGCACCTAGAGATGCTTGAACAGCAAAGATATGTTTGAATCTGAGTGCAGTTAATTTCAGGTAAAGTTTAGGTTAACTGTGAAACGGTGCACAGGTAGTCTGGCTCTACCAGGACGGCACGTCCATAGATGCAGTTGCAAGAAGGTTTGGTCTGTCTCCAAGCACTGCCTCAAGAGTGCGGTAGAGATACCAGGGGATAGGCTATGACATGAGGAAAGCAGAACAGGACTGTGGAAAGGCATCGACTGTGCCTCGGGGCCAATGCCTTCATGCAAGGAGGAAGTGAACAAACCCAGCCATAGCTCACAGTCAGCTCCATGCAAACTGTCTGAGATTCCCCAGAGAATAACAGAACTGGCTGGTCAGCTGTTTACAGTGTTCCTCGTCCCTTTATCATCTTTTTGCTTTGATTTATCTTGATGAGGCATCTGTTGAATTCAGTTTAAATAGACAAATCTGAAGAATGGTATTGAGTGACTAAACATCAGCTTTACATTAATATATTGTTTTATATATCAGCAATGACCGCAGCAAAACAGGGGGAGTTTGCAAACTGTATGTTTGTGGTGTGTCATGGTGAGGATGAGGACACAAAATCAAGACTCAGACAAAAGGGTAACTTAGCCGAGGGTAGAGTCTCAGCTTCTGGTGGCCGGCCGTAGCCCACGGGGCCGGGTGCAAAAAAGTGGCACAGCTCTGTCCTCCTGTGGGCCCACCACCCACAGAAGAGGCCGTAGTTTGGTGCTTAGTAGACTTAGCAGTCAGAGGCAGAGGTTCTGGCACTCTCAAAACTAGCTTATGGTACATGTAGTGTCCCCTGGTGCAGAAGGAGCTCGAGCTGGTGCACAAGGTTGGAAGATGCTGACTAGATATAGTCTGGCTCACCTCAACACAAAGCTCCAGTTTGGTGGAGAGCAGTTAGACTCTCTTGCACTGTGCAGTTGTCCAGGGTTAGGTATACCTGCAGCCCCTTGGCTTTCCCCAGTGGACAAAAGAGTTGCTTCCCTGCATCTTCAGGTTGGAACAGGCTCTGGCTGTTATTTGTGCCTATGGGCCAAATGACAGAGTGCCAAGTGTTGTTAGTCACAGGGTGGGGTGCTGGAGAGTGCTCCAATCAGAGTTATAACACCGACTGGTTTTATGAGTGGATTATTCTGCCACAATATTCAGTTAAAAAGGGTTGGACAGCTTTCACATTTGAACTTAAATACTGGTGTACTGTGAGGGTGGCATCACTGTTGCAGTTCTGGTACACTAAAATATTAAATGCTAATGTTAGATTGTTACTGGTTATAGTTGTGTTACATGAGGTACAATGACTAAAACCTCAGTGTGTGTTTGTTTACCAAAAAACAGCATTCTGACGAGAACGAGCAGCCATCAAGTGGATAAATGAATTCAATTAATGAAAACATAAACAACATCATGAAAAAAACCTAATCAATTGCCTGAACAAGATATAGATGGGTTTGACTTTTTTATGGTGGCAACAAATGTTCGAAAGTTAACTTTGGTTTAAACGTTTGATCGGGACTGTGTGTGAACAAACATCCTCTGTGATGAAGAAGAGTCTGGATGCAGATCCTCTCTCAGTGACTGAATGGGACTTTAAGACACTGCGTTCAGCCCAAAATGAATTCGATTTCTGTCACTGAACAAGAAAAAATAAATGAATAATTAAAGATGAAAGAGGGTCGTTCTACAATTACTTAAAAGTGATTTCTTTTTTTTAAATGGAACCTTTATTTGACTGTTTCTTGTAATAAATTTAAGAAAAACAAATAATAAACAACCAAAAACTTAGTCCAGCTCGGGCATCAGAAGTACAAATGTTTGGAGATATTTAGTTGCTATGCTCAGCACAACAGTTAAGGATGAGTCGCCCTCATAATGAAACGTCATTCAACTTTAGATATGACGTAACTTATATTCGTATAAGCAACTTTCAAAATCAAGCATGCCCCAGTTTTCAGTAGTCAGCTGTTTCTTTTAGTAATTCAGTACTCATCATTTTTCTCATTGCCCAGATTATTATAATAATAATCAAAATGACAGAGCACTGCCAGAAGATTGTGAGTGATTTTTGTGGAAGCCTTTACACGTGCAGTCTGACAGTGTGTAGACAAAAAAGTTCAGTAAGAATTATTTAAAAACACGTGAGAGAAAATCATCAACCCCATCATAAGAACAACGATGATTCAGTCACTGAATCATGGGGGGGTCCATACCAGGTCCTTGGCCCTATGTCACAGTGATGGCAGCCGTTCAGACACTGCCCCTCTGACGGAGAGTACAACAATGTGAGCGTAGGTGTTGTTATGTATTCACTGTAAGTCTGTGAAGCAGGTGCATGACAAGACTAATCAGGTATTAACATCACCTCCCGCTTGTATTTAATGGTTCAAACAAGGCAAAATGAACTGCTTTAGAAAACCATTGAGACAGGAAGGAAGGGAAAAAAATTATGCTTACATAAAAAAAAGTTCATAATCCCACTTAAGTAATAGTACTTAAGTTTTAATAAGATAAGTAAAAATGTATGCTGAGACCACCCATCTATCCATTTTCTTCTTTTAATGCAAAACAAAGCAAACACAATTTAAATTGGCAATAAAACATTAAAATGACAGTACCAGTGATCCTGATGTGTGATTAAGATTTCCTGTATGTCCTTGTGCCAGTGGATCTGTGTCACAGCAGGTACTCCACTACCTGTCCAATCAGCGCTGCAGAGCAGTGTCAGGATTACAGGTGGGATAATAGTTTGTTCTCTGACTTTGTCTCCACTAAAGCTTCAAATGTAATAAAGCATTAATAGATTTAAAGTTTATAAGTAAATGTAAGTAACAAAAGTGAGACTTTGTAGCTGAACTGTTTTGTTCAAGTCTACATTATAATGCTGCTATTTAAACCTGTTCTTCCAGGTGTCTCTGCTGAGGAACTGAGGAGAACACGAGGTGGTTCTTCTGCAGTCACAGAACAGGACGAAACTCATGGTCCAACAAACCCAGGCCAACCAACAATGACCTTCAGAGATTTGCCTGATTGAGCAATGACAGTATATGAATTATCTGGGAATACAGTGGAATTCTTGCCCAGTCCGTGCCAGCAGGTCAAATCCAGCTTTGGATGTTCATTCTCAACCTCAAACTAACCCAGTTTGTTTTTAACATTGCTTTCCCTTTTTTTGACAAACACATTCACTGATGATAACAAAGAGATATGTCACTATATTCCTGGTGGGATCCTGCTTGTTATTGGACCACTCCTCCCAAATCCCTTTGCAGACTTCCCTCCACAACAGAACTAGCAGGGGTGCCATTACATTTTCTGGTGGAGGGAGGAAAAATCTGAGTTTGAGGCCTTCTTTGGGGGAAGTTCCATCAGTGGAGGGCAAGAGGAGATGGCGGAGGCAGGGTAGGTTGGGAACTCACCGGATTAAGAGAGGATGGGTGTGGAACCAGTTCTTTGTCCTGGAGGAGTACATGGGATCTGAACCTCAGTATGTTGGAAAGGTAAGCGAAACAAAATCGTTATATACGATCGTTATATATGCTGTTACCAGATTATTTTGAGAGAGCTTGTGTGTACTCTGTACTTGTCTTTAAACAGCAACTTTACCAACATTACTGACTCTTTACCTTCTGTTAATTTTAACAGAAAAGACCTGATGTTTTTAGCTCGTCCATGTTGCTTCATTTTTACATTTTTCTGCTTGGAGCTCGCTTGTACCATGAAGTGGATTTGGATGAAATCTTTAGAAAATATCCAGATAAGGCTAAAATATATGCTTTCATTTCAAATGCTTGAGATGTTTTATTTGAAATAAGAAGAAAACAAAAAGGCATGAAAACTAAAAAATCTCACAGAACTCTAAAAATATCAGAGGAAAACTATCAAATCAGATAAAACTAAAGTGTACAAACTCCCAAACTTTGTAGTATAACACAGTAAGATACTTAAAAATGAGAGCAGATGGCTAAGCTAAGCTAAGATAAGCTATGCTACTACTCCAGTACTACTAAAAAAAAAAAACAAATACCAAAAAACTCTTTGCTGTTGCACCTGTTCAAATTCTATCTAATCAGCAAATCACATGGAAGAAACTGAATACATGTAAGTATTTAAACATAATGAAGACAACCTGGTGATGCACAATAGAAGCCAGTACAGATGATGAACACCCTTCCTTGTTGACTTGAAGTCCACATCAGGGGTAAACGTGTGAAAAACCAAGAAGATAATTAAACCATGTATTTGGAGATTTGTTATACTCCTGCTACTTTATAACTACTACTACAGAGCTGGGCAGCCCAACTTTACTTACACAGAACATTATGACAGATGATCTCCATCTCTCTGTCTTTTTCTTTCCTTTAATGGAGATGGTCCTCTGTGGCTGAGTGCATCACTCTGGTTACCAATAGAATAAGCTGATTTTAACACATTGCTTCATTACAACATAATAGTATCAAAAGGTTGCACCATTTCTTGTCTAAATGAAATTTGCCCATTTCTAAGCCTTGTTTGGTAACGGTGCAGCTGAAGACAGCGTAGGCCCCGCTAGCTGTTCCCCGGCAGACTGTCCTGAGCAGCTGGGGAAAGAGGGCGGCTGGGTGATGGTGAGGAGGAAGCGTAGTCTTAAACAGAAGCCCCAGGTACACCACCAACCATGTGTCTGTTTTTCCCCACTCGGTGACACACCCGCCGGGGGTCAAACTCTGGTAATTGGTGATTCTGTTCTCAGACATGTGAAACCTTCTGGAGGAAACCTGGTCTTGTTAGGAGAGACGGCATCCATCCCACTTTGGATGGAGCAGCTCTCATTTCTAGAAACATGGACAAATTTATTAACCCCCCCAAAATATGACTATCCAGAGTTGGGACCAGGAAGCAGAGTTGCAGTCTTACACGCCTCTCTGCAGCTTCTCTCCTCCTGCTACCCCCCCAAAAACCCATCTCCATAGAGACTGTGTCAGCTTCCAAACAGACAAAAATCAAACTAAAAACCAGCAACAAACAACTTAAACATAAACAATTACAAAGAAAGAACAATACAGTATCCACATCTGAACCAAAGAGTAACACAGTGAGATGTGGATTATTAAATATTAGGTCTCTCTCCTCCAAGTCTCTGTTAGTACATGACTTAATAATTGATCAACAAATTGATTTACTCTGCCTCACAGAAACCTGGTTGCAGCAGGATGATTATGTTAGTTTAAATGAATCAACACCCCCGAGTCATTCTAACTACCAGAAACCTCGAAGCACAGGCCGAGGGGGAGGTGTGGCAGCAATCTTTCACACCAGCCTGTTAATTGTGGCTCAAGAGTTGGGAGTTCGCCTTGTAATCGCAAGGTTGCCGGTTCGAGCCCCGGCTCGGACAGTCTCGGTCGTTGTGTCCTTGGGCAAGACACTTCACCCGTTGCCTACTGGTGGTGGTCAGAGGGCCTGGTGGCGCCAGTGTCCGGCAGCCTCGCCTCTGTCAGTGAGCCCCAGAGTGGCTGTGGCTAAATGTAACTTCATCACCAGTGTGTGAGTGTGTGTGAGTGGGTGGATGACTGGATGTAGTGTAAAGCGCTTTGGGGTCTATAGGGACTAAGTAAAGTGCTATACAAATACAGGCCATTTACCATATATATATATGTGTGTGTATATATATATGTGTGTGTGTGTGTGTGTATATATATGTGTGTGCGTGTATATATATATATATATACACGCACACATACTTTTATGTATTTATTCATCAAGATAAATCCAGCCACTTCGCACATAGGATTTGAATACAGATTGTTTAGATTACAGTTCTGGCTAACCAGCTATTGGCTGATATGTAGTTAAAGCTGTAGTGCTGTGTGTGTGTCTGTGTGTGTGTGTGTGTGCGCGCATTCCTTCTTCTGGAGGATTTGTGCTCCTCCCAGTGACAGCAGGTGTCTCCCCTCATAATCAGCTTTGCGGGTTTTAAAGAAGAAGAAGAGGGGAGCAAATAGGGCTGTTGGGCAGTGTTCACACTGTGTGTGTGTGTGTGTAAGAACACTACTGATTGTCGTGTTACTCCCATTGGGGAGGGTGTGCACTAAGTGTGTTGTTTAGCAGCAGATGTCAGTGGACTCTGGTCATCAGTTTGTATTACTCTGCTTTCCTTTGGAGTTGTTTACCTTTGTGTTTATTTATATAATTTCATTTATTTATACTTTTTTGTGAAGCATCTTTGAGGTTCTTGACAGGGGTTATACAAACCTGAGTTAATATTAATTTAATTGTCCTTGCTGAAATACACAAGGCCTTGCCTAAAAAACAAAAAACAACTGGATTCTAGTTGTTCTACAGATTTTTGGTCATATTCTTCATTTCAGTGCATCAAATGTTCGAAATTGGTGAGCACTGATTTGGAGCTCTCCTCTAAAAATCCAGGCTCCTGTAAGAGGAGAAAATGTGAGGCCTTCCCTGAAAAAGTAGTGTTCTTTGCTCTTGTATATACCTGTCAGCACTTATAGTTGTCAGTTACATAGGCGTTGATGCGCACCAGCTCCCCCCGCCCCCCCATCAACACCACCACTGGGTATTAAGCCGAATAGTCCCTCTCCTTTGTAGTTTTCCAAAGAGAATTTGAATTTGTCTGATCACTGAACTATTTTCCACATAAGCTTTGTACCAGAGCAGACGATGGTATTTCTGGATAATGTTGATCTCTGACTTCTTGATACCACAGCAGAGCTTTAAACAGCAAACTGTGTTCATAACTGATGCTGGAATCGTGCTGATGGCCTGACGGCTTTCAGTATTGGTTTTTAGCCTCGTCAAGATTCTTGGACTCTTTATGTCATTTTGTACGGTAGATGATGAGATTTTTAACGTCTTTGATGTCTATTTTAAATGATTCAAAAATAACTTTTAGGCAGAATTATTTCAGATTGGTTCACTTCTGTCCATCATTACTTATGATTTCTTATAATTGTCTCATTATAAATATTGTATATGTTTTCCTGTTGAGAGAAGAAACAATTCACAGATAAACATATCATGTTTTTATCATTGCATTCGGTTGATTTACATTTTACAACTTTTTTGGACATGTGGTTGTAAGTGGTTGGTTTATTAGCTCGTGTTGCTCTGAGTTTCATGCATGAACTGTTTTTGTCTGACACAGTGATCAGTGTTTGGAACGTGTGCCTCAGTACTGGTCTACCCCCGCTCTGTAACATCGTCACATTTCTACTGCTAAAAATCACCTGCAGCTGATCGTTGAATATCTAGGAGGGACTTCATTTCACAAACTGACTTGTTGCAATGGTTGCAACTTATTACAGTTTATTACGCCAACATCTTAGCCGACTGGTTATTAATTAAACTACAAAAGGTCTAAATAGATCCTCATTGCAATGTTTGGAGCCCACTGGTCAGTTAGTTGTTGACTTTCATATTTCATATATTGAACCCCTTTTAGATAAGTGTAATGCCCTGCACAGTAGAGCTTGTTTTGAAAATATTTGTTGACTTTATATTTATTATGGATGATTTATTTGGAAATAGTGTTAGTTAGTATAGTAATTGTAGTATATATTCTACAAACAAGAGATTATTCTGTTGAATGAGAAATTATGTTGTTTGATTAATACATTGTATTATTATTAGGCGTGGGACTCAATTAAAACAAATAATCTAATTAATTAGAGGCTTTGTAATTAATCATCTCGGTTAATCACATTTAATCGCACAAGAAAATATTCCTCAAAGTGCAAATGTTTTTTTTTTTTTAATTTAAAAGGGTTTTAGTGGGCGACAGAATCAAATAATAAACATGGACATGAATATTGGAAACTCAAGCTCTTTACATTTCTGGAAAAAAAATCCCTGGGCAGGCTTAAAAATGAAGCGCTGTTTTAAGTACTTTAAGTATATTTTCAAAATGGCTTTGTTTTTAAATAATAATAATAATTTCAACATGAGTGAAGTTTAATCTTCTTAAAAAAATAAACATAAAAGGTTATTTGAGCAGCTTCACCTTTAAACTCTGAGTAACCTGAGCCAACATTATTTTGTACATGGCTAAAACAGTGAACATAAAACATGTAGCTCCGGCGGTAGAGCATCTAATGATTGGAAGGTTGGTGGTTCGATTCCTGGCTTCCTCCTAGTCTTCATGCCAAATATCCTTGGGAAAGATACTAACCCCCTGTTGCTCATCCATTGTATGTTAATGTTAGATAGGCACTAACAGCTTAGAAAAAGTGCTTGTGTGATTGGGTGAATGAATTAGTTGTATAAAGCGCTTTGATGCTCAGAGTAGAAAACCACTAAATAAGAACCAGTCCATTTACTCACAGTACCTCCATGCTTATTTACTGTCCGTCTCTTTCAGCCAGTTACAAACTAGCCTGTTCACGTGTTCAGAGCAGCTTTTTGTTACTATGTGACCTGCAGGTGAGAACAGTCTGTCACATGGGACAGAAGTGGCAGGACCAATCACAGACAGCTGTGGGTGGGTCCCTGCTCGACTGGACCACCACTGCAGCGGGCAGTCTGTCTGGCTGATGGTGGATTCTGCTCTGTGCAAACTCTTCCTCATCAGAGGGGAGGAGGAGGCTCTTTGTCTCTGCTGGCTCCTTTGTGGTGCCATCTTCACACTGTTCCTGCAGCAGGACCTCAAGGCTGCTGACACCTTTTCTTGTTACTGGGACTGCTAGCGCTAACAGCTCCCACAGTTTCTGTACTCACTGCAACATGTTTTGCATTTAGATGATGCCGTAAGGTTGAAGTGCTTCGGTGGTATGCAAACTCCTTTTTGCACAGTTTGCACATAACCACGCTTTTATCAAGGTTCCATTGGATAGTCTTTAGAAATCAAATTAGCCTCTGATCAGTCTGAGGTGACATGAGCCAGCTCCTTATTGGGAGCCATGGGTTTTTTTCCTTTCTCTCTCTCTCTCTCTCTCTCTCTCTCTCAGCCTCTCTCTCTCGCACTTTTTTCCGCTTCACTCCGCACGTGAGCCTTGTGCTTTGTGCTGGGCAGAGGGGGGAGGGGCGGTAGTTACACTCAGTAGCACAGGAACAGAGCGGGAGGGAGAGAGAGAGAGAGCCAGGGACAACAACGTCACATTAGAAAGGTATAAGTAATCATCCACAACTATTTTCAGTTGCAGATGATGAAGGATTCAGAAAGTTTATTCATGCAGGTCCATATGACAGAGAATGTGCATGTTCTTTTTGTTTTCATATTATAATTTATATTGTGTTGTGGTTTGCAGTGTTTTGTGTTGTTTCACTTTAAATTTGTTTAAAAGGAAAAAGCTGAAAATTGAAATAGTTAAAAGTTCAAATGTGAATAGTTGGTTTTTGTATTATATGATTTATTTATTACATTTTATGTGGCGTGAATAAATAAAAGTATATTTACGGTGGCCGCTAGAGACAAAGCACGTACAAAACACAACAGAAGTGCTCCAGGACGCTAGGCGCAGTGTTACCTGGTGGCTACACAAGCCAGCAAGTACCAACGACCGGATTTGGTGTGTGGTAGTAACAGGTAAATAAACATTTTTTTTTAATTATTTGAATATATGTGAGTGCTTGTGTATAAATACACAAACAAAATAATTGAATATGCTTTCAATTGTGTAATTTAAGTGCTCTAGGTAGCTCTGTTTTGGAAGTTCAGTTCATGCTAGAAATGTGTTTTGGAGTTTGTACGTGCTTTGTCTCTAGGGGCCACCGTATATATTTATATATAAACATATATAAATAAAAAGACTTTTTTTACATTAGTAATTCCTTTTTTGCATAATTTTATATTATTGTTAAAAATAAATTAGTTAAAGCAACAAAACAACCTGAAGAGCCGGTTCGGAGCTGAAAGAGCCGGAAATCCCATCACTATTCTTTGTAGCTCTGATGTGTGCATCAGTGTAATCGGTCTACCAGGAAATGGTGCATTGACAAACGTTCCTCTTTGCTTGGAATGCAAATATGTCAAGCCAGTGTTATTAAATGCGTTATTTTTTTATGCGTTATATTTTTCAAATTAATTAATCACAGTTAACGCTTGTTAACACTGAACTCATTCATCTGTTACAGTGTTAAACCCAAATGTTTCTAGTTAGCATGGGATTTGGACTAAAAATGGCATGTTAGTGAAAAATGTATATTTGACAAAGATGACCCAAATAAACCCAAAAAAATGAAAAAAAAAAAATGTTTTAAATGATGATTTCATTTGCAAACAAAAAACATTAACCAAAGTTAGAGCAGTCTGACTATTCTACACTGACCTCTGGCATCAACGTGTGCAGGAAACTCCCAGCAGATCAGGGTTTCAAACTCCGTCCCTCGAGGCCTGCAGCAGATAGCTGCTTCTGAAATAAGCCCAGCCCACCTCACTCCCAAACTATGCCACCTTCATAGTCACTTAGATCACTCTTGTTCCACTTCAGCAGCTTATACTGACCAAGTCTACATGCTTACAAACAGATACACATTACACACTATGTCATGCTGATTAGATACTTGCATTAACAAGCAGCTGAACAGGTGTACCGAATGCAGGAGCTAGTCAGTGTATTCATATCGTTCTCATAGACAACAAATGAAGACTGATGCAGTTAATGTGCATATCATCTCCTAAATAAGAAAACAATACAGTATTTGTGATGCTTTTCTGACACATAATTTCCTCTGCAGCTCCACACTGAGATGGACCAGGGAGATAATGCAGTGAAATATACACTCTCAGGAGAGGGAGTGGGGTCTGTCTTCACCATTGACCAAATGACAGGAGATATACATGCACAGGTGGTGCTTGACAGGTCAGTACCTCCCAATAATATTGTCTAAACTGACTAAGCACCTGAAAACAGTAATATCTAAGTAGGAACCTAGAGAAGGCACATCCTCCCAAACTGTTTTTCTCAGGAGTTGCAATGGACGGGGAAGTGAGACTTGGACAAATCAGAATCAACCTTTTTCTGTCAGAGAGATGATTGTGTCCACAGAGATGCTGACTTTGGCTGAGATTTTTTTAAAAACGCACAAAAGATTCAAGGCGATTTTTTTTCCCCACAAAACAGGCTGAGGCTTGATCAACTTCAGCTGAGTCTGTCATATGCTGTGGGAGTGTCTGGTTGGGCGTGGTCCAGGTTCCTGTCATTTGTCCCTGGGAGTGGAGTTGGCCAGCTCATCACCTGTTGTCAATCTCCAGGGCTCCACCTAGAGGGTTTTTAAGCCAGCACGGCCTGCCACTCCTCGCCAGTTCGTCCTGCTACCATCTGTGATTCTCCACCCATCGCACTCACCAGTAGTGCTGTTTTTGGTCTCCATCCTGTCCTCCCATCTGCTCGGAACCCGAGGATTATATACTCCACTTCTCCTCAGCCTGCCCTTCAGTCTGTATTCTCCATCTCTTCGAAATCTGGACCGGACTCTCCACTCTTGACCCTCTTTGGAATACACCCCTGGCAGCCTTTTCCCCGTTAAATGACTAGGGTCGCCAAGTAAGCCCAAGACTATTCACTGGCACTCCGTACCTTTGTCCCTTACTCGTTTGTTTCCCATTCAGTAACATTTCTCCCCTGTGTTTACAGAAGTTCCCGTTAGAAGTCTCCCCGTGCTCTACGCCGGTTTCTCCGCCCACGGATTTCCTTTAGTTTTCTGCGTATGGTTTTTGTTAAACCCAGTTCCGTTCACGTTTTGTTCTTTTCAATAAATTATACACAGTTCTAAGCAAATTGAGTCTGCTCTTGAGTCCACCGCATTCTCGTCCGTGACAGAACGAACTGGCCACTAATGGACTCAGCGGACCCAATTCGCGCCGCCATTAACAAACAGGGCGCGGTGTTAGGACGGCATGAACAGACTTTGACGTCCTTAATGGACCAGTGTAATGCTATCAGTGAAAAACAGGAGGAGTTACTTACCCGGTTGTCAGAAATCAGGGAGCCTAATTCACCCGTTTTTCCTAGTCAGCCGGGACCGTTGCCTGCACCCGCCGTTGCGCGTCCTGAATCGGCTTATCGGGGCATCTCTTCTCCTCCACCGGAGCCTTTTCATGGAGAGCTGGGGCTGTGTGGGGGGTTCCTGTTTCAGTGGTCGTTGTTCGTCAATCGCACGCCGCACGCGTTTCCTAATGAGGCTGCCAAGATTTCCCATTTTGTTGGGTTGCTTAGGGGTAAGGCGCTTGCGTGGGCTGAGGCGTTTTTGTTTTCTCATCCTATTGCCTCGTGTTCCTATGAGGACTTCCTCAAGGAATTCAAGGCTACGTTCGCTCACCCGATCTCTGAGGGTACTGCAGCTAAGAGGCTGTTGGGACTCCGCCAGGGAAAACGCAGCGTTGCGGAATATGCGATCGAGTTCCGCACCGCTGCTGTTGAAGCGGGTTGGCCGGATGCTGCGCTGCGGGGTATTTTCCTAGCGTCCCTTTCCGAACAACTGAAGGATCAGCTGGCTGTGCACGACGAGCTGGCCACGTTTGAAGCGCTTGCCTCTCTTGCTCTCAGGATCGATAGTCGACTGAGGGAGAGAGACGCTGAGAGGCGGTCCAAACCCTCTCCGTCTCTGTTTCGACCCGCGGCCGTTTCGGCGTTACCCCCGTCGCTTCCGGTGACATCATCCGTCCGTTCTCGATCTCCTTCCCCTGAGCCTATGCAGATTGGCCGCGCTCGGCTCACTCCTGAGGAGCGGGAGCGGCGTTTCCGAGCCGGAGAGTGCTTCTACTGCGGGGGAAGCGGCCATCGCATCGCTGTTTGCCCAGTCCGGCCAAAAGGCGTGGCCCGCCGGTAAGTCCGGGGTTACGGGTGGGCAGTGTTTTTAAGAGTGATAAACCCCGTTTTTTGCTTTCGGTTTCGTTGATGTCCGGTACTAAGGCTCATTCTCTCCGTGCTCTCGTTGACTCCGGGTCGGAGCAGAATTTGATAGATGCTGCGGTGGCTAAATCGTTCGATTTGCCCCTCATTCCGCTCGAGCCTCCGATCCCGGCCGCCGCTCTGAATAATGAGGTGTTCGCGATGATCACTCACCGGACCGCGCCTGTCAAGTTAGTCACGTCAGGTAATCATCAGGAAGACATAACTCTCTTTGCCACCTCTTCCCTTGACGTGCCAGTGATCCTTGGTTTTCCGTGGTTGCAGAAGCACAATCCGCACATTGACTGGGCAGGGAAGAAAGTAGCGAGTTGGAGTTTGTTTTGTCTCGCCAACTGTTTAAAGTCAGCTCTGCCCTCGGGGGCTTTTGTTTCTCCTCCAGTGGTTGTCTCCCCCCCTGACCTTTCCTCTGTCCCTCCTGAATATCATGATCTACAAGAAGTGTTCAGTAAAGACAGGGCCCTATGATTGTGCTATTGATCTCCTCCCCGGTGCCCCTCTGCCCTCCAGCCGTCTCTATAACCTGTCCCGTTCGGAGAGGGGGACTATGGAGACGTCCGTCCGGGATTCGCTGGCGGCCGGTCTCATTCGTCCTTCTTCTTCACCGGTGGCCGCTGGTTTCTTTTTTGTTTCTAAAAAGGATGCGTCGCTCCGGCCGTGCATTGATTATAGGGGCCTTAATGCGATCACGATTAGGAACAGGTATCCCCTGCCTTTGATCAGTTCAGCTTTCGAACCCCTCCACGGGGCCACTGTCTTCTCTAAGTTGGACTTGAGGAATGCATACCACCTTGTCCGCATAAGGGAGGGTGACGAGTGGAAGACTGCTTTTAACACTCCTCTGGGGCATTTTGAATACCTGGTGATGCCGTTTGGCCTCACCAATGCCCCTGCAGTCTTCCAGGCACTGGTGAATGACGTGCTCCGGGATTTTTTGAATGGTTTTGTGTTTGTTTATCTGGACGACATTCTGATTTTTTCTCAGTCCCTTGAGGAACATCGGGTGCATGTCCGGAGTGTGCTGCAGCGACTGTTGGAGAACCGCCTTTATGTGAAGGCCGAGAAGTGTGACTTTCATGTCTCGTCTATCTCGTTTCTGGGCTACTTACTGGCGGAAGGGCAGGTGAAGACGGACCCTGTAAAAGTTAAGGCAGTGGTGGAGTGGCCCGTTCCTGGTTCGCGTAGACAGCTGCAGCAGTTCCTTGGCTTCGCAAATTTCTACAGGCGTTTTGTCAGGGACTACAGTCGGGTGGCTGTGCCTCTCACTCGCCTTACTTCCTCCCGGGTCCCCTTCGTTTGGTCCCCCGAGGCTCACTCGGCCTTTGCCACACTCAAGCGACTTTTCACTTCGGCTCCTGTTTTAGTCCATCCTGACACGAGTAGGCAGTTTGTGGTGGAGGTTGATGCTTCAAGTGTGGGGGTGGGGGCTGTGCTGTCTCAGCGTTCTGGTCCTCGTGGCAAGCTCCAGCCCTGCGCCTATTTTTCTCGACGCCTTTCTCCTGCCGAACAGAACTATGACATTGGGGATAGGGAGCTCCTGGCCATTAAGTTGGCTTTGGAGGAGTGGCGCCACTGGCTGGAGGGGTCGGAACATCCATTTATCATCTGGACAGATCACAAGAATCTGACTTATCTCAGAACGGCTAAAAGACTGAACTCCCGCCAGGCTCGGTGGTCCCTTTTCTTTGCTCGATTTAACTTTGATATTTCCTATCGCCCTGGTTCCAGGAATCTTAAACCCGATGCTCTGTCTCGCCAGTACTCCTCGGACTCGGACTCCCGGGACCCGGAGCTCATTCTCCCTTCCACCTGCAGGATTGGCTCCCTCACCTGGGATGTGGAGGAGGCTATACGCCAAGGACTACGGGACGACGTTGATCCGGGAACCAGCCCGCCCGGTCGGCGTTTTGTGCCCTCTGCCGCCCGGTCGGCTGTTATCCATTGGATCCATACAGCCCGGTTTACTTGCCATCCGGGAGTGAGTAGGACCACGGCTTTGTTGAAGAGGTATTTCTGGTGGCGTTCTATGGACAAGGATGTGAAGGCTTATGTAGCTGCCTGTTCCGTTTGTGCCCGTAACAAGACCTCTAATCGGCCCCCGTCTGGCTTACTCCGACCGCTGAGTACCCCGCATAGGCCTTGGTCTCATATCGCCTTGGATTTTGTTACCGGCCTCCCAGCCTCTTCGGGGAAGACGGTGGTTCTGTCCATAGTTGATCGGTTTTCCAAGGCGGCTGACTTCGTGGCCCTGGACAAGCTGCCGACGGCTGCAGAGACCACCCAGCTCCTTACAGACCATGTGTTCCGTCTTCATGGCATACCCTCGGAGATTGTGTCTGACAGGGGGCCTCAGTTTGTCTCCCGAGTGTGGAAGGCCTTCTGTACGGCCCTGGGTGCCAAGGTCAACTTGAGTTCTGGTTTCCATCCACAGACCAATGGCCAGACTGAGCGTTTGAACCAGGAGTTGGAATCCGCTCTTCGCTGCGTCTCGTCACTGAACCCGGCGGCCTGGTCGTCTCAGTTGCCTTGGGTGGAGTATGCCCATAATTCTCTCACGTCTTCGGCGACGGGTTTGTCGCCCTTTGAGGCCTCGCTGGGATATCAGCCACCGTTGTTCCCAGAGGATGGGGCGGATTTGGCTGTTCCTTCGGTCCAGCATCACCTTCAACGCTGCCGGCGGGTGTGGCGGAGGGTCCGGCGGGCTCTCCTTGCAACTGTCGACCGGCAACGGGATTATGCGGATCGTCGCCGCTCTGTCGCTCCGGCGTATCGGCCTGGACAACGGGTGTGGCTTTGTGCTAAGGACATTCCCTTGCGGTCGCTTTCTCGAAAGTTGGCTCCCCGCTATGTTGGCCCCTATGAGATCACTGCTGTCGTCGGCCCCTCGGCGGTCCGTCTCAGGCTCCCGGCTTCCTGGCGTGTCCATCCGACGTTTCACGTCTCTCAGGTCAAGCCGGTCCGTAGCAGTCCTCTGTGTCCACCGCCTGTTCCCCCGCCTCCCGCCCGGCTCGTGGACGGTCATCCGGCCTATTCGGTCCGGCGGATCGTTGACGTGCGCCGCCGTGGTCGTGGTGTCCAGTACCTGGTGGACTGGGAGGGGTATGGGCCTGAGGAGCGTTCTTGGGTTCCCCGGTCGCTCGTTCTGGACCCGTCTCTGATCGCTGCGTTTCGTTCCTCCCCTCGCAGGGCCCGGTCTGGGGGGTCGCCGGGTGGCGGCCCTTGAGGGGGAGGTACTGTCATATGCTGTGGGAGTGTCTGGTTGGGCGTGGTCCAGGTTCCTGTCATTTGTCGCTGGGAGTGGAGTTGGCCAGCTCATCACCTGTTGTCAATCTCCGGGGCTCCACCTAGAGGGTTTTTAAGCCAGCACGGCCTGCCACTCCTCGCCAGTTCGTCCTGCTACCATCTGTGATTCTCCACCCATCGCACTCACCAGTAGTGCTGTTTTTGGTCTCCATCCTGTCCTCCCATCTGCTCGGAACCCGAGGATTATATACTCCACTTCTCCTCAGCCTGCCCTTCAGTCTGTATTCTCCATCTCTTCGAAATCTGGACCGGACTCTCCACTCTTGACCCTCTTTGGAATACACCCCTGGCAGCCTTTTCCCCGTTAAATGACTAGGGTCGCCAAGTAAGCCCAAGACTATTCACTGGCACTCCGTACCTTTGTCCCTTACTCGTTTGTTTCCCATTCAGTAACATTTCTCCCCTGTGTTTACAGAAGTTCCCGTTAGAAGTCTCCCCGTGCTCTACGCCGGTTTCTCCGCCCACGGATTTCCTTTAGTTTTCTGCGTATGGTTTTTGTTAAACCCAGTTCCGTTCACGTTTTGTTCTTTTCAATAAATTATACACAGTTCTAAGCAAATTGAGTCTGCTCTTGAGTCCACCGCATTCTCGTCCGTGACAGAGTCACCTGAGCAAGAATGTTTGATGTTCAAGACCTGAAACAGCTGCTGACCTCAGAAAACATCACTGAACATATGCATTACCTTTAAAACTGCAGATGTGTTATTACAGCTTTCTCTTGAACTGTCACTGCGGGCGGCCAGCCCTGTTGTTTGGAGACTTTGGGAGTCGTTGAAAAAAAGACCAATCATGAGTAGCATCTGCCTTCAGAGTTTCTACCGTTGCGGCTCGAGGGCTTGATAATATTCACATGCTGCCATCACATTGTGTTGCAGTCATTCGTTGCATACAATACACAGTAAAACTGTCAAATTTATAAATTGATTCTATACAAAATCAGCACGCTCTAAAGAGTGTGTGTGTGTGTGTGTGTGTGTAAGAGAGAGAACCCATTCCACCTAAACAGGACACATTCAACAGTGGCAGTTGTTTTGTTGTTGTTGCTTTTTTGCAATTGCAGGTTTTTATCACATGTTTACTTTTGTAGCTGCGTTGCTAGTGCAGTGATCTTTTATTAACAGTGGGGCAGCTTTCCAGCTGTCCTCATCGGCTCTGCACCACACGCAGCTCTCTCGTCAGGTCCCCGCATCTGACTGAAATAGGAAAGGCATGGGCAGGTCCGCCTCCCCCGACACCACACCCTGAACCCACTGCTCCACCCCTCCCCTGCAGCTGAGCCATAAACCACACCCCTCCACAATTAAATAAATAAGATATTGTTGGATATCTTAATGTCACATTAAAATTCAGAAAATCATATCATAAAAGAAAGTTCCTCTTTGATATGATGATAAACTAACTAAAATGATAAACTAAGCTTTGCACATGAACAACCCCCGTAAGTATAAAACTGTGACTATGCCAATAAAAGTCTACCTTTATTCATGCATTTGCATCAATAGACGAGCATTTCTATGGACAAAACACTTTCCTGTCCCAAAATTGAGTCACTACTTGATCTACAGCACATCTAATATTTCCATTTTCTTTAACAGTCTGTTTGGCAGCATGAGTGCAGCCTGACATGGAATCAATGCTGAGACACCATGAGACTCATAGCCTGAACACATAATCATATCAGTTGAGTATGTGCCAGTGAATTCAGTGTGTGTAAATTTAATACTTGATGTTTTGCAGGGAGAAAAAATCGTACTATACGCTGAAGGCCCAGGCTGTTGACGTTCATACAGGCATCCCTCTTGAGCCAGAGTCTGAGTTTATCATCAAGGTGCAGGATATTAATGACAATGAACCTCAGTTCCCAGATGGACCCTACAGCGCCAGCGTCCCAGAGATGTCCCCAACAGGTAAGACAGCTACAGGCTCGGATGCAGTAGGTGGATGAAGAATTTAGATAGCAGAACTCATAAAGATAAATGAAAGTGTACACTCCTTATCAAGGAAAATATATTTTAGGTATAAAAAAATACACAGTGCACAAAAATATATTAAAAATGAAACCAATTTTTTAGACAGGACAGTCTCTCGTAACAAGACCAGGTTTTCCCAGAAACTTTTCCAGTTATCTACACAACTGAGCCAGCCAGCAATCTAAGGAGATCTCCTTAGATTGCTGGCTGGCTCAGGTGCAGCTGAATATGTCACCCCTGGTCCGATAAGGTAGGGGATAGTGAATACTGTGAATGTAATTAGCAGGTGAAGTTTTTAAATCAACTGGCTCCACAGATAAGCTACACACTGTGGAACAGGAAGCAATACTCTGCTGCAGAGAGCAAACACCAAGTGACAGCGCCACTGTCTCTCTACTGTTTTCTTCTTCAGTGCCATGTGCCAAAACAATGCAGAGCGGTTACCTACTCCCACAGAGCTTAATAATTCTACATCTTCCCTGCGTACCACTACTGTAGCTCCTCTGAAAAAGAAAGCCCGAAATCAGAAATTCTTGATTCCCTGGTGTAACCGTCAAACATGCACCTTAACACAGAAAACTTGTAAACTGGAGAGAAACTGGGATCTTATTTAGAAGATCATCATTTAGCCTGAAAAAAACAGTTTGCTGCTCTACAGAAAAAAACTTCTGCAAAGCTAGAACGTTTTAGTATCCATCACTGATCGAAGAAAATAAGAACAACCCCAGGTTCCTCTTCAGCACTGTAGCAGGGCTCGCAAAAAGTCAGACCTCTGTTGAACCAAGCATTCATTTAACCTTATCTTGTAACAGTCTTCACAAATAAAATTTGAACCATTCATAACCATCTCACAGACTTAGATTTATGTTTAGCTACTTTCAGCACCATTGATATTCATTTAGACTCTTTTTCTCCATCTTTCTAAATTAACTTCAGTAATTACTTCCCCCAAACCATCATTGTGTCTTTTAGAACCCATTCTTATAAGACGTCCTAAAATTAATTACTTCTTCAGGCTATGATCAACCTATTTATCAGATTTTAGGTTTCAGAGCTCATCACAGCACAGAAACAGCTTTAGTGAAGGTTACAAATGATCTTCTTATGGCCTCTGACAGTGGACTCATCTCTGTGCTTGTCCTGCTAGACCTCAGTGCAGCGTTCGATACTGTCGACCATAATATCCTATTAGAGCGATTAGAACGTGCTGTAAGTATTGCAGGTACTGCACTGCAGTGGTTTCTATCATATCTATCTAATAGACTCCAGTTTGTGCATGTAAATGGAGAGTCCTCTTCACACACTGAGGTTAATTATGGAGTTCCACAGGGTTCAGTGCTAGGACCAATTCTGTTTACATTATACATGCTTCCCTTAGGCAGCATCATTAGAAGACATAGCATACATTTACACTGCTATGCAGATGACACCCAGCTCTATCTGTCCATGAAGCCAGATAACACACACCAATGAGTTAAACTGCAGGAATGTCTTAAAGACATAAAGACCTGGATGGCCGCTAACTTTCTGCTTCTTAATTCAGATAAAACTGAGGTTATTGTACTCGGCCCTGAAAATCTAAGAAATATGGTCTCTAACCAGATTCTTACTCTGGATGGCATTACCTTGGCCTCCAGTAACGCTGTGAGGAACCTTGGAGTCATTTTTGACCAGGACATGTCCTTCAACGCACATATTAA
Organism: Rhamphochromis longiceps; assembly: GCF_057381845.1. Classification (NCBI taxonomy): domain Eukaryota; kingdom Metazoa; phylum Chordata; class Actinopteri; order Cichliformes; family Cichlidae; genus Rhamphochromis; species Rhamphochromis longiceps. The sequence continues at coordinate 37,014,362 of NC_140574.1, forward strand.
GCAAATATGTAAGACTGCTTTCTTAGGGTGTGTTTACAAGATCAAATTATCTGATCTTTCTTTTTTTGTTCTCCAAAGTCTTGGCATACATCCATCCATCCACCATCCATCCATCCATCTATTTTCTTATGCTTATCCGAACCAGGTCATGGGCAGCTTAACCCAGAAAACCCTCTGCTCCCCAGCCATCACATTCAGTATATCTGGGAGAACACTGGGGTGTTCCCAGGCCAGCAGAGTGATATGATCTCTCCATTCCTATCCTGGGGCCTCGTGGAGACATGCCAAGAACACCTTAGCCAGAGGTCACCCAGAAGGCATCCTAGTCAGATGCCCAAACCAACTCTGGCTCCTTTTGATGTGGAGGAGTAGTGGCTCTACTTTGAGCCCATCTCAAATGACTACAATGGTATACTGTCCTCCTCACTGTACCCACGACCCCATCTTACAATCTCCCTGTAAAATTCCTCTAACAACTGGGGCAGCAACTCTACCCTGACCCTGGGAGGACACTTCACCCTTTTCCAGCTGAGGACCATGGCCTCAGACATGGAGATGCTAATTTTCAATCACGTCACTTCACTGCAAGCTGGAGGCCACAGCATGATGAAGCCTACAGGGCGCATCATCTGCAAAAAGCAGATATAACATTCTGAGGCTACCAAGTTGGAAGCCTTCCACCACTTGGTTGGATCCTGTCTGTAAAGATTATGAACCGAATCAGTGACAAAGGGCAGACCTTCCCAGGGAGGCTAAGGAGTGTTTAGATCTCCATGTGATGTTGCAGAAGTGTGTGAACCAGAACAGCCTTACAATATTCAGGAACTCGTGGCAAATGTCACCCACCCCTGGGGCCACCAAGGAATTACTGCATTATTGAACTACGTCAGTGAACTCAGTGATGGCAAAGTTGTGCCCATTTTTCCCACATTCTGTTTCCTTTATAGGAGAATTTAAAAAAAAATGTCAGTATTGTCTTCTTACATATGGTGAACCTCAGTAGTGGTTCACTTCCACGGCCACAGACACATAAAATCAAACAGGCTGCAAACATTTGTGAAATATTGGGTCATTCTCTGGAGCTCAGTGAATTCCAGCGAGGTACCATGATAGGATGCCATCTGTGCAACAAGTTAAGCTGTGAAATTTTATCACCACTTAATATTCCACAGTTAGTGATTAGTGGTATTATAACGATGTGGAAGAGAGTAGGAGTGACAACAGCTCAGCCACAAAGTGACAGGCCAAGTAAAGTCACAGAGCACGGTCAGCAGGTATGTAGCACGCAGACGTCGCTGCTTTTCAGTTTCTAGAGAGAAACGTAATCTGTATTAACATAATCTGTGCAAACATGTTTGTGTTTGTTTAGGAACCTACGTGACACAGGTGACTGCCACAGATGCAGATGACCCCACGTATGGCAACAGTGCTCGCGTTGTCTACAGCATCCTTCACGGCCAGCCCTACTTCTCTGTGGACCCCAAAACAGGTGACAGGACAGCAGCTGGAACGTTTCTGTTACAAAGCAAGAATAATTGATACAGTTGTACTAACAGAACTCAGACGTCGCATGAATTCAGTTCACTTCATGATACCTCACGAGTTACTCCCCAGTCCTACCCCTGATAAAACAAGCACCACAAAGACAAGTTACCATGGAAACATGAGCTTTACGTTGTGACTGTTTCTATTGCAGGTCAATGTAAATATAGACCTGCAATAGAAACATAGGAGCACACATATAGTGAAAAAACAGCAGCTTTTGTTCCTGTAAAGACCTTTATTGGGAAAAAGCTGCCGGGCGTCCTTCATCAAACCGCACGTTAAACTCATTCAATTCAATTCAATTTCAATTCAATTTTATTTATATAGCGCCAAATCACAACAAAAGTCACCTCAAGGCGCTTTATATTGTGCAGTAGATACAGAGAAAAACCCAACAATCATATGACCCCCTATGAGCAAGCACTGATTCTAAATTCTAAAATAACACGTACCAGTTAAATTAAATTACAGGAGAGTCTTAAAGAGAAAAAGACATTTATACAGCATCAAATTGCAACATCAGTCGCCTCAAGGAGCTTTATACTGTAAGGTTGACCCTACAATAATACATCCAGAGAAAAACCCAACAATCATATGACCCCCTATGAGCAGCACTTTGGCGACAGTGGGAAGGAAAAACTCCCTTTTAACAGGAAGAAACCTCTGGCAGAACCAGGCTCAGGGAGGGGCGGGGCCATCTGCTGTGATTGGTTGGGGTGAGAGAAGGAAGACAGGATAAAGACATGCTGTGGAAGAGAGACAGAGGTTAATAACAGATATGATTCAATGCAGAGAGGTCTGTTAACACATAGTGAGTGAGAAAGGTGACTGGAAAGGAAAAACTCAATGCATCATGGGAATCCCCCGGCAGCCTACGTCTATTGCAGCATAACTAAGGGAGGATTCAGGGTCACCTGGTCCAGGTTAAACTCATGTGTGAAGAAAAGCAAACTTTGTAGCTGCTTCATCCACCACAGCAAACATCTACTGTAAAGAAACAGACATTATACACATGAACTGTTAACTTTAAATTAGATAGCTCACAAAATCACTCATAGCCAGCACTCTTCTTGCCTTCTATTAATTTAAGAAAGCCTTCCAAGTAGACAGAGTATTTGTATATATAATTATATATAATTTTATGTTTTGCCTTGTTTTAGATCAAAAGTCAAATATAATAAGGTATACAACCTTATTATATTATGTACGCACCTGCATGTAGGATGATGCTGAATAACCCAACAATAACGTTAATGAGTGTCCGGATCTTGAGTTTCACTGATTACTATGAAAGGATGAAAATGAGCACATACTCAAGCTTAGATGATTAATCATCTTCAGGCTGTTTAAATCAGAGTGCCATACATGTAGTCTTACTATTTACTGATCCTCTGGTCATGAAACATCTGAGCCTATCAGGTCACATCACACGCAGCCATGCTGGGTGGAGTCTAACATTTCTCTGATACAGGGCTTGCTTTGAACAGTGCACTGATGTCTTGATAGACCCTTTTAGTGGTACCTTGATGTTTAAGCTTGTAGTTTGTGGCCCAGCGCAGTGCAGCTTCTTTCTGTGGGAATACGGAGAAGCTGACCAGGATAGTGTGGGGGTTATGACCTTTCACTGGATCTGGAGGTCGGTCGGGGTTTGTTGGACTCTTTCCAGTTCAGATGACGTAGGGAAGACTGGGGCCCATTGCCTGCATTGATACCTCCAACATAAACTTTAGAGGGTCCCTGCCATGTTTGCTCCCTTCAGGAATGTTTAGTATACAGAGATTAACTCTCTGTGAGCGGTTTTCAAGGTCATCGTTCAGTGCAGGAGCAACTGGTTTTGGTCTTGTAATGGTGGATTTGGCTGCAGTCAACCATTCAAACTTTTCACCAGTTAGAGACGTCACTGTTGTTTGTAACCCGTCTGGGGATGCCTGTAGCAGTTTTATGGGGGAGGGGGATCACTTTTTCACACAGGGCCATTTTGGCTTTTTCCCCCCTTAATAATAAACACCTTCATTTAGAAACTGCATTTTGTGTTTACTTGCATCATCTCTGTCTAATATTTACATTTTTTGTGACAAAGATACAAAAAATATTCAAATGTGGGAAGCACTTAGATACACTGAGGCAAAATTAGGCATAGGCATACAGCGTGTGTAGACTAAAGCCAGATTCATCTTTGTCTTTCTTCTTTGTTATAGTGAGGTCTAAAATGTTAAATCAAATCCTTTCAGGTATAATTCGGACAGCTCTGGCCAACATGGACCGTGAGGTGAAAGAGGAATACCAGGTTCTTCTCCAGGCCAAGGATATGGGTGGTCAACTGGGGGGACTGGCCTCCACCACCATCATCAATATCACCCTGACTGATGTCAATGACAACCCTCCACGCTTCACTAAGAGTAACAAACTCTTAGCAATGTCTAATTTGCTCATTGTTTAAAAAAATCTACTCATTCATTCATTCAGTTACGTTGGACTAATAATAGTGTTTAATTGGTTGTCTCTTTTTACTGATCTTTCTTACTCTTTAAGGTATTTTTAATCTTCATGTACCAGAGTCAGCATCATTGGGTGCAGCTGTGGGACGAATTCAAGCCCAGGATTTGGATGTAGGCAGCAACGCACGGGTGGAGTATGCCATTGTTCCAGGAGATGAGGGCAACGTGTTTGACATCATCTGTAATGGTCAAAGTCAAGAAGGGATAATTGTTCTGAAAAAGGTCAATTCACCCTTTAGTGCACGTTAGTTGCTTTCTAAGTGCTTCCTGCTGCAAAGCATTGATCCATTCACACAGCACTTTATTTTATGTCTTCAAGCTGATGATGGAAAGATTGTTTTATGCTGATGCAAAGTTCTTTAAATCATATGAATTAGGCCACGTTCACACTGCAGGTCTTAATGCTCAATTCAGATTTTTTGATCAAATCCAAATTTTTTTTGTCTGTTTTTCACACTACGAATAAAATGTGACAGCAAACGCGCTCCAGTGTGAACGGTTCACGGCCCTCAAAGCGTCACACGTGCGCAAAAGAAGACGTCACACACAACAGAAGTAAAAATGGCGGCTACAGAGCTAGTAGGTGTTGTTGCAGCAGTCGATCAATTTCTGCACAGTCGTAACCGACAGAATTTTGAAAAATTAATTAAAGAAAAGACACTGAGAAAAAAAGAGCCTTTGCTTTAACAATGGCCGCCATGCTTTCTCGTTTGTCTTCTGATAATTGGCGTCTGTCTTGTGTCAGTGACGTAAAAGACGGATTTAATGCGACGTGACCATCAAACAGCAGTCGCTTTCTACAACATCGGATATGTATCAGATTCAGTACCACATACGAAAGTGACCCAGGTCAGATTTGAAAATATTGGATTTGTGCCATGATCGGATAGATGGGTCGCATAGGGTCAAAAAAGTCGGATTTGATGCGCTTTCGCCTGCAGTGTGAACGTAGCCTGAGACTGCTTCACAGCCACATTGTTAAATGTGGTTCATAGTTCTAAATGTGTTAAATTGTCAGTGAGAACAGAGAAACACTAACTGACTGTCTGGTCCATTGTAATTGCTGTCACTGGGGTAATACCATGTAAGGGACTATTGTACTTTGTACTGTATTCATTCCTTCATACTTTGTGCTCTGGTGACAATTTTGTTATTTTGTTGAATAAAAGACACATTTGGCTGACACGAGTATTTGACCAGGACTACACAGTGATGAGTGCAGGACAAACTCTCTGACTTTCCTGTGAGAGATAAAGACATGGATGTGTACATGAAATGGATTGAAAACATTAGATAGAAAGCAATTATATGTGACCCCTGACTCACTTTAAATAGTTTAGAACAGCCAAAACTACAGACTAGGTTTAGCAGGATTACAATAGGAAATGAGGTGACCGTGGAGTGAAATGGCTGGAGACAGGAAATGAGCAACAATGGTTATTATTTTGTACAGAATTGAAAATTAAATGGTAAATGGCCTGTATTTGTATAGCACTTTACTAGTCCCTAAGTAGCCACAGCTACCCTGGGGCGCACTGACAGAGGCATAGTTGTCATTACCTGGATCTATAGTACCATTAGAAACCTTGAAGTTGTTTTGTGTCTAAGACTGCATTTTTGATCTGCATAATATTGCTAAAATTAAAAACATGGTGTCTAAGAGTGATATTGAAAAAATTGTTCATGCATTTATGGATGGAACCATTTTGATTCCCTTTTAAATAATCCTAAGTCCTAAAAGCTATCTGTAAACCTTTCACATTGTGTTCATTGTATTTATTCCACAACCAGTCAAGGCAGGTGTTCATAAAAAACAACTACCCTCTCAGATGCATCATTTCTAATTTGGTTTCTTTGACTTCGTCTACGCCTCCATTTCTTTATCTCTCACAGGAAATGTCAGAGCGCTTGTGTTCGGCTCTTTTTCAAGGGGAGGTAACATAAATGAGCCCAGAGACGAGGGGGGGCAGATTAAAAAAACACAAGGTTTATTACCACAACTGAAAACACATAGTGAAACGACTCACTAGGCACTGAGGCAATTCAAACAAAAAAACAACTCTCAAATTTTCAAATAACACAAGAACACTAATAGAACACGAGTCATCTCAAAGGCCACAACTCAAAAAACAGAGGCTCAAAAGGCAGCAGCACAAAGGCAGAGGCAGGAGGGACAGCCTACGTCTGTTCAAGAGAGTCGAACATGAGTGAAGAATCCTCAGCCTTTTGTACTCCCAGGTAAACGCAGGCAGCCGCAGCAGCCAACGGTGTGTGTGGACTGGTCAAATACTCGTGTCAGCCAAAAGCGTTTCTCTATTCTCACTGACAATTTAAAGCATTTAGAACTATGAACCACGTTTGGTAAATGAATTGATTTTTATATATTTTTTCTATTCTCCCGGAGTACTCAAAGCGCTGTATAGCCTCATTTACACCCACTTCTAAACTCAAGTGTAAACTAACCAACATTCACACTCTGATGGATGCATCGGAGAGCAACTTGGGGTTAGTAAGGATATTTGGCATGCAGACTGGGGAAGCCAAGGATCGAACCTCCAACCTTCCAATCAGTAGCTGATCTGCTCTACTACCTGGCCAAGGTCTTTCTGTGTGGAGCCTGAATGTGATGCCTGCGGTTGTTTGGGATCTCTCCCAGTACTTTGGCTTCCTTCCACAATCCAAAGATATGCAGTTAGTGGGTTTTGGCTAATTAGTGGTTCTAAATTCTAAAATAACATGTACCAGTTAAATTAAACTACAGGAGAGTCTTAAAGAGAAAAAGACATTTATACAGCATCAAATCGCAACATCAGTCGCCTCAAGGAGCTTTATACTGTAAGGTCGACCCTACAATAATACATCCAGAGAAAAACTCAACAATCATGTGACCCCTTATGAACAAGCACTTTGGCGACAGTGGAAAGGAAAAACTCCCTTTTAACAGGAAGAAACCTCTGGCAGAACCAGGCTCAGGGAGGGGCGGGGCCATCTGCTGTGATTGGTTGGGGTGAGAGAAGGAAGACAGGATAAAGACATGCTGTGGAAGAGAGACAGAGGTTAATAACAGATATGATTCAATGCAGAGAGGTCTGTTAACACATAGTGAGTGAAGAAGAAACACTCAATGCATCATGGGAATCCCCCGGCAGCCTACAGCTGTTGCAGCATCACTAAGGGAGGATTCAGGGTCACCTGGTCCAGCCCAATAAGTCTCTTGATAAGGGGGGGGGGGGCATTTTTCTGTCCTGTACAATGAGATGATAAACATGTCAGCCGACTGACTAATTCTACATATACTGTGGTTTAAAATACAGGAATTTGATTGGACTGTTAAATTTAAATTTTAAAGATAAATGCCAGAGATTTTCACTCGTCTTTGATGCCATCAAAATGAAGTTCAGTGCTCCCATATTTGAGCACACGTAATAAAAAACTTCACATTGCAAAAGGGAAGTAAAAACATTTTCTTAATGGCATATAGTTTCATTTTACAACACAATTACTGTGAAATAAAGCATGCAGAATACCTTTTAAACAATCACAGTCACATACATGAATAAAATGTCATTTTTATTTAACTTTCACACTGGATTGATTTTTTTTTTTTGTGATCAACATTTTATTGATTTAAAACGGGGTTGGGGGGGGGGGGGGGGTACAGACATATACAGTACAACTGTAAACTGCAGTAGCAAAGCAAACATTAGCAAACAAGGCATAGGGACAGCAAAGAAAAGACACAACAACACAAAGTTAAAACCAATTATTGCCTCTTCCAGGAGATAACTCTGGATGAGAAGGTTTTCCAAACAGTCGTGGGTCGAGCTTTATTTAATTTTGCTGTGGTATGTTCAAAACCAATAACATGGATAAGACATCGTCTCCAGAATGATTCCATACAAATGTCAGGACAGAAGCATTGCTTTGTAATAGTCTTCTTTGCGCTGGATTGATATTCTTGTTTGGACCGCAAAAACAAAAATTTCCGTAGTTATCTTTTTAAAAAGTTCCCAGATGGTCCTAAAATTATACTTCAGAAAGTATTTTAGTTAAAATCACTGTAGACGGCCTGTGGGCGTCCTCTCACTGCAGACATGAGGTAATATAAGGATTGCTCTGAATTTTTTGCTTCATCTCAGTGGATTTCTTCCCATGTTTTCCAGACTCTTGACTATGAAACCCAAGCGTCCTATACTTTCAAGGTGGAAGCATTTAATGCAGAGCTAGATCCCCGTTTCCTCCATCTGGGGCCCTTCAAGGACTCTGTGACAGTCGAAATTAACGTACTGGATGTGGACGAGCCTCCTGTCTTCACCACGCCTTACTATTCTTTGGACGTGTACGAGGACACTCCCCCAGGAACCATCATTGGCTCAGTGACCGCTTATGACCTGGATGCTAGTAGCAGTGCTGTCAGGTGGAAAGCGCTTCACAGATCTGTGGAATTATGTCAACAGACTGTTTATTTTTTTAAGTATTGTTAACAGTATTATTCATTTCCTGGAAGGCTGGAAATTGTAACGATGTTGTTCTACATCATAGTTTGAATTGGATTCTTGTTCACCAAGTAACAGTTTAACCAATTAAGAGAGTTAATTTGTTAAATAATCAAATATGATTCCATATAAAAAGCACGTTAAGAACTCTGAAGTGAAACTATTGATTAATTACCACTAACTGACAGATCACTGCAGACGTATAACTTTCAGGCAGAAAAAGCTTTTAAAACCAGTCAGTAATATTTTTAAAAGTTCTTTTTTATTTGACTGATGAGTTTATACATGCAATTAGTTTTTATGTCTGGTTGACCAAATTAAATTTCTATAAAAATGTAAAATGAAGTTAAAGTCCATGGACTGTCTGATGTGTGCAGGTATTCTCTGGAGTGGCAGACTGGCTCTGACAGCTTTTTTGACATTGAGACGGTGGAAGGAATCATATCCACTAATGAATACTTGGACAGAGAGACAGCTGTTCAGCACAATATCACTGTGGTGGCAACCAAACTTAGTAAGTATTCCACACCAATAACTACACACAACCACCAACAGTATACTTGTGTGTCAGAAACTGTACAGACACTAACTGTGCAAACAGGTTATCTCATAACCATCTCATCAACTAAACAAATGTTAGTTAGAAATTCCAACATAAATGTTGAGTGATAAGTTATCAATGGGAGAAAACTCGTATAAGAAAAGTGTTCTTATCAGGGGGCACACTATTCACCAAGACTGCATTTTCTTATATAGAAAATCCTGCTTTGCGAGGACCCAGGAGTCGATTTAGAATGAGGGATTTAGTATAATATACAAATTTAATTTACTTTTCAGACCTCACAAACGTAAAAAACATGAATCCTTCCTTTTTTCTTTTTTCAAAGCTTGTTCTTAGCACTGCTGCCTCACAGCTATAAGGTCCCAGGTTTAAATCCACCATCGGGATGTTTAATGTATCGTCTGCATGTTCTCCGTGTGGCTGCATGGGTTCACTTTGACTCTGCACTCCAAAGACATGCAGTTAGTGGAGATGGGTTCATTGGTTATTCTAGATTCTTGGTATTTCTCACTGAGTTAGCCCTGCAACAGAAATTTACCAATAATTGTTTCTTCTAGCCAATAAGTGTTTTGCGTGTTATATATTTGTCTTCACTGTATTAAGTGACAAGAAACAAATGCAGTGTGAACAAAACAGAACACTATCCCCTCACGATTCACACTTTACATACAGTGATGTGGGAAAAGGGTTCCTTATTTTCTCTTTTTGTGTATTTTTGTATAGAACCGGACCATCGAAAACATCCATAAATTACTACTTATTAAAAACCGCAGTCATCACAGCTTATAAAAATCACTGTCATGTATTGAAAAAAATAAGATCATGTAGAAACTAGAACATAACACTGAGAACAAGTTCATGATTCAGTCCTTTAGATGACAGCGTCTGTAAGGTGAATACCCAGAATGCCTCTCTTCAATGATAAGTCATGGTTTCCACTGTTGGAGGCACTGGAACATGTTCAATGGCACAAAACTGTGATGATGCTGCATCATGTTTCATATCATTAAAGTGGGCTGCTACTCGATAATCTTTATCAAATCAGTGAATAACTTTTCGATGTTTGCCTTTTCTCTGCGGTTCCCTGTGCTGTTGCACATATATGCAACATTGTGATTCATGCAGAGTTACTTGATTAGAGTTGAGTAAAAAATGTGGAGCTGGAAGTAAAGAAACGTTTGCAGGACACGCCCACAATTGTTACCTAATGTATTCTTTGCAGGTGACCTACTCAAAAATCAGAGCCAAGCTAATGGTAGTTTGAAGCCCACAGGATGTTCGGGTCACACTGGCTGTGATGAATATATTTGGCTGTCACACTAATTATACACGGCTTCATGCTGACCCTCACAGATAATCCTTCGCTGTCTGCAGAAGTGTTAGTGAAGGTCAACGTCCTGGATGTGAATGAGTTCCCTCCTCAGCTCACTGCTCCTTCAGATACATTCGTCTGTGAGAACTCCAGAGCTGGACAGGTATGCTGAGCTACAGCACATACAAAGATCTTCATCACAGGTATTTGTTAAATACATTAACTGGGCAATAGTCAAGGATTTCCATAGCTCAGCCATGGAAATCCTTGACATGAAGCTCCCCATGCAGTGTTTGTGCTGATGTTGGTGTAAGAGGAGGTTTGGAACTGAGCACCGGCTTCAGCACTCAGCAACCTTGTCCTGTAACTACGTGATGACAACAATTGTTTTTACTCAACTGAGAATATTTCTGTTTCGTGGGGGTAGTGTGAGGTTGTCATCGGGAGTAGGTGTGCACTGCATCAGCACAGACTAAACCCGTGTGGTGAATCCAGATATTTTCAGTTCACAAGTTGTTCTGTGTTTTTCTTGAGTGTGTTTAGCACACAATCTTCCTGTTTTGCTGAGCAGGTGATCCAGACAGTTGGCGCTGTGGACGAGGACCAGCCCCCTGTAGGCCAGAGGTTCTTCTTCAAGTCCTCCAAGGAGCTCCGAAACAGAAACTTCACTGTTAGAGATTATGGAAGTAAGTCAAAGAGTAGCGGCTACTAAAGAGTAACTACAGCTTTTGTGTTGTGTGGGAGATGCACATGCATCTCTGAGATCAACCATAAACAGAGTTTTTCCCATTTGTAGTGCTCTTTGTACCTGTGACATGTTTATGGTGCAGAGAGTCTTCAGTCAGATATATCAGCGATGATACACTTCTCCTTGCAAACAGTAGGACTCAGGGTACCTTATCAAGCAGGTGGCTCATGTCCAGTGTGACCGTGTCAGAATTTTTATTGACTGAGCTGCTGATTTATAAACATTTTGATACATGGAGGCTGTGAAAGGCTCCGTCTCACCTGGGAGGGTTAGACCCACCCAGGTGAGTGTGGGCGGTTTGGTGGGGATGAAATGCACGAGCTGCTCCACCGCCGGGAGTTCAGCGAGCCCCAAAATTTTACCGTCAGCGATCTCCAGACCAGAGTAAGACTTGATGGAAACTCTGTGGTGAAAGGTTTTATCCCAGTAACCCCTCATTTCCTGCATACATGCCACGACAGCAGGAATCAGCCGCTTGGTGGAGGACTGGAGAGTGTCTGACAAGCAGGCAATATTTTCCTGTCAGACAGATCCCTCTCCTCCCCCCTGTCATTCTGCGCTGCAGGCCATCTAATGGACAGCGTGGCTGCTGCACGATTACCTATTGTCACGGTCTGCAGAGGCAGGTCGTGCGGTGGTGTGTGTAATGGACCCAGGAGCGTACACAAGTGAGTAGACGGGAGTGAGTTTAACAGAAAGCGAGCCTTTAATATGACTGAAGACCAGGAATACAAACACAGCAGGAACAGAAAACAAAAAGGAAAGCACAGCTCAGTTCAGGGGGCCGGCCGTGCACAAGGCAACGGCGACGACGTGGAAACAGTTCAGGGGGCCGGCCGTGCTCAAGGCAACGGCGGCGACGAAGGAGACGACGGAGCAGTTCAGGAGGCCGGCCGCGCGGAAGGCAGCGGCAGCGGCAGCGGCAGCGGCAGCGGCAGCGGCGGCGGCGGCGAAGGAGACGACGGAGCAGTTCAGGAGGCCGGCCGCGCGGAAGGCAGCGGCGGCTCTCCAGTGTTAGGCGTGCTGGCCATGGCCCGGTGGGCACAGGACCAGACGAGGCAGGACCAGACGAGGCTGGGCCAGACGAGGACGAAGACTCTGAGGCTGGGCCAGACGAGGACGAAGACTCTGAGGCTGGGCCAGACGAGGACGAAGACTCTGAGGCTGGGCCAGACGAGGACGATGACTCTGAGGCTGGGCCAGACGAGGACGATGACTCTGAGGCTGGGCCAGATGAGGACGAAGACTCTGAGGCTGGGCCAGACGAGGACGAAGACTCTGAGGCTGGGCCAGGCGAAGATGAGGCTGAAGCCGGAGTCGAAGCTGGACCAGGTGACGGTGAAGCAGGAGGTGGCTGGACGGGCTCCTCGGGCCCTCCAGCTGACGTGGCATGGTGCTGGACGGGCTCCTCGGGCCCTCCAGCTGACGTGGCATGGTGCTGGACGGGCTCCTCGGGCCCCCCAGCTGACGTGGCGTGGGACTGGACGGGCTCCTCGGGCCCCCAGCTGACGTGGCATGAGGCTGAACGGGCCCCTCGGACCCTCCAGCGGAGACGGGAGGCTGAACGGGCCCCTCGGACCTTCCAGCTGACGTGGCATCTGAGGAGGCCCTGGGGAGAGTCTTAAGCTCAGAAGCGACTGGTGAGGCAGCACATAGAACACTGTTAGCATGACAAGCTTTGAAAACATAATTTCTCAGGTCATGAACACTTTCGGTAACTCGAGTAGTAGATGCCAACTCCCTGTCGGTATTGTCAACACAATAGTTCATGGTAGGATTGCACATAAGTCCGTAGCTGGATTCAGAGTCACATAAAGAGGCAGGCATGCTTATGGCTGGCCTAACAGTCTGCGACTGAGAAGCAGTAGCATCAGAGCTCACGTTCCTGTGCATTTGGTCTTGAGCACTGTCTGCAATCCCACCATCAGGGAATACGGTACTAGACTCCACTACGATCTGCACGCGGGGGTAACACTCCGTCTCGGCTGTACAAGTTGGCTGCGGTAGATAACAGTCTGAGGCGGAGAGAAAGCTCACGCCATTCCTAGCAGGCTCAGAAGCAGACTGTACAGTCGACGTGTGAATCCCTTTCGCTGTCTCATGAACCTTTGCTCCATGTGGTGCGGCTATGGGAGCAACACTAGAAAAAGTCCTGGATTCTACAGGGTCAAGAACGTTGTCTGTGATTTCGTTGTGTGGTTTTTCAAAACAGTTACACACAGTCCTTTCATTATCACAACACTGCTCTGACTGGCCCTCATTCGTAACTAGAGTTAGGTCAGTCACAGCATGGGTGTCTATGAAATCATGATTAATGGTAGAGCAGTCTTTGGCACCAGTTTCTTCAGAGCTGGGCCCACAAAAGGGCAACCCAGTACACTCTACTATATCAGGTTCATGAGATGAAAAAGCACAGTCATTCACCTCCGTTATAAGAGGAGTCTGGGGCAAAACTAGGACGGGTGCTGACTGGACAGCTGCTGCCCCCACCTCTTCAGAGACTTCAGCACAGTACAAACAGTCTGTAGTTGCTCCTTGAGGAAAGCTAGGCAGTCTCTCTTCAGACTTGGTAGATGGTTCACGCAAAGTTTCAAACCTGGCATGAGGTGGCTTGGTAATCGTTAAATTGTCAGAGGTAATAGGATTTAATTCTTGATCACCCACACAACTAGGACTGCTCGCTAAGGATGTCAACACATTAAATCGAAAGTCGTCTGATACAGAATACTTTGAGTCTGACCCCTTACTCCCAGCATCTTTCATTATTCCAGAAAAACCCACCGATTGCAGGCTCACTGTGTGAGACGTAACGTCCTCATCACTAGTTACCTCAGAAAATCCCTTTGACTTGAGGTCTTTGGCTAAGGGGCTAGATACGACGTCAGAAACTGAGTCAGGGGTACTCACGGCTGGATGGCTGATGGGAGTTAAAGCCTCAGATGGCATTAACTGAGGGACCTCCTTAGGGTGGGGCTCAGAGCGCCGGCGGCGAGAGTGTCGCTTCTTTCTATCCGTGGAAGCGGGCGGGGTGAGCGGTGGAAGTCCCTGGCAACTCCGGGGACCCCCAAGAGCCAGTCGAGTTCCCCGGAAAGAGCGCTCATCACGATCAGGGGCGAGCCACGGCTCCCTCCCGAACTCTTCCTCTAGCTGTATGTATGCGGCGTGCTGCTGCTCCTCGAGATCGACATCCAGGACCCCCACAGCATGCCCGTGATGCTCCGTGGAGGGCGAGGTGGGATGTAGCGGTGCGCGACGGCGGCGAGAATGCCGCTTTTTCCTTGAAGCGGCTGTGGACAAAACCTGACTCTCCATAGCGGCCGGCTCCTCGTCCTCCAACCACATCCGTGCCAGAAAGACAGCAGGAGACGAGTAGTCCGATCGAGGCGGCGAGGGCGGGCGGCAGGTGCGAGGCGGGGCGGTTGGCGAGAACTCCTCCTCGGGGATGAGCCAGGGCTTCCAACGGAGCTCGTCCTCGCGATACGCCTGTAATACCTGTTGCCGCTCCTCCTCGCCGAAGTCAATAGCAGCTGGCATCTCCTTGATCCGCGTAGTGCAGTCAGGCGGTGACGAGGATGTGGAAGCCGATGGAGCGTGAGCCGAGGGTGTGGCGGCGGTGAGCCTCACCGTACCGACTCTGACGGCTTCTGGCTCACGAGGCAGCGGGGAAACTGAGCTACCGCATGACTCTGGCGACGGCTCACGCACACAGGACCGCTGCAGTTGCGGGCGGAGTTGGAGAGAGGAAACGAGAAAGTCAATGACGAGGGGATGCAGCGCCTCCCATAACCAAGGGAATACGGACACGCATACCCCTACTTGGCGGGCTAACTCGTTCCGTTCCTCCTCTCTGGAGCACCGCAACCACTTGCCGCATAGCGACTCCACTGTCCGGATGATCTCCCGTTCTTGTGTCGCTGGGTCCGGCATGGTCGCGTCGTACTGTCACGGTCTGCAGAGGCAGGTCGTGCGGTGGTGTGTGTAATGGACCCAGGAGCGTACACAAGTGAGTAGACGGGAGTGAGTTTAACAGAAAGTGAGCCTTTAATATGACTGAAGACCAGGAATACAAACACAGCAGGGATAGCGTGGCTAAACTATAACTAAACTGGGAAAACTAATACTGTGACAAACTAAGAGAACTCTGAGACGAAGATGATCACAAAAGACTGATCGTGAAAACATGGGGGTGAGAACACAGACGACGCGACACAGACTACATGAAACACAGAGACTAAATACACAAGAGGGATGATCAGGGGAAGTGGCCACACATGGGAACACAGCTGACACAGATAAACATAACAAGACATGGCAGGAGTAAACAACACTGACGGGAGACTGTCAAAGTAAAACAGGAAGTACACAGGTGCAAACAGGAGGAGAGAGAGAGCGCGGGCATAGTGGGCTGGGGAAACATGGAATGAAACAAGGAGGGGAGATGAGGGCTCACAGATACATAGAGGGGCACACAGGGGATAAAAGTCACAAGGGGAAGTCAAATAAGGAACAACACAACAGGACAACTTAGGAAACATGGCCTAAATAAGGAATGAAATACAAAAATACAAGAAACTAAGAATACTGGGCCCACATGGCCCAGGACCATGACACCTATCTCATGTAAATCGACCTCAGTTTCCCCACCGGTGGAGCTGCCAGGCTGCGATGCCTGGGTAGAAGGCAGAACGGCATTAACTTTGTCCTGCTTGTTTTCATCTCCAAGGATATCCATATTAACATCCTCTTCCTCATCTTAATTCTTTTTTTCCAGTTCAAGAGGTTTTCTCCTCTCTTCAACCAGATATTTAAAGTCAAGGGGCAGATTGAAGAGCGGAGTAAACTCCGCCTCCAGGTCCTTGACCATTTCCCCCTAGCAAGCAGTGGCTTTGCCGAATTTGCCACTGGGATTTTCCTACATCGATGGGAAAGGAAAGAATCGATTTTTGGGCCCACCACCACTCGCAAACACCACTCCCACTCCTGGAAAAGGAGGGACCCTGTGTCTGTGAAGTGATTGGTCTGTCTTGGACAGGCATGGTGGTAGTTGAGCTTCTGTGATTGTTCACGCCAGAGGGCACTTCCCCCTTAGTGAGATACCAGTGTGGTTTGGAACAAAACGCGTGTCAACCTAAATAACACTTTAATGTCTAAATATGTCTGTGAAGGTTCTCAGTCATCCAGGTCATCGTAGTCTAAGGAGCTTGGAAAAAAAAGCGTCTGGACTTCTTTGAGTTGCTTGAAGACGTTTCACCTCTCATCCAAGAAGCTTCTTCAGTTCCCTGAACATGTTCCCTCTAAGCCTGAAGGGAGAAAGAAGGAACACACACATGTAAAGGAAGCACTCAAAACATGTAGTTATCCTAACTGAGAGTTTATAAAGTCAGCAAAGAGGCACAGAAAAGAAGACCAGACACCAGCGAGGGAGAATAAGAAAGACAGACCCAACAACATTGTCATCCCCTATGTAGCCGGTGTATCAGAGAAACTCAGGAGTTTTCGCCAAGCACGACATCCCGGTGTACTTCAGACCCAGCAACACGCTCAGACAGAAACTGGTTCACCCGAAAGACAAAACTCCAAAACACAAACTTAACAATGTGGTGTATGCTGTACAGTGTAGCGAGGAATGCCCAGACCTCTACATCGGAGAGACCAAACAGGGTGGGGCCAGGTTTCACAATGAGCTCACCTGAAATCCTGCCTGATTGGGACCCACACCCATTTTCACACCTTAGCTCATGTGATCATCAGGGGGTCCTTTGTCCCTCTTTGGGGGGAAACTCCCACTGCGTTTTAAATCTGGGACTCTCCACCATTTGACTCTTAGAACTGAAGAAGCTTCTTTAATGTCTAAAAATAAAACTTGTGTTACAGAAATACAGTGTGTCAAATCATGGGCCCTGTGAATAATGGTGCATGAGACCACATTGAAACTGATGTTAAGGACAGTAGCCCCGTCTCACAGGAAAACATGCCTGTCCACCGTGTGCCTCTTCAAAGTGTGAAGTGGACACACATACAGAAGTTGCGTTACTTCAAATTATATTACCAACTTGTATAAAAGGCAAGAAGTTGGTAATGAGCAAAAAAACATATGAACTACATTCCAGAGTCTGTAATCACCAGAAGGATTAAAATTGACGGCTAATATGTATTTACATTAAAAATGTATGAATAATATCAGTTGTAATGCTGTCCTGTGATTATTTAATGTTGCCTTGAAATCACAAATCTCCATCTGCTGTTACTGCTGCGTACTGTTACTTATTGTAAATTCTGCATGTCGACCAGCATGCAGTATAACAGTATAACATTTTATCTACTGTCTGTATAAATGCTAAATGATACCAGAGGTCCCAGTTGTCCCTCTGGTCCCTCTTATGCTTTGCTTTTAGGACTAATTTAAGCCAAACTGCCAACTTACTTGTTTCATTTCAATGAAAGCAAGCCTGAGAGTGTTTATACCTGGCTTACATACCAATTATTACCTGACCAGTCCAATTATTAATTAGCAGTAATTATTATGTTACTATGCATGATGTTGTACATAGTTGTTGTATGTAATGTAATAATAACGCAGCATCCCTGTTGATCTTACAGACAACACTGCTGGGATTGTGACTCGACATTCAGCTTTCCAGCGGCGGCTGCAGGATGTCTACATCCTTCCTGTTGTAGTTGAAGACAGCGGTTACCCCGCTCAGAGCAGCACAGCTACCCTGACCATCAGAGTGTGTTCCTGTGAGACTGTGGGCTCACCTCTGACCTGCTCACCAGTGGCCATGTTCCTGCCCGCTGAGCTCAGTGCTCAAGCTTTGTTGGCTATTCTTCTGAGCATTGCTCTGCTGATTGGTAAGCTAGTCTCGCTATAATGTTGTGTCATGTATAAACACTCAAACTCTGGGGTTAGCACTGCAAACTGCAGTCTTATGTGCAGTGTGTTCTGACTGAATTTTACTTTTTGCACTGTTGACATTAGGTAGCCTAAAAATCTTTCTTAATGTTGTTTAATGAAGAAAATCATTCTTGGCACAACAGACCAGTTAATATTTTATTAACCTCCCACCAGGTCACAAGCAAATCAATTTATGTATTTATTTTTTGTTATAAACATTCTGTTTATATTGGACATACAGGTGAAAATACAATGTGCAAATTCCATATGAATATAAGGAGCTCTAAGGTTTTGAGCTTGATGATGACAAACTGATGCTGAACCTGAGCATATTACTCTGGTTCTCAGCCTGTTCAGGTAATCTGATGTTTTAAATTAGGGCTGATAATAAACCTGAAGTAGATAAATGAATAAATAAAGAACTTCATCACTTTTACTGCGTACACAGAACTGGATGGCTTTGAATACAATGTTGCTTTTACAAGACTGTTATTGAAAAGCAAAGAAACATTGTTTAGAAAACCTGCAGGATGTGGAAGAGTTTTGATGTAATGATGGATGGAGGGCTGCAGTGATCCATACAGGACACACAGCAGCATGAAGGTGTGAGGGACCACACGACAGAGAGCAAGGGGCGACTCGAACAATATATACTTACCAGAATTCAATTCAATTCAATTTTATTTATATAGCGCCAAATCACAACAAAAGTCGCCTCAAGGCGCTTCATAGATACAGAGAAAAACCCAACAATCATATGACCCCCTATGAGCAGCACTTTGGCGACAGTGGGAAGAAAAAACTCCCTTTTAACAGGAAGAAACCTCCGACGGAACCAGACTCAGGGAAGACAGGATAAAGACATGCTGTGGAAGAGAGACAGAGGTTAATAACAGATATGATTCAATGCAGAGAGGTCTGTTAACACACAGTGAGTGAAGAAGAAACACCCAGTGCATCATGGGAATCCCCCAGCAGCCTACGTCTATTGCATCATAACTAAGGGAGGATTCAGGGTCACCTGGTCCAGCCCTAACTATATGCTTTAGCAAAAAGGAAAGTTTTAAGCCTAATCTTGAAAGTAGAGATAGTGTCTGTCTCCTGAATCCAAACTGGAAAGAATAACAACAAAAGATGCAAAGGGTGGGATACAGCTGGAAACTATAACATGATGAGACACGCAATAAACACACCACTAGTCTGAACAAGGAACCATGGTTAGTTTAACAGGAGGACCAGACAGGACAGCACAGAGAGACGGATGAGATCGGGGACACAAGAGAACAAATCAGGGAAAATGAGACACAAAGGCACAGAGGGACGACAACCACAGGAAATACCAGATCGAAGGTCCGTGAACAAACACAAGACTTACTTCACACACGAGACTAAAGGACAAAACACAGAGACCAAGATAAACAACAATAGGAGGCATGAATACAACAGGACACAAGCAATAAACTGAAACTAGATACAATACAGTAAACGACTCAATAAATGCAGAAAAATGACAAAACACTGGGTGGATGACCCCTTATGGTGCCTGTCTTGCCCATCCTGGTGTTTGAACCTCAGTGGGGTATACTGCATTGCAACACGTTCCTAAAGTATTGTCCAAACACTGATCTAAAATCCAGCAGATTTGATTGCACCATGTAATGTTTTATACATTTATATTTTTAAGGATCATGTATGTGTGGTCACCATGGTAACCAGTGCTTCTCTCTGTTTTCTGCCTTGCAGGTATGTCAGTGTTATACATGAGTCAGAGGCCCCAGAAAGTGAAAGACACGCTGATGAGATCAAAAGAAGACATCCGTGATAATGTCATTCACTATGACGACGAGGGAGGTGGCGAGGCTGACACTGACGCGTTTCACATGGGCACCTTGTGCAAAACAGACCACAGCAGCATCTCCAACAAGAAGAAAAATGGCTATGGCGACGGCATTCTGATGCATCTCAGCACCCACTGTGACAATGTCAGGTCACCTGACATCCATCTGCAAACAGCCAGCTTCATCGCCACCGGGAACAAGCCTCCACTCTTCTGCCGCGGCAGGGCGACCCAAGGCGATGCTGAATTGATCAGAGAGGTCATTGAACACCGACTGAAGGAGAGCCAGCAGGGGTACGCGGCCCTACCTGCTGATTCACTGGCAACCTACGCATACGAGGGGGATGGCTCAGAGGCGCGTTCTCTCTCATCCATAGAGGACTCTTTTGTACTTGACAGTTTAGGGGATTTTAGCTCGCTTGGCGACTGGGGGCAGCCATTTAAAACACTGGCTAGCATCCTTGACAAGCAGCCACCGTCTCTCTTTAACGAGAGCTGAGAGGAAATTGAACTGAATATTAGTTCAGTTAGGCCAAATATTATTGAACATGTCACTTGTCAATGTATTTCTAAAGGTGCTGCTGACGTTTTCATACAAAAGGTGTCTTGAAGCTGTGATCTCAACAGAGGCTTGTTGTTACATTTCAGTAAGTAGTTTTTTTTCCCATGTCATTTTCTCATTATTACATCTGTTTCTCTGCATGTGTGGACTGGATGGGTTGTTGCTGCAATCTGGTGGGAATTTCAAGTCAACGGCACCTTGAGAAATATATTTAGTTAAACAATTGGTGATGTGTGTGTATGTGTGCATAATATTCAACCATCCAGTTTCTTCCACTTATCTGGGGCCTCAGCCCCAGCAGAGAAGCCCAGACCTCCCTCTCTACAGCAACTTCTTCTAGCATGTCCAGGGGAACACCAGGGTGTTCCCAGATCAGCTGAGAGCAATGATCTCTCCAGCGTTTCCTGGCTCTTCCCTGTGGGACATGCCTGCAAACCTCAATAAGGAGGCGTCAGATGCCTGAAATATACATTTTTAAACGTGACAGACACTAGAACGATGTAAGAATTGTCAGAATGATAAAACCAAACTTGTTCACGTCGGTAGTATTTATATGCTTCCACATCATCCAAGGGTCTGTCTTCTGTCTTCTCTCAAGTCTCAGCTTTCAAGCATTCTCCCAGTGGAACCTGGTTTGGTTCATCTTTGGATTCACCTTAGTTTGGACAAGCTGGCAAGTAGGTTGCAAAAGTGAATATAAGTAAACCTCTTAACTGGTCAGTAAGGACCCATACAGGTTTAGAGTGGGGTTTTGTTTTAGCTACTATAAAACGACCATTTGTGTTACTTTCAAGTGTCATACGTCAATGAGCAGTAATGTTTTTCCATTTAACAATGTTCCAGATTGGTGATTTATTTTATAAAAAGAGCTAAATGTTACTTTGAATCTAACTCCAGATGCATCTCAGTGGGTTAGTGCTAATGAGTTCATGTGTGTGACCTGTAAGCTAAAAATCCAGACTGGAAGGTAAATGTGTTATTAACTCATATTAATTTGTTTCATTGTTTTATGAAATGTTCAATCGTGCGCCTAAATAAAGTCAGAACCACAGCCACCAAAGCCACTTCTATGTGCTCATTATTATTTGAAAAATGTGATTTATTTACAAAACTACTGGTTTAAAATAACATAAAACAAAAATTGCAGTTAAAAATAACAGGATCGAGGATCGAGTGGGAAATATAGAAGATGTGACAATGGAGTTAATTGAAGCGCTCCTCCAAAGCTTGAAAACACAGAAATTTATTTAGAACAAGCTGGTGGACCTGGAGTCAAGATCCCGCAGAAATAATATACGCCTGGTTGGAGTGGAGGAAGGCTCCGAGGGGAGATCTGTCCAAGACTTTGTCTCGGAGCTGCTACAGCACGAGATACCTATACCGGCCGGGCTAGAACTTAAGATCCAGCGGGCCCATCGTATCTCTGTACAGAAACCGCGCCCTGGAGAATTCCCACGTCCGATTCTTATTAATTTCCAGGAATTCACAACGAAAGAATTCATACTTCGAGAAGTTTGGAAAAAGAAGCAAATCCAGGTGAATGGCAAGACGATCTACTTTGACCATGACTATGCATCAGATATTGTTCAAAAGCGCAAACAATACAGAGAAGTTAAGCGGATACTAAAGGAAGCGGGAGTGCGCTTCCAAACTCCCTACACGAGCATTCGGATCCACTGGCAGGACGGAGTCAGAAACTACGGTAACGTACGAGAGGCGGCTATGGAGATGCAGAGGAGGGGATACGATGTCCAGATCCCGGCGGCATCTGAGGAAGACGATGCGCTAAGCAGAAGGTGTCGAGAGTGGAAACGGGCCTCAATCTCCCATCGAGAGCAAATTTCTTCCCCGAGGCAGAGAGTTAAAAAAAAATTGGAGGAATTTCAGAGAAATGCTGATTAGTTCGGGGGATATCTTCCCCCTGTTACTGATCAGAAAATTATAGGCCTCTTAAATTCAAAGTTCTGGAGGAGCAACACCGGATGGAGGTAAATACGTTGGACTAAAATTTGGGAACTACTTTTTCAGTTCTCAAATATTTCATAGGGCCCTCCTTTACGGAGGTTTTTTACCCTAGATCTACCAACGGGGTCATGGTGGGAGACAGTTTCTTCCTACTAATTGGGAGTCGCAAGTTTGTGTTTAATTTTTGTTTAATGTCTAGTAATATTGTTTTATTTTATTTTCTTAAACTAGAGGGGATGATCATTGCACACTGTACGAATTATGAGTGGTGTAGGTAAAATAAAAATTATTTCAATCAATATCAATGGTCTGGGGAATCCAGTTAAAAGGAGTAGATTGCTATCTAAATTGAAACGACACAAGGCACAGATTATATTCATTCAAGAAACTCATATGTCAAAAGAAGAACATGAAAAATTTAAAAAGTTTGGCTATGTAAATTCCTTTTATAGCTCATGTAAGAATAGCAGACGAAGAGGAGTTATAATTTTATTAGCTAACACGGTAAATTTCGAAAAGTTAGAGGAAATCTGTGACAAGGAGGGTAGATATGTTGCTGTCAAAGGGAGGATTAATAATGAAGTGGTGTCCCTGATAAATGTGTATGCCCCTCCAGAGGACAACTCAAAATTCTATCAAAAACTATCTGAAAAAATTATAAGCTTTAGTGAAGGGATCTTGATATGTGGGGGCGACTGGAATTGTATATTAAATCATACTAAAGATACTACAAGCAAAAAAAGACGCAAAGATAATAAATCTAAATCTCTTAACTCATTAATAAAGGAAGCGGATCTCTGTGATGTATGGAGAGAATTACACCCTCTGGAGAAGGATTATACCCATTTCTCAGCAGCCCATAAGGTTCACTCTAGGATAGATTTTTTTTTGATAAATAGAAGTGATAAACATAGAGTCACAGAATGCAATATTGGTATAGCCGACTTGTCGGATCACAACGCCATTCATTTGACTATTCACCTACATAATCAGAATAAGAAATTATTATGGAAATTGAACATTGGTATTCTCAATAATGAATCTGAGGTAAAAGAGATCAAAAAAGAAATACAAACCTGTATTGCCCACAATAAGGATGATCAGATAGACCCAACAATAATTTGGGATACTGTGAAAGTAGTAACTCGGGGGTATTTGATATCAAGGACCAGCTACCTCAAAAAAATGAAGAAGCTTACACAGTCCAAATTAGAACAACAATTAAGGGATTTGGAAAAAAAAAAGCATACAGATTTGAGTCCTGATTTGGCCGAAAAAATCAAAAACGTAAGAAAACAACTAAGTGATTTGACTATGGAGGAAATAGAAAAGAAACTGAGATTCACAAAACAAACATTCTATGAGTCTGGCTCCAAAGCAACTAAAGTATTGGCTAAACGGTTAAAATTAATGCAAATAACTAATGCAGTCAACAAGATTAGAGATCCAAATACCAAGGAACTACTATATGAACCAACACAGATAAAAAACACCTTTCAAGAATATTATAAAACATTGTATAGTCAACCGGATCAGAAAAATGGACCAGAAATTGTAGAGTTTTTGGATCAGTTAGACCTCCCTTCAATAGGGACAACTCAAAATGAACTATTAACTAAACCAATTACAAAGGAAGAACTGGATAAGGCAATAAGGAGATTGAAGACGAATAAAAGTCCAGGGAGTGATGGGTACCCCAATGAGTGGTATAAGACTTTCAAAGAGGTTTTGGCCCCTATTTTGATAGATTCTTTTAATTGGACAATAAAACACGCTAAAATTCCACCTTCCTGGAAAGAGGCCATCATCACAGTCTTACCGAAAGAAGGTAAAAACAAGGAAAACTGTGATTCTTATCGCCCAATCTCCATCTTAAATGTTGATTATAAACTATTTACATCTATAATCACAAGACGCCTAGAGCTGTTCCTTCCTGATCTGGTGGATGAAGACCAGACAGGGTTCATTAAGGGGCGACAGACACAAGACAATATACGACGCACATTGCATATAATTAATGAAGTTAATAGAGAAAAAATCCCAACAGCCTTAGTGAGTTTAGATGCTGAAAAGGCTTTTGACAGAGTCTCTTGGATATTTCTTTTTGCTGTTTTGAAGAGAATGGGCTTTGACAGTATCTTCATTAAGTGTATACAATCCCTGTATCATAGGCCAATGGCTAGAGTTAAAATAAATGGGGACTTGACAGACAGCTTTGAGCTCTTTAGAGGAACTAGGCAAGGTTGCTGCTTGAGTCCAGCTCTTTTTGCTTTGTATATTGAGCCTTTGGCTCAGTATATACGGCAAAGTACAGACTTAAAAGGGGTTTTTGTTTCCAAACTTGAACAACGAATAGGTCTTTTTGCAGATGATATAATTATATATCTACAGGATCCTGATACGACCTTTCCTTGGCTGTTTAAAGCATTAAAATATTTTGGTAAAAACGCAGGATATAAACTAAACATCGTAAAGACTCAAGTACTCTGTCTGAATTATTTCCCCAAAGAATTATTACAAAATGAACTTAAACTAAAATGGGATTCAAATAAGATCAAATACTTAGGTGTCTATTTAACTAGTGATACAAGTACTTTATACGAGGCAAACTATGTGAAGTTTAGTAACACAATCCAAAAAGATCTGATTAAATGGGCTCCGCTTGTCAAGGACCTTAGCTCAAGAATAGAGGTAATAAAAATGAATGTGCTTCCCCGGTTATTGTACCTATTCACCTCATTACCAGTCCAAATAACAGATGCACAGTTTGGTAAATGGGATAAATTAGTTAGTAGATTTATTTGGAAAGGGACAAAGCCAAGAATAAGATTTAAAATACTTCAATCAGGAAAAGAAAAAGGAGGACTTGCCCTCCCGAATCTCAAGGAATATTTCTATGCAGCCCAGCTGAGATATACTGTTTACTGGTGTTCATCAGAATATACTTCAAAATGGAAGCATATAGAGTTAAATTATTGCCTATCATGTCATCCACTAGCAAGATTGGGAGAAGAAACTACCCAGCCCACGAACAAAAATCTCATCACTGAATTTACTATTAAACTCTGGTGGACAATAATGAAGAAATATAGAATTACAGAAGATTGTAAATTGCTGATTTGGCCTGCATACTCTCGAAAATTCCAAAGTGGACAATGGGATAGCACATTTTTAAGATGGGTCAATAAAGGAATTACAGCAATGTGTACATTAATAGATGGGACAACATTTAAATCTTTTGAGAATCTACAGAAACAATTCGGATTGGATAAATCAGATTTATTTAGGTACTTTCAATTAAGACACTTTTACAATACAGAAATTAGAAAGAAGCTCTCGAGAGAAAGAAATCGTATAATAGGAACAATAACAGGTGCATATAAAAATCTTCCATCAGGAATTCTGTCGAAATTATATGATGGCCTACAAAATTCGAATAGGAATGAAACATTATATATTAAACAAAAGTGGGAATCGGAACTACAAATTGAGTTGTCAGAGGATGATTGGCGATCCTTATGTCTCACACAGCATAACTCCACTAGCTCTAGACGATGGAGAGAATATGGCTGGAAAAATGTGATTAGGTTTTTTATTACTCCGTATATCAAAAGCAAGCAGTTGAAAACACCCCAACAATGCTGGAGATTATGTGGAGACTGGAACGCCAATCACTCACATGTGTTTTGGAAGTGTAAATATATTAAATCATATTGGGAAAGAATCGCGGCAACAATGACGAAGGTGCTGGGGTATGAAGTACTGTGTGAGGCACGAGTAATGTATTTTGGAATATGGGAAAATGTAAAAAAGGAGGACTGGTATTTGTTTAAGATTATGTTGTTGTCAAGCAAAAAGGTGATAACAAAAAATTGGCTGAAAAGCGATCCTTTAAAACTGGAAGACTGGATGGACGTAATCGAGGACATATATACAATGGAAAAAATGACTTACACTCTGAGACTGAAATCTGACAAACACCGAAAACAGTGGACAAAATGGATAATTTATAAGTCTCAGTCAGCCTTATAGGGCGGGACCTCTCGTGGTTTTTTTTTTTTTTTTTTTTTTTTTTTTGTGTATTTGTTGTTGTGTTATTATTATTATTGTCTTGTCCGTATGTAATACAAAGGAAAAAGTACAAAATAAAGAGTTAAAAAAAAAAATAACAGTTAATAACATGACAGCAAATGAGAGGGGCTATGATTGTGCTTGCCTTTCAAACACAAAGACAGGATTGTATTTTTTTTCCTGTGTTTTAGGTCCCTCACACCTTTCAAGAGCTACTAACATTAAATTGTATGTTTTATGAATGTTTTTAGGGAGTCTGCCCCTAAGTCACCAGACACTTTGTCAGAGCTTGCATCACTGAATTTTCCTTCTCCAGATTCAGAAGAGTTCCACCTCCTTTGTGGCCTATTGCTAATGACCTTTTCTTTGTCAAAGCCATCCATCCATCAGCTGCTGACCTCCCTTCAGAGAAAGACTGAACTCAGAGTGGTAAAGCTCAAAAAATCTTTATTTTACATTTCTGGAAATGGAGACGGAACACACATGCTCAGGTCTGAATTTTCTGCAGCTAAATCCATATATATATATATATATATATATATATATATATATATATATATATATATATATATATATATATATATATATTCTGCACTACGTCACACCGACACACCGTTTACTTAGTTCCTCTTTTTTGTGTCTGGTTTCCTGTGCAGCTCTGCACTAAACTTCCCCTTTCTAAAGTCTGTTGCCAGATCGACCTGTCACCCTCTGACCTAGTTGTTTCTTATGCCTCTATTGCAAAGTACAAAAGACAATATAATCAGAAAATAAGCATTAAGAATATATATTTATATCGTAACATTACATAAAGTTTTCTGTACTTAATTTTAAAAAGGGGAAAGCCATTCAAATTCTGAAGTAAAAAAAAGCTAAATGAACATTCTCCAAGTGTGGTGATTTCATATTTATTATCTGGGATTTTGAAAGACTTTTCTGCTTGGTTGCAAACCTGCCTAAATTCATATTAGTTATTACTTCCATTACAACAATTAATTTTGGTTCTTGTTGTCATCGTCCTGGGTCGGTGACCCAGTGCTTTAAGTTTATTATTATCATTTTCCAATTTATTATCATGATTATTATTGTTTGAGTTCTACGTGTTATATTCGGTCTGCCTCTGAGTCTGCGTCTGTATCTGTCTGTCTATGGCAGGGCTGCCCAATCCCAGTCCTCGAGAGCTACTATCCTGCAGCTTTTAGATGCATCTCTACTCCAACACAGCTGAATCAAATGGTTTGATTACCTCTTCAGCATGCCATCGTGTTTGGCAAAGGCCTGATAACAAACCATTCATTTGATTCGGGTGTGTGGGAACAAGGATGCATCTAAAAGCTGCAGGACGGTAGCTCTCGAGGACCGGGATTGAGCACCCCTGGTCTATGGTGTCACCCCGTCTGTTTGTGAATCTGTCTGTTTAGTTCAATGTCTTGTCTGGTTCCATGTGTCTGAGTTTCCTGTTTTATTGTGAAGGTCTGTGTCGTATGTGAGTGTGCTCAGTTTACGTTTCCCCTGTCTCATCAGCTGTGATTTCTCCCAGGTGTGTTCCCCTCCTGTCTCTCATCCCTTGATTACCGCCATCTGTGTATTTAAGCCCTGTGTTTCTCTGTGTCAGTGTCGCGTTGTACCCTCAACTTGCTGTGTGTTTGTAATGTCCTGTCCTCCAGCACCTTGGTGTAGAGTTTTGTTTTTGTAAGTTTTATTTTGTGAATCATTCCTCCAGGAATAAAGCTGCGTTTTCAGCTTATTCCCATCTCCAAGAGTCCTGCAATTTTGGGTCCACCACTTCTGCTTGCCTGCCACACAGCCAACCATGACACTTGTGACATGATATGTACTACTATGTGATCGATAAGCATTTAGGAAGCTTATTTCCAATCTTACCAACCACTCCAAGCCATTTAGACTTTATAAAAAGAAACAAATAGTTAGTGCCTGTTAGAACCACTAAAGATCCGAGGACGACATTATAATTGAAACCTGATAACTAGAAACAGAGATTACATTTGTTTAAAAAGAATATATAATTCAACACATCCCCCTTCCTTTTCAATTATCAAAATTTGTATATCTATGAGGGAAATGTACTGGTAGTTAGAAAAGCCAGCAAAAAACATTAGCTTTCTTAATAATAATATATTGTTGAATAGTGTGAAATATATCACTTCATTAAAGAAACTTTGAAATATCGTATAGGTACGGTAATTCATGTAGAAAAACAATTGGTTGCATTAATAGTTTTATTAGGGTGAAGAGAGTAAAAGTCTACATTCAGGGGACACCAGAGTATCTCATCTTAAATAACATATGGTTAATATTCTGTAATTTTATAAATGTTAAAAGTAGGGCCATGTGTTACCATCAATATGATGAAAATAGTGACAGTCGGGACAATCATAACATTATACAAAACAAATATACTGCCATAGCTTTCTTTATTCCCCTTGCCATCAATGGGATATTTCCAAAGCAAAAAAACAAATCCCGTCATACTGTCTGTTGAAAACTTTATCATGGTCATAGTTGTAATCCTTTGGCTTTTTTTTCTGGTGTAATTACAGTTACTAGTTTAAGAAATGCTGTCATTGAATCACATATAACAAAAATCCCAAGTACATTTTTTCAAGACATTTGCATAATGAGTTTAATAAATAGATAAATATATTTGTGGGTAAATATTAAATAGATATTACACTTTTTAACTTAAATCCCAACTAAAAAAGAAAAGAAGAAGTAAACAGTAACATAAAAAAAAATCCTTTCACAGTTGTAGTGTTTTTATGGGGTTTCCATGATTTACCATTTAATAGATGGTAAAGACAAAGAGTGCGACTAATAGAGGGATTACATTCATTCTGACAGAAGATGCGTGACTTGTTGTTGTCGTGGATGATAAAGCTGTTGAAGGCATTTTAGTGGTTGTTGTTGCAGCTGTTGTCATGGTTGGAGCAGCTGTTGGTGGTGCTGGAGCTGCAGTTATTGTTGTTGTGGCAGCAGTTGTTGTGGTTGGAGCAACTGTTGTTGTTGTTGCTGTTGTACCAGCAGTTGTAGTGGTTCGAGCAGTTGTTGTGGTTGTTGCCACGGTAGTTGTGATTGGAGCAACTGTTGTCGTGGTTGTTGCCACGGTAGTTGTGATTGGAGGAGTTGTTGTTGTGGTTGAAGTAGCTGTTGTTGCTGTTGTTGTTGGAGCTGCAGCTGATGTTGTTGTAGAAGCAGTCGTTGTGGTTGGACCAACTGTTGTTGTTGTGGTTGGAGAAGCTGTTGTTGTTGGAGCAGCAGCTGATGTTGTTGTAGCAGCAGTTGTTGTGGTTGGAAAGGTTGTTGTTTGAGCAGCAGTTATAGTTGTTGGAACAACTGTTGTTGTGATTGGAGCAGCAGTTGTAGTGGTTGGAGCAGTTGTTGTTGTAGCAACTGTTGTTGTGGTTGGTGTCACAGTTGTTGTGGTTGGTGTCACAGTTGTTGTGGCTGGAGCTGCAGCTGATGTTGTTGTAGCATCAGTTGTAGTGGTTGGAGTAGCTGTTGTTGTTGGAGCTGCCGCTGATGTTGTTGTTGTTGCCACTGTAGTTGTGATTGGAGCAGCTGTTGTCGTGGTTGGTGCCACAGTTGTTGTGGTTGGAGTAGCTGTTGTTGTTGGAGCTGCCGCTGACGTTGTTGTTGTTGCCACTGTTGTTGTGGTTGGTGGAACAGCTGTTGTCGTGGTTGGTGCCACAGCTGTTGTTGTGGTTGGAGCAGCTGTTGTTGTTGTGGTTGGAGCAGCTGCTGTTGTTGTTGTTGGAGCAGCTGCTGTTGTGGTTGGAGCAGCTGTGGTTGTGGTTGGTGCCACAGTTGTTGTGGTTGGAGCAGCTGTGGTTTTTGTTGTAGTAGCAGTTGTAGTGGTTGGAGCAACTGTTGTTATTGTTGTTGGAGCAGCAGTTGTTGTGGTTGTTGCTACGGTAGTTGTGATTGGAGCAGCTGTTGTTGTGGTTGTTGCCACGGTAGTTGTGATTGGAGGAGTTGTTGTTGTGGTTGAAGTAGCTGTTGTTGTTGTTGTTGTTGGAGCTGCAGCTGATGTTGTTGTGGAAGCAGTCGTTGTGGTTGGAACAGTTGTTGTTGTAGCAACTGTTGTTGTGGTTGGTGTCAGAGTTGTTGTGGTTGGAGTAGCAGTTGTTGTTGGAGCAGCAGCTGATGTTGTTGTAGCATCAGTTGTAGAGGTTGGAGTAGCTGTTGCTGTTGGAGTTGCTGCTGATGTTGTTGTTGTTGCCACTGTAGTTGTGATTGGAGCAGCTGTTGTTGTGGTTGGCGCCAAAGTTGTTGTGGTTGGAGTAGCAGTTGTTGTGGCTGGAGCTGAAGCTGATGTTGTTGTAGCATCAGTTGTAGTGGTTGGAGTAGCTGTTGTTGTTGGAGTTGCCGCTGATGTTGTTGTTGTTGCCACTGTTGCTGTGGTTGGAGCAGCTGTTGTCGTGGTTGGTGGAGCAGCTGTTGTCATGGTTGGTGCCACAGCTGTTGTTGTGGTTGGACCAGCTGTTGTTGTTATTGTTGGAGCAGCTGCTGTTGTTGTTGTTGGAGCAGCTGTTGTCGTGGTTGGTGCCACAGCTGTTGTTGTGGTTGGACCAGCTGTTGTTGTTATGGTTGGAGCAGCTGCTGTTGTGGTTGGAGCAGCTGTGGTTGTGGTTGGTGCCACAGTTGTTGTGGTTGGAGCAGCAGTGGTTGTGGTTGGAGCAGCTGTGGTTGTGGTTGGAGTTGCTGCTGTTGTAGTTGGAGCAACCGTTGTTGTTTTCTGAGCAGCTGTTGTTGTGGTTGTAACAGCAGTTGTTGTGGTTGGAGCAGCTGTTGTTGTGGTTGGAGCAGCTGTTGTTGTGGTGGTTGAAGCAGCTGTTGTTGTTATGGTTGGAGCAGCTGCTGTTGTTGTTGTTGGAGCAGCTGCTGTTGTGGTTGGAGCAGCTGTAGTTGTTGTGGTTTGAGCAGCTGTTGTTGTGGTTGGAGCAGCTGTAGTTGTTGTGGTTTGAGCAGCTGTTGTAGTGGCTTGAGCAGCTGTTGTTGTGGTTTGAGCAGCTGTTGTTGTGGTTTGAGCAGCTGTTGTTGTTTTTGGAGCAGCAGTTGTAGTGGTTGGAGCAACTGTTGTTGTGGTTTGAGATGCAGTTGTAGTGGTTGGAGCAGCTGGTGTTGTTGTTGGAGCAGCTGTTGTTGTGGTTGGAGCAACTGTTGTTGTGGCTGGAGCAGCAGTTGTAGTGGTTTGAGCAGCTGGTGTTGTTGTTGGCGCAGCTGTTGTTGTGGTTGGAGCAGCTGTGGTTGTTGTTTGAGCAGCAGTTGTTGTTGGAGCAGCAGTTGTAGTGGTTGGAGCAACTGTTGTTGTGGTTGGATCAGTTGTTGTTGTGGTTGCAGCAGCTGTTGTTGTGGTTTGTGCCACAGTTGTTGTGGTTTGTTCCACAGTTGTTGTGGTTGGAGCAACTGTTGTTGTGGTTGGAGCAGTTGTTGTTGTTGTTGGAGCAGCAGTTGTTGTGGTTGGAGCAACTGTTGTTGTTGGAGCAGCAGTTGTTGTGGTTGGAGCAGCTGTTGTTGTGGTTGCAGCAGCTGTTGTTGTGGTTGGTGCCACAGTTGTTGTGATTTGTGCCAAAGTTGTTGTGGTTGGAGCAGCTGTTGTTGTGGTTGGAGCAGTTGTTGTTGTTGTTGGAGCAGCTGTTGTTGTGGTTGGAGCGGCATTTGTAGTGGTTGGAGCAGCTGTTGTTGTGGTTGGAGCAGCTGTTGTTGTGGTTGCAGCAACTGTTGTTGTTGTTGGAGCAGCAGTTGTAGTGGTTTGAGCAGCTGTTGTTGTTGTTGGAGCAGCTGTTGCTGTGGGTGGTGCCACAGTTGTTGTGGTTTGTGCCACAGTTGTTGTGGTTGGAGCAGCTGTTGTTGTTGGAGCAACTCTTGTTGTGGTTGGAGCAGCTGTTGTTGTTGGAGCAACTGTTGTTGTGGTTGGAGCAGCAGTTGTAGTGGTTGGAGCAACTGTTGTTGTGGTTGGAGCAGCTGTGGTTGTTGTTTGAGAAGCAGTTGTTGTTGGAGCAGCAGTTGTAGTGGTTGGAGCAGCTGTTGTTGTGGTTGGAGCAACTGTTGTTGTTGTTGGAGCAACTGTTGTTGTGGTTGGAGTAGCTGTTGTTGTGGTTGGAGCAACTGTTGTTGTTGTTGGAGCAGCAGTTGTTGTGGTTTGAGCAGCTGTTGTTGTTGTTGGAGCAGCAGTTGTTGTGGTTTGAGCAGCTGTTGTTTTTTTTGGAGCAGCAGTTGTAGTGGTTGGAGCAACTGTTGTTGTGGTTTGAGATGCAGTTGTAGTGGTTGGAGCAGCTGGTGTTGTTGTTGGAGCAGCTGTTGTTGTGGTTGGAGCAACTGTTGTTGTGGTTGGAGCAGCAGTTGTAGTGGTTTGAGCAGCTGGTGTTGTTGTTGGCGCAGCTGTTGTTGTGGTTGGAGCAGCTGTGGCTGTTGTTTGAGCAGCAGTTGTTGTTGGAGCAGCAGTTGTAGTGGTTGGAGCAACTGTTGTTGTGGTTGGAGCAGTTGTTGTTGTGGTTGCAGCAGCTGTTGTTGTGGTTTGTGCCACAGTTGTTGTGGTTTGTTCCACAGTTGTGGTTGGAGCAACTGTTGTTGTGGTTGAAGCAGTTGTTGTTGTTGTCGGAGCAGCAGTTGTTGTGGTTGGAGCAACTGTTGTTGTTGGAGCAGCAGTTGTTGTGGTTGGAGCAGCTGTTGTTGTGGTTTGAGCAGCTGTTGTTGTGGTTGGTGCCACAGTTGTTGTGGTTTGTGCCAAATTTGTTGTGGTTGGAGCAGCTGTTGTTGTGGTTGGAGCAGTTGTTGTTGTTGTTGGAGCAGCTGTTGTTGTGGTTGGAGCGGCATTTGTAGTGGTTGGAGCAGCTGTTATTGTGGGTGGTTCCACAGTTGTTGTGGTTTGTGCCACAGTTGTTGTGGTTGGAGCAGCTGTTGTTGTTGGAGCAACTGTTGTTGTGGTTGGAGCAGCAGTTGTAGTGGTTGCAGCAGCTGTTGTTGTGGGTGGTGCCACAGTTGTTGTGGTTTGTGCCACAGTTGTTGTGGTTGGAGCAGCTGTTGTTGTTGGAGCAACTGTTGTTGTGGTTGGAGCAGCAGTTGTAGTGGTTGCAGCAGCTGTTGTTGTGGGTGGTGCCACAGTTGTTGTGGTTTGTGCCACAGTTGTTGTGGTTGGAGCAGCTGTTGTTGTTGGAGCAACTCTTGTTGTGGTTGGAGCAGCAGTTGTAGTGGTTTGAACAGCTGTTTTTGTTGTTGGAGCAGCTGTTGTTGTGGGTGGTTCCACAGTTGTTGTGGTTTGTGCCACAGTTGTTGTGGTTGGAGCAGCTGTTGTTGTTGGAGCAACTGTTGTTGTGGTTGGAGCAGCAGTTGTAGTGGTTGCAGCAGCTGTTGTTGTGGGTGGTGCCACAGTTGTTGTGGTTTGTGCCACAGTTGTTGTGGTTGGAGCAGCTGTTGTTGTTGGAGCAACTCTTGTTGTGGTTGGAGCAGCAGTTGTAGTGGTTTGAGCAGCTGATGTTGTTGTTGGAGCAGCTGTTGTTGTGGTTGGAGCAGCTGTTGTTGTGGTTGGAGCAGCTGTGGTTGTTGTTTGAGCAGCAGTTGTTGTTGGAGCAGCAGTTGTAGTGGTTGGAGCAGCTGTTGTTGTGGTTGGAGCAACTGTTGTTGTTGTTGGAGCAGCTGTTGTTGTGGTTGGAGCAGCTGTTGTTGTTGTTGGAGCAACTGTTGTTGTTGGAGCAGCAGTTGTAGTGGTTTGAGCAGCTGGTGTTGTTGTTGGAGCAGCTGTTTTTGTGGTTGGAGCAGCTGTGGTTGTTGTTTGAGCAGCAGTTGTTGTTTGAGCAGCAGTTGTTGTTGGAGCAGCAGTTGTAGTGGTTGGAGCAACTGTTGTTGTGGTTGGAGCAGCTGTTGTTGTGGTTGCAGCAGCTGTTGTTGTGGGTGGTGCCACAATTTTTGTGGTTTGTGCCACAGTTGTTGTGGTTGGAGCAGCTGTTGTTGTTGGAGCAACTGTTGTTATGGTTGGAGCAGCTGTGGTTGTTGTTTGAGCAGCAGTTGTTGTTTGAGAAGCAGTTGTTGTTGGAGCAGCAGTTGTAGTGGTTGGAGCAACTGTTGTTGCGGTTGGAGCAGCTGTTGTTGTGGTTGCAGCAGCTGTTGTTGTGGGTGGTGCCACAGTTGTTGTGGTTTGTGCCACAGTTGTTGTGGTTGCAGCAGCTGTTGTTGTTGGTGGTGCCACAGTTGCTGTGGTTTGTGCCACAGTTGTTGTGGTTGGAGCAGCTGTTGTTGTTGGAGCAACTGTTGTTGTGGTTGGAGCAGCTGTGGTTGTTGTTTGAGCAGCAGTTGTTGTTTGAGAAGCAGTTGTTGTTGGAGCAGCAGTTGTAGTGGTTGGAGCAACTGTTGTTGTGGTTGGAGCAGCTGTTGTAGTGGTTGGAGCAACTGTTGTTGTTGCCACTGTAGTTGTAGTTGGGTTGGCTGTGGTTGTGGTTGGTGCTGCAGTGGTCAAGGGTGAATTACAGGTTGGTCCTGCTGTTATGGTACCAATGCTCTGCATGAACGGTAGAGATTTCAAGCTTGAGGGAGCTGCACACAGGTTCTTAGATGCACATCCGTAAGCTGGGAAAGTGTTGGTGCCGTCGGTCACTGCAGATGAAAAATTTTTATTGTCATGACATATCATATTTAAAGCATTAGTTAAGACATCTTAAAAATGAGTTTGCTGATATCCAGTATTAAATCCTCCCAATTCTTTTATTCTTTGGGCTGAAGGAAGGACAATACTTGGTGTATAAATGCTCAATCAACAATCCTTTATTCCATACAATTCAACACTTTATGAGCACAAACCATCCGGATGGGGAGACATGCATGCAGAGGGGCACAGCAAATCTCAAAATGGTGGAGCGTTACCCAAAGCTTTTATAGCCTCTGTTGACCCCCACCTAGTCGTAAAAAGCCTAAACTTACATACCCTCTAACTCTCAGTGACCCTGTGTTATGACCTTGGCTCCCTGTCTTTCTGACATAGAGAAAGGTGGGGGTAGAACTTCTGTGGAATGTGGTCTGTCTCCTCCACTATCAGAAAAAAAGGCCCTCTGCACACAATATTCTCTTCTTAACTCAGCAGTATGACATGCAGTGAAACAGTGTAAATCATTCACAGTAAATCAACAGTATAGGATAATATAGACATATCTAATAAATCTAATGATTTTCACAATTTCTTAATCCAGAGGTATAATGCAAATTAAAACTACATACTAATTATACTCTCTATAATATGGAGTAGGGTGTGGCTTACAGCAGTATAATGATTCACACAGTTCGATTATAGGGATAGGATAACATATGATAAAAAAAGAATCTTACACCAGTAACATCCATTATTATGTTGGTTTAGTGCCTTTTGGTAAGTCATAAGTCATGGTAAATGGTAAAACAACTGATACATTTATTGTTGTCTTCTACTTTAATAAAGCCCCCAATTTAATTTTTCCACCAAGCCATATTTACTAGTTCAGACACACATTTACCTTTCCCTGCTCCAGTCTGTTGTCCCAAAAGGTTTTAAGAGGACCACCATCATCCCTGTTCCAAGGAAAACTAATGTGAGCTGCCTAAATAACTATCACCCAGTAGCACTCACATCCATTGTGTGAGTGTTTTGAGCGCATAGTTAAAGCTCACATCACACCTTTACTCCCTGCTTCACTCGATCCCCTCCAGTTTGCCTACAGGCCTAACAGATCTACAGACGACCCAATAGCAATTGCATTCCACACTGCCCTCTCGCACTTGGACCAGAAAAACACATATGTGCGGATGCTGTTCATAGACTATAGCTCTGCCTTCAACACCATCATACCCTCCAGACTCATCATGAAACTTCATGACCTGAACATCAGCTCCTCCCTGTGCAGCTGGATCCTGGACTTCCTGACAGACAGAGCTCAGGTGGTTGGGATCAGCAGCATCACCTAATCCACACTCACACTCAGCACAGGTGCCTCCCAGGGATGCGTGCTTATTACATGACAATAAAACTTGAAACTCAGACAGCAGTTTTACAGTTAGCCTTTTTTGTGCTCTTTAACTGTTGTGCGCAACACTGATAATGCATGAAGTTAATTTGATGTTCAGAATCTTTCATGTTGACATGTGAACTCTAACCAAAAAATGTATAAGAAGACAAACATGCCTGTGTAGTAGCCTGTGACAATCCAAACATGTACTCAGAGTATTATAATTAAAATGGTTTCCTTTTTTATGCACTAACACTCCTGTCACAGCAATTTATTAATAAATATATTCTGTTACATTTTATTTAGAGCTTCTAATTATTTTTCAGTCAAAAGAAAATCATGAAGCTACACTGTAGATCAACTGTAGAGTTGTGGGCATTGACCATCATTATTGGTTTGCAAATGGTTAGGGAAATGCTTTGTACCTATCTTCAATATCTTTCACATAAAGAGTAATCTAAAATCTGTTTGTGTTCTGTTTGCTGAAACTCAAAATCTCACTGCAGTGACCTGAGAACACCACTAAAGGGTGTAGTTGTTTTTTTAACATTTCTAATGCCACCGGTAAACATTTTTTAATCAGAAAGAAGAACAGAGCCTGATTTTCAGTCAATTTTTATAGTGACTTTCACGTTTATGAAAACATGTAGTTACAATTTCAGAAGCCACTGATTTCCTTTTAGTGAATAGTGTTCCTACACTGGGTGATGGGAATACTTGTTAACTAATACATATATATAATTTCATGAACTAATTATCAAATCCTGACCTTCATCTTCAAAGATTTAAGGTACAAAATAAAATGTCTTACAAATACTGATGAAATGCTTCATAATGTTGCCACTGACTAATTAAAAAAAAAAAAAAGAATAATATGTTTGTGAATTTATTTTAGGTATAAAAGCCAATTTAAAGATGATCTTTGTTAAAGTATACATGATGAAGACTCACTCGTTGATTGAAAGCATTGGTCCTCCAATCCCTGACACGGTAATGGAGTGTCGCACAGAGGGGTGGAACAAACGTTACATAGTCGGCCATTACTTGACTGAGGAGCAGGAGCTGTAAAAGAAAAGAGCATCATTTCATTTCAGAACTGAGAACATTTCAGCAAACATCAGAATATTGTTTCTTATTGTGTCTTTAATAAAACACTTATAGATTTGTACTTACCAGCCAGAGTTGCTGAGTTGCAGTTATCTGTGTTGCAGCACGTGGCAGATGCAAGAGCACTTTGAACACCCATGTTAACTGAAAATGTCTGAGAGCCCGTAACTGGACACAGGGAGGAAGATGCACATGCCTTGTAGATTTGTGTTGCCGTAGTTCCAGATGAAGTAGCTGCAAATTCAAAGTGTATTTTGTTAATGTTGATGGAAAGTACACATAATTTCAAAGTCATTGAAATTTACTGAAGTTTATCACATAAAATTTGATTTGATTTGATTTGATATACCTTTAGTCCCACAAGGGGAAATTTCATAATATGAAGAGAAGATTACCTAAAATAGTAGCTGTAACACACATGGTCTCTGAAGAACATGTAATTGGTAGTGTGCTTGAACACGTCTGATCTGTGCAGGTTTGACACTGAAGGGCTCCAGCTGCAATCAGGAGAGAAACAATAAAAGGATTGACGTTATAATGAAAGGTTTTAAAATACCCCAGTATAATTAAAGAATCTTTATCTCTTCGATTTCTTTACACTGTTACACAGATTGATGAAATGCAGTTAATCTCTTTAACATGTGTGTGCATAAATATTTTTAATAAAGTCGACATGAAACACTACATTAAAGTTAATTTAAGGTTAATCTATTAAGGATAATTTACACCATGGAGGCCTGCTCTAAAAACCTTCCAACATTTAACAGTTTGTGAAACTATATTTAAAATGTTATAATTTTTATGGCATGTGTAGAAAAGTGTGAGAAAAGTGTGAGAAAAGAATCTGACCACTAGATGCGATCACCAATATGAAATATTAAGGTGGACTTTAACTCCCAGTTATCTCTGGGTTAAACCTGTTTTCCCAATCACAACCAGTTCACGCGATAACAGGTTGTGACATCCACATCACAAACTGAACAAAGTGTTAAGCCATCCATCAAGATGTCCACACTGAAAGAAATGTTCACTTTCCAGTTTTGCTCAGCATGAAGTAGAACTTATCCACTCAGTGAAATGATTTGGCGAAAGTAAAAGATTTCCACATCAGTTTGCCAAACAGATTCAGAAACAGAATTTATAAACTAAAACAAAATGTATGGCATATCTTTCTCAGAGCCTCTTGGGTTTCTTTGTTTTTAATTGGCTGTATCACGCTCATTGATCTATTTTCTCTACATATATGCTGACAGATATCTGGTTTCCTGATAATGCTTTGAGAGAAAACTTAGTTATGTTTTTGGTGTGATGCTCATGTAGTTACCTAATCTTGTAAACTGCTTGGATGTTCTTGGAAAAGGACATTTAATATCTATATAAAATAAACTTTAAGGTTTTCTTTTTCTTTTATTGTAAAATTTAGACTTTAAATGTTTAAATTAAATCCTGAATGATAAGGAAAAGAGCAGTTACCTGTGCTGGAGAGTGCCCAAAGGACAATTAGAGCAGTCAGCTTCATTGTGATGAACAGGTCAGTTCTGCAGATTAGTTTCCTTGGACTGTGATACTAAATCTCAGGAGCACTCCTACACTTTATATACTGAACAGGTGAGCTCAGGATTGGGTGTGTTTACATTTTTACAGCATGAACATTCAGACATTCATCTTCTCTATTGTCAAATCATTCTGCTAGCGCACTTTACCACACCCTGTGTTCAATTGTGCATATAAACAAAAAGGGTACGCAACAGCTTTTTAATTTCTAAATATAAATGAATGAGCACGATTTCTTATAATGCGTCACTGAGCCTTCATTTTCTCTTTTGCTATATAAATCTTTTTATTTTTTATTTTCCGTGTTTTGCATTTCTTTATTCACTAAATTAATATGAGTCCATGATTACTTGTCATAGTTGCTCATAGCGTCATATGATTGTTGAGGTTTTCTGTGTTATATTATTGTAGGGTCGATCTTACAATATGAAGTGCCTTGAGATGACTGTCGTTGTGGTTTGGTGCTGTATAAAAAAATTGAATCAAATTGAATTAAACCTTTTTTTGTTAATAGGTTATTACTTGCTCCCTCAGCGACCTTACCTGGTCTGCTCATTGTTTTGAGATGTTAGTTTGGGCTCCTCCTGGCAGAACACTGTACATTACTGACGTGAACTTGCTGGGTCTTTGCGTCTAAATTACACCACACTGCTAGTAGATCACCCTGTGAATACTTCACCATAATAATTTGACCTGTGCAGGATAACTGCTCCATAGTCTATACATTAAATCTTATTTTCTTTTATTTACCTGCTGGATAGTCACTGAGTGTAACGCCTTTCCTCCACTTTGTTTAACCACTGAAGTAGAATTTCCTCTATCGATCACTTTATCCCAATCAACTCTAATTAGAAGTTAAAATAATGATCATTCTAAAGAAATGATAATTAACCTTTGGCTGGAAAAGTATAAGTGTAGCTTGAATTGGATAATAACCACTACCTACTTTCTAGGAAGCATTTTCCTAGAAAGGAATTTTTTTTAACTTTTTAAATACATAAAGAAAAGTGCTGTTTTTCGTTTGTTGGTTTGTTTTTACTCTCTTTATGTGTTTAATTGGTTGTCCCTTTTTACTGATCTTTCTTACTCTTTAAGGTATTTTTAAT
Source organism: Rhamphochromis longiceps (assembly GCF_057381845.1). Taxonomy (NCBI): domain Eukaryota; kingdom Metazoa; phylum Chordata; class Actinopteri; order Cichliformes; family Cichlidae; genus Rhamphochromis; species Rhamphochromis longiceps. The sequence continues at coordinate 37,054,609 of NC_140574.1, forward strand.
CTTCATGTACCAGAGTCAGCATCATTGGGTGCAGCTGTGGGACGAATTCAAGCCCAGGATTTGGATGTAGGCAGCAACGCACGGGTGGAGTATGCCATTGTTCCAGGAGATGAGGGCAACGTGTTTGACATCATCTGTAATGGTCAAAGTCAAGAAGGGATAATTGTTCTGAAAAAGGTCAATTCACCCTTTAGTGCACGTTGGTTGCTTTCTAAGTGCTTCCTGCTGCAAAGCATTGATCCATTCACACAGCACTTTATTTTATGTCTTCAAGCTGATGATGGAAAGATTGTTTTATGCTGATGCAAAGTTCTTTAAATCATATGAATTAGGCCACGTTCACACTGCAGGTCTTAATGCTCAATTCTGATTTTTTGATCAAATCCAAAAAATTTTTGTCTGTTTTTCACACTACGAATAAAATGTGACAGCAAACGCGCTCCAGTGTGAACGGTTCACGGCCCTCAAAGCGTCACACGTGCGCAAAAGAAGACGTCACACACAACACGCTCTGTTTACAGAAGTAAAAATGGCGGCTACAGAGCTAGTAGGTGTTGTTGAAGCAGTCGATCAATTTCTGCACAGTCGTAACCGACAGAATTTTGACAAATTAATTAAAGAAAAGACACCTTTGCAAAAAAGAGCCTTTGCTTTAACAATGGCCGCCATGCTTTCTCGTTTGTCTTCTGATAATTGGCGTCTGTCTAGTGTCAGTGACGTAAAAGACGGATTTAATGCGACGTGACCATCAAACAGCAGTCGCTTTCTACAACATCGGATATGTATCAGATTCAGTACCACATACGAAAGTGACCCAGGTCAGATTTGAAAATATTGGATTTGTGCCATGATCGGATAGATGGGTCGCATAGGGTCAAAAAAGTCGGATTTGATGCGCTTTCGCCTTCAGTGTGAACGTAGCCTGAGACTGCTTCACAGCCACATTGTTAAATGTGGTTCATAGTTCTAAATGTGTTAAATTGTCAGTGAGAACAGAGAAACACTAACTGACTGTCTGGTCCATTGTAATTGCTGTCACTGGGGTAATACCATGTAAGGGACTATTGTACTTTGTACTGTATTCATTCCTTCGTACTTTGTGCTCTGGTGACAATTTTGTTATTTTGTTGAATAAAAGACACATTTGGCTGACACGAGTATTTGACCAGGACTACACAGTGATGAGTGCAGGACAAACTCTCTGACTTTCCTTTGAGAGATAAAGACATGGATGTGTACATGAAATGGATTGAAAACATTAGATAGAAAGCAATTATATGTGACCCCTGACTAACTTTAAATAGTTCAGAACAGCCAAAACTACAGACTAGGTTTAGCAGGATTACAATAGGAAATGAGGTGACCGTGGAGTGAAATGGCTGGAGACAGGAAATGAGCAACAATGGTTATTATTTTGTACAGAATTGAAAATTAAATGGTAAATGGCCTGTATTTATATAGCACTTTACTAGTCCCTAAGGACCCCAAAGCGCTTTACACATCCAGTCATCCACACATTCACACACTGGTGATGGCAGCTACATTGTAGCCACAGCCACCCTGGGGCGCACTGACAGAGGCGAGGCTGCTGGACACTGGCGCCACCGGGCCCTCTGACCACCACCAGTAGGCAACGGGTGAAGTGTCTTGCCCAAGGACACAACGACCGAGACTGTCCGAGCCGGGGCTTAAACCGGCAACCTTCCGATTACAAGGCGAACTCCCAACTCTTGAGCCACGATCGCCCCAGTAAATCAGACACAAATTCCACAATAACAGCAGTAATAGTAATGATAAGCCGGCATAACAAAAATAACCTACTGAGCTCAATATTTCAATTTCTGGTCATTTGTCAGGTCTGGATTCCTTATTAGTCTAGTCAGGGTTTCTTACTAGTCTAGTTCTTTTTTCCTTGGTTTTGTGGTTTGTGTGTTACCACTTTTATGCCTCTCTTGAGGGAGAGATTAGTTTAGTCTGGGCACAGGCTCGCTACCTCTATCCGGAGAGAATCCAAAATCTTAGTTGCTTTATCACACGAACAGAACACCTAGCCAAAATGACAGAAAATTCCGCACAGACCATCCGAAGCCTGTCTCGTCTACCTTCCACGTGCGAAAAACCAAGCTCGTGTGTAATGGTGGTCCGGTGCTTGGAAGGCGGGACTGAAACCGCTTCCAACAAATGAAATGGCCATTACCCAATGTGATCCGTAAAAAGAAAAATAAAGTTTGATAGAGGATCACACTTCTTTCAAAATAAATTTGTCTTTTCAAAATAAGAGAGTGGAAATACATTTATACAAATAAAGAGAAAGCAAGAAAGAATAACAACAAAAGCTACTGGGTTACATACACTTGTGTGTAAAGTGGTTAAGTAGAGCAGAGAAGTGCTAGTGTATATAAGAACCAGTCAATTTATCATAGTTGTCATTACCTGGATCTATAGTACCATTAGAAACCTTGAAGTTGTTTTGTGTCTAAGACTGCATTTTTGATCTGCATAATATTGCTAAAATTAAAAACATGGTGTCTAAGAGTGATATTGAAAAAATTGTTCATGCATTTATGGATGGAACCATTTTGATTCCCTTTTAAATAATCCTAAGTCCTAAAAGCTATCTGTAAGCTCTTCACATTGTGTTCATTGTATTTATTCCACAACCAGTCAAGGCAGGTGTTCATAAAAAACAACTACCCTCTCAGATGCATCATTTCTAATTTGGTTTCTTTGACTTCGTATACGCCTCCATTTCTTTATCTCTCACAGGAAATGTCAGAGCGCTTGTGTTCGGCTCTTTTTCAAGGGGAGGTAACATAAATGAGCCCAGAGACGAGGGGGGGCAGATTAAAAAAACACAAGGTTTATTACCACAACTGAAAACACATAGTGAAACGACTCACTAGGCACTGAGGCAATTCAAACAAAAAAACAACTCTCAAATTTTCAAATAACACAAGAACACTAATAGAACACGAGTCATCTCAAAGGCCACAACTCAAAAAACAGAGGCTCAAAAGGCAGCGGCACAAAGGCAGAGGCAGGAGGGACAGCCTACGTCTGTTCAAGAGAGTCGAACATGAGTGAAGAATCCTCAGCCTTTTGTACTCCCAGGTAAACGCAGGCAGCCGCAGCAGCCAACGGTGTGTGTGGACTGGTCAAATACTCGTGTCAGCCAAAAGCGTTTCTCTATTCTCACTGACAATTTAAAGCATTTAGAACTATGAACCACGTTTGGTAAATGAATTGATTTTTATATATTTTTTCTATTCTCCCGGAGTACTCAAAGCGCTGTATAGCCTCATTTACACCCACTTCTAAACTCAAGTGTAAACTAACCAACATTCACACTCTGATGGATGCATCGGAGAGCAACTTGGGGTTAGTAAGGATATTTGGCATGCAGACTGGGGAAGCCAAGGATCGAACCTCCAACCTTCCAATCAGTAGCTGATCTGCTCTACTACCTGGCCAAGGTCTTTCTGTGTGGAGCCTGAATGTGATGCCTGCGGTTGTTTGGGATCTCTCCCAGTACTTTGGCTTCCTTCCACAATCCAAAGATATGCAGTTAGTGGGTTTTGGCTAATTAGTGGTTCTAAATTCTAAAATAACATGTACCAGTTAAATTAAACTACAGGAGAGTCTTAAAGAGAAAAAGACATTTATACAGCATCAAATCGCAACATCAGTCGCCTCAAGGAGCTTTATACTGTAAGGTTGACCCTACAATAATACATCCAGAGAAAAACTCAACAATCATGTGACCCCCTATGAACAAGCACTTTGGCGACAGTGGAAAGGAAAAACTCCCTTTTAACAGGAAGAAACCTCCGGCAGAACCAGGCTCAGGGAGGGGCGGGGCCATCTGCTGTGATTGGTTGGGGTGAGAGAAGGAAGACAGGATAAAGACATGCTGTGGAAGAGAGACAGAGGTTAATAACAGATATGATTCAATGCAGAGAGGTCTGTTAACACATAGTGAGTGAAGAAGAAACACTCAATGCATCATGGGAATCCCCCAGCAGCCTACAGCTGTTGCAGCATCACTAAGGGAGGATTCAGGGTCACCTGGTCCAGCCCAATAAGTCTCTTGATAAGGGGGGGCATTTTTCTGTCCTGTACAATGAGATGATAAACATGTCAGCCGACTGACTAATTCTACATATACTGTGGTTTAAAATACAGGAATTTGATTGGACTGTTAAATTCAAATTTTAAAGATAAATGCCAGAGATTTTCACTCGTCTTTGATGCCATCAAAATGAAGTTCAGTGCTCCCATATTTGAGCACACGTAATAAAAAACTTCACATTGCAAAAGGGAAGTAAAAACATTTTCTTAATGGCATATAGTTTCATTTTACAACACAATTACTGTGAAATAAAGCATGCAGAATACCTTTTAAACAATCACAGTCACATACATGAATAAAATGTCATTTTTATTTAACTTTCACACTGGATTGATTTTTTTTTGTGATCAACATTTTATTGATTTAAAACGGGGTTGGGGGGGGGGGGGGTACAGACATATACAGTACAACTGTAAACTGCAGTAGCAAAGCAAACATTAGCAAACAAGGCATAGGGACAGCAAAGAAAAGACACAACAACACAAAGTTAAAACCAATTATTGCCTCTTCCAGGAGATAACTCTGGATGAGAAGGTTTTCCAAGCGTCAACAGTCGTGGGTCGAGCTTTATTTAATTTTGCTGTGGTATGTTCAAAACCAATAACACGGATAAGACATCGTCTCCAGAATGATTCCATACAAATGTCAGGACAGAAGCATTGCTTTGTAATAGTCTTCTTTGCGCTGGATTGATATTTTTGTTTGGACCGCAAAAACAAAAATTTCCGTAGTTATCTTTTTAAAAAGTTCCCAGATGGTCCTAAAATTATACTTCAGAAAGTATTTTAGTTAAAATCACTGTAGACGGCCTGTGGGCGTCCTCTCACTGCAGACATGAGGTAATATAAGGATTGCTCTGAATTTTTTGCTTCATCTCAGTGGATTTCTTCCCATGTTTTCCAGACTCTTGACTATGAAACCCAAGCGTCCTATACTTTCAAGGTGGAAGCATTTAATGCAGAGCTAGATCCCCGTTTCCTCCATCTGGGGCCCTTCAAGGACTCTGTGACAGTCGAAATTAACGTACTGGATGTGGACGAGCCTCCTGTCTTCACCACGCCTTACTATTCTTTGGACGTGTACGAGGACACTCCCCCAGGAACCATCATTGGCTCAGTGACCGCTTATGACCTGGATGCTAGTAGCAGTGCTGTCAGGTGGAAAGCGCTTCACAGATCTGTGGAATTATGTCAACAGACTGTTTATTTTTTTAAGTATTGTTAACAGTATTATTCATTTCCTGGAAGGCTGGAAATTGTAACGATGTTGTTCTACATCATAGTTTGAATTGGATTCTTGATCAGAATCTAAATTATTTAAGGTGTCGCTGAAAAATACAACAAAATAAAATGATCTGACCAAGACAAAAACTGGTATTTTGAAATTATATTAATAAACGCGAATTCACTGTGTAATTGTGTAACTTGATTAGAAGCGTCCTCCTGAAAATAAGCCATCAGAGTAACATCCTCCTCTCTGCCTCTTAATGCGCCCCGGTTGCTATGGTAACGTGTAAATATTTCTTTCAAAATAAGACTCACAATTGCAACACGGGAGGAAGGCCTTCCATTAGGCCTCCTGTCCTAATTTTCTCTCTCCATGAGGACACTCCAGGGCCAAGCGCAGCAGTGGGTGACCAAAATGAAAATGATGAGGAAGTGAAACAGCCACCAACGACAGGGAGGAACAGAAGAAGAGACAGGAATAATGAACTGCCAGACTTCATCAAAGAGTACATGAGGCAGAAAAGAGAGGCTGAGGAGAGGAGAGCGCAGGAGAACAGGGAGAGGATGGACAGACTGTTTTCACTTCTTGAAAGATTAGTTCCAAAATGGGGTAGTTTAATAATTTAGACTACCCCACCCTCCCAGAGGCATGCCTACCTATTCGGACCTGGATATCGTCTTCCAGAGGTGGTGTGTGCCGCAACAATCTAAGTCATCTGCACCGTGCTACGAGCAGAGACACAACTATGACGCGGATGGCTCTACCAAATGTAAGGTCACAGGTGAACAAGACTTTTATTTTAAATTACTTTTTCCTCTCTTCGGGGCTTGACATCTTGTTCCTGACAAAGACATGGATTTGCCCTGATGACTCCTTCTCCTTCTCGGAACTTCTTCCTCCTGACTGTTCCTTCTTTAGCTCACGGGCTACGGGTGGAGGTGGTGGCTTAGCCTCATTTTTTAAAAATATACATAAAGCTTGGCAGCAGCCTTCTCCTACCTATGGTAGCTTTGAAGTTCAATTAGTGGAACTGGTCAATTCTTCTAAAACCTTGTGTGCCATGGTTTATCGACCGCCGAAGTATAATAAATTCTTTATTCATGATTTTACTGATCTGTTAGGATCTATTTTTGTTGAATAGGACTGTGTTCTTATTACTGGTGATTTTAACATTCATATTTGCTGTAAGGATGACCTTTTAGCCACAGACTTTCTTACCTTAACTGACTCTTTTAACCTTGTTCAGTGGGTTAGTGGGCCAACCCACTTCAAAGGCCATATTTTCAATTAGATGATGACGACCCATGATCGGAAGGTCGGGGGTTCGAATCCCCTGAACGGCTAACCTGAGGTACCCGTGAGCAAGGTACCGTCCCCACACACTGCTCCCCGGGCACCGCGCTGGTGGCTGCCCACTGCTTCACTGAGTAAATGGGTTAAATGCAGAGAAGAATTTCCCCACGGGGATCAATAATAATAATAATAATGGATTGCATTTATATAGCGCTTTTCGGGACCCTCAAAGCGCTTTACAATTCCACTATTCATTCACTCTCACATTCACACACTGGTGGAGGCAGCTACAGTTGTAGCCACAGCTGCCCTGGGGCAGACTGACAGAGGCGAGGCTGCCATATTGCGCCATCGGCCCCTCAATAAAGTATACATTACATCATACATATACATCATTATCACGACATTGCTCCTTCGTTGCACTGCTTCCTTGAGTGCACGAGAGAAGTTAGAGAATGGCTTTCAGGCAATTCCCTTATCCTGAATGAAAAGAAAACGGAGATTGTAGTGTTTGGCAACCATATCCCTAGGGGCCTATTAACTGATACCTTTGGTTCCTTTGCCACTTCTTTCTCTGACTCGGTTAGTGACCTAGGTGTCCTGCTGGATAGCTCTTTCAAATTTAACAAACAAGTGTCTTCAGTAATCAAATCAACTGCGCCTTATTGCTAAGGCTAAGCACTATGTCCCTCATAAAGATCTTGTAAACTCATTCATGCTTTTATAACTTTTAGATTGGGTTACTGTAATTCTCTCTACTTTGGTCTTCACTCTGCTCTCCTTCACAGACTTCAGCTTGTCCAGAATGCTGCAGCTCGCCTCCTGACTGGTACTAGAAAGCATACCTCTATCACCCCTGTTCTTGCTGATTTGTATTGGTTACCCATAAAATATCATATTGAATTTAAAATATTGTTGCTCACCTTTAAAATTATAAATAATTTAGCCCCTCGTTATCTTGTCAGTCTTCTTAGTCTATATGTCCCTGGGCGAGCCCTCAGTTCTTCAGCCCAATTACTCCTGGCTCAGCCTAGATCTAGACGTAAATCTAGGGGTGACCGTGCTTTTGCCCTGGTTGCACCGAATCTGTGGAACAACCTTCCTATCACTACCTGTGCGTCAGACTCCGTTTTATCTCTTAAATCCCGTTTAAAAACGCATTTATTCAACATAGCCTTTCCATCTAGTTAGTGTCCCTATTTTATATTTGGTTCAATTTCCTAGTTATGTACTTTATCTTTCAGCTATATCTGTTCTTAGTACTTTGTTCTTATATTTCCTTCTATTGCCGTATAATTAGTGTCCTTTACCTGATGACATATGTGGTACTTTGTTAATTGTCTTTTATTTAATGTATTAATTTTCCTGTTTTTATTGTAAAGCACTTTGGTGTACCGCCGGTCTTTTAAACGTGCTATACAAATAAAGTTGTATTGTATTGTATTGTATTTGAATATATTTGTTACATTGTTATATGTGTTGCATTAGTTTAAAGGTTTTATGTTATTAATAAATTGATTAACACAAACAATAATTGATACTGAACTCAATTTGATTTACAGGCATTTTTAACATGATGAACATAACGCTAACTATGAACGATATTACATGGATATTTATTTGATAGCAATAAAATAAATAACAACAATTAAACCAGAATATTTCAAATACACAGTATGTAAAGATGAAAAAACAATATTTACCATTGTTTACACAGGATTAACCTGAGTGACCTGTTCCTGGATCATTTCTGTAACAACTGTAATAGATTACAGGAAGTCTCTGGCAGTGTTGCTGAATCTGCTGGAGCAAGATCAGAAATAGATGGGGTGCTGCAACTGAGACCTGCGGTTTGTCTTTTCTGGTCGGTGATTGTAGAATCTCACAGGGTTGTCTGCAAAGAACTTTAGCATGCTTCCTCCCACTGTCCACTGCATCGTCCATCCACAAGGTTTGCAGGGCTGGCTCACTCCATGGCTGCCACACCACTAAGATGTTTTCAGAAATATGCAAGCAGGACATGGTGGATGCTATATTACTACTAGTATAATACTTGTAACTCTGTAGCAGACAACAGTTTGATAAAGTGCTATGTACAAAAAGAAAACAAAAGATTAGATTCTATAAGTTTCAATGGCATTTAGTTTATATATTTTATATAATAAATTACATGTGTAATAATGACCGGTGTTGTGCCAAAAAATGATCGTCTGCCAAAAACCGATTTCTGGTTTTTGCCCAAAACTGATTACTTGTATTTAAATTGCTAAAAATACCTTGTTGGTCTATAATACGTGAAACATATGTCAAATGTATTAATGTCATTAATGATGTCATTAGTGATGACATGTTTCTCTAACAGGAGGACACTCTTTACACTCAACTCAGCACAGACACACTGAGGAACCTGGAAACAAGAACCTAAATCCAGGATAAAGAGTTTGAGTGAATGTGGTGTTGAAGGTGTGGAGGTGGATCAGAGTGTCAGAGGAAACTCTGTAGAAGGACAGAGTGCCAGCAGGACAGTCCACATACACTGCTGCTCTGTTAGAGACAGAGGAGGAGGAGGAGGAGGAGGAGATGGATGTTCCTGTGTTATTGTGTCTGACAAATTGAGGACCATCATCAGTGCAATATAGACTCCAGGACTGATCATTAAATCCAAACAGACAGCCATCACCTCCTCCTTTTCTTCTGATGCTTCTGTAACTCACTGATATCTCAACGTCTCCGCTCCACTCGACCTCCCAGTAACAGTGACCAGTCACATCATTTCTACACAGTAGTTGAGTCCAGTAATCAAATCTGTCTGGATGATCAGGATATGATTGAACCTCCTCCACACGTTTCACCTTCCTGTTGTTGTCAGACAGTTGGAGGTTTGTGTTCACTGTGTTTGTGTCGATTGTGAGTTGACAGGAATCTGATGGAGAGAACAAACACAATCCAGCTGCAGTTATTGATCCATCATCTGTTCATTGATTGACACTTTGATGATGACTCCTGACATCAGAGATGTGAATGATGAAGATGGTTGAATGTGTGCTGCTTTGTTTTCATGAATCCCATTAAAAACACACTTACACTTCCTCAGACCTGGTCTCAACCATCGGACTCCAGCAGGCTCCACCCTGAAAGGAGGAGGGGGGTCAGACCAGCACAGTCTCTTTCAGCATGCACACATGTACATTACATGGCTCTCATACACATGAACATTCATAGTGTTCATCAAAGTGAAATTCTGTAGAGATGTGTTTGTCCCATTTCCTCATTCCAGACTGTTACAGGTCCCGGATGGAGGAAACACAGCACAGATGACCCTCTCTAAAGACTTTATTGTCTGGCCCCATCCTGCTTTATGACTGAGGCGAATCAGATGTGCACAGGACAGACTGCCATTTCTCTAGACAGGGTTATCTTTGTATTAGTCCTAAAAGATTAATCAACATGATGTCTTGAGTCAGTGCTGCAGCACAGTAGTTTTACAAAGACTGTGACGCTGGCACTGTTTCAGGTAATCTCCCAAGTTAGCATCCCTAAAGAGATACTGGCCATCTCGTTCATGTCTTGCACACTGAAAGAACAGTACAAATTACTTGGCATTAGATTTATTTAGACCAGCATCTACCAGCCTCAGAGTGAAAGGTTGGTGGAGCATCTCAAAAAGACTTCAAAGGTCATAATTCATAAATTAATTCACAAGAAATGCAATTGACTTTTTTGTTTGCAGTTTAGGAAGTGCACCACACCTCTGCAGGAATTTCTCCTTTTGACCTGCTGTTTGGCAGCAAATCCTGTGGGTGTTGGACCTAATTAATGAAAAGTGAAGAAGGTCCAAACCAAGTAAAAAATGAAATATTTTCTTAGAGCAAAACTACACACATAGGGCTAGTTGTGACGAGAGAATATGCTCCAGGGCAAAATCAGCAGCACTTATAAAAAAAGAGGGGCTATGCTTAAACAGTTTTCACTAGGAGACAAACACCCTTCATCTAGATTAAACTTAGTTGCCAAGATGCAAGGACCCTTGGTTACATGGTGAATAAGGGCCATTTACCCCAAGTGATCTTGTGGCTGGGTACACTGTCTTCACTATTATCTAGTGGGATGCCACAGCTGGAACATGATTTTTTTTTTTTTATAATAAATTCACAACACAACATAATTTCCCTGTGGTTGTTAGGTTGTCACACAGTCCACTTAAATACAACTTTACCAATAATTTGTTTTTAACATTTTGATCAATTTAGGCTTAGTCCTTGCACTGTCCCTAAACAGAAATTAATCTAATTTGAATCCAGTCAAAAGTGAGGGAGGGGATTATTCTTTAAAAAGACTATGCCATTAAACATACAGACATCTATCCAAACAGGTTAATAAATGGTGAGCAAAATCCAGTTATGAATATTGGTCCTGGATTAGTCCTTTTTGTACACCACACTGATTAGTATTTCTTTATAATCCCGTTTGATTAATATTTGTGTTTCTGAAAATATTCTGGCATGTGTCATTGTCACATTTGCATCAATCAAATAGCAAGTGATTGAACAACACAGAAGATATTTCCAGCTCTTCCTCTTCTTCAGACATTCTTTTCATACCTTAGTGTGTCCAGTTTCCAGCGGGGATCCTTTAGTCCAGCCAACAGCAGCTTCATTCCTGAGGCTCCTGGATGATTGTAGCTCAGGTCCAGCTCTCTCAAATGGGAGGGATTAGAGCTCAGAACTGAAGCCAGAGATGTACAGCCTTCCTCTGTGATCAGACAGCATGACAGACTGCAGAGATACAAAACAATCAATCTATAAATATTTATGTAGCAGTAAACCCTACAACATTACAGAGAATGCCTGAAAAAACAGACATTTTATTGGAGTTCTACTTGGGTATATTGGGCAGAAAAAACTGCCTTTTAACAGGAAGAGATGTCCAACAGAACTAGGCTCAGGGACTGTTGATTCAACTGTAACTATATGATTCAATTTAAAAAACAAAACAAAAAACGTTTGAGGTGTAATCTTAAAAGCAAAGATTGTCTCTGTCTCCTCAGTGCAAACAGGGCCCTGGTTCACTTTGGTGTTGCTTTGGCCATGCACCTCTTGGTTTTTTCCAACTTTGAATTTTGCACTGCTGCTGGGTTAACAGTTTTTACTGTGATTTTAATGATATTTCAATACAGAAACTCAGAGATTCATAGATTATAGTGGGGAGGGTTTGTTGTAACATTTTAAAAAAGTTCAACTTTGCAGACTGAGAGTAATTGGCTTTGTTTAGATATGGGTACTATGATGTCTCAAACATATAATATTGCAAATGGCAAAACTGTATTTGAGAACAAGAATTTACACTTTAATTCTAGACTCAATGGGGGACATAGGAAGAGAAGCCAATTTGGAAATAACAGTTTTTAACTTTCTATTCACAGTCACTACTCGCTGGAGCATTTTAGATCAACTGAAACCTTTTTAGTCAGTATGTACATAGTTTTTTCAGCATCAGTCAGAATCAGAATGTTTTAGATTTTATTGGTGTTGATCACAACGGGGATGCCAGTATTACATTTATCTTATTGTACTGTACAATATAAAGCGCCTTGAGGCGACTGTTTTTGTGATTTGGTGCTATATAAATAAGATTGAATTGAATTGAATCTTCCTTATACACAATAAAAGACATGAGACGATGAGAAAAGAGTCCAAAATTCCTGCTGATGTTTTGGAAATATTTCAGACAATGATTCAGGGTCTACTAATCAAACCAAAGGCAAATAAAATGCACCTGACAATTTTATAAACATTTATTAGAAATTGTAAGCTTGATTATACATTATGGAGAGTTGAATCCTGACCTGAGACTTTCCAGTGTACAGTGTGGACTCTCAACTCCAGCACACAGAAGCTTCACTCCTGAATCTTCTAGGTTGTTGTCACTCAGGTCCAACTCTTTCAGACTAGAGGACTGAGAGCTCAGAACTAAGGACAAAGCTTCACAATTTCTCTCTGAAAGGTTACAGACACTCAATCTGGAAAATAAAGAACACAAAAACAGTTTGGGGACTGGCTGGAATAAATTTTGCCTTGTTTTAAACACATCAGAAATGTGGGAATTCCCCGTGATTTAGAAGAAATTAAAAAATACTGAGATACAACAAGAAACATGTTAAGTTCAAATTTATTAGCTACTTTAGACTGGTTAATCATGTCATTTAAAGAACAATATAACATTGTTGGATGGGACCTTAGTGTTTCCAGTGCACAATGTGGACTCTGCAGTGCAGCAGACAGAAGCCTCACTCCTGAATTTTGTAGGTCGTTGTTACTCAGGTCCAGCTCCCTCAGATTCGAGGTTTGGCAGGTGAGGACTGAGGACAGTGCTTCACAGCTTTTTTCTGAGAGGAAACAGCTACTCAAACTAGACATAAAGAACACAAGAATAAAATCAAACATCATGGATTCAAAATACTTTCATGGTGCAATGAGGAGGTTCTAGATTTGGCTATACACACACACACACACACACACACACACACACACACACATCCATAGAGCACAGTTCTAGGAACAGCTAAGAAAATGCACAGGACCCACAAGCTCCCAGACCTCTGGTAGAGGACCCGAGCTTGTCTATAAATATAGATATCTATCTATCTACATATATATATATACATACATACATGCATATACATATATACATACATATATACACATACATACATATACATATATACTAGGGGTGCAACGATACACAAAATTCATGGTTTGGTTCGATTTTTTCGATACAAAAAAATGTTCATGCCTTTTTAATTTGTCATTTATTAAAATTATAAATATATATTTTAACTCAAAAGTACAGTTTTTAAATTTAATGTTGCTGAAACAACAAAGTAATAAAAAAAATAAATCTATCTGATCGAGAAATCACTCATCTTTGGAAAAGAGAGTTTATTACAGAGAAATGGCTCTTTCCAAAATAAAAGCTATACTATACGCTTCTTCTGGGCTATATTCTCAGCAGCATATTAAACATATCAGGTCCCCATAAGGAGAATCATGTGCTAACGGCTGTCTAAATGACTCGGGTAAAGTTTATAGCATGCCTGCTGGTTTTTGTCTACTTCCACTTGTCTTTGCACTAGGATGCTGTCGGAGTAAATGTGCAGTCATATTCGATGTGTTCCCACTAGTGCTGTCAGTGTTAATCTCGTTGAAATGACGTTAAAGCCACAACACGGCAAATCTCCATTAACGAGCTACCGCGGATCACCCCGTGCATGGGGCTGGACGGCCAACACGTTAACGAGCTAACTGCGCTAACACACTAGTTCCCACCAATGTAATTGAGCATTGCGTGGCACATCCAACATACTATATATATATATATATATATATATATATATATATATATATATATATATATATATATATATATATATATATATGTGTGTGTGTGTGTGTGTGTGTGTGTGTGTGTGTGTGTGTGTGTGTGTGTGTGTGTGTGTGTGTGTGTACACATATATATACACACATATCCGGGCCATCAACACGTACGCCCTGCCCATGATCAGGTACCCTGCTGGGATAATAGGCTGGCCGAAGGAGGAGATAGAAGCCACTGACATAAAGACAAGAAAGCTCCTTACCATGCATGGAGGGTTTCACCCCAAATCCAGCACCCTGAGGCTGTACGCTAAGCGGAAGGAAGGGGGCCGGGGACTGGTGAGTGTCAGCACCACAGTCCAGGATGAGACAAGGAACATCCAAGAATACATTGGGAAGATGGCCCCAACTGACCAAGTGCTCAGTGAATACCTCAGGCAGCAGAAACCCAAGAAAGAGGAGGGAGACGAGGAACCATCATGGAAGGACAGGCCCCTGCACGGTATGTACCACCGGCAGATAGAGGAGGTGGCTGATATCCAGAAATCCTACCAGTGGCTGGACAAAGCTGGACTGAAAGACAGCACAGAGGCACTAATCATGGCAGCACAAGAACAAGCTCTGAGCACAAGATCCATAGAGGCTGGGGTCTATCACACCAGGCAAGACCCCAGGTGCAGGCTGTGTAAAGATGCCCCAGAGACAATCCAGCACATAACAGCAGGGTGCAAGATGCTAGCAGGCAAGGCATACATGGAACGCCATAACCAAGTGGCCGGCATAGTGTACAGGAACATCTGTGCCGAGTATAACCTGGAAGTCCCGAGGTCAAAATGGGAGATGCCCCCAAGGGTGGTGGAGAATGACCGAGCTAAGATCCTGTGGGACTTCCAGATACAGACGGACAAAATGGTGGTGGCTAACCAACCGGACATAGTGGTGGTAGACAAACAGAAGAAGACGGCCGTAGTGATCGATGTAGCGGTTCCAAATGACAGCAATATCAGGAAGAAGGAACACGAGAAGCTGGAGAAATACCAAGGGCTCAGAGAAGAGCTCGAGAGGATGTGGAGGGTGAAGGTAACGGTGGTCCCCGTGGTAATCGGAGCACTAGGTGCGGTGACTCCCAAACTAGGCGAGTGGCTCCAGCAGATCCCGGGAACAACATCGGAGATCTCTGTCCAGAAGAGCGCAGTCCTGGGAACAGCTAAGATACTGCGCAGGACCCTCAAGCTCCCAGGCCTCTGGTAGAGGACCCGAGCTTGAAGGATAAACCGCCCGCAGGGGCGTGCTGGGTGTTTTTTGTATATGTATATATATATATGTGTGTGTGTGTGTGTGTGTGTGTGTGTGTGTGTGTGTGTGTGTGTGTGTGTGTGTGTGTGTGTGTGTGTGTGTGTGTGTGTGTGTGTGTACACATATATATACACACATATATAACAGGCTGTAATTACTGTCATTGAACTTTATGAAAATCAAATAGATATAGCAATTGACTGAGATTTGGAAATAATAAAAAATAGTCAGGCACAAGAACAAAAGGATGACGCTCACCTTTAGAGGTAAGTATTTCTCAGGTGCATTGAATAGATAGAATAAACTGTAGAAAACTAAACAGCAGAAAGAAGAAGAGAAATAACAATTTTAACATAAACCAGTGGCACACTCAAGGGCCTGATCAACCCTGGCAGGGCCTCCTTGGATGAGCGTGTCTAGTGATAATGGCCGAAACGCCGATGAATCCAAGGTCCTCTACTGACGATGTGTCCCAAATTTTAATATGATAATTTAGATCAGATATTTAATCCCTAAACCTAACCAAGGAAAAATGGCAGATTAGACTGGGTAAAAAAACGAAAGTTATACATTTAGCCGACCTCAGACTTTCCAGTTTACAATGTGGACTTTGTAATGCAGCAAACAGAAGTTTCACACCGGAATCCTGAAGGTTGTTGTTACTCAGGTCAAGCTCTCTCAGCCTAGAGGACTGACACCTGAGAACTGAGGACAGAGCTTCATAACTTCTCTTTGAGAGGAAACAGCCATTAAGTCTGAAAAAAGAAAATCACCTACATTTATCACCATGTCCTAGACGTTTGGGAGAATGGAATGGATTTTTATTAGATATTTCATAGGGCCGCACAATCACAATAGATAGATTAGCAGCAGTTCAGTGTTACTGCTATGAAGCATTAAAAACATCTTGTATTTGACTGTAAATACTATCTAAAATACGTTAAAATTTCAAGGGATAGTGCTTTTAGTTTCTTCTTTTTTTTCCCTTTAAAATCCACAGGACAGTTTTTTTTAACTAGAATAGATATTTAAAAACTAAAAGTATAGTCACATGTTTACTCACAGAGCTTTGTTGGAGGCTTTGATCACTGGCAGCAGCCTCAGAAGAGCCTCCTCTGAAGCAGAGTATTTCTTCAGGTCAAATACATCCAGATCTTCTTCTGATGACAGTAAGATGAAGACCAGAGCTGACCACTGAGCAGGAGACAGTTTATCTGTAGAGAGACTTCTTGATCTCAGAGACTGTTGGATCTCCTCCACTAGAGAACAATCATTCAGTTCATTCAGACAGTGGAACAGATTGATGCTTCTCTCTGCAGACATATCCTCACTGAGCTTTTTTTTAATGTACTGGACTGTTTCCTGATTGGTCTGTGAGCTACTTCCTGTCTGTGTCAAGAAGCCTCGCAGGAGAGTCTGACTGGCCTGCAGTGAAAGACCCAGGAGGAAGCGGAGGAACAAGTCCAGGTGTCCATTTGGACTCTGTAAGGCCTTGTTCACAGCACTCCGGTGGAGAGATTGAAGTTTTGGTTTGTCAAATAATTTAGAGAATTTGAGGGTTGTTTGTTGTTCTTCCAGCAGATTGAGTCCAGACATGATGAAGGTCCGATGGACATGAAGAGCAGCCAGAAACTCTTGAACACTCAGATGGATGAAGCAGAACACCTTGTCCTGGTACAGTCCTCTCTCCTCTTTAAAGATCTGTGTGAACACTCCTGAGTACACTGAGGCTGCTCTGATATCGATGCCACACTCTGTCAGGTCTGATTCATAGAAGATCAGGTTTCCTTTCTGCAGCTGATCAAAAGCCAGTTTTCCTAGATACTTAATCATCTTCCTGTTCTTGGGACTCCAGTGTGGATCTGTGTTAGCTCCTCCATCATACTTGACCATCTTCATTTTGACCTGAACCACCAGGAAGTGGGTGTACATCTCAGTCAGGGTCTTGGGCAGCTGTCCTCCCTCTCTGGTTTTCAGCACATCCTCCAGAACTGTAGCAGTGATCCAGCAGAAGACTGGGATGTGGCACATGATGTGGAGGCTTTGTGATGTCTTGATGTGGGAGATGATGCTGCTGGCCTGATCCTCATCTCTGAATCTCTTCCTTAAGTACTCCTCCTTCTGTGGGTCAGTGAACCCTCTGACCTCTGTCACCATGTCAACACAATCAGGAGGGATCTGATTGGCTGCTGCTGGTTGTGTGGTTATCCAGAGGTGAGCAGAGGGAAGCAGTTTCCCCCTGATGAGGTTTATCAGCAACTCATCCACTGAGGTGGACTTTCTAGGATCAGTTAGGATTGTTGTTTTGTGGAAGTCCAGAGGAAGTCGACACTCATCCAGACCATCAAAGATGAACACAACCTGGAAGTCTTCAAAGCTGCAGATTCCTGCTTCCTTGGTTTCAGTAAAGAAGTGATGAACAAGTTCCACCAAGCTGAACTTTTCCTCTTTCAGCACATTCAGCTCTCTGAAAGTGAATGGAAATATGAACTGGATGTCCTGGTTGGCTTTGTCTTCAGCCCAGTCCAGGCTGTATTTCTGTGTTAAGACTGTTTTCCCAATGCCAGCCACTCCCTTTGTCAGCACTGTTCTGATTGGTTCATCTCTTCCAGGTGAGGCTTTAAAGATGTCTTCTTGTCTGATGGTTGTTTCTGGTCTGTCTGGTTTCCTGGATGCTGTTTCAATCTGTCTGACCTCATGTTCATCATTGACCTCTGCAGTCCCTCCCTCTGTGATGTAGAGCTCTGTGTAGATCTGATTCAGAAGGGTTGGGTTTCCTGCTTTAGCGATCCCCTCAAACACACACTGGAACTTCTTCTTCAGTGCAGATTTAAGTTCATGCTGACAAACTGCAGCAAAGTGTTCTTGATGGAAAGCAGTATATAGAAACTAATTATGTTTTAATAATCACAAATTACATGTTTAATTTTCTAAAGAAACCACTGTTTGAATACATTTAATCCTTTAAAACCAGTCGGAGCGGGAACGCTCCATTTTGCGTAACTATTTTTAAATGCCTGTAGAACCACATAAGCTAGCGCAATAATTTTTTCTTGCATGTGAAACCGGAGGAGTTGTACTTGCATCTTATGCCATCAGCTTGTCCTAGGTCACTGTTTCTTTCCATATATAGCTTTGCAAAACTTGCGTAAAAATCACTGGCAGCAACAAAAACACAATATTCCAGAAACACGCTTTGCCGATCCGATCATAGCACTTCCTACATTGGAATAG
Source organism: Rhamphochromis longiceps (assembly GCF_057381845.1). NCBI lineage: Eukaryota > Metazoa > Chordata > Actinopteri > Cichliformes > Cichlidae > Rhamphochromis > Rhamphochromis longiceps. The sequence goes on from NC_140574.1 coordinate 37,073,161, forward strand.
ACATCAGTGTGAACTAAAGGGCTTTGGAGAGTGATGTAACGAAAGGGGGCGTGGCCAGGATTTTTGGTTGAGGTGCCATCTTTCTGGGCCAAACAAAGTTCAAGCAAAAGAGGAGCGAAAGCACACACATCAGCCATGGTTCGCACTTGCTGTGTGGTCGGCTGTAATGTTCGATCGCACGACCGGCAAGGGAATAAGCTTGAGAATGGTATATCTTTTTATGCTTTCCCAACCTGGAAGCAACATGAGGGAGCTCATGTATCGGATGTTACCAAGTGAAGACGTCAAGCCTGGATAGCTGCTGTGAGACGAGCTGATATCCAGTTCTCTTCCATCTCCAAATATCTGTTGGTGCTCAAGACATTTTCATTCCGGTAAGTTCTAAATATGTTCATATCACTATTTATAGCCTATTAGTTTTATTTTCGATGCACTCTGAGGTCATAGCAAATTACAACAAACATCCTACTGAGTGATTTTGCAGAATTACTCTCTATTTATAGAGTTGCTAATTATTTGGCATTATTGCAGGCAAACCAGCCCATGAAATGGATGAAACACATCGTGACTGAGTTCCAGCGCTACACAAGAGACCTGCTTCAAACATACCACCATGCCAATCAGATTACTTCTTCCATGTGAGGGTGAAGAGGTGACCCTTCTGGATAAGATGGTGAACAGTATGGTAGTAAAACCAGGGAAAAATGAAACTTGTTCCTGTTAAATATTCTTAAGTCTTGTACTGTATAAATAGCAGTAATGTTTCAGAAGTACAGTAAATTAAGTAGTGTTAGCAGTGGGTGCTATCATGTAAACGCTGTCATGATTTTATGTGAACATTTTGTCATTTGTAAACTATAAATGGCATGGATTCTACATTGTAACTGATATGATGATCTATAAAGTGGTTTTAATTTTTTTTTAAAAAGGCAAAAATTAGTTTATTTCTTTAGTCAACTTTTGAACAGTGGTACTCAGTCAGTACATATTCAGTAAATGTAAATTATTTACATGGCAGTGCACTTCAGGCATAAGTCTAGACAGTAGATAAAACATTATGGGTCATTCCCACAACCCACAGCTTTACTGTGTTCCAGCAAAGTATTCAATAGCGGTGACAACTCCTCCACCGTAGCAGGTGGGATTTTTCTTTTTTTGAGGACGGCTCCTTTTACCTGTCACTACGGATGGTCTGTTTATGTTTTGATCAAGAGCCTTTTTTTGGGCAGCTGAAGAGGAGAAGTCCATCTTAGGGCCAACCTCTGGCTGCATCTTGGTCATATTCCCCAGCAAAACCCAGTATGCAGGTTCATCTGTAACAGTCCTTGTGCCACAGATCAACACTGTTGGTTCTACATTAAACAGAAGAGCAGCGACAGGGGTGCAGGTCTCCGTGACTCCAGCCATACAGGTGTAGTGGGCGGCCCACTACACCTACCCAATCTTTGGTGAATTGGATGTGTCCCTCCAGAAATTTCTAATTGCGAAACTGGTTCCCCTTGTACGCGCTGACTCCACAGACAAGGTACGATAATATATCAGGCTACGTCAATAGCGGTAGGTCTTCAGGGTTTCTACTCCACGGGTCCACATTTCCAATGTAGGGAATTTTATGCAAGTACTGCCTCTTTGCATCCAGATGCAATCTGTCTCTGTACCGTCCTTTTTCTTTTAAACTGCTTTAAGAATGTTTCTAGCAATCGTCCTTCCAAGATAGTGTGTTTGTTTTGATTAGTGGCCCAGGAAGATGGCGCGGCGCTCCCACAATGCATTGTGGCGTGACGTCAACTCCAAAGCCCTATCGTATGTCTGACATTACGTGCCCGGAACCGGAAGTGACATAATTTTCGCGGAAAATGTAGCTTTTACCTTCGTGGCCTTATAAGCCTACACTTGTGTTTTTAAAAGTCATGTTTGACTTTATGCCTTGTAAATTAGAATAGACAGCTAAAGCTAGAAAACTAGAAGCAAGGGATGAACAGAATGTGGGAAAACCGCCAACTGGACAACAAGAAAAGGGAGACTGAGGACTTAAACCCACACATAGGAAAACTAGGGGATGGGAAACAGGAAGAGACTATCAAAATAAAACAGGAATTATGGAGAAAGACTTACACACCAGGCTTTCCACAGGGACTGAGAGGGGAAAAAACAGACATGAGAAGAAGACTATCTGGTAAGACAGAAAGGGAAAACCAAATGTGAAGAAAATGCTGACTAAACCCAAGAGAAGAATAGATCCCTAGGGAGGAAAATGCTAAGATAACCAAGAGCAGAACTAACTAACTAACAACTAACCATAGCAAACTTTATACATAAGGTAAACACAACCATGAAACTAGTGGTATAGGATATTCCAATAACCCAGCAACCCAGTAAAGTCCAGAAACATAGACATAGACAAAGTACCATGACACAGAAGGTTAAATCTTTAGATAAATCCTCTTACTGCTCTGCAGACGGTCAGCTAACTCATCCTGCTTCATTCTTTTTAGAAAGTCCACTGTGATCTTCATAAATGCCTCTCTGCTGCTGCTCCTCTGACTCTCTAAGCATTCTGGGTAATCTGGACTCAGAACCTTCTGGATCTTCTTCAGCTCGTTCCTCACAAAAGTGATGATGTTGTCCTCCAGCAGCTGGAACAGAATATTTATGAATGAGCCAATCAGACTGAAATCATGGAGCCAAACATCAGATCCATGTTGGACACACTGACCATCCACTGGTCTACAAAGAGCAGCATGGAGATGACTGTGAACAGAATAGATGTAAAAGTAGTTGTTGTACTTGTACAGACCATAAATATGGAGTCCAGATGTGTTTGATGCTCCTGGGCAGACTGACCACTGGGAACCTCTGAGCTCTCCTGGTCCACTCTGTGGCATAATCAAGGAGAATTACCGAATTTCCCAGAGGAACACACCCGAGGGATTAATAAAGTTTTATCTAATCTAATCTAATTAGTTCAAGGACAGAGCACAGATGAGTAAGTTTTCTTCTCTGTGTTAGTTCTCAGAAAATGCAATCCCAATCAAGTTTGTAAAGCTTTAAATGGTATCTCAGATATATTAGGCCAGGGGTGGGGAACTCTGGTGTTCTGCAGGTTTTAGATATCACCCTGGGTCAACAGACCGGAATCAAATGATTAGTTCATTACCAGGCCTCTGGAAAATTTCAGGACATGTTGAGGAGGTAATGTAGCCATTTGAATAACCTTTGTTGGATGAAAGACACATCTAAAGCCGGGAGGACACCGGAAGTTCCCCACCCCTGTATTAGGCAATTTCATTTATTTTTCCAGATGCATTCTCGCACCTACCCAGTCACACCAATCTCATATTGCACCATTTTGAGATATGATTCCTAAACAATAGCTTAAAAATGTGAAAAAATATAAAACAGGCTTATGTTGCTGCCGCTTAGTTCAGCTCACAGATCTGGTTGCTGAAGTGCACTCACTTTAGGTTCAGGCTTCAGCCTCCATTATAATAGTTGCCGACAAGTGAACATTTATTTCTGCATGTGCAGTTTTCCATTTGCCTCACTCCAGTTGAGTACCCTAATATTTGTCATAGTGTTTTCTTACTAAAGATCATCAAAGGCATCTCAGATATCTTCTAAGTTGTATTTTTGTTATACAGAATTCCTCTTTTGAGGGGACCAAATGAGACATTTTCAGGCATTAGTTCAGGCATTAGTTCACATTAGAATAAAATACTTCAATGCAGAGTGTGTTTTTGATGTCTTTATTTTGTGCATTAAACATGGGGATGTTTTCTGTTGTTGGCAGGTGGTGGGACAGCCCTATTCTGAAAATTTTGTCACTTGTTGTCACTGATCACTTCCTGTTTGCTGAAGTGGATTCTAGTCATTTAGAAACCTAAGCCTTGTTATTAAGAGACAATTTAAATGTGATTGAGGTAATGACATGTTTGCATTGCAGCAACAACAACACCAAGCAGTTAAATCAACTCTCAAAGAGTTCATGTTCCTAACAACTCACCTCTCCACAGCAGACGCCTGATGAACTTTAAAATCAATGGGCCGGTCTTCAGACCAGTCACTCTGTAAGGACACAGAGCTGGGTGGAGGTGCAGGTTGGTTCCTGTGAATAATGATGGAGCAGTGATGGGAGTGCTGAGCTGTGACATGGAGAAGAGTCATGGACAGTTAGAAATGGTCATCTCACCTCTGAGCTTTGGTCTGGCTCTCATGTTCCCCACACAGAGTGGTTTTAGAGCGAGGGACTCCCTCCTCTCTTTCCTTACACTGATCCATGCTGCTGAATTCACATCAGCTCACACACACTTTCTACCTTCACCTGCAGAGGAAACACAAATCATTCATGTGCACATTGTTAATCTATTGAACCTGCATCCCAATATTGTTGTTGTCCCAATGTCTCCCCGTCTTGTCTCCTGTTCGCTGCTCTATTGTTGTCTCTTTTTCTCTTGACCCTCATCTGCCGTGGCAGAATTCTTTGCGGGTTCCCGCCTCTGGCCAACACAACTGCAATCAATCTGTTGTGCATCATCCTGACTCACCAGTGACTATTTAAGATGGCTGTTCAGTGTTTCTCATCGCTGGATCATTGTACGACACTCGTCTTTGCAATGCCAGCTCTCTCTAGTTAATTCCTTGTCTCTTGTGATTTTCCTGGCTACTAACCATGTTCTCCATGTCAATAGAACCTGCCTTTTCCCCTGGAGTGTGTTCGTGAGTGTTTTCTCGAGTGGCGAGAGGACGTTTTCTGTGTGTGACCAAACAAGAGTGTGGTTTTCCCTTCCTGCCCCAGGTTTCCTTATAGCTGTTGTCTTCCCTTGCACATTTTTATATAGCACTTGGTTTTTTGGTAAATAAACTGTTCAATCTCTTTTTAAATGGAGTCCTGCTCTTGAGTCCGCTCAGTGACTGTGACAAATACAGGAAGTCTAAATTAGCTTTGTGTTTAAAAAGTCCAGTATCTAATCCTCTGAGTGTAGGTGTTTTAGAGCTCGGATGGAGCTGATGAATGAGAGAATATCCCAGTTCTAACTGCCTCTACGCTCTCTGGATGTCCACGCTGCCTACTCTGTTAAAATCTGGCCTTGCAGGCCTGGTACTTGCCTACCACGTTTGTTGCATCAGCTCCCCTCTAGATCAGTCCTGTTGGAATATAGCAGTTTAGCAGTGTGAAGAACAGGCCCCAGGAGTTCCTTTTCAAGCCTACAGTAAGTTGTAATAGCTTTTGATACTGCTGTAGATTAATTCTCAGTTGCTCACTTTCACTGTTTCACAAAGTAAGAAGGTAATGTTTACAGTTTAGTCTTTTTTAAAGATGTAGATGTATGACTGACTGGACCATACACTCTTCCTGAATTTGTAGGGTTTTTTTTTTTTTACACTTTTAACACATTTCTAAAATTGGAAGAGAAAACACAACAACAAAAGAACAATTTAAAAATCAATTTTGTATCTGAGCGAGAGAGTATATCCATGTATGTGTTTATTCTTCTCCCGTTTTCTTTTGCCTTGTCCGCTCAGGGTATGGAGCTTTGAGAAACTACCTTGTTGTGACTGTAATCACTACACAAACTCACAGCAAGAAAGTCCCGTATTCAATTCCACCAGCAGGCCTCGGTCATTCAGTTTGGAGTTTGGAGATAAAAGACTTTTGCACCGGGTTGGACACATCCAAACTCTTGGTTATCTCTTCTCCAAGGTTATCTTTTCTCCAACCTTCCTTTGCCAATAGAGGAACCAGTTAGTGCCATACTGTCCTTCCAGGGCCAAATACTGTCCTCCATCACTCCTTTTAAAACTTCTGAACTCCGCTGTGCACATAATTTCTCCCTCACTTTCGCCAACATCACTAAACCTTCTCTCCTTGACACAGTCATTCGAGACAGGGCTCCAACAAGATGACTACTGCCTATAAGGCATTGTCATCTCCTATGAGGTTATTTGTCCCAACTGCAGTACTCTACTGGGCTCTGCCAGTTTTGGGGGGTTACCATCATTGAGGACAGGTCTCCTCTAATCAGTCTTTCAAGTCAAGCAACCCTTCCAAAACTGCTCAGCGTTGCCTCTCTTCATTTCAGAAATCTGCACAGTAGTTATTGCTACCCTACCCAAAGTAAATTAACCAGGCAGGCACCCCTTCTCAATCGTCTACTCTAAGATAAGCACACGTAAGCATTTACGAGCCATTAACTCGAGTCTCAAAATCCCGGCAGGCGTCACTGTCAGTTCTTCAGTTCAGAGTCAAGCCTCGTCGCTACCTGACCGAGGGTTCCCCTCATTCATCAATCAAGGTCTTTCAATGTCCAAAAAGGAACACGCCCCCTCCGGGTCTTATTTATATAAACATATTTCGTTTTAAACATATTTCTAGTTAAACCTCTGGGCTCGACGGACGCGACGGCACGTCGAAATCACACGACCAAATCAAGACAACACAGCTACAAGATGCAGCGACTCAGAGTCCCCATTTCAAATTGGGTCGAAAGTGTGGACTTCAAACTATATACCACTCTTCACTTGCAAGTGAAAAAAGAAAAAACACCCCTTCCTTATTGGCGTTAAAGTGTACCATGTCAGCCAATCAAAAAAAAAAAAGATATGGCAACAGTGACACCCGCGACGCAAAGCGGGCGAGCGAAGGAAAGAGAGAGAGAGAGAGAATTTTCATATGTGAGACATTAGGGACGTTTAGTGTGTTTGGAGGCTACAGTTAGTGTGTTGTGTAGTTATTGTTTTGTATTGTGTGTCAGTTATACTGCTGAATGTCACATTGGCTCCAAAAAAGCCACCAAAACCAAATTCCAGTGTAAACGCTGTCTCCACATGGAAAACAGGACTCATACACCTCCTGCTGTCAGACCTGCAGGGTTTAGACCTGTGGTGTTCTCCTCTGTCTTATACTAAATACAAACTATTTTTTTGGACTGGCACAAATAATTTGTGTGCCTTCTTATTTGATGCAGAACACCTAATTGTTCTGTAAATAGTATTAAATGGTTATATAAAAAACGCCTGAGGCCTTGGCTGCATGTTTTAGGTAAATAGTACCATATAATTTTGTTGTTTGCAAAACTTGTGCATATTTGTTTTTAGAAATGTACAATTTCTATTTGCATTTCAAGTTATGAAAATGATTTGTTAAACATGTTTGTGGGTTTTACAGTAACAAATATATCTTTTTTTCTACTCTGATTTTGAATTTGTTCTCTGAATTTAGATCAATTGTGCTAATATAGTATGTCAAAATGAAAAAATACCTCAAATTTCAGATATTTCAGGTTGTGCTGAAAATAATGATACCAAACAAGGCAAGATAAACAGTTTTTAGGTTTATCTTTTTAGAGGTAAAATCAAAAGTAGTCAAAAACGGCCAATTATATCCAGGACCCCAGAGGGTTAAAGAAATTTTAGAAGGATGTCCCTCAACAGTGTAAATGCAAAAAAGTTGCATAACATAACTTCCAACCATGTGAAATTTATTTTGAGTGTCTTCATAGTTTTATTTTTGAGATACACCAATTTTTATGTACTGCAGGAAAAACGAAAATAAATATTAAAATGCAAATTTGAAAAAAACAAAAAAACCTCAAAACAATTTCCAAGAGTGTAGTTTGAGTTCTAAGGATCCCAGAAACTATACAGATAGACATGAAGTCAAAAATAAAAAAAAAACCCAAAAAGCAAAAAACACCAGGATATCTGTAAATCTGTAAACGCGCTATAGGAAAAAAAGCTACAATTTCCACGAAATGATGTCACTTCCGGTTCTGGGCAAGTAATGGCGGACACGCTGACGTATGTTGCAACGTGGGAAGTGTTATGAACGGCTAATCGTATCAGCAAAGCGTGGCCTGTCACTACCTGATCCGTACCGGAAACCTGATCAGTACCACGCATGTGCGAAAGGTGTCTACTTCCAGTCGAAGCATTTTAAGAAAGTTATGGGTCAGAGTATCTAAGATGTTAAGAATAATAAGTATCTCTTAAAATTTTTGCAATAATGAAACATTTCAATATAATGTAGACAAAAAAATGAAAAATAAAAAGATTGTTACGGATCAGGACTCTCCAATCCGTACCGCGCATGTGCAGATATTCTCTTCTTCTTCTGTTTCGTTTAATGGCAGTTTACTCCCCAGTGTACGAGGATACCGCCACCTGCTGACCTAGCGAATGAACCCTATTGTAAACTGAACTAGCGTCATTGCAAATGTGTGTTAAATTTGATTTAAATGGTAAATGGACTGGTTCTAATATAGCGCTTTTCTACTCTCTCTGAGCACTCAAAGCGCTTTATACAACTAATTCATTCACCCAATCACACAAGCACTCCTAAGCATCTAACATTCATATACATCCACACTCCGATGAGTGCATCGGAGAGCAACATGGGGTTAGTATCTTGCCCAAGGATATTTGGCATGCAGCCTGGGATCGAACCACCGACCTTCTGGTTAGTGGCTGATCTGCTCTGCCACCTGAGCTACAGCCACCCCACACTCGCATAAACGAGTGATACTCGAGTGTGTTTATGCTTGTCTGTGTGGAGAGGATTGTTGGAATAGTGATGATGATGTCTGCTATCAATGTCAATTGTCAGTAAACTGTCATGGTCCGAGGAGCTGATGGGATGCCCACGCCCACGGGTGTGGCTGTCAACTCCACACCTGCATCCCATCCCAGGCGATCTTCAAATGGACTATTTAATCCAGCTCAACCAGCTGCTCCACACCAGTCCATTAGTCGCCTCTCAGCGGTAACATGCACCCACATGAAGGTGGTTGCGAAATTGCTTCCTTGTGCGCTTAGGTAACAGCTCGGCGTGTTTTAAGCCCTCTCCTGCCTGTCTTCCTGCCCGCCTGGAGTTTTGGATCACTACCGGTACTCGTCTCCTCTATTCACCTGGAGTTCCCCTGTGGACCCTCACCCCCCTCCAGTTCCCACGGCCCCACCTAGACCATAAGATTAATTCTCTACCCACGTATGCTGTTATTTCTCCATTCCCCAGTAACCCTCTTCCTCTTTCTGTTGCAGCCTCCCACAGTCCCGATTACGGCATTCCTGAGTTATTTCCCGGTCCCTTGGTTTTCTAGTTACCTGGCGTGTTTTCCTTTGACCCTTCCGGGACACCCTTAGTTAATATAAAGTTTATTTTGTGTGCACCTTGGCGTGTTGTCTCTGCTTCTGGGTCCAGCTTGTGTGCTGAACTATGGTTCATGACATAAACACTTAATCTGGCTGATGAATCTTCACGTGACATATTACTAAGTCAGTATTATTAAGTCTGTAATTAGGCGCCATTCTTCTTATTTTACGGCGCTGTTGTTCAATCGGGGGACGTTCTCTGTTGAGGAGAAAACCCTGATTTTTTTTGTATACAGATTATCTATTGTTTAGGACCAGGACCAGACGAGGCGGGACCAGACGAGGCGGGACCAGACAAGGCGGAAGCAGATGAGGCGGAAACTGACGAGGCAGGACCAGACGAGGCAGGGCCAGACGGCGCTGAAGCGGATGCGGAGGCTGGACCAGGCAACACTGAAGCGGATGCGGAGGCTGGACTGGGCGGCGGCGAAGCTGAAGCTGGACCAGGCGACGGCATGGGCGAAGACACAGAGGCTGGACCAAGCGGCGGCGTGGGCGCAGACCCAGAGGCTGGACCAGGCGTGGATGAAGACACAGCTGCGGAACCTGATGGCAGTGGGACGGCTGCGGAACCCGACAGTGGTGATGCTGCAGGCGGTGATGCAGCTGGAGGTGATGCTGCAGGCGGAGATGCTGCAGGAGGAGATGCTGCAGGAGGAGATGCTGCAGGCGGAGATGTGGATGCTGCAGGCAGAGATGTGGATGCTGCAGGTGACGGAGTAGAAGTTGCAGGGGATGATTCAGCGGGTGACGGCTGAACAGACTTCCCCGGACTGTCACAAGACATGAGAATGTGCTGGTATGGTCCCCTCAGCTGATGAGGCGTGGTGCTGTGTGGGCTCCTCGGACCCACCAGCTGACGAGGCATGAGGCTGGATGGGCGATTCGGGCCCTCCAGTTGACGACACTTGAGGCTGGATGGGCGACTCCGGTCCTCCAGCTGTCAACACTTGAGGCTGGACGGGCGATTCAGGCCCTCCAGCTGACGACCCTTGAGGCTGGATGGGCGACTCCGGTCCTCCAGCTGTCAACACTTGAGGCTGGACGGGCGACTCGGGTCCTCCAGCTGACGACACTTGAGGCTGGACGGGCGATTCAGGCCCTCCAGCTGTCAACACTTGAGGCTGGATGGGCGACTCGGGCCCTCAACATTATGCTGGTTTTGGATCTACTTGATTACTCTGATTTGGTATGTGACAATAGCTTCATTCTCTTCCTGGATTTTTATAAGGCTTTTGATACAATTTAACATCAATTTATTTTCCACTCTGTGGAAAATAAATTGAAAAATTTGGCTTTGGAGAGTTTTTCTGTGAAGCTGTCAAAACCTTATACACAAATGACAATAGTTCTATTAAAATGATTAACGGCTCCGCCCCGAGATTTGATCTGAAACGTGGTATTCGCCAAGGATGTCCTATTTCACTATATTTATTTTTACTTTGGTGGTTACAGTTCTACCGGTGTTCCAGATTAACTGGCGTCGCAGTTCAACTGGTGTTGGTCATGCAGATGTGTGGCAGACTTGCTTTAGAGGAGCCGCTACCGACAAAACAGCAAATAAACACCAAATATTTTATCTGTGACATTTGTGAGGTTACCTCAAGCACGAAACAAATTCAAAATAGGTGATAGAGCCAGCTGCAGATGTGTGTCACAAGTTAATCTGGCTGTATAATAAACAGAAACAAATGATCCCTGTTGTCTTTGCTTATTGACTGGCTTTACTCACGACAATCCACATTGCTGGCATTGCTTTTTTCAGTATGTTTGGGGGTTAATTTGAATGCACCAGTGTAAGAGCAGCCACTCAGCCTCTACTGCAGATGTGTGTCACAAGTTAACCTAGTAGTAGGCTATGGCACTTGGCCACAGGTGGCAGTAGTGGACTGACCTCCATGTGAGACTGCTCCAGCTGCTATGTGATAGTCAGTAGATCTGCTACCAATTTCTGATTATAAGCAAGTTTTGGAAATAAATCATGAATATTCCTAGCTTAGCTTTAAAACCAAGAAATTCTAACTCTCCCCCACACTCACAAACAGATGACAAATCAACTGACACACCTGACTAACTCACTTTCTTAAATCCACTCACTCTCACTGGCTCTGTTTATTACTAATCACTGTGTAACTGCTGTAAATTCACAGTATCTGCCATCTCCTTACAAATGTTTATTATATTAACCACACTTATACAGACTGTATATAAAAACCAACTCTCCAGCCATGTTGATGAATTATCTATATTCACTGGAAATGTTAATTTCCGCAGAAAAGACACAGACAGACTATGCTTACAGGATGTGATGATACAACACTAATTAAATATGGATGTGTCATATATTTGCTCAGACATATGTCTTTGTTATGGGACGAAATATTGAAATCATCAGGAACAACAGGAATGGTGATTTCTATAACTTTGTGTATATAATTTGGCATTTCTTACTGATTTAGGCAAAAAATAAATACATAATACCATTTCATTTATTTTAATGTTTTATTTGCAAGACGCAAAAGCAGACAAAATAGAAAGTTCCAAATGTATTGTGCATGAAACGAATTCAAACATAGCGATTGAGCCAGGTGCAGATGTGTGTCACAAGTTAATTTGGCTGTAGACTATGGCAGTTGGACACAGGTGGCGGTAATTGACTCCACTCTATTCGAGTGCACACAAACCAAAAGAATGACAACGACAACAAGATTTTCCCGATTGTTTACTCTTGCTGTCTTGTGAACAGCATCGGTGTGGTGACGTTTATTTGTTTGCTGTTTTCACCTTCTTCTCATACATGAGGATATCACCAGGTAAACTCGTGACATTTTTTTACATTTTGTTGTTGAACAGCAATAAGACTGACTTAGTGTGTTTGAGGTAACCTCACAAATGTCACAGATGAAATATTTGGTGTTTATTTGCTGTTTTGTCAGTAGAGGCTCCTGAAAAGCAAATTTAACACACATCTGTTCGACCAACACATGTTGATCTGCGACGCCAGTTAATCTGGAACACCGGGGTTTAAAAGTAGTTACGCAAAACAAAGCGTTTTCGCTCCGACCAGTCATTAAGGGTTTAGCCATTCGCCTTTATCTACTGAAAACGCTGCCAAACCTAAAATTCAATCACATGAATGAACTTTTCCTTTATCAAAATGCAGCTCTGTGTGTGTGTGTGTGTGTGTGTGTGTGTGTGTGTGTGTGTGTGTGTGTGTGTGTGTGTGTGTGTGTGTGTGTGTGTGTGTGTGTGTATGTGTATGTAGGCTACACCTTCAGATTTTCACTCCAAAAGTACTGTGTTTGACCGAACTGTCAGAGTAAAGTTGACTGACGTGTGAGGACATGAAACCTTGTTGTAGCGTCAGTGTAAAACACTTATTGCTGTGACAGAGCTGACGTATTTACATAATCCTCTTCTTAGAAGTCCTGAGTGAACTCACACATAACAGCAAACATCCAAGTCCAAACTTGCTGTACTTGATATTTAGAAAAAAGACAGCCGTTACCTTGAATGAGTCAGGGCTCCACCTCTTATAGAACAAAGACAGTAGAAAGATTTCCCAACGAGAGACAAGCTCCAGGAGGTCTTTGATTTATTGACCCACAGAAAGATGAGATGCACTGATGCTACCTCACTCAAGGCCCAGTCTAACAGTATTTTGTAAAACCGTCACATAAATGGAATCTATGTTTTGTGCTCATGGTCCATTTTTATGCCGGTGAGCCTGGATTTTTAAGAAATTACTTTTGACAGGAGGGTGTTGACAAAACAGAGCTTGCCTACTGTAACCATGAAAACACAGGTTAACCACTGTATTTTAGTCCAAACCATGATTGTCTTTCTAAACCTAACCCAGTAGCTTCTTTGAAACTTAACCCCTCAACATGTTTTAATTAGAGATAATTTAACTGAGTTAAGGACAATATGGGACACCTCGTATGCTACCTGTCCTTTATATATATGCCTTTCTCATTTTTGTTGTCATTCTCATGCAGTCTCAGCCCAAGATCTATTCTTATTCAATCTGCAGTAAATATTCTCTAATCTAATTGAGGATGAGGTCCCTATGATTGAAATTAACACTGGGACTCAAATTGGTGGCAAGAAATATGAATAGATTAAAGATTGCAAGCAATTCATGGGTTATCTGGGAGTCGCTCTATCTGCAGCACCCGTGTAGTAAATTGGTTAATGGTACAAACTCCAGCTACAGATTTTTTCACTGTATTTATTTCAGCACCAAATTCAAACTGCAGTAAAGTCAACTTCAATAAATAAACAAATAAAATCATTGATTTATTAAAATGATTAATGACCGCTACAACCGTTTTCTATTACTACAGACAAACTATAGAATAAGGATTTGCGTGCCACAGCTTCAGAAGGCTAATACTGCCCTGAAGATAATGGCAGCGTGTACATGAGTGTAAGGAAACACACCCATTTTAATTAGTAAAATTTATATGATAGCCTCAGAGAGTCGATGGTTTCAATGAACTGTGTGGCAGCGGCCAGCTGCCTAAACTGATTAAAGATTAGATTTGCCTTTGTGTCACTGTGAGCATTCTGCAAGTTCTTTAAACACTCAGTCATGTGATATAATCGCAGAAAATAAATAAAATGCGAACCCAACATCTGGAACATTCAGACTGGAATATGAAAACAAATCTAAACCAGTTAACATAAAAAAAACAGTCAACCTAGAACTGTATTCCTGGACTGTGCTCATCTACAAACATATACAGTATCTATTTCCCAGTTTCAGCTGTGAGTCCGTTACCGTGAACTACGGAGCGGCAGATTTGTGCTGCTTGTGCTGGAACTAAGCTGTACACAAGGTGATGTTAGCCAGGGAAACATTACACACTGACTTTAATGGAGAGACCGGAAATAAAAACACACACAGTTTGTTCTGTGAAGACATCAAACATGAGCTGAACAAACAGTAAAACAGTAAAGTTCCTAAAGACAAACTGTTAAAGGAGGAAACAAAGCAAACTTACAGTTTCTTCAAACACACACCAACAACAAGCTCCACTCCACACCTGGACACTAAACACAGACACGCAGGTGAGCTGCTTCCTGGAAGGAGGCGGGACCCCACTTGTCGTACATCAGGACAGGTGTGGGAGGGAGAGAAGGAAGATTTTCACAAAAGCAGCATGTTGTTTTTGAATGAGTATAGAATGAAAGCTCTGATTTGGACACACACACTCCAACTAACAAGGAAACAAGAAGCAGGCAGGAATGGTGCTTCACCTCACTATTGTGCTACAGAATAAAAGCTGATTATGGGTCAGCTTTATAAACACACTTTGAAATATGTCACGGGCAGAATAATCTGTTCCAAAGTGACTGCTGTAAGCCAGATACCAAACTACTTGCGCTGATGATACAAAACCTAAGAGAAATAATGAAAAGCTTATTTAACTCTGTTTTAACACATGAAAAATGCAGAAATGATAAATCATCGTCATAAGGGTCTTCTGAATCGCTCTTTATCTGGTCCCTCACCCAGGACCAATTTGCCATGGGAGACCCTACCAGGGGGCAAGGGCCCCCGGACAACATAGCCACTTGGATCCCTGGGAAACACAAATCCTCCACCATGATAAGGTATTAATTCATGGAGTTGTAGGGCTGTCCTGGTTGACACGCCTCTACAATGATGCGTGGAGATCAGGGGGAGTACCCCTTGACTGGCAGACCGGGGTGGTGGTTCCCATCTTTAAGATGGGGGACGGAAGGGTGTGTTCCAACTACAGGGAGATCACACTTCTCAGCCTCCCTGGGAAAGTCTATGTCAGGGTACTGGAAAGGAGAGTTCGCCTGTGAAGGTTACAAATGATCTTCTTATGGCCTCTGACAGTGGACTCATCTCTGTGCTTGTCCTGCTAGACCTCAGTGCAGCGTTCGATACTGTCGACCATAATATCCTATTAGAGCGATTAGAACATGCTGTAGGTATTACAGGTACTGTGCTGCAGTGGTTTGTATCATATCTATCTAATAGACTCCAGTTTGTGCATGTAAATGGAGAGTCCTCTTCACACACTGAGGTTAATTATGGAGTTCCACAGGGTTCAGTGCTAGGACCAATTCTGTTTACATTATACATGCTTCCCTTAGGCAGCATCATTAGAAGACATAGCATACATTTACACTGCTATGCAGATGACACCCAGCTCTATCTGTCCATGAAGCCAGATAACACACACCAATGAGTTAAACTGCAGGAATGTCTTAAAGACATAAAGACCTGGATGGTCGCTAACTTTCTGCTTCTTAATTCAGATCAAACTGAGGTTATTGTACTCGGCCCTGAAAATCTTAGAAATATGGTATGTAACCAGATTCTTCCTCTGGATGGCATTACCTTGGCCTCCAGTAACGCTGTGAGGAACCTTGGAGTCATTTTTGACCAGGACATGTCCTTCAACGCACATATTAAACAAATATGTAAGACTGCGTTCTTCCATTTGTGCAACATCTCTAAAGTTAGAAATATCCTGTCTCAGAGTGACGCTGAAAAACTAGTTCATGCATTTATTACTTCCAGGCTGGACTACTGTAATTCATTATTATCAGGAAGTCCAAAAAACTCACTGAAAAGCCTTCAGCTAATCCAAAATGCTGCAGCAAGAGTCCTGACAGGGACTAGAAAGAGAGAGCAGATTTCTCCTGTTTTGGCTTCCTGTTAAATCCAGAATTCAAAATCCTGCTCCTCACATACAAGGTCTTAAATAATCAGGCCCCATCTTATCTTAATGACCTTGTAGTACCATATCACCCTATTAGAGCACTTCGCTCTCGCTCTGCAGGCCTACTTGTTGTTCCTAGAGTATTTAAAAGTAGAATGGGAGGCAGAGCCTTCAGTTTTCAGGCCCCTCTTCTGTGGAACCAGCTTCCAGTTTGGATTCAGGAGACAGACACTATCTCTACTTTTAAGATTAGGCTTCAAACTTTCCTTTTTGCTAAAGCATATAGTTAGGGCTGGACCAGGTGACCCTGAATCCTCCCTTAGTTATGCTGCAATAGACGTAGGCTGCCGGGGATTCCCATGATGCATTGAGTTTTTCCTTTCCAGTCACCTTTCTCACTCACTATGTGTTAACAGACCTCTCTGCACTGAATCATATCTGTTATTAACCTCTGTCTCTCTTCCACAGCATGTCTTTATCCTGTCTTCCTTCTCTCACCCCAACCAATCACAGCAGATGGCCCCGCCCCTCCCTGAGCCTGGTTCTGCCGGAGGTTTCTTCCTGTTAAAAGGGAGTTTTTCCTTCCCACTGTCGCCAAAGTGCTTGCTCATAGGGGGTCATATGATTGTTGGGTTTTTCTCTGTACCTATGAAGCGCCTTGAGGCGACTTTTGTTGTGATTTGGCGCTATATAAATAAAATTGAATTGAATAGAACTTCATCACTTTTACTGCGTACACAGAACTGGATGGCTTTGAATACAATGTTGCTTTTACAAGACTGTTATTGAAAAGCAAAGAAACATTGTTTAGAAAACCTGCAGGATGTGGAAGAGTTTTGATGTAATGATGGATGGAGGGCTGCAGTGATCCATACAAGACACACAGCATGAAGGTGTGAGGGACCACACGACAGAGAGCAAGGGGCGACTCGAACAATATATACTTACCAGAATTCAATTCAATTCAATTTTATTTATATAGCGCCAAATCAAGACAAAAGTCGCCTCAGGGGTCAGCGTCTCTAAAAAACCCAGCAAACTGACAATCACCTCTAAACAAGGGGGTTAGTTTATGGGCTTTTTGTTTGTTTGTTTTTTATCAGCCGCAACACCATGTAATGCATGGATGTTAGACTCTTTCACCAGACCATGTTGCTAGCCCAACCACCAGGCTCAGGGTGTCTGAACTCTAACCCTGGCTGCCAAATGTGCCTCTGACCCTCTTGTGCCTGTTCACCACCAGACTAAGTTTGTAGTCTCACCTACTAATATTATTTTATTACAGGGCAATATTCAGCTAGGTTACTACTTTGACTTTCTTACTTTGAGCACATTTCTGAGCCCATACATTATCAAACTTTTACTCGAGTATTTCTGACACTAGCAGCCATACTTCTACTTAAGTAAAAAAAATGCCTGCACTATCGGCATAAAGCTGTCTGTAATTCTTTAACAGTTCATGCAACAATTATAAATTAAACCTGCACCACAGCTAACTCTTTTTCATAACCAATAACAGGTGTATTTCCTAGATCTACAGATACAGCCAAAACACTCTGCTTGTATAATGCCATATTCTCTCCCAGCATACCCTTGTCTCACAACAGGGTGATTCCCGAAGTACGACTCAATAAACAGAGACTCTAAAACCAGAACAGAAAGATAAAATTGGAAGATCAAAGATTAAGGTTTGTGTTTTTATAGCACAAAGTAAACTGTCCCCTTGTCTTCTAGGCCTTGGCGTGCGTACCTTAGAAGTCAGATTATACATTAGTCATACTTCCAAAAACATTTTGAATTCCATTTATAACTGAGATGTCAAGCTGTTATCAGACATCTTGTGCTCACCAGGAGCATGTATCCCCAACTTCAAAACCTTAAGGTGTCAAATTCACAAACCCAATATGGGATCATTCAACACAGGGGCCAGAAGTGCATGTCACCCTTTACTGACATTTTCAGATGAAAATTTCTCTGCTTTTTTATTTTTTTATTTTATTTTACTGTAACAATCCCTGAATTGTTGAGTGAAATGGAGTGGGGGTATCTAATACACAAGTTTTCACTGTGTTTTGTACTACCAGCTGTGAGGGCTCTGCTTTTACTTTGTCTTGTGAGTATGTATTTTTCAAAGGAGATCTTCATCAAGTCGATTTTGGTACCAAAATCCAGCAAAAAATTCAAAAAAATATATTTTTAAATCAGTAACTTAGCAAATGAAATGTTTTTTGGACAACAAATGAGTCACGTTTTAAAAACAGTTTGAATAATCTGCGCTGCCAGACAGACATTTATGAAGTGCTGGCTATAACACACATGCTTACCGTGTGAAAGGACCGCGGATGTCTTGGAGCAGAGAACCTCATTGCATTGTCGCTTTTCTCTTATGCATAAGCAGCGCTGGCTGGTCATGAACGCTCTGTAGAAAATGGTCTGCACCACCGCTGGTCCTGACGCGAAATGGCAAGGGTCTCACGCTCTCAGGAACGCTTCATATAGGACCGGGTGCTTCCAAAACAATAGATGGGGTGCCTATAAGTCTGGGGGGGGCATACACCTGCAGGGCATCACCTTGCTGTGCAAGTTTAAAACAATGAGGGTGGGGCACGCAGTTGCTGAGATCCGGTGTAACTGGCCAAGATAGGCCTAAGGGACCGCTGTTGCTGGCTACTTCAGAAAGTAGGCGAGACCTTGCTCGACTGGTACATCTGCGGGGCTTTTACCTTGTCAAGGAATTACAAAAAGAGCCGATACCGGCCACTTTAAACAATAGGTTGGGTCCCGGCCTTGCTCGACTGGTACACCTGTCGGCTTTTCCTAAGGAATCCCAACAATTAAATGATTCCCGTGGTGGGCTTTTGTAATCCTGAACAAATTCAAACAATTAGCCAGCTGTTGAAAATACGGAGCAGGTCTGGGCTACAGGTTTTGGAAGTATCACTGCAGCGTTTATTTTCTAAAGAGCTGAATGTTATTTGCGACCATCTGTTGTGTTAAAAACTACTCTGAAACCATGAAACCCCTTACAGAAGAAATGCCCGTTTGATCCGTTTTTAAATAAATAAAATGCTTGCATCGCTGTGACATCCGAATCACAAAATGAGTGTGATTAAAACACGATTAGTTTGAAAAGAGCGATACTGGTTGCTTTGGGGGGAAAGGTGACATCGTGTGCAACGTGTTTTAGAAGTAGCCCAATAGCATTTATTTTCTAAAGGACTGAATGTTATTTGTGACCATTTACTGTGTTAAAAACTAGCTGGCTTTGTCTCACTCTTAGTTCAACATTCCGAAATCCCGATTTTTAAATAAAACGATCGCATCAACCCTGGAAAGAAACCCCAGTAGATGCGTAAAAACTAGTTAAATTAAAACTAGTGGTTTGATGAAATGAAACGCTTGTGAACATGCTGACATTACCCATTCAGAAGAAATTCCCATTTGTGCCGTTTTTAAAATAAAATGCTTGCATCACTGCAAGCTGAGATATTGTCAGAATCACAAAATTAGTGTGACTAAAACACTATTACCAACACTTTTGACTAGATGTAAATAAAAAGCATCCCCTCTTTGTTAAGGTGCACTGTGAACCAAAACAGCTTCCACTCCACCCACAAAACAAAGAATTGCTTTTAAGAACACATATGTCTGCATAACTGAATGTTGAGACACACCTAAGTGATAAAAATAGTTTAATTAAAAAACCCTATGGTTTGATTAAATTAAAACCCAGTTAAAAGCACATAAACTCATATAACCCCTCTGACGCCCTGTGTGTTTCCACACATGAACTCGCGTACCCTCAACACACCTGAACGCGCATGCGCACACACACGAAACCGGTCAAACCGGTTGTCAAACCGGTTTGGTTGGCCGCCATATTGGACTAATGCCCCCTTATTACTACTGTCCTTGATAGCCAGCAAACCTCTGTGTGGAGTAATAAAGTCTCATGCTCGCTGCCCATCTCACTGCACAACACAGCAAATAAGCAGGAGGTCACAAAGTTGACCATTTTTACTGTGGTGTCCAAAACATGTTTCAGACTGACAGTTATTCTCTTTGCAGCAAGAGCCTCTCAGTGAATGCTGGAGGCCACTTCAACAGTCAGGTGGCTGTCAGTTTACTGCAATATTTTTTACTGAACACCAGAGGGTGCTATATACACATGTGTTTAACTGTATTAGTGCAAATTTAGACCTTTTGAATTCGGCGAGTCCCCCCACCACCAGCCTCTTGCGTACCACTGTGTTAGAGCTACTTCTGGGGTGAAAGCGCTCTAACATGGTTCTTAAACGTTTATGTGTGCAGAGAATGTGAGGCAGGAAGGGGTGGTTGATCCATTCAGGTTATTAGAGGGAGGAAAAGGCCATTGGTTTTAAGTGGAACTGATTTTTATTTTATTTTTTTAATATGGTCTTTGATTGTCCTTGTGCCTCAGCTGACCTCTGTTTCTCATTACTTCCTCCTATCTATGATTTTCTTATTCCTTCTTCTGCTTCATGATTCATCTTTTTCTTCTCTCTCTTTCTTATCCCATCCTAGTTTTAAATAGATCAGTGAGAAAATAATAATCATTGTCTCCATATACTCAGACATCACCAAGTTCCTGGATCAAAAATACAGTATGAAAAGCTCAATAGTGGCTGAAATAGTAAGGTCAGAGGCACTGTTATTCTAAGTTCAATTCAAGAAACAATTCTGTGTTTGGTTTTGATTTTTGTTTTACTTTTTTATACACACATCTTCCATTTTTGCTCACAGTTGAAATCCTGTAATAGAAGTGCATTGGAAGCAGCAGTATCCAATGTGTGATTGAGAAAAGTAAAAAACTGATTTTCAGTTAGGACTGAACCAGACGGCACTCATCACAAATCCATGTGTCCTGAAAGGCACCACACCGACAAGGCTCACATTTAGCTTTCAGTTTGCTACATTTTCTGTCATAATCTGGTTTTACTGCCTATGCAAATATCAAAAAAGCTGTGTTTTTGTCTTTATTCAGTTCAATCTAAATATCTGATATTATATTCACTTTATCTGATTCTTGTGTCAGTATGATAGACTACAAAATCCCACCTTGGTATTTTGTATTTACTATGAATTTTAATGCGAAATCTTGGAATCTTCTCAGATCTTATGACTCATTATGCTAAAATCTTAAATGTGCAGTCACTTAAAATGTGATCCTCTAATGAAAGCTTACTGGAACTTCTCGATCCCAGAGGGTTTGACTTATTCAAAGTGTTACATGTCTGAGAACTGCACGTCCATCTATCTAACATACACGTCCAGGAGACAATACTGAAGATGTCAGCCTGTTGTTGTTTTGCACATGAACTCCTCCCACCTCAGTAAGACTGTCACAGTCATGAACCAGAACTTGTTTGTAATCTCACACTTCATCCTTTTCCAAGATAGCAATTATCTAAATGCCTTTGCTGAAGTAATGCACATTCCAGCATGTGTGAGTCACATGTAGGTGACATAATTGTACTAATACAACCTGATATCACGGCACAGTGTGTAATAGACATGCCAGTTCAGTGTGTTCATTTCACGCGTTGCCTCTCCAAAGCGTGAAATGAACACGCCTGCAGAAATTGCAGAAATTCAAACCAAGGTAACCAATTCCTTTAATTCTTCTTTTTTCCCCTCCGGTGGTCCTCCTTGGGCTCTCGCACTCTGGGGCCTCTGGATGTCTGGGGTCTGGATCTCCTCCATGCCTGCTTCATGCCCTGGGGGCGGGGCTATGCCTCTCTACATCCTCTAACAGACCGTTACATGGGGAAACCTTTTGAATACAAGCGCGCTGATCCACACAGGTGTGCACACAGGTGTTCACTGTCCATAGACATAAACTACACCTTTCTTGGCTGCTATTTCCAAGCACATTGTGCGCTGTCGGTCCTGCTTGCTGCACAACAACATTCAGTATTTACTGCTGTTTACACTTAGCTAGATTAATGCGATGCTGTTGTGTTTAGTATGTTGCTCTGTTTTTTGCTTGTTTTCTCTTTTTTCTCTCAACAGCTGATCCAGGAGATTTTTCTTCTTCTTTCTCTTTTTAAGTTTCCTTTCTCACTGTCCCTCTCCCCTTCTGTTTTTCTTTCCCTTCATCTTTCTTTCTCCCTTTCCTATCCCTCAGTCATGTCTGTCCCGTCTGTAACAACTGAAAATAAAATAAAATAAAAATAACAACAAAGGCGACCATGGCTCAGGGGGGTTGGGAAGCGCATCTGTAACCGGAAGGTCGCCGGTTCGATCCCCGTACTCTCTGTCCTGGTCGTTGTGTCCTTGGGCAAGACACTTCACCTACCACCTACTGGTGTTGGCCAGAGGGGCCGATGGCGCAATATGGCAGCCTGGCTTATGTCAGTCTGCCCCAGGGCAGCTGTGGCTACAACTGTAGCTGCCTCCACCAGTGTATGAATGTGAGAGTGAATGAATAGTGGCATTGTAAAGCGCTTTGGGTGCCTTGAAAAGCGCTATATAAATGCAATCCATTATTATTAAATGGACCAATACGGCAAAGCTGTAATGATCCATTTGGCAAAGTAAATCCATTGGGTCTCCTTGTTGGTCTTCAGACAACAGATCTGATGGCTAAAGAACCAAATGGGACAGGCAAACCTCTGACTGCACTGTAGTTGTAGTTAGATTTTACAAGGTACAAGGACTGGGCTGAAAATGGGTGAAAAAGAAGCAAATGTCAGATACTTAGACTGTCTGAAGAACGGCTGCAAGAGACTATTTTAAAAACACATCAATGTACAGCTCTTTAAAAGAGCACATTCAAAGGGACTGGATTACAATTACTTTCTTGAGGTATACTGAAGTTTCTCCATTACTGCTACACTGGAAACAAAATAAAAATGACCCTAACTTTAGACCAACAGTGAAAGTTTAAGGTAAAGTAAAGCACGAGATTTATAGAAGTTGCTCTTAAGCAACTTCATGAGTTCACCAGACAATAATTATGTTGTATTCTCCACACTTTAACAGATAACTCACACACACGAGAAGCAGCTGGGCTTGACGTTTCAGTTGTTGTGTTATTCTCAACAACACACCACCTCTGTCTTACTTCAGGTTCAGATTAGTGGATGACTCTGCTTTCAGCTGTGTACTCGCCTACTTCTGCCTGGACTCCAGAGGTTACTGCAGAGTACTGGGTTATTAAAGGTTACTTAAACTGGCTTCAGTTAAGCTCTCCTAGCCTCACACTGGTAAATGTTGTGACATTATCATTTACATGAAGGAAAAATATTCATTAAGTTTCAGTCTCCAGACTTAATCAGGCAAAATTCATACAATGGCAAACATACAAGCCAGCACTCTTTCTAGTATCAGTATAAATGCAATTCAAGTATCACATTACTCACACTCTCATAACACATACATGTAGGGCCTTGGGGGTGGGCACGTTACACGGCGCCCACAGGACGGTCTGTGTATCCAACCTCACCTCTGTGGCCGGTGCCCACCTCTCAATTTTAAATGCATGTGGACATTGAGGTTCTCGGGAGGGGCCGTGCTGACACCTGCTGTTCTCTGGCAGCAGCACCATGCCCTCCTGTGTTTTAAGTGCACTTTAGAACAACATGCAGCAACACCACATATGAGCGGGCAGAGGGAGGTATGGGGTGGTCACAAACCCCCGTTCTCTGTTCGCCATTGGGGCGGAGGGCGCGGAGGAGGAGTTGGCCGTCCGGTCTGGGATGCTGGGCCTCCCTGCTACTGCGGGACCAGGGTCTGCCTGTCTCCACCCCGGGGGAAGGGTAACATCTCCTGGTTCTGGGGGCGGATTCCCCCTCTGGGGGCGAGGGTACCTGGACCTGGGGTATAGAGGATGTTTGGGCAGTGTGAGTGTGTGTACAGTGTCTGTTTGTGTGTGTCTCCATGTTGGGTGAGTGTTTGTATATGTGTGCAGGTTGGGAATGCACGTTCGTGTCTGCGTGCGCCTGTTCGTCTGTGTCTATATGTCAGGTCGGGTCTTAGACTCCACCTCTCTGGGAACATCTCAGCCCCCCCAGGTGTGGAGGCCTATCTCCACCCACCACACTCCCTGCTGTTGGCTGATGCCCTCAGACGTCGGTGGGTTGGTGGTTGTCAGTGTACAGGGCTGGGCGCTCAGGTATGTACCGACTCACTCCTGGTGGCTGCTTAGCAGGGCCTGGCATCTTTGGCTCGGTCGGGGCCCTTCTGGGTGGTGGGGGTCGGGGGCCCAGGCCTTGGGGCCTGGGACTCTGTCCACTCTTTCACAGCTGGCTGCCGGCAGAGCCCCCTCTGGCTTCTGCTCCGTGGCTGATGGGTGACCCCTCGTCTTCCCAGGAGGGTGGCACAGATGCCCCTCCGGTGGTCCTCCTTGGGCTCTCGTACTCTGGGGCATCTGGATGTCTGGGGCCTGGATCTCCTCCATGCCTGCTTCATGCCCTGGGGGGCGGGGCTATGGCTCTCTACACCCTCTAACTGACCATTACATGGGGAACCCTTTTGAATACAAGCGCGCTGGTCCGGGTGTACACACGGGTGTTCACAGGCACAGACTACACCTTTCTTGGCTGCTACCTCAAAGCACACTGTGCGCTGTTGGTCCTGCGTGCTGCACAATAATATTCAATATTTAGTATTTACTGTTATTTACACTTAGTTAGATTAATGTGATGGTGTTGTGTTTATTATGTTGCTCTTTTATGCTTGTTTACTCTTTTTTTTCCTTCTCTCAACAGGTGATCCAGGAGATTTTTTTCTTCTTTTTTAGAAGCTCCCTCTCTCACTGTCCCTCTGTTTTTCTTTCCCTCTCTTTCTTTCTTTTCTTTCTCCCTTTCCTATCCCCCAGTCATGTCTGTCCCATCTGTAATAACTGAAAATAAAATAAAATAAAAATATAATAATAACGAAGTTCAACCAAACGGACCAATACAGCAAGGCAGTGATGATCCACTTGGTAAGGTAAATCCATTGGGCATCTTTCAGACAATAATTCTGATGGTTAAAGAAACAAACGGGACAGGCAAAAAAAAACCCCAACAACACACCACCTCTGTCTTACTTCAGATTCAGATTAGTGGATGACTCTGCTTTCAGCTGTGTACTCGCCTACTTCTGCCTGGACTCCAGAGGTTACTGCAGAGTACTGGGTTATTAAAGGTTACTTAAACTGGCTTCAGTTAAGCTCTCCTAGCCTCACACTGGTAAATGTTGTGACATTATCAGTTACATGAAGGAAAAATATTCATACTCATATATAAATACTTCTCACCTCACCAACACGATTGTGCACTATGTGCTCATTATACCACGCATGATTATTGATGTTATTTTGGGAAAATCCACAAACCTCATCTTTAGCACCAAAAAATATGAGAAGATTTAAAAAAGTACACCAGTGAGGTCAGGAAAGCCTCATGATGTAGTTTTGTATTTCACATACAAACACTTGTCAGTGTGTTGATGCCATGAAACAGTTGTGGTCCCTGAGCAACATGACAGTGAAAGGATTTTCACCTCATGGCACTATGATCACTAATGCTTAATGTTAGTCTTCATCACAGCACAAATACACAGTAAAGTGGTGTGTGGCTGACTTCAAACTCAACACTTTATAACATCCCATTATCTCCATTGTTTCCTCCTTTCATTTTGTGATGCTTTTTGACTGTTTTGTATTTAACAACTGCAAAGTCTGATTTTCACCCATATACATAAATATTTACTGATATATGGTTTGTGTCAACATCTTGTGTCTGTGGGAAAGCTGTTAAATAACCCTGTTTATATAATTTATTGGAAGAAAAAGTCTTTCTTTTTTATTTGTATTGACTTTAACTAGAAGGTACATCAAAACAAACACACACAGATGAGTGCAATGTTCATCACAACACAAATACACAGTAAAGTTCTGGATACATCGAATTAGTGGGAGCAAATGCTTGTTTAATGGTGTCGTTTCACATTTTAAATGAATCTGTTCTGGAATGCACCTCCTTCGCCTCCACAGCTCATTATAAGAAAAAGTATCAAGACAAGAGAGAAGAACTGAGCTTGTTATACTTTTTGTAACTGGTCCAAAAACTCAACAATGCAAAATTACACAATGCACACAATGGAAAATGATTCCACAATTTTGCATTGTAGCTGGATAAAAACAGGATATACACTGGTCAGACTGGCTGGCTTATTATTGGTGGCTCAAACACAGCACACTCTAAAAGAACAACACATTATAGAAACATAGAGGCTCACTAGCTTAGCCAATGTACAATGCTTTTCTGTTTTAGCGCCTCACAATAGGCAATCTATTTGAGTTACAATCTGCATTCAAGACAGAAAAGCAGCTGCTGGACAACCAACCCAACGTAGCAGTGGCTGAGAGGGAACAGAAGACAGCAGATAGATGTGGCAATACCAGTGGATCAGAAAGTAACACTAAACAACAGAACAGTAGCATGGGCTGAAGGAACCAGATCAGCTGTGAAAGGTAAAGTCCAAAGTGGTCCCCCAGGAGGACTAGGTGCTGTGACCACAAACCACAGAAGTCTCCACCCTAGTGGAAATACACTATAAAGTGAAAATTTACAAGAATATAAAAGAGTGGGTCTCACAGGAACTCTGAGATTTTCAGTGCAGTATCATGATAAGATGCCACCTGTCCCACAAATGTGGAAGTGATTAGGACCAAAGCAACTTAGCCACAAAGTGGTAGGCCATGTAAAATCACAGAGCGGGATCAACGGATACGTCACCAACTTCCTGCAGAGTCATTGGACTGCAGATTGGTCTGTAGTCGTGCTCTGTAACCCAGTGACTTTCATTCACGTTTCCCTTCATTCATCTGTCCAGTACACAGAAATGAGTTGTCATGGCCAGGTAGCCCCATCTAAACCTTAGATCACTGCAAAGTGTTGGATTCAGTTATTTAAAGCGTGCTGTCACTGGACTCTAGAGCAATGGAGACGTAATCTCTGCAGGGATAATTCACACGTCTCCAACTTAAAAACCTTAACATAGTGTTTAAAACTGTAAAACCTTTCAAGCCTTTCCAGGGATCAATCACTGACTTTTTGATATGACTCCATGTATACTGTGCATTTCTACTGTGAAAGTTTCTGTAAGGGTGCTTAAACTATTTCTGAAGGAAGGAAGGAAACATGTGGTCCTGGATTATTTCTGTCCAAAGAGGGATTTTCAGTGCAATTAAAGTCAGTTCCGACAAACAGAGATCCCTCACCTCTACGTCTCTGTGTCACTTCACTTAAGACAGTTTTTAAAAAGCCCGTCTCCAGCCTAAGATTGACACGGTCCTGGGTCTGTGACCAAGTGTTTTGTGTTGTTTATTATTAATAGTCTTTTTTGTCTTAATTTGAATCTCTAGTTTTTTTGTTTCAGTGTTATTTGGAGTTCTTAGTCTTTTGGTTTCTGTCTCTGTCTCCCCTGTCAGCTGTTTCCTGTCAAGCCCGCTTCTCTGTTTTATGTTTCCTGTTTAACTTTGGTTCCTCTGTTGATGTTTCCATGTCTTAGTGTAGCCGGTCTGGCCTTAAACTCTTATTGCCGTTAGTTCTCTGCGTTGTGTTGTGCGAATGACCAGAGGAGTCAGCTCTCACTTTGCCAGCCGGGTGGATTTATTCTCCCAGAACTGTTTAAAATAAAAACAAAACAGTACAGCAACTTCACTTTACTGGACTTCTGCATGAACACCTCTCCTCAGCGGGGCCTCTAGGCGACTGAGGAAAATAGCGCGCAGCTACAGGAAGTGACTTCGTGGGAAGTCAAAGGTCACACAAACAAAATAAAAGCTCCCAAAATATAAATACAGAAAATAAACATATATAAATAAACACATATACATAACCAATACTGACAAAGCGAGATAACACTGCAGGATGGATCTTTGGTGAAATATAAATTCTTTTTTAATACACCCGTTACATCCACCCCTCCTAGATTTCACCAAAATCCAGAACAGTCAGGTGAACAATCTAATTGGAACACAGGGACAAATCTACAGAATTTATGGCTCCTGGGCACGGGTTTAAACCTCCGAGCTATAAGCTCTAGTATCAGCTGTATAAGCCACCTACCAGATAGGTTCAGAAAGAGCATGAGGGTGATCAGGCCTCAGCCTTTCTTAGATCAGTGTGATGCCATTTACACCACACACATTCCCAGCCATCCACACACATCAATACCTTAAAAACACACAGAAACTTGGATCAATATGGAAAAAGGAACAGACTTTGAACTGGAGGGTTATGAATTCACATTTATAACTAGGCGAAACAAAGGAGGAGGAGGAGTGGCCTTGTATGTGGACAAATCCTTGAAATTTAATGTGGTGGAAAAGATGACGATGGTGATTGATAATGTACTAGAATGTATTACAGTTGAAATTTGTAAAGAAAAAAGTAAAAATGTAATCATTAGCTGTATATACAGAGCTCCAGGTAGTAGTATTGAGACATTTAAAGACTGGATAGAAGAAACATTTATTGAAATAGCTCGCAAAAAAGTTTTCATTTGTGGAGACTTCAATATTGATTTGCTAAACCCAAATAAACATAAAACCACTGAGGAATTTATAAACACAATGCACTGTATGAACCTATTCCCTAAAATTACTAGACCTACCAGGATTACATCACATTGTGCAACTCTCATAGACAACATTTTTACAAATGACATTGAAAATAAGACTGTAAGTGGACTCCTGATTAACGACATAAGTGACCATCTTCCAATTTTTACAATCTATGATAGGAATTACAAGATCAATAAAATGGACAGTAAAAAAGAGTACAGACGAGTAAGAACAGAAGAAAGAATGAATGCATTTAAAAAAGATTTATTGAAGGAAAACTGGGGTGAAGTATATCAGGAACAGGACGTTAATAGTGCTTATAATAAATTCCTTAGAATATTTACATTACTGTACAATACCAACTGTCCAATAAAGCAATATAGTAGGAAACAGAAATATATGGACTGTCCATGGATAACAAAAGGTCTGCAAAATGCATGTATAAAGAAAAATGCTCTATACAGAGAGTTCTTAAGAACGAGAACTAAAGATGCTGAAATCAGATACAAAAGATATAAAAATAGGTTAACTAATATACTTAGATTTAGTAAAAAGGAATACTATAAGAAGCAATTAGATATAAATAGAAATAATAATAAAAGATTATGGGAAATCCTGAACAGTGTTATAAAATGTGGGACTGGACAAAAGAACTATCCCAAGTATTTCATTTGTAATGATCATGAAGAATACAATATGGATGTTGTGGCAAATAGTCTCAATGAATTCTTTGTAACTGCTGGACCAAATTTAGCAAGAACAATCACTGATCCTGGGAAAGCACAGGAAAAACCCGATACACTGATTGACAGAAATCCATATTCTATGTTTCTCACAGCCGTTGATGAAAATGAAGTTCTTGAAATTGTCAAAAAATGTAAAAATCACAAATCTTTGGATTGTAATGATATTGATATGATAGTGGTTAAAAGAGTCATTGAGGCTGTTATAAAACCATTTACATACATCTGTAATTTATCATTTCAAACTGGTCGATTTCCAGACAGAATGAAAATAGCAAAAGTTAGTCTATACAAATCTGGAAACAAACACCATTTCACAAACTACAGGCCTGTCTCTTTACTACCTCAATTCTCAAAAGTTCTTGAAAAACTGTTTAAAAACAGACTGGAAAAATTTATAGATAAACATAAACTACTCACTGAGAGTCAGTACGGATTCAGATCAAGCAGATCAACATCATCGGCACTATTAGATTCAATAGAATACATCACAAATTCCATAGACAAAAAGCAATATGTGGCTGGGTTATTCATAGACTTGACAAAGGCATTTGACACTATAGATCATGATATATTAATAAGAAAACTGGAACGTTATGGTGTCAGAGGGGTAGTTTTAGATTGGGTCCGGAGTTATTTAAGTGACAGAAAGCAGTTTGTGAAAATAAATGGTGGTTGCTCCTTATGTATGGACATTGCTTGTGGTGTACCCCAAGGGTCAGTTTTGGGTCCAAAATTCTTCAACTTGTACATTAACGACATCTGTAAAGTGTCCAAAGTATTAAAAATGGTTCTCTTTGCTGACGATACAAACATTTTTTCCTCTGGTGATGATCTGCAGAATTTATTGGAGGATATGACTAATGAAATAAGTAAAGTGAAGTTCTGGCTTGATAAAAACAAATTATCATTAAATTTGAATAAATCAAAACTGATGTTATTTGGAAATAGTAGTTTAAATACAAATGCAAAGATTCAAATAAATGGTGTTGATATTGAAAGAGTCAGTGAAAATAAATTTCTGGGGGTAATAATAGATGAAAAACTTAACTGGAGAGCTCACGTAAGATATATTCATTCCAAAGTATCACGAAGCATTGCAGTACTAAACAAGGCAAAACAGGTATTCGACAGAACCAACACGTTCTCACTCCCAACTCGTCAAACGTGTGACGCATGGTCAGGCTCCCTCTGCTGCACTTATGGACGCGCAGGGTACCCCCCTCGCGTCGGGAATTGACGTGAAGGGTCCTCCGATTGAAGAGATTGCCGCGGAAGAGCCTGTTGTCCGTATATTTATATATTTCCGAAATCACTTTGTAGTGACGTATACTGAACACAATAAATTATATAATGTAAACAACTACCTGAAAAACAGGTAGAACGATACTTTTGTATGGTTTATTGCATTTATGGAGGGAGTGATGTATGCTGGGTAATGGCACAGCTAGCGACTGGGTGACTTTATTCACCCGCTTCGGCTGTTATCAGTCCATACAATGGGCGTTATTAGCACAAATCAGTCCCATAGATATGGGCCATCTCCTGCTAGATTGTTCAGAAGGTTGTTCTCATCCATCCAGATGGAGGATCACTAACAGGAGCGTGGAAGACTCCAGAATCCACTCTGGCTGGAATCCGGTGGATATGCAGTGTGTACAGGTAAGACCATTTAAACGGACAGCATTTATAGAATGACCATTAAACGTCAGCGAGTGTCAGTAATGTTAATGTGGTTATGTTAGTAATACACCGAGTGCTAATATAACAGCTTTACGATGCATTTGTAGATGTTATTACGTGTTTTACCGTCTTTATGGTGCTAGCTTAAAGTTACGGTGTAAACGTTAGCTTATATTGGAGGAAAGCTGTTACTGGTTAAACGATGTTAGCACAGAAATATTAGCTTCTGTCATGACAGATGTCATTACTAGTTAATAAAGTTTCCATTAAAGTGTTTAATCACAGCCACAGACTGACAGCAAATATCTCGATTAGCTTCAGTGCATCTATAATAAATATGTGCAAGTTTCAGTGCTTCGTTTAAACTGTATTATACT
This sequence comes from Rhamphochromis longiceps, assembly GCF_057381845.1. Classification (NCBI taxonomy): domain Eukaryota; kingdom Metazoa; phylum Chordata; class Actinopteri; order Cichliformes; family Cichlidae; genus Rhamphochromis; species Rhamphochromis longiceps. The sequence goes on from NC_140574.1 coordinate 37,104,395, forward strand.
TATACTGACCCAGGGTCAGTGTAAAATACAATCCTAGCTGTGTGAACAAAGCCTGGCTCCTTTAATCCTGCATGACAAACCTCAGGATGCAGGTTATTGTTACTCTTTCCTGCTGGCACACCTGTCACACCTGAGAGTCAGCTAGAAACTTACAGTGACGTGGACATCATGCAAAGACTGCCAGACTCTGTAATACTGCAAATGATCAGTGACTCAGGTTATCACTAAACTTTAAACGGCACCTCTGTGTGCTGAACATTTAGGATTGAGTCAGGCTGCATCAGCTGAAGCTGTTATTTGTATATATCAGTATTTTTTTATTCAGGTGTGGGGAAAATACGTAAGACTGCAGTGAAGCGATGCACCAGATGAATCCCTGGCCAAAGGTATCGTACTCAAATCAGACTACTGATCCAGCCACATCAGCCTTTTGTGAGGTCTGTTTAAAGTTGACTAAAAGTGAACTGCAGGTTCCTGAGAGGTGGACTGTGAGCACAGAAACACATGTTCATACATACAGCTGCAGCAAACTTACATTAATTTTAAATAGATTTGTTACTCTGATGTCTGTCTCTGTGTTAGTCCTCTGACAGACTGGTGACCTGTCCAGGTGTGCTCTACCTATGACTACTGGGACAGGCTCTAGCCTCTGTAATAGAAATGTTCTGTTATTCTCATTTAAAGTATTTAAGTGCTTATGCATATGCTTAGTTGTGACACTGTTATAGACTGTTCAGTGAAAGTTTCTAAAACTAGATGAACTTACTTCAGCGTCAGCAGTTTGAGAAAACAACTCCCTTTACAGGTGCTGATAAGGCCAAGGGCACCAAACAGCACAACCATTGATGCGTTAGGTTTCATAGCGAGACACGTGAAGTGTGGTAGGATCAGTTTGTAACTTCCTCCCTCCTCCTTGGAATGCATAAAGGAGCAGGAGCACGACCTCTGTGGCAGCGCTGACATGACTGAACTGTGATGTTTGATGTGTGTTGGCGCAGTAATAAATAGCTTGATCACAGCTCTTTCTGTGTTGCAGACTTTATTTAAAAAATTCCACGACACCCCCCCCCCCCCCCCCCCCCCTCCCACTGTGAACCTGAATTGAATATTCAGAAGACATTTGTTTAAATAGTTCTACAAATCTGAGCTGTTGGTGTGTCCTTGGATTGTGTGGTAATAATATTAGAGCTAGCAATCTTTCTTACTGAAACTCTACTATGAGTCATGTTACCTGAGATTAATTCTATGTTTACCTGTCAGCCTGGACGAATGTGCTGTGTGAAGGAAATTAAATTAAATCAGATCTGAACTGTGTACATTTAAGGAACCTGTTCATATTTAATTGAAATATGAACCAGTGTTTTTTTTTTTGATTGCTGATTCCAAGATAGTCTTTGTGGAAATCCTGTTTGGCTTTTTGTTATTTTAATTCTCTTCTCTGTTTTCCAGAACAGTTCTCCACAGTCGCTGTCCATATGGGTCAGTGGGACCAAGAAGCACTCTGCTAATGTGGGACTCTGACCAGCAACATCCAGCAGGACCCAGACAGCGTTTTCTATCTCCCAGCTGGAGTTTTTGTTTGTCTGTGACTGGAGAGTCAGATTTTTGTTGAGCTTCACACTTGCAGAGGTAAGTCAGTTTGCAGAGATCCCTCCCACCCTGGCTTTTATGTGCTAGATTTCTTATCTGAAACAGTAATATTTCAGTGACTGCTGCTTATACCACAGGTTAATACACTCTACTGATCCCTGATGGGAGAATCATCAATTTTGGCAACAAAGAAGCCTGGTGGACGTTTGTTTACAGTCTGATGATGGGACATCATGCTCTGCATCTTCAAAGTTTGCCTCCTCATTATTATTCATACCCAGTAATGTGAAGTATGCTTATATCTACTATAACGGAACCAACCTGGTGCTCTTCATTTATGGAGGCTGTTGAGTCTGAATGTTGGATGTTGTGTATCTCGTGTTCTCTGGGCTTTGTGGTCCTCAGTCTTTTCGCAGGACCAGAAAACAAAACCAGGAGGCGCGTAAATGTTTCTTCTGCATGATGTTTCTTCAAATGTTTCTTCTGGATGATGATAAGACTGTGACACGGGATGCCACCTTTGGTCTTGTGATGAAGCAAAGCTCAGGAAGAAGTGTGATTAAATGGTACCCACATGTGTGCTGCTGAGAAGGATGTACAGGGGCACCTGCAGCCAAATCCAAGCCTCAGGTTAGTTGTAGTTGCAGAACGCTACAGGACTGAGACAGCTGAGGCATCAAATGTTTGATTAAACGGATGAAAAAGAGAAGTTTCTTCCCTATAATTATCACTTCTTAAAATCTGTAGCAACTTCAAGTCTGTCAGCGTGCTGAGCATGCTCAGAATGTGACAATATATTTTTGTTCAATATTGAATTTCTTTCAGTTGCAATTGTTAAATGAAAAAAAAATAAAAATATATTCTTATAATTTAGCAAACTAATTTATCAAAAAAATATACATATATCTGTATTAGTTTTAATAAATTAATTTGACAGCTGTATTGAAAATACCATATTGTATTCATACAGAATCAGTTTGGTATCATTGTTTGTCTGATTGCTGAAACTAAGAGCTACTTTGATCTGTTTAGATCTAAAGTATCCAAAGTTGAGCTCTGATGGTTCTTCACCCCTGTGTGTGATATGTGATTCCTACATGCTGGCAGAGCAGAGCGGCAGTTTGTGCTCACAGATGGTGACGGTGTGGAGAGACGGTGGTGTTTCCTCAGAAGAACCAGCAGAGTCACTTGCTGACTGATGTTCGTCTGCACTGCACAGAGGAAATCAACTGACCAAGGTTTGTCCAGTGACGTGTTATGAAATGTATATTTGTTTTATGCTTACAGTTATGATTTTCTTGACAGAGGCTCTGCAGAGGTTAGACAAAGCAGAGAAAACATGTGCTTTACATTTTACTGTGATTTATTGAGATATTTGTTGCCTGATGTTCAGCAGAAATAGAATCAAAGGGAGATGTTTTTGCTGTTTTTGTAATGATGTAAGTAAATCTTCAATATTATTTATTTGCTTGGTTATATTAGGAGTGTTTCTGAGTGAGGGGGGGAGGAGTCATCATCCAGGTAAAGTGACGTGGATCAGTGGATACACTTGTCTCCCCTTTGAAGGAGACGATCCAAGTCATCCTTAAATGTTAGTGCTTTCAAATACACAAACATTTTTAAAGGACAAAAATGAACATCCAACTTTGACTGTAACACAAAATAAATCTTTGCATGTGTGTTTTCAAACTCTCAGATGGGCAGCATATCAGTCTTGGACTGTGTAACCTGCAGCACTGAATGACCACCACACATGAGCATGTTCCTGCAACATTCAACATCTGATCCTTCATCTGTGTGCTTCTGCTTTTGGTAAGTAGAGTTACCCAACTCCAGTAACTCTAAACACATGCCATCCATTTCTAACGGCCTGGTTACTTCCTGTCAGTTACTTTAGAAACCATGTGGTCACCTGACCTAACACTGTTTCTTCTTCTTCCCCTTAATGTTCAAGTGTCACATGTCAAACAGCTGGAGAGGAAACTACACCAGTGTACTGAGATGTTTCACCAACACGTGCCAGATGCTGTTCCTTCATGGTGACATCACCAGAGACAGCCCCGCCCACCTCAGGACCTCACCATTGATCATGATGATTATAATGATGACAGCGAGCGGAACTAAGACTGTAAAAATCCACAACCAGAATGTTTCTTTCTAATTATGAATGAATACTGAGAGCCTCTTTCTGTGTTTTGTCTGTTTTGGGGTTGTTGTTTTTTTACCTCATTTGTTACTAACAAAGTTCACAAACTCACACAGTTTACATTCTGTATGTTTCCATCTTTACCTGCCACACTCTTAACTGCATTTAAGAAAATAATCCTTAGAAATCGTCGTTTTTCTCTGTTGTAATTGATGATAATTCAGTGAATATACTGCGCTGCTTCCTTTTATTGCGTCACACATTGCTTTAAGTTTTTCAGTTCCAGTTATTTTTTACTGCTGTTTGAATTCTCTGTATGTTTGACCCTGTAGACTGTTTGATGGACTGCTTGTCTTCCTGTTTGTAACCGCCGCCTGTTTTTGGCTAAAGATTTGGATTTCTGACTTCAACACAGCCTCTGCGTGTCCTCCCTTTGTGTCGTCTTCCTCTGTGAACGTGTTGCATGTGTCACAGATTCATTTTATTAACAGCTCTCCCACAGTGAGTTGCATCAGCATTCATTCACAGCACATTGCAGAAGGATTCAGATTAAAACAGTGATCTTACAGTCAGAATGATCCTGACAGAGTGCCACTGTAAATGATCTTTCATCAGGTACATTTTAAAGTTCAGGGGCAGGAGTTATGAAGAATCATACTGGCATTAGGACTAATAATATGTACTTACAAAGTCAAAGTTTTTTAATTATGCTAGAATATTGGAAGACAATCAACTTTTAGTGTTTTCCGCATATTAATTATTCTGAAATAGAGACGGTGACCCTCACTGTACAGAAGCACTAAACAACTGACAATCTAACAGACATCATTGGCCTGAGCTGTCATGTACAGTGAGTCTGATCCTTTGCTGTGAGAGTCTGACAAGCATGTTTCTGGTCAGTTTGGAAGAAACAATATCACAATGTTGATCTTTTTTTCAATATTCCTTCTCTTTTACAACATAAACTGTGATCAAAGGTACTTATGTTCACAGCATGTAATAATACTGACAGTCCAGGGCATTGTGGTCTGTTGAGCTAGGGTTAGGGTTAGCAATTCAGACATATGTAATCAATATTAAACGTCTCTGACGTGGGCCACTGTCCGCAGTGTTGGGAAATCCATACCAGGCTGGAACGAGTCAAGGTAGGTGAGCATCCACGAGAAGACACAGCAGATGCATCCTACTAATACTGACAGGACCAGGAGACTCCAGAAACTGAGCATCTTCTCTTCAGTGCCATCCTCTCCTGTCACCCTCTCTGCCCGCAGCTCTTTGAGTATGGGGTAGATAAGGGCGCAGAGAAACCCTTGTTACTAATTTGTATTATAATTCAATTTTCATGAAATATTCATATTCAGTATCGGTCCTTTTATATTATAACCACGTATCCACCCAGGCTCATGGTGGGGCAGGGCTCTGTCCTGGGATGCTTGACTACAAGGTAATGTACACCCTGACAGTCTAACTGTAAGCAACAGTCTAAATGTAAAGTGCATTCTAAAGTCCTCTTCAATAAATCATATGCAAAGAGTCATTCAGGACTGTAAAACGTGAACTACAGAACCCAGAGTCTTCATCATTAAATCTCTGGTTGCTTCATTTTTCTATCCTATATCAGATACTTTAAGGTTAGGTTAGGTAAAGTTGCATTCTCATGGTGAGGCAAAGTGCTTTATGTGTGTGTGTGCGTGTCATGAACGGCTATAAAAGGCCTATAATTAAAGAACAAAGCGGGGTTTGAGTTCGAGTTGCGGCAGACGGTCACTACTTGTAAATGGAACGCAGCCTTCCTACGGCGGACAGCTAATAACAGGAATCGGACGCGGTCCACCCAAGTCCACAGCAACCACCATAGCAACCGCCTAGCATGACCTTAAAAACATATTCTGTCTTCATAACTATCAAAAACGTGAAATGATTTGCAAAGTGTGAAAGTGTTACAGCTGCAGAGAGCTATGGCGGCATCTTTGGAAGCTGTTTGCATAGCTAATAATATACGATGTAACCATGGAGACAGTCAGTCACGTGAGCTAGCGGTGCACGTTTACTACAGTGAATAAGGTGATTGCGTGCACAGCGTCCACACGCTGCAGGGGGTAAAGACATTACTTCAATATTGTTTTATATTGATATATATTTGCCTTCTGTTGACCATCACCTCAGGTTCACCATCACAGTTTCAGCAGACAGATGCACACTGTCTAAATATCAACACATTCAAAAACTCATGTCTCAGAAATAAGCACAGCTGTTCATGTTTGTCATCAGAGTTTTATTTGTAAGAAAATTATGAGCTTCATATTGTGCATCAAATAAAAGAACATTTCACAACTCTGAGTGAACAGAAACAGGTAACAGAAATGTCTCTAATGTAGACGTGTACAGTGTAGTGTAAGCATTAAAAGATTTTAAAGGAAACACTAACATTCATGTGAAACTAATTGTAATAAAAAATGAGCAGGTGCTTTATAGATGTAAAAGAAAGAATCTGAAAACAACACAGTGATCAAAGTAGAAAACAGAACTGATGTTCAAGAACAAACCGTAGCTGCACTAATATTACACATCTCCATTGTTGTGGTGAACAGACATGTTGCTTTTAAAACCACATGCAGTGTGTGACCGTGACTGTTCACTGAGACCATGAACGCCACTTCGCTGAAGCCTTCGCCTTCTTCTTCTGCTTCCATTTTAGAAGAAGAAGGAGCACGAGCTGCTTTGATCTACTGAAAGGAAAAAGCAGAACATCTGAGCTGAAATCATTAAGACAGGAACAAATTCAATGCAGTGTCTCAGGTGGCTTAGCCTGTTACAACTGTTGATACAAGCTAAATACGGTTAACACACAGTGTCAGGGAGCTCCAGTGTGGGAACTAGTGGCTTTGGGTTTGTAGTCATTTAACTTTCATCCATTCATTCATTTAATTCAGGAGGAAGAAATGTCAGGTGGGTGCAGGCTGGTTACATGCATTTGGTCCCATGCTGTCTTTAACTAAATGACTTGGTTCACTTTATGGCTGGGCTGTATGTGGGGTTATATCATGTTATTTGGGCAGGAGTTCCTGTCCTCTGTTAGACTTATAAAGTTTCTCCATAAGTAGAGTTTCTAACTCTTCTAGCACATCTGTGGCTGACAGCTTTTTGGTGGCTCTTTTTACCCCACACTGGTTGTGAGTGTGTAAATAGCCCCACTAGTTCTTTTGGGTTGCAGTTAACTTGGGAGGAAGAGGTAGGTCTGCCATGACTAGATGAATAACAATTATCTGGGATACATACATTTCATAATGCATGCATGTATCTCTATAAACCTGGCCTGAGGGCTGCCATTTTTACATTCAGTTATTTCTTTGTTGAATCTAAATAGTGAATGTGTTACAGTTAAATTGACACTGGTCAGTGTAAATGGCTCATTGGGACACAGAAACCTTTAAATTAAACCTGATATCGAGTGTCAAACAATATCAAAGCTGTAAACGCTGTTTACAGTCAGAATTTATAAAACTATGATTGTAAATAAATTCAAACAAGTGAGCTTTTCTCTTTGTGCTGAATATCAACACTGTGGTTTCTTAGACTGTAAGCTTTACTTTAGCACAACCAGTTGTAGAAGCTGCCACTCCAAATGTCTTTGATAACAAGACAAAAAGACCTTTTCAGTCCACGGCCTGAAGTTCTTCTCTGACATCTTCTGCCATCAGCTTTGTCTGCTGGTTTGAAGACAATAAACCACAAAAAAGATGATTTAGTCACTTTGTCTGCATCATGCAGCTCGAATGTGTCGTGTAACGATGTTGAATAGCCGTCGTTATCCCTCTGCTGTGTCAGTAGGATTGTACTGTACAGCATCTCATTGATATGTGAGGAATGCTAATGTAACACGATAACAGACTTACATCATTAAAACATAAAGGACAGGAGATATTTAGATATTTTTATATTTATATTACATTTTATAGCTGACGGATATTACTAAATAGATAGAATTTACTAAATAGCTGGATGAACATGAAAAATATGTCTATAATAACAAATGACCATGAGAGCCAGTAGAATTAATTCAGCTGGACACTCAAAAGACGTCCTTAAATGCTCTTTAAGTGGCAGAACAAACGAACAAACAGTTAATCGCTTACTTGAGATGAAATCTGCTCAGCTACTTTGAAAACAGCTTCTAACTGGTTCCTCCTTTAACAGGATGACGGCTCAGGGGTAAGGCCATCATGCAGTCCAGCAACCTTTATGGTTCTGCTTTGATTCACCAGGAACTATTAGGGAAACCTTCCAGCGCCTCCTGTGAAAGACACAGGCATAAACACACAAACATTTATTAACATGTTCCACAGTCTTCCAGTTTGATTTTCTCATCCTGTGGACAACAACGTACATGGATGCAGGTTTATTGTTAACTTTTGTAAGGTTTATTTAGTGAACATATCCAGCTGCAGCTCCACTGTGATCCTGAGCTGGATAAGCACTTAAGAAAATGTGTCAATAAATGGACAAACATCAACTTATTATATTTATCCAAACAGACAGGACCAATAATGCTTCACTGAGTCAGAGACTTTAATGTCTCTTCTATGTAAGAATGTCTCGTGCTGATATACCTGCAAACTTGACAACAAAGGTTTTTCAGACTGCATGTAGCTCTATGTCAGCTCACACGGTTACATTCATGTCACACTTATTTCTGCTTTCCCATTTTATAATTATTACTTACATTTTGATTAGATACCTTGAGTTTGTAAATGATCAGATTACATAATTGGAATACAATGTATCCAATTCAGGGTTGCGGGAGGATGAAGCCTATCCCAGCTGATACAGGACAAAGACAGGCTGCCAGTTTATTGCAGGGCTAACACAATATGTGTAACAGAAAATCCACTTAAATGTTTGATATTTCTTATAATAATCATAATTATGACTATTATTTAAAGGTTTCTTTATAAATACATTTTGATTTTTTATAACCTCTAAAATATAAACCTGAGCCGTTTCAGATTCTGACCTCTGACCTCACTGCAGCTCCCTCTTGGATGTACGTCTGCTTCTTGTCTTCCCCCAGTGTTGACCGCCTGCCCTTGATATCACGTACTGTACCTGAGGAATAAAAAAGGACAAACAATTGCCTTCATTTAAGAAGTACATTCATACAGAGGTAATCTATGGAAACACACTAGTTCAACCTTTGGGAGAAATCAGTTCCTGTGAAACATTTCTGTATATGAACATCATGTGGAGAATGAATCAAATGAGTTCTTCAGGTGACTCAGCAGTCCCACACTGACAAATGACATCTAGTTAAACTATTAAGCATATTTGCTCTTCTGAAATCTGTGTTAAACAACAACAAACATAAGTTAGTAACAAAAATACAGCTGAGTAGAGGCTTTACAAACCACCAGCAGCCATAATGCTAAATTTTAATCTTCAAATGTTTCTGAGCCGTCTTCAACCTGCTTTTAACACATTAAAGTCCCACAGTCAATGCAGCCTGACCCAATCCTAGATGTTCAGCACACAGAGACACAGAGGTGCCGTTTAAAGTTTAGTGATAACCTGAGTCACTGATCATTTGCAGTGTTACAGAGTCTGGCAGTCTTTGCATGATGTCCACGTCACTGTAAATTTCTAGCTGACTCTCAGGTGTGACAGGTGTGCCAGCAGGAAAGAGTAATAATAACCTGCATCCTGAGGTTTGTCATGCAGGATTAAAGGAGCCAGGCTTTGTTCACACAGCTAGGATTGTATTTTACACTGACCCTGGGTCAGTATAAGTATCATACAGTTTAAACGAAGCACTGAAACTTGCACATATTTATTACAGATGCACTGAAGCTAATCGAGATATTTGCTGTCAGTCTGTGGCTGCGATTAAACACTTTACTGAAAACTTTATTAACTAGTAACTTCATCAGTCATGACAGAAGCTAATATTTCTGTGCTAACATCGTTTAACCAGTAACAGCTTTACTCCAATATAAGCTAACGTTTACACCGTAACTTTAAGCTAGCACCATAAAGACGGTAAAACACGTAATAATATCTACAAATGCATCTTAAAGCTGTTATATTAGCACTCGGTGTATTACTAACATAACCACATTAACATTACTGACACTCGCTGACGTTTAATGGTCATTCTATAAATGCTGTCCGTTTAAATGGTCTTACCTGTAAACACTGCTGTATCCACCGGATTCCAGCCAGAGTGGATTCTGGAGTCTTCCACGCTCCTGTTAGTGATCCTCCATCTGGATGGATGAGAACAACCTTCTGAACAATCTAGCAGGAGATGGCCCATATCTATGGGACTGATTTGTGCTAATAACGCCCATTGTATGGACTGATAACAGCCGAAGCGGGTGAATAAAGTCACCCAGTAGCTAGCTGTGCCATTACCCAGCATACATCACTCCCTCCATAAATGCAATAAACCATACAAAAGTATCGTTCTACCTGTTTTTCAGGTAGTTGTTTACATTATATAATTTATTGTGTTCAGTATACGTCACTACAAAGTGATTTCGGAAATATATAAATATACGGACAACAGGCTCTTCCGCGGCAATCTCTTCAATCGGAGGACCCTTCACGTCAATTCCCGACGCGAGGGGGGTACCCTGCGCGTCCATAAGTGCAGCAGAGGGAGCCTGACCATGCGTCACACGTTTGACGAGTTGGGAGTGAGAACGTGTTGACAGAACATCACTTCATATTCTCTACTGTTCACTGGTTTCACCATACTTAAGCTATTGTGCAGAGGTCTGGGGCAATAACTATAAAACCACATTACATTCACTTTTTACTCTTCAAAAAAAAGCAATTCGAATCATCCACAATGCAGGTTATAGGGAACATACAAACTCACTATTTTTGCAGTCTGAAATATTGAAAATTGACGATATAGTGAAATTCCAAACAGCACAAATTCTATTCAAAGCAAAAAATAAAGAACTGCCAGGTAATATTCAGAGTATGTTTTTTTTGAAAGAAGGAAGTTATAATTTAAGGGGTTTTTGTAACTTCAAAACAATGAAGGTACGTACTACAAGAAAAGGCTTTTGTGTTTCTGTTCATGGAGTGAAACTGTGGAACAGTCTGAATATGGAATTAAAGCAACGTCCAAACATAAAACTGTTCAAAAAGAGTTATAAAAATATGATCTTCTCGATCTATAAAGAAAAGGAAAATATTTAAATTAAGTGAATGTCTCTATTTAAAAACAAACAAACAAACAAAAAATTCATGATGTGATATTATAGTATATAGTATATCAGAAATCTGTTCACTATTTTTATTACAAATTATATCAGTAAGGAAGCTGACTAAATATTCACTGATAATTTATGGCAAAGGGGTGGGATTAAATAAGTGTATACTTCTTCCCACTCCCTTTCAACATGTAAATTAATCTGAATGTTTTTTTGTATGTAATTTGTATAGTATTTTTTTTCTCTCTTATTTCTTTTCTAAATGTACTTGTATATTGTTCACATGTTGAAATAAATTACCAATCAATCAATCAATCAATCACTATGTATTTCATTGTGCCATAATGATACTGTCCCCTAGAATCAAAATACAGAAAGATCTCTAGACACCTGGGTTTACTTAAAACAGCGTAAGAAGAGACTGAGACCTTCTGCTAACTGAATTTGCCAAACGCTTAAAGCCAAAAAGCTTTTGAACCATGGACTCAATGAGTCGATTAACTCTTTTACTAACTCGGCCGGCTCGCGTCATGACTACATTGTCCGGGACTGCCCGTGGCTGTCCTTGTGGACCCACATCATGACATACATCCGTTGGAGGCATCTGCGTGTCGGCGACATGCACAGGGACTACTGATAGGGGCTTGGTGTGTGCATCACAATCTGTGTCTGATGGATGTGAGTGAGTGAGTGCAGTTTCTGAAAGTGTGTCTAACACAGACGGGAGGTCCAAGTCAGGTTCTGCTACCAAACTGTCCAAGTCTGTGTCTCTGTCTGGGCAGTCCTCTCCTACCAGGGAACACTGGGTTGAATCCCCTGCAACCACCTCTGGAGCTTGTTGACTTGTCTTGCCCAATCCCGAGAGTCCCTCACTCAGGGTCTCCTGACTCTCATCATCATCTGAGTTGATCCAAGCACTGGTCCTGTCCTCTGCAGTCTCCTCATCCAAGGAATCTAACTGGTCTGACGCACATGACCCTCCCTCTGATCCAGTGTCACACAGTTCAGCAGTCACTACTGGCAGGAAGCTGATATTTAAAACCAGGTTGCGATGTACCACCTTTATGTTGCCTCTGTCATCTTCCAACTTGTATGTGTGAGTCTGCAGATTTCTGTCTCTGACTGTGTACACTGTTGCATCCCACTTGTCAGCAAGTTTCTTCTTTCCTCTTTCACCCTTATTTGCAATGAGTACTCTGTCTCCTATGTTCAGATGAGTGCCCTTTACTTTTCTGTTATATCCTTTTGCCTGTTTGTCTTGTTCCTTGATGGCATGAGTCTGGGCAATCTTAGCTGCCTCATGAAGATGTGACATGAGTGTTTTCACATAATTTTTTTGATCCACAACTACAGGATCACAGAGCACCTGTTTAAACATCACATCAACGGGGAGCCTCGGGATGCGGCCAAACATGAGCTGAAATGGGGCAAAACCTGTGGTCTCATGTACAGTTGCATTATATGCAAATGTCAGACTCTGTATTTGTTGAGGCCACTTGTTCTTTTCTCTGAGGGGCAAGGACCTAAGCATGTTGCCAAGTGTCCTATTGAACCTCTCAGTCCCTCCATTGCCCATGGGATGGTATGCCGTAGTATGGGATTTGGAGACCCCTGAGAACTTGAGTAGTTCTGCCAAGAGCTCACTTTCAAAATTTGCCCCCTGATCGGAGTGAATCCGCTCAGGAAACCCATACACACAGAAAACATGGTCCCATAGTTTCTTAGCCACCTGCTTTGCAGTCTGGTTTGTGCAAGGGAAGGCATGGGCTAGCTTAGTGAAATGATCTGTAAGGACAAGAACATCTACTGAGCGTTGCTTACTATCCTCCGCACTCCAAAAATCCAAACACACCAGCTCCATAGGGGCGGAGGTTCTGATGCTCTCAAGTGGGGCTCGAGCAGAGGGTTCTGGTGTTTTGGCCAGGATGCATCTTTGACAGCATTTGACATACTCTTTTATATCAGACTCCATCTTCGGCCAAAAGAACTGTTGTCTTGCCAGATATAAAGTCTTCGCTTGCCCCTGATGTCCTGCAATATCATGGACACCATTCAGTGCCTTTGCTCTGAGACTGTCAGGCAAAACAAACTGATGTCTCCTTTGTTTACTCAGGGGGTCCTTTGTGATCCGATAGAGAACTCCATTTTGGATCCTAAGCCTTTCCCACTGTTTAAATAACACCATGGCTTTCACATCAAATCCTGCCCTTTCACGCCTGGAAGGTCGCCTTCTCCTAGTGACAAATGGTAAGATCTTTGAAATACTGGGATCAAGTTCCTGGCTATGCTGGAGTTCCTCTAGTGTGGACACAGGAAATGACTCCTGTCCTGGCCACACTAGGTCCTGAACAGACTGGAACAGTTCCACAGCCCTTGTTTCAGCAGCCAGATCCCACTCACTGTGAAAATCCAGGATTGCCTTAACATCCATAGCATCACACCCAGGCTGAGACGAGGGCGTCTGCAGTCCTGTGGTGCGGAAAGGTGGTGTGTCCACGTGTTGACCTTGGACCTTCAACCGGAATGCATTTTGTATTCCCTCAGAACTGACACTCTCAGATTCAGCAAGGAGGTGACTGTACTGCTCTGTGATCAGCCTATGGCTGACTGTTGTTGCAAAGATCCATGGTGCTGAAGTAGGTATTTCCACCCAATGCAGCAAGGCAGTCAGACTGGTGTGGCAGTGGGTGTGCATCTTTGAGGGTCCTTGCATTCAGCCATCTGAAATCAGTGCAGATTCTCAAACTACCATCCTTTTCCCACACTAACACCAGTGGAGAGGCATACTCGCTCACGGACCTTCTGATGATTTCCTGTTCTTCCATTTCAGACAAAACTTGTCGCAGCTTTGGATAATGTGCTGGAGGGACTCGGCGGTAAGGAAGGCGGAATGGCCTCTCATCAGTGAGCCTGATGCGGTGTACAAAGCCTTCGGCCTTGCCACAGTCATGTGCATGCTTGGAGAAAATGTCATTGTACTTCTCAAGCATTTTAACCAGTTTCTCCTTCCCCCCTTGACCAACATGGCACAGGTCAATATTAATTTCGCTGAGCCCAACCTGTTTTAGTCTCTGTTTAAGATCAGTGAGGTGGGCATCATCCTTCTCTTCCTCCTGCACAGATTTCTGGGGTCGACAGGTGCCCTGGAAAACTTCAAAATCCTCAACAGCAACACAAGGGGACACGTCAGCCAACTTACTGTTTCTTTTCAGGGTGACTGGTTTATCCAACAGGTTAGTGACCTTCATGGGAACCCACCTATCACCCCATAATGGCGTTATGATGCGGCCAACCATGATGTTACGTGGCATGGACTTTGATGAAGTGGCTTCAACAATCACTGTGCTCCCTGGTGACATAGAAACATTACTCGGCAGCTTGCCCCAGACTAGATGCTCTTGTCTTGCTAACAAGGTGACTGACTGCTGAAGCTTGACTGTGTCGATCTTGTCTGGGAGTTCTTCACCTCTCCATCGGGATGAATTAGCCATGAGGTCAAGAAACTGCTCACACTCTGGGGGACAACCGCCACCTGACACGAGGCGCCAATAGTCATTGGTTATTTTCAACTGGTGCATGAGAAACCGGATGACATTTGTGCCAATGATTATATCATCATGTTGACCTGGCACTACAAGGATGGGAACAATACAGGTCTCTCCATACAGTTTCATTTCAACTTCATACATGCATTTGGGCTTGGTAAGTGTGCCACCACAGCCTACTAGCACTATTTCTTGAGGCAGGGGAGTGGGTTCTGGCAGTGTATTCTCACTCAGCATACTCTGTTCTGCTTGCTCACTGAGTGTGCACGCCATGGAACCAGAGTCAAGCATACCCTGCATGTGGTGTCTGTTATTAATGCTGACAGGAGTGTAAAACAGTTTGTCAAACGGGCCAACTCTCTGTGTGTTTTGTACTACCACCTTAACACCATCTGGTGCGGCTGCACATGCTTTAATGTAATGCTTTTCAACATCATCACTGCCGAGGGTTTCAACATCTGTGCCCACACATCCCCTCACCAAATGCGGGCCAGCTAGTTTAAAGGCTGGGTGTCATTAGGTTGGGAGGCAGGGCGCCTTTGAATCGGTGAGCGACGAGGGCAGTTTCTCTTAATATGGTTTGGCTCAAAGCATGCAGACATGATGAGGATGATGATGCAGCAGCAGCCGTTCTTCTCTGCGTGAGTAGCTTAATGTTGTCCGTGTGTAATTTACGTTGAGTAGGCTTTCTCTCACTCTCTCTCTCTCACACTCTCTCTCTCTCGCACTTTTTCCCACTTCACTCAGCACGCGAGCCTTGTGCCTTAAACTGGGCAGAGGGGGGAGGGGCGGTAGTTACACTCAGTAGCACAGGTACAGAGCGAGAGGGAGAGAGAGAGCCAGGGACAACAACGTCACATTAGAAAGGTATAGTAATCATCCACAACTATTTTCAGTTGCAGACGATAAAGGATTCAGAAAGTTTATTCATGCAGGTCCATATGACAGAGAATGTGCATCTTCTTTTTGTTTTCATATTTTCATTTATATTTAGTTGTGTTGTGGTTTGCAGTGTTTTGTGTTGTTTCATTTTTAATTTGTTTAAAAGGAAAAAGCTGAAAATTTAAATAGTTAAAAGTTGAACTGTGACTAGTTGGTTTTTGTATTATATGATTTATTTATTACATTTTATGTGGAGTGAATAAATAAAAGTATATTTACAGTGGCTCCTAGAGACAAAGTACGTACAAACTCCAAAACACGAACGAACACTAAAACACGTAAAAACTCCAAAACACGTAAAAACTGCAAAACACGTAAAAACTCAGAAGCACGTAAAAGCTCCAAAAAAACGTACAAAACACAACAGCAGTGCTCCAGGATGCTGGGCGCAGTGTTGAGCTTTTGTTACCTAGTGGCTACACAAGTCAGCAAGTACCAACGTCCAGATTTGGTGTGTGGTAGTAACAGGTAAAGCAACTTTTTCTTTTTAATTATTTGAATATATGTGAGTGCTTGTGTACAAATACACAAACAATTCACATATGCTTTCCATTGTGTAATTTAAGTGATCTAGTAGCTCTGTTTTGGAAGTTCAGTTCATGCTAGAAATGTGTTTTGGAGTTTGTACTTGCTTTGTCTCTAGGGGCCACCGTATATATTTATATATAAACATATATTAATAAAACCACTTCTTTTTTTTTACATTAGTAATTCCTTTTGTGCATAATTTTATATTATTGTTAATAATAAATTAATTAAAGCAACAAAACAACCTGAAGAGCCGGTCGGAGCCAAAAGAGCCAGAAATCCCATCATTACTCCACACAGGCTCATCTAGGTTTGGATTTTTTGTTCCCTAATAAATGAGGGGTTCTAAATAAACACATTCACTTAGAAACTGAGAACATTTTGTGCTTACTTGTGTTATGTCTTTCTAATATTTAAATTTGTTTGAAACAGTTAAGTGTGACAAACATACTAAAAGAATGAAAATCAGGATGAAGGCAAACATGTTTTCACACTGCTGTAGCTATCTGGGAATATCAGCTCTGTCAATCCTTGATATTTATTATTGAACGGTTTTTATCTATTGCGCTATTTGTTAAATTTGTAAATCTGTAACATATTGTATTGTTAAATAGTCTAGTCTGTTTCTGTTACTGTATTGGAGCAACTGCAACTGAAGGCTAGTGTTTATTATGATGAGCGGATGAGCAGGACATGAAACGGAGGACTGACTGAACTGAAATGACTAAACTGGCTGGCTGGACTGGAAACACGTACAGCGTAGACAGCGTCAATGACACGACGGTGAACGAGTGGAAACTGAAGACTTAAATACACAGACTGATGAGGATGATAATGAGAGACCGGCGAATACACAGCTGAACATAATCTGGCTAACGACACATGGAACGAGATGGCACAGGAAAAACTGGAAATGAGAACAAGTGAAAAATACAGTGAACATGAATGAACTGAAAATACTCTTTTTTTAAAATGTTTATTTATAAGATTTTAAGTTCGAAGTTACATAAAATCACACCAGACAAAGGACATAAGATTAAAAAACAATAACATTTAAGCACAGAAAAAAAAGAAAACAAAAAACAAACACACAATAAAACAACCCAAACAGGAAAAATTCACCGGTTAGCCAGTACAAATCAAAAGTTCAAAAGAAATACCAGTGTCCAAAGCAGATGATCTTCTGTGTGAGGTTAGACAGGGCAACAGAGAGTTCACCAAGTCCAGACGATGTGGGGAACAAGTCCAGGAAGGAATCAGGGTCCGGCAGAAGTGCAGTTTCACACAAACACAAAGTGCAGTCAAATGGGTTAAAGTTTATGTTTAATCCCCGTTAATATGATTGAGAAAAGGGCCCCAGATTTCGACAAACTTAAAATGAGTGTCAGCCAGACGATAACAAACCTCTTCAATATACAAACATGCAATCATCTCACGTAGCCAAACCCTAAACAATGGAGGAGATGGTGATTTCCAGGCTCTAAGAATAAGTCTTTTAGCTACAATCATGCCAAACATTAAGGCTTTCTGAAGAGGACGTCTGAGTGCCAATGAGGTTAGGGAGCAGCCTAGCACTGCGAGTACACCATCCGGCTTTAATAAGTCATAAATCCGGTTATATATATTAAATATCTCTGCCCAGAAACTCCTGAGTGTGGGGCAAGACCAGAAAAGGTGACCGAGGGTTCCCTCCATTGCTTTACATCTGTCACACAAAGACAAAATAGCTAGGCAGCATTTTTCCGTCTATGCTTTAGAAAAATGCAAACGATGAAGGACCTTGAACTGTATAAGTTGTAGTCTGGCATTAACAGAGCGTTCTTTAATCTTCTTCAACCCATTGGCCCACAAAGCATCCAATATGTCTACTTCCAAGTCATTAACACAAGCATCCTTGATGTGGTTAGCAGGTTCTGTAAGTGTAAAAAGTGTAGTAAACTGGCTGATTAGGTGTTTGGAAGTGTGATTTTTAATCAAATAATCATAAAAGTCACTATGAGCAGGGGCTTATCCAGATGGGCAAAAGAGTGTTTAACAAAATTCCTAATTTGTAAGTATCTAAATAAATGAGCAGAGGGAAGCATACATTTTGATTGCAGCTGAGCAAATGAAGCAAAACAATTGTCGATGTAGAGCTCCTTAATAGTGTGAAGACATAATTCAGACCAAAGCTTAAACACAGGGTCCATCAAGCCGGGTGAAAAAGAAAGGTTTTCAGTTATGGGAGCAAAAATGGATAGGTCTGGAAGGCACAAAGCACCCCTAACTTACTTTAAGATCCTAAGAGAATGACCTAGAACAAAATCATTACTTAGAAGTTTGGTAGGTATGTTTGGCTTAGGAAACAGAATAGCATCAAGTGACATACCAAAAATTGATTCAGTGTTGTGCGCCTCTATAAAAGGCCAAGAAGGAAAGCATCCCTTCTAAACAGCAGGAACAGCTGAAACACTGTTCCAGAAAACCCATGTTCTGGCATTGCAAGCCCAATAGTAGTGCCTGAAAACTGGGAGGCCTAATCCGCCCTCAGAGGAAGGTTTCTGCAAGTGTGCCTTTGAAATTCTATGGGGTTTATTTGCCCAGATGAAAGACAAAATGATAGAGTCTATAGTTTTAAAAAAAGGATGTAGCAACTTCCACAGTCGCTAGAGGCCGGGAATGGAGGCCGCCTCTTTGCTTGACGCGCTGTCAACTTTACGCAATAATGCCAGAGGTGGAATTGCTTACTTGTTTATTAAAGTGCTTTGAGAGTTTACAGAGTAATGTCATGGGCTCCTGATTCAGACTCTTAAAACATGACAGGCTCTAATGCAACAAGGGGAAACTCGTTGTGCAGCGGTCAACAAAAACTAAGGCTACCCAGCCCTCCCCTCTGTCAAAATCAAACCAGTGAATGACAGACTGACAACGCCCTCTTAATGTCACCGCTAGCACCCACGTGACTCCCATTACACATCACCATAGCAACCAAACAAATGAAAACCCAGTGATCATCAAAATTCAATTCATTTAGTTATGGCTCCTACAGGGTTTATTTGCCCAGATGAAAGACAAAATGATAGAGTCGATAGAGAGATGGGTATGTTTTGGAAAAGATGAATACATTTAGGAAGTACTACCATTTTAATTATATTGACACGTCCAATTAAAGAAAGTGGGAGAAGAGTCCATTTATCTATCTTAGCTTTAATACTATCAACGAGGACCTGAAAGTTCAATTTAAATAGCAGCTTACGGTTTCTGGGACTGTTAATACCTAGGTATTTAAAGTGACTGCTGGTGGTTTTAAAGGGTAAGCTAGAGATGAAGCTAGAGTTGAGACCATCTGCCAGTGGCATAAAAATGGACTTGTCCCAATTAATTGTGAAACCAGAGAGTTGTCCAAATTTGTGTGGCCCGGTCATGGGGAATGAGACAGGACACAGGAAATACTCTTTTGTGGGCTTTTTTATTCTCCGACTGTACTCGGAGGAGCACAGTTTTAATTCTGTAGTTTTGAGTGAAACGGCAAAATTTAACTATTCCACTGGCTCAGCCTAAACTGCCTTTCAGGGTCTGAGACAACAGTAACTATCATATGTACATGTTAAATCCAAACAGTATAGACAACAGTAGTGACCTGTCAAGAAACAAATACAACAAAAAAAGAGAAAACAAAACAAATAAACACATTGTTTACATCCCACAACTTCGCAGGTCAACTGGCAATAAAGTGCACTGTAAACTCTCTTTTAAACATACATTTCTATGGGAGAACATCATGAACTCACTTCGGTTTCTCCACACAGCTACTGTGCTAGGACAAGTACACACGCAGGAATCACACAGCAAGTGATCTCCCCTCTGAATCAAACAGAAACATACAGAGTTATGCAAAGTGAGTAAAAGTATAAACTTAACAACTTTGAAATCTGTTAGGACACTGTAACTACTCACGCCAACCCGCTCTTCAGTCCCTTTCACAGCACGTGACCATTAAACATGCACCCGTCGCGCGTTAAGAACTGTACAGAAATGGTCACAAACATGGAGTCATTGCTAAAGAAACTTAGCTAATTACAGTCTACTACAACACTGGTGACAATATTTTGCAGTATGCTACACTTTTTAGCACATTTACCTCGTGTGTAGCTAGCCACAGAATCTTTTGCAGTCTCTAACTCTCCAGTGCTCCCGCTCACAGCGCTCAGTGTGACACAAACTTGAGTGCATGCGTGCTCTGGCTTACGGCGGCTCTTAAAGGGACAGTATACCCCCAAAACGCGAGGTCTAGTCATCACCATGACAACCCTACAACAGACCTCCGGTAGACAGGCAACCAGTCAAAAACACAATTCCCTCTTTTTAAACCCTTTCCATGCGTAGTATTAGTTCACTTGGCTACATTCTCCCCTGCTACGAGTCAACGTCCTCGGTGACCCCTTGCTCATCCACCATTCCCCTGAGTTTGGTGGTGTAGAGAACCATACCGGCTAACACCTGGGAGAGTACATCTGGACTGAAGGATACTGCATTGCATGCTGACCTAGGTAGATTAAATGGGTTTGTGTGGACCCCTGCAGTTTCTCTCCTACTCCTGCGTGTAGCAGGTGTGGGTGGACCAGCCTCCGCTTTCTCTTTCTTTCCTTTCCTGGGAGCTGGAACAGGTTTTGCCACCGGTTCTTCACTGGAGAATCCAATGCTTCCTGGCCCAGGTGGAAGGTAAGCTGCTGGCTCCACCTCGAGGTCATCAGGGTTGTCGCTGCTCTCTTGCCCTAGCAGATCCTCAACCATATTTTCAGTTCCATTCTCCAATTGGTTTCCAGGCTCGTTGACCGTCGGAACCAAGTTCCCAGGTCCCTGAGCCACTGGCAGCTCCATTGGGTACTGGACCTCCTCCATCAAGGCAAACTCTGGATGCTCAAGCTCCGTATCAGACACTTGGTGCTCATCTGCAGAACTGACTTCCTGGTCACGTAGCCTTGGGTTGGGTGCAGGTATAGACCCCACGCATGGCCTCAAGTTAGATCTGTGGACTCTTTTCACCGGCCCTCCTTCCAGTGGCACTACTGTGTATGTTGTCCCTTGGATATCAACCACTTTGTACACAGGGGCTGCCCAGGCATCTTGAATTTTATTCCTTCCTGGTGGTCGGTAACGGAGATACACAAACTGTCCGATGTCAACAGGTGGACAGAACACCTTTCCTTGCTGCTGAACCACTCTCTCTGCAGCCTTCCGTTCGGCAAATTCTCTGGCTCTGGCATGTGCATCCTGGAGACGCTCCTGGTGCACTGCTAACCAGTCCAGTTTGTCATCCTTCACTTCCTCCCGGCCCAACAATGCATCAACGGGTAGATGTGGGTGGACCCCAAACAGCAGGTAATGGGGAGAATACCCTGTCGTTGAGTGCGGCGTGACATTGTAAGCATACACCAGCTCTGACAGATGCTCGGGCCAGCGCCGCTTCTTCTCAGGGGGAAGCGTACGCAAGAGGTTGTGTAAAGTCCTGTTGAACCTCTCACAATGTGGGTTACCCTGAGGGTGGTGGGGTGTTGTACGCGTTTTCTTCACTCCATACAGTTTGCATAGCTCAGCAATCACTGCGCTTTCAAAATTCCTGCCCTGGTCTGAGTGCAGGCGCTCTGGTACCCCATACTTCAGGAACCACTCTTTCAGGATAACCTTAGCTGTGGTATCTGCTTTTTGATCTCGTGTGGCAAATGCCTGACTGAACTTGGTGAACACGTCAGTCATTACAAGAACGTTTTCACGACCATCTGTAGCCCGCTCAAGGGTGGTATAATCAACAGCAACAACTTCAAGTGGGCGGGTAGCCAAAAATGGAGCGTGGGGTGCCTGAACTTTGGGTTGAGGCATCTTTGTTAACACACACCTCTGACATTTCTTCACCCAGTGCTCAACATCTTCAAACATGCCTCCCCAGAAACATCTTTGTTTCAACAATCCCAGTGTGCGTTCGATTCCCTGGTGTCCCATGTGATCATGCACACTCCTGAGCACTTTTTCTTTAAGACAGGCAGGTAGTAGCAGCTGATGGCACTGTCCAAGGTGAGCATCTTCAATTACACGGTATAGCAGTCCATCCTTTTCTCTGATCCGAGGCCACTGCTTCAGTAGAGAACGTACCGGTTTAGACAGACCCCCTCTCTCTCTGTAGGTGGGTCTCTTCTGTCTGCTCCAAAACTCTCTCAAGACACCAATTGTTGGGTCTGACACTTGGAAGCGATAGAGTTCTGCATTGGAATAACCAGGCATCGTTGGGGTGTTGCCCAGCACAGCCTCACTGACTGCTTCCCCATCTGGTTCGGAGGCCTGCAGCAGTCTGATCCTACAAGCCTCAACTCCAGCCATGACAAGATCTGAGCCTAGACTTGTACCTGCCCTTAGCACATTACATATGGCTATAGAGCCATCATATTCTGCATCCTCACTGTCAGGTTCTGCCGTGTCAACTGTTGGTTGCCGAGAGAGGGCATCAGCGGCAGTGTTGCAGCGGCCAGGGCGATACTTAACATCGAAGTCAAACACAGACAGCTGAGCTACCCACCTCTGTTGAATGGCTCCTAAATTAGCAGTGGGCAGGTGGCACAAGGGATTGTTATCCGTTATGATTGTGAACTTGGACCCCAGCAGATAACTCCTAAATTTTTCGGTGACTGCCCACTTTAACGCTAGGAGTTCGAGCTTCATGCTGCTAAAGTTTTGATCATTCTTCTCAGCCCCTCTGAGCCTCCTACTAGCATAAGCTATGACTTTATTCCTTCCCCCCTGCTTCTGAGACAGGACAGCGCCTAATCCAAGACTGCTAGCATCCGTTTCCAGCGTGAAAGGGAGACTGAAGTCAGCATAGCCTAGAACAGGGGCACTAGTCAACTTTCCCTTAAGCAACTCAAAAGCTTGTAAGCATTGCGGTGTCCAGGCTGAAGCAAAAAGCTGTTTAGCCCTGACAGGACTTATCTCCTTAACACAGACATTCACCACATCATGGAGTGGCCCCGCAGTTTGGGAAAAGCCCTCAATGAATCTCCTATAGTAGCTGCAAAATCCTAAAAAGGACCTTAGCTCTTTCACAGTACTAGGGATGGGCCATTTTGCCACAGCGCTTATCTTGTCAGGATCTGTGCTTATTCCCTGAGCCGACACTTCATGACCGAGAAACTTGACCTTGGGCTGGAGGAAATGGCACTTCTCAACCTTAACCTTCAGCCCCGTATCCCTCAGCCTTTTCAAAACAGTCTCCAGTCTCACAATGTGATCCTGGAATGTTGATGAAAACACAAGCAGATCATCCAAGTAGATCAATACAATCTGAAAGACCAAATCACTCATTGTGGCCTGCATAAGACGTTGAAACGTCGCGGGGGCATTACATAACCCAAAAGGCATCCTTAAGTATTCATACAGGCCAAATGGTGTGGTAAAGGCTGTTTTGTCTCTGTCTTTCTCATGTACCGCTACCTGATGGTAGCCACTGGCAAGATCTATGGTTGAGAAGAACTCTGCACCACTCAAGGCATCCAGGCTCTCCTCAATGCGAGGGAGTGGAAACGCATCACGCCTGGTCTTCGCGTTTAGTCTGCGGTAGTCTACACACAGTCTAAGACTCCCATCTGACTTGCGTACCAGAACAACTGGTGAAGCACAGGAACTCGAACTCTCCTGAATCACCCCCTTTCTCAACAGTTCAGAAATGTGCTCCCTGACCTCTTTGTACTGATTTGGTGGAATGCGCCTGTATGGCTGAGAAACAGGGGCTTCATCTACAACAGGAATTTCATGCTTCACACGATCAGTGTACCCCAAATCCTCATCATGAAGTGCAAAAACATCCGCATACCTTTTCAAAAGAGTTCTGACCTCGGCCTGTTGTCCTGGTGTGCCACCTATGTGTAATCTTCCCAATAAGTCCTGTACGCAGCTGTTGGCCCCCTGACAGTCCTTTTGGTTAAGAGTCACCTCCTCGTGGTTGGCAGATATGCGCTCAAATTTCACCTCGCATGGGTCACCCTCAATGCAGCGGCCAGGACTAATAATGCCTAGTCTAGCCTTAGGTGGAAGCCAGACATCCTCTTGTGAGATGTTCATCACCTGTACTGGGAATACCAGGCTGTTAGTTGACACTAGAGTTGGGATCACCAATAAGCCACCTGGGAGCTGAACATTCCCTGGTTCAACCAATGCGCTACCAAACTGCTTGCCATGGCCCCTTGCATAGACAGTGGTCAGGGATGAGGCAGGCACCCGCACTTTGTGTTTGCTTGCAACACGGGCAGTAGACACCTTTTCCACAAGCTCAGCAGCTTGTACGCAGTGGCAGGCCTTCCTCCAGCTGGACTCCAGCTCTCCCCCTAGAGTGGTGTCAAACTCTGAGAGTACTAACTGTCTACATCGTTTTGCAATGTTCATCCCTATAATGCCATGGGGTGACAAATCCAACCATTTGGGATTGTCTCTTTCTGTTTTATCATCTTTGATTATAAGAAAACCACATTCAGGTATAGTGAGCCCCATGACCTGTACATCTAACTCTACATAGCCTAAATAGGGCAGCGGCAACTGGTTGGCTGCTGTGATTTTAAGCCACTTGGCAGTACAGTGCATATCTTCATCCTCTCCCTGGAGATGATTTCTGAAAAAGCTTTCTGTCAAAGTGCTTACATTACTTCCTGTGTCAAGCAGACATCTAAGGGATACACCACCTATCTGGATATCTACTTCAGGGCACTGACCAACAGCATGTTCTAGAAAATGTTCCTTGGTTAGAGCTTCCTTTGAGCCTTCTGATTTGCCTCGCATTGCCCGGCTCATAGCAATGGAGGGTTCCCGTTTCCCGTTAGCGAGGAACTGGACATGGTTGCAGACTGGCTCGTAGGTTGTTGGGGTGCATTACAGTGTCTGGCCATATGTCCCACCCCTTCACATCGGAGACAAATAGGCTGACCCTCTCTAGTGTACTTAGGCTTGGGCTTAGCTTTAACACCTCTACTGTCTTCAGAACTGGCAGTCTGTGTTGTGAGCTCCCTCACTGCATTAGTTAACTCCCCTATGGCTTTACCCTGTTGTGTGATTATTTTAACCATCTCTTGCAGAGCCATGGTAAAGTCTGTCTGTACATCACTGGTGGAGGTTGTCTTTTCACAGCTTTCATCTGGCCTGTCACTCACTATATTTCTATGTCTGGCTACATTAGTGCTGCGTGGACGATCTTCCATAGTCCACATGATTGCCTCCTCTCTAACATCAAAGAGACTACACTCAGGCTTGTCCCTAGTGAGCCTACGTAGTTCACGCCGAAGATTTGGGGCATGCACACCTTCAATGAATTGATCCCGAAGTGCCAGCTGTGTGTTGGGTACTACATTAGGGGACTGCTGTATTGCAGCATTGAGCAACTGAGAGAGTGTATGTGAATAATCTCGCAGGTCTTCCCCATCTAGTTGGCGGCGTGCATAGAAAGCATGCAAGAGCTGTGGTGTGGTGCGCTTCTCTCTAAATGCCTCCCTCAAATATGAAAAGAGATCACTCGGTTGCTTCACCTGGCCTGCCATACGTAACTTAACTTCCTCTAGGGCAGACCCTTTCAGCTGTGAGAGGATAAAGTCGGTTTGATCCTCTCCACGCAGACCCCTAGTTCTTATTGCTCTTTCCACCTCTTCTATGAATTCATCAACAGTGTAAGCATCTTTAGCTGGTTCCCCACTAAAAGGTACAATCACCTTTTCTCTTGGAATGTACACGACAGATCTGGTTGGAACATTACCCATGTTAGCAATACTAGACATAACAGCATCATGTTTCCTACTCAGTTCGTTAATCTTTGTTTGTAGCTCCACCAACGGGTTACCTGCACTGTCAAACAACGAGGCAGCTTGACTGTCTTCAGTGGGGATAGCTCCGGCCCCTGAAGGACCTTCCCCTTCGTCCTCTTGCGACATACTGCAATGTCTCTGAGTCTTTACTGCAGCAGATTCCCACAGTCACTTGTAGATGAGATTCAACAGTCCAAAATCTGTGTCAGGCGCCCTCCTTGTCCAATGGCTGAAGCAGGCTCCTGTTGTACCAACTGCCACTGCACCGAACCACCTCAGGACGTCCACACTGCGATTGCCGCCCTCTGGGAAGGACTGGGATCTTCTAAGCCACTACTGTTGTCTATAAAGCCCCACTCACTGTGTCTCTCTATACTGAAACTCAAAACTAACCTGAGAATCCCACTTCTGACACCAAACTATGTGGCCTGGTCATGGGGAATGAGACAGGACACAGGAAATACTCTTTTGTGGGCTTTTTTATTCTCCGACTGTACTCGGAGGAGCACAGTTTTAATTCTGTAGTTTTGAGTGAAACGGCAAAATTTAACTATTCCACTGGCTCAGCCTAAACTGCCTTTCAGGGTCTGAGACAACAGTAACTATCATATGTACATGTTAAATCCAAACAGTATAGACAACAGTAGTGACCTGTCAAGAAACAAATACAACAAAAAAAGAGAAAACAAAACAAATAAACACATTGTTTACATCCCACAACTTCGCAGGTCAACTGGCAATAAAGTGCACTGTAAACTCTCTTTTAAACATACATTTCTATGGGAGAACATCATGAACTCACTTCGGTTTCTCCACACAGCTACTGTGCTAGGACAAGTACACACGCAGGAATCACACAGCAAGTGATCTCCCCTCTGAATCAAACAGAAACATACAGAGTTATGCAAAGTGAGTAAAAGTATAAACTTAACAACTTTGAAATCTGTTAGGACACTGTAACTACTCACGCCAACCCGCTCTTCAGTCCCTTTCACAGCACGTGACCATTAAACATGCACCCGTCGCGCGTTAAGAACTGTACAGAAATGGTCACAAACATGGAGTCATTGCTAAAGAAACTTAGCTAATTACAGTCTACTACAACACTGGTGACAATATTTTGCAGTATGCTACACTTTTTAGCACATTTACCTCGTGTGTAGCTAGCCACAGAATCTTTTGCAGTCTCTAACTCTCCAGTGCTCCCGCTCACAGCGCTCAGTGTGACACAAACTTGAGTGCATGCGTGCTCTGGCTTACGGCGGCTCTTAAAGGGACAGTATACCCCCAAAACGCGAGGTCTAGTCATCACCATGACAACCCTACAACAGACCTCCGGTAGACAGGCAACCAGTCAAAAACACAATTCCCTCTTTTTAAACCCTTTCCATGCGTAGTATTAGTTCACTTGGCTACATTTGTTAATGAGATGAAGCAGGGGAGGCAAAGAGAGCCTGGCATCAGACAGTGTTAGAACCACATCATCTGCATGTAGAGTTATAGTAGATTTGACAGGACCACAGGATATACCCACAATATCAGAGCTGCTTCTAACTGCAATGGCCAGAGGCTCCATAGCTAAAGCAAAGAGCAGTGGAGATAAACAGCAACCCTGCCTAGTCCCCCGGTGAAGCAGAAATGGATGTGATCTATCAAAATTTGTCAGTACTGATGATCTTGGCCGTGCATAAAGCATACGTACCAAAGTTGTAAAATTACGACCAAAGCCAAATTTCTCAAGCGTAGCAAACAGGTATTTCCACTCAATTTGATCAAAAGCTTGTTGTGCGTCTAATGAAATAACAGCTGAATTTGGAGAGTTTTTTCCATACAGTTCATTCAATAGACGACGGGTATTAGAGAAAGCAAATCGGTCTGGGATAAACCCAGTTTGATCTTGTTGAATTAAAGTGCCCAAACATTTATTAAGACGTGAAGAAAAGACTTTTGCAATGATTTTTGATCACAGTTTAATGAACTAAGTGGGTGAAGTCACATTGGTGGGGTCTCTGTCCATCTTCGGGAGAAGACAAACGTGTGCATCATATATGCTATCAGGAAAAAAGCCCCGTGCAATAGAGCAGTTCACCATTCTGAGTAAAAGTAGAGCGATTATATCAATATGGGCTTTATAAAATTCTATGTTGAACTCATCCAGTCCGCAGGCTTTACCGCTAGGGAAAGAAAGGATAGCAGCTTTGACTTCTGTGATGCTAAAGTCAGCTTCAAGCGCTTGGGTGGCAGACTCTGTGAGGGGAATACTCAGAGAGTTAAGAAAGATAAAAGCTCAGAGTCAGTAGCGTTTGATTTAGAAGAGTACAGTTGGCTGAAAAATTCAAAGAATCTGTCATTAATCATTAATAAGAGGAGGCAATTTTGTGTATGGTCTGATGGGCTTGCACATCTTTTAATTGTCTGGCAAGTAATTTATGGGGTTTACCTCCCAACTCAAAGTGTCTTTGTTTCAATTTAATAATATTGATTCTGACTTGGGTTCCCAAAATATGATTGTATTCAAGTTTTAGTTTTAGAATAGCATTAGACATGTCCTCAGTATTAGATTGGCGAAGTGCCTCCTCTAATGTTGATAATTCAGATTCAATTTGGGACAGACGATTTAATCTAGTCTTTTTCAAAAATGTTTGAAAGGAGATGATCTTGCCACACAATACTGCCTTAAGTGATTCCCAAAGAGTGGAGTCAGAGAGCTCACCGTTGTCATTGTGTTTTAAGAAATCTGAAATCTCAGTGGAAACATAAGTGGAAAAAGTTTTGTCTGACAGAAGGGTAGAATTGAATTTCCAATTGAAAATTCGAGGCTGTAAATTAAAATCTATTTTCATGGTAAGTGGGGCATGGTCAGAAATCAAGATTTGATGATAAGCAGAGCTGATAATACTGGGTAATAGTCTAGAATCTGAAACAAAGTAATCTATTCTGGTAAAGCTACAATGTACAGGTGAAAAAAAGGAATATTGCCCATCATTTGGATGCTGAAGCCTCCAAACGTCTACCATGTTGTGTGATTTTACCAGGTTGTTCAGAACTGCCATGGATCTAGTAGTGGCGCCTATTTTTGTAGATGATCTATCCAAAACAGGATCAAAATAGCAGTTAAAATTGCCACCAATTATTATATTAGACATATTATAATCAGAAATTAGGTCAATTTTTTTGGAAAAGAAGTCAGGACAGTCAAAATTAGGGGCATAGATATTTAGCAAAACCAGTGGAAAAGAGTTAATGGACCCAGAGACCAAAACAAATCTCCCATCCGGATCAGTAACGACGGATCCAAATATAAATGGAGTGGTTTTCCGTATAAGCAGTAGCGGTTTTAGATACGGGCGGTTGCCCGGGGCGGCATCGTGGTGGGGGGCGGCATCACGGGCATCGGCAAAATAAAAATTGCTCGTACCCATGCTGCCCCGATGTCATGACAGCGCATATTGGGAATGGCACAGGCACCGATCGGTTTTCTATCGCCTATTTGCTGGGAGTAAGGGCGCCCTTCGTTTGCGAGGTGCGCCTGCTGCTTGCGGCACAGAGAAGAGAGGGCGGGGCGGCGGGAGATTTTCTGACCGGCTGGAGCAGCGTCTAATAACCAACTCACAAAGTAAAACAAAATAAAAACAAACCAACAAACACGAAAACACCAGACATTATAATACAGACTTATAATTTGCACCGATGTTTTTTTGAAATTCTATACACGAAAAGTGAGCGAGAGCACTCGGTGCGCCTGCGCGCTGCTGAAGTCAAAGTAAACTTTATTGTCATCACCGCTACAGACAGTCCAGTATATAGAGAGACGAGACGACGAGGCTCCAGTTACAGCAGTGCAAGTAAACAAACAATAAATATAAGAAGAGTAAGAAAATAAATATACACTTTAGGACTTGGGGTAAAGGATCAATAACAATTTAAAGTTTACAGTTTGATGATTTAAAGTCTCATACACAACCCGTTGAAAGGGGGGGGGGTGCTGCTGCTTCCAAATAGAGCACATTTCATTCATAATGATGTAAATCCAAGCCCATCATGTATTCACTGGGTTGTGTGAAATCTCAGAAATGCACCCTAGACAATGTGAATCTGTGAACTAAGGTGTAGGTGTGTTAGGTTATGTTGTGGTGATCCTTGAGTTGGGGGATTTGTGTTCATACTGGAGTGCAAAATTAAAACCAATGGAAGATGGACAAGACAAGTTCAAAGCCATCAGGTGCTCAGCTTAGAAAAAAGATAAAAGAAGAGGAGGAGAAACGAGCAAAGATGCAGGTAAGCAGATGTGTGATTGGATCATGGCAGGTCATCCTGAACCAATCAGAATCAGAATACTTTATTAATCCCTAAGGAAATTATGTGGGTTACAGTCGCTCCAAGAAGAAATGGTAAAAATAGTAACAGTAACAGACTAAACTCCAAACATTACCTTATGTTACAGATTTTAATATCAATTAGTCGTTGATTCTTCCTGTTCTCATTGTATGACTAATTATGATGGCTGTTTGGTAGCCGTTTGCATACAATGCATACTCTCTCTCTCTTCATATGTGTGTGTGTGTGTTAGTGTGTGTGTGCGTGTATACAAGAGTTTTATGTTAATGTACAATCCTTAATATGCTTTGTGTGTGTGTGTGTGTGTGTGGGGGGGGGGGGGGCAGAGGGAGTGTTCGCCCAGGGCGCATAACAGGCTAGGACCGCCACTGCGTATAAGTACAGTTTCCTGGAGAAAAGTTATATCAGAAGATAAATGCTTCAAATGTGACATAACCTTCCCATGTTTCAAAGCTCTGCCTAAGTCCTTGCAATTGCAGGATGTAAAAGTCAAAGGACATGTTCCTAAATCAGCAGCACTGTTACCCCGCATCTAAATGAGAGGTGGTATGACATATGGACTGGTGAAAAATAATACAAAGGACTGGCATAACAACAGTTAAAACAAAATTAACAACAAGAACACTGAACCCCACCCCCCAAAAAGAACAAGGCCGCAAAAAAGAACAAGAACCACTGCGGCCCATCCCAGCGTGCATTAAGGGGACTGCCGGGAAGAGGAGCACAAAAAAAAAAGAAAGAGAGAAAAAAACATCCTTCGGATCTGGCAGCTCCGCACCAGACTCCATTAATCAAAACAATAGTTATACTCATAAATCGACTGATCGGGTAAAAAAAGACGCCAACATATGAAATAAGTCAAAGTCAAAGTCAACTTTATTGTCAATTCTGCCACATGTACAGGACATACAGAGAATAGAAACTTCGTTACTCTCAATCCCTAGATAAAATAGAAAATGAACATTTAAATATAAGAGTGATTAAAAATGCAAGTAAAATATTTTAAAGTAAAAAAATTAAATAATATAATACAATTTTACATATAACAAGAAAGCTATACAATATACAATATAAGGGTAAATGACATTGAGTGCAAACCAGGCAGAGTAGTGCAAATAGGCAAATAGTGCAAATGGAGATTTGGTAATGTACGGTATGAGATAGTGTAACGCAAAGTCTTATGAGGTAATGGCAGTCCAATGCTCCACAAAGTGACTGGTAACTGGTGCAGGCCAGTGAGTGAGTCAGAGAGTGTGTGAGTGTGTGTGACAGAGTTCAGTGAGACCGTGGAGGAGAGAGGGGAGAGGGGGCAGAATCGGGAGGGAGTTAAGCTTCCTGACAGCCTGATGGATGAAGCTGTCCTTCAGCCTGCTGGTCCTGGCCTGGAGACTCCGCAGTCTCCTCCCCGACGGCAGCAGCTTGAAGAAGCTTTGCATTGGGTGCGTGGGATCAGCCGCTATGCAAAGGGCTTTTTTAGTGAGACGGGTGCTGTAAATGTCCTGGAGGGAGGGGAGAGAGACACCAATGATCCTCTCTGCAGCTCTCACTATGCGTTGGAGGGTTCTGTGACAGGACGCATTGCAGGCTCCAAACCACACAGTGATGCAGCTCGACAGGATGCTCTCGATGGTGCCTCTGTAGAAAGTGTGCATGATGGGGGCTGGTGCTCCTGCTCTTCTTAGTTTGCCGAGAAAGAAGAGACGCTGCTGTGATTTCTTGGCCAGTGCTGTGGTGTTGTACGTCCAGGAGAGATCCTCTGTGATGTGCACACCCAAGAACTTGGTGCTGCTCACTCTCTCCACAGACGCTCCGTCAATGGTCAGAGGAGCATGTTGGGTGTGCATTCTCCTGAAGTCCACAACAATCTCCTTCGTCTTCTCCACATTCAGAGAGAGATTGTTGTCAGCACACCACGTGGCCAGGCGTCTCACCTCACTTCTGTAGTCGGTCTCATCCCTGTTGCTAATGAGACCCACCACCGTTGTGTCGTCCGCAAACTTGATGAAGAGGTTGGAGCTGTATGATGGAGTGCAGTCATGGGTCAGCAGAGTGAAGAGGAGGGGGCTCAGCACACATCCCTGCGGGGCCCCCATGTTTAAAATGATGGTGCTGGATGTATTACTGCCCACCCGTACTGCTTGAGGTCTTCCGGTGAGGAAATCCAACAGCCAGTTGCACAGTGAGGTGTTGAGCCCCAGCTGGACCAGTTTTTGAGTGAGCTGTTGGGGGATTATAGTGTTGAATGCTGAACTGAAATCTATGAACAGCATTCGAACATATGAGTCTTTTTTGTCCAGGTGTGTGAGTGCCGAGTGGAGTGCAGTGGAGATGGCATCATCGGTTGAGCGGTTGGGCCGATACGCAAACTGGAAGGGATCCAGGGAGGGGGGCAGGACAGTCTTGATGTGTTGCATGACTAGTCGTTCGAAGCACTTCATCAGGATGGGAGTAAGTGCAACAGGACGGTAGTCATTAAAGCAGGAGGGAGATGACTTTTTTGGAACCGGAATGATTGTGGTGGCTTTAAAACATGTGGGGACGACAGCCTGGATGAGTGATATGTTGAAGATGTCTGTGAAGACATCAGTGAGTTCCACTGCACAGTCTCTCAGTACACGACCAGGAATGTTGTCAGGACCCGGAGCTTTACGTGCATTGATCCTGCTGAGGGATCTCCTCACGCTGTCCGGGGACAGAGTCATCACCTGGTCACCAGGAGGGGGTGGGGTCTTCTGTGCAGTGGTGCTGTTTTGGACTTCAAAGCGAGCAAAGAAAGTGTTCAGCTCGTTCAGCAGGGGGATAGTGCTATCACAGGTCTGTGGTGGGGGCTTGTAATCTGTGATGGTCTGAATGCCCCGCCACAGGCTCCGTGAGTCTCTGCTGTCTTTGAAGTGATGAGATATTTTCCTGGAGTACTGTCTCTTAGCCTCTCTGATGCCACGGGAAAGGTTGGCCCTAGCTGTCCTCAGGCTTGCCTCGTCTCCATCTCTGAAGGCAACATTCCGAGCTTTCAGCAGCCTGTAGACCTCTCCTGTCATCCATGGTTTTTGATTGGCCCGGACAGTTATGGTTTTCGTGACTGTTACATCCTCAATACACTTGTTGATGTAGGCAGTAACAGTCTCTGCGTACTCCTGGAGGTCAGTGGTGTTGTTATAGGTGGCAGCCTGCTTAAACATGTTCCAGTCTGTGGTGTTGAAGCAGTCCTGTAAAGCCTCTGAAGACCCTTCTGGCCACACTTTTATCTGCTTACGAACCGGTTTGGTGGTTTTAACGAGCGGTCTGTAAGCAGGCATTAGCATGACAGTGATATGGTCTGAGGCGCCGAGGTGGGGGAGGGGAAAAGCTTTGTAAGCTCCTCTCTCGGTGGTGTAAACAAAGTCCAGTGTGTTATTTCCCCTTGTTGGAAAGTCTATGTGTTGTTGTATTTTTGGAAACACGCACTTTAAGTCTGCATGATTGAAATCCCCAGCCAGGATGAGAAAAGCATCAGGATGGGCTGTCTGCTGCTCACTGATGTGCTGGTACAGTTCATTCAGTGCCTCGCTCCTGTTGTTGACATTGGAGGAGGGAGGGATGTACACAGCGCACAGTAGTATGGCTGTATATTCCCTCGGTAGATAGAATGGCCGGCACTTAATGACCATTAACTCCAGCACTGGTGAGCAGTGTTTGCAGACCGCAACAGCATCGCGACACCAGGCATCATTGATGTAAACACAAGTCCTCCCCCGCGGGTCTTACCTCCCGCGACGATGACTCTGTCAGCACGGTAGCATGTTAGCTGGTCGAGCTGAATGGCGCGGTCCGGGACACTGTCGCTGAGCCATGTTTCCGTGAACACAAAAGCACAGCAGTCCTTTACATTCCTTTGAGATGAACGTAGCAGTCGGATGTCGTCCAGTTTATTTTCTAGCGAGCGTACGTTGGCCAGAACGATAGAGGGGATGGCGGGTTTGTGTGGGCTAGCCGCTAGCCTAGCTCGGATGCCACCGCGCTTACCCCTCTTTTGCTTCCTCTCACACCGCTTGAGGCGCATCCATTGTGGGCGAAGTGCAGGAGTGGGGGTCGGTGATTTAGTAGGCCTTCGGAGCAGACCCAGATCTTTCAGCTTCTCGGTGTCCACAGAGTTTAACTTAAAAAGTTTGTTTCTGCCGATGTCGAGAAGAAGTGTTCGGGCATATCCTCGCTTGCACACAGATAGATGCGACAAAGTCTTACAAAAATACTGCAACTTACAGGACGAAAAACACGAAAAAGTAGTTTGTTTGGGAGAGAGAGAAGCCGCTGCGTGTGCACGCGCCGCCATCTTGGAAACACTTATATATGGAAATAACTTATATATGTCCAAAATTATAATATAAACGTTCTCAAAACTTCACGATAGAGAAAAGTTTCAAGACGTAGTAGCAACAACTTAAAAAAAAATTATAGAAAACTATCACCACAGAAGCATTTAAAAGATGATCGAACGAATCATGACTCTCACTGTAGGAAGAGAAGAGTGAGAATGTTCAGCAATACAGCCGCATCAACAACATGAACAAATATATTACCAGGTCATGATTACAGTGAGTCCGCAAACCATTCAGCTTCAGCAGGAGACTTGAACGTGTTAGTGATGTTGTTGTGAACTACCCGAAGCTGGGCCGGGTAGCGCAGACTGCACGTCGCTCCGGAGGCGCTAAGCTTTTTCCTGACCACATTGAAAGCCATCCACTGCGCAAAGACCTCCACAGCGGGAAATATGGACAGTCTCTCTCCATCACAGCTCAACGGTGCACGTTGGCGTGCCAGACGCAGGACGTGCCACACGTCTTTCTCATGATGTAACTTGGCTATGATAGCCCTCGGTCGCTGGCCAGCCGTTGGTTTTGGTCTAAGGGTGCGGTGTGCCCTCTCCACTTTTATCGGCTTAATAAAGTTGTCTTTCCCCAACACATCCAGCAGCAGAGATGAAAGAAAGTCCGCTGGCTTACCGCCCTCAGCACCTTCCTTCACTCTAACAATCCTGATGTTGACCCGACGCGAGTGCGCCTCTATCTGGCCTAGCTTGTCACGCAGGTTAACGGTGGCCGCCATTAGTTCTTTGCATGTAGCTTCAAGCATACAAACATGGCCGTCCATTGTAGTAAGCGACATCGAGTCGCTGTTCGGATGACCAGATATCTGCCTGGAGGTTAGACAAAGTTGACTCAATTGTGTCAAGGCGGCTCTCCATAGAAGTTTTTAAGCTAGCTATAGCTGCTAATATGGTGTCGATGCTCGCAGAGTTTTCAGCTACAGCTTTCTGGCAGTGTGTTTTTAGGCGGCATGTCGTCCAGTCTTTATTGTAATTGATGCAGACCAGTAGTGCTGTTGACTAGTTAAGTAAAGAAGCAGGGTGTCGGGTTAATTGTTGGAAAATAAGAAGAAAAGTGCGGAGCTGAGAAGAGTGCGTCCTACTCCATCAGTGTACACGAGCGCGCCCCGGAACCCTGACATTCTGATTCTGATAGGACATCCTTGTCTAATGCCTCCAAACCAAGCCTTAAAGTCAAAACCATAAATGCTCTGTCAATCCTATCAAACTGTTTCTCCTGATCTAAAAATAATTCCAACATCCAAGGTGTATAATTTACAAATATCAGCCCGGCTTTTATCAGAAATAGGCTGCCCATAATCTGTCCAGTTCACAATAGGACCGATCTCTGTGAATGATCAACTCCAGGAAATGTTTCAGCCTATTGGCAAATACTTTGAAAGTAGTTTGTAATCTGTACATAGCAGAGCCACTGGTCTCAGATCTTAAGCAGGCTCAGTCTCCTTTTTTAGGTGGAAGAAATACCGCTGCACCTCCTAAAGGTCAGCTCCCAAACACTTCCAGACATGTTTACAAAAGTCTGCAGGGAGCCCATTCAATCCAGCAACCTTGCTGACCATCAGCAGCAGCAGGAAGCTCCTGCATAGTCTACTGTTGACAAAAAGTACATATCCCTTTCACACTTCCCCCACACTGGCACTAACCCACACGCCTTCTTCACCATTGACCTTTCCTGTCACTATTTCTGTGGTAGAAATAATGTCAACATTAAGCTCTGGAAGAAACAAAATCTCGCTGGTTTAAACAGCAGAAAAATCAGTCAGATGTGACAAAAAAATCAGCTCTTCCACCAAACCACAAAGAAAGTAAAGAAGAAAGATCACCAAGTGCAGCATGCACTAGTGCACGAGTGTAATTATAATGTTATTATGCAGTCTTTAATTTCTTTAACCTTTTCCTTGTTTAACTATAAGTGTCTGAGACTTGTTGTGTGTTTTTTCAGCCAGATCCATATCCACAGAACTCTGCATGTCATGTTATACATGAAGTCGGCATACTTTTGACTTGTTTTGCTAAAACTGGAAAATACTCACTCACTTTACAGATTTTCCAAATCTTTCATTAAGAAAGTTACTAATTTCTTCCAATCTGTAAAATTCCCCATTGCATGACTATATATCTGAGACAGAAACATATTTAGGGTCATTATGATAGTACATGTCTTCTCCTGCAACAGCACCTGGCTCCCTTCCTCCTCACTTTTTAGATATTTAGATAGATAATTAGACAATCTGGAGAATGGTCTCTAAAGACTATTATTAAAAAACACGTAAAAGTATGGCTCTTAAAAGAGCACATTCCATTCAAAGGGACTGGCATTACAATCATTTTTCACCTACAAGAAAGTGCAATAAAGTATGAATGAGATTTGTAGAATATGCTTTTTAGTACGAGTGGTGAGTTCACAAATTCAATTCAATGTTATTTATACAGCACCAAATCAAAACACCAGTATTGTAAGGTCGACCCTACAGTGATACATACAGAGAAAAACCCAACAATCATATGACCCCCTATGAGCAGCACTTTGGCGACAGTGGGAAGGAAAAACTCCCTTTTAACAGGAAGAACCCTCCAGCAGAACCAGGCTCAGGGAGGGGCGGGGCCATCTGCTGTGATTGGTTGGACTGAGAGAAGGAAGACAGGATAAAGACATGCTGTGGAAGAGAGACAGAGATTAATAACAGATATGAGTGTCTGGCTCCTGAATCCAAACTGGAAATTAAGAAGCAGAAAGTTAGCGGCCATCAAGGTCTTTATGTCTTTAAGACATTCCTGCAGTTTAACTAATTGGTGTGTGTTATCTGGCTTCGTGGACAGATAGAGCTGGGTGTCATCAACATAGCAGTGAAAATGTATGCTATGTCTTCTGATGACACTGCCTAAGGGAAGCAGGGGGAGTCCACTTCGTTTCTGGGACACCACTCAGACAACCAGCAGTTTAAGGAGAACATGCGGCTAAACATGTCACTGCTGGTCTGATTGGGGAGGGGACCAGAGAAAGCTACAGAGTCCCACATTGTTTTGGCAAAGTTGCACACTGATTCGATATTGATTTTAGTGACCTCTGATTGGCGTAACTGGGTGTCATTAGTGTACATTACAGTGAATTATAGTAACCCTCAGCCAGCAGTTTTACATTTCCCTCAATGTCGCCTGCTCTGGCCCCTGGAAGACAATTGACTATGGTTGCCGGTGTCTCTAGCTTCACATGTCTGAGAACAGAATCACCAATTACCAGAGTTTGACCCCCAGCGGGTGTGTCGCCGAGTGGGGAAAAACGGTTAGACACATGAACAGGTTGGTGGTGTATCTGGGGCTTCTGTTTAGGACTATGCTTCCTCCTCACCGTCACCCAGCCGCCCTCTTTCCCCAGCTGCTCGGGACAATCTGCTGTGGAGAGCTAATGGGGACAACTCTACCTTCGTCTGGACTGCCTACGGGGATGTAGCTAGCTGCAGGTTTTCAAGAGTGCGAAGCCAAGCTGCAAATGGGCTACATTTATCACAAGTACCATTATTGATAAAGGAGGCTGAGGAGTAACTAAACATCTGACGCAATGAGCAGGAAATGGACAGATGAAGTGGCGGGTGAATTAATCGAGAATGTCCTTTGGATGAAACACATGCAGAAGGTGAGAAGCCCAGACTTCCCTCTCCTCGGCCACCTCCTCCAGCCTTTCCGGGGGAACACCAAGGTGTTCCCAGGCCTCCTCACCCTATCTCTAAGCAGAGGCCAGCCACACTTCAGGGAAGCTATCCCCGGCAGAAGGAACTGTTCCCTCGATCTTCTGCTCATGGGGGTCCTTTGAATTGCTCTTTGCCTGGTTCCTCACCCAGGACCAATTTGCCATGGGAGACCCTAGCAGGGGGCAAAACCCCCTGACAGGGGCCCTTGGATCCTTCCAGAGGTGTGTCCCTTCCACCACGATAAGGTAGTGATTCACGAAGGGGGAAACAACATTATGAAACAGGACATTATGTACAAGTTTTTAATTAAATTGCTTACGCAGATAAGCTACACAAGAACACCATTGTGTGTGTAACAGGAACAGGTTTCAGACAAACAGAGAATAATTATGTTATTGTCTCCACACTTTAACAGATAACTCACACACGTGAGAAGCAGCTGGGCTTGACGTTTCAGTTGTTGTGTTATTCTCAACAACACACCACGTCTGTCTTACTTCAGGTTCAGATTAGTGGATGACTCTGCTTTCAGCTGTGTACTCGCCTACTTCTGCCTGGACTCCAGAGGTTACTGCAGAGTACTGGGTTATTAAAGGTTACTTAAACTGGCTTCAGTTAAGCTCTCATAGCCTCACACTGGTAAATGTTGTGACATTATCAGTTACATGAAGGAAAAATATTCATTAAGTTTCAGTCTCCAGACTTAATCAGGCAAAATTCATACAAATGGCAAACATACAAGCCAGCACTCTTTCTAGTATCAGTATAAATGCAATACAAGTATTATATTTACAGTCTTTAACGTATTGAGGGGAAAAGCCCCTGAGGGATGTCTGCGTTTGCAAAAGTATGTTAAAGTGTGACACAAGAAGAATCAGACAGCTAATCTCTTGTTAGCTCAGTTGTGCACTATGTGCTCATTATACCACGCATGATTATTGACCTTATTATGGGAAAATCCACAAACCTCATCTTTAGCACCAAAACATATGAGAAGATAAAAAGACGACACCAGTGAGGTCAGGAAAGCCTCACGATGTAGTTTTGTATTTCACATACAAACACTTGTCAGTGTGTTGATGCCATGAAACAGTTGTGGTCCCTGAGCAACATGACAGTGAAAGGAATTTCACCTCATGGCACTATGATCACTAATGCTTAATGTTAGTCTTCATCACAGCACAAATACACAGTAAAGTGGTGTGTGGCTGACTTCAAACTCAACACTTTATAACATCCCATTATCTCCATTGTTTCCTCCTTTCATTTTGTGATGCTTTTTGACTGTTTTGTATTTAACAACTGCAAAGTCTGATTTTCACCCATATACATAAATATTTACTGATATATGGTTTGTGTCAACATCTTGTGTCTGTGGGAAAGCTGTTAAATAACCCTGTTTATATAATTTATTGGAAGAAAAAGTCTTTCTTTTTTATTTGTATTGACTTTAACTAGAAGGTACATCAAAACAAACACACACAGATGAGTGCAATGTTATTGATTTATTATCTGTTTGCACAGCAGGTCAGTTAACAAAGACACATGTGGACTGTCCCTCAGTTCAATGAAAAACCTTCAGAATTTAAAGGGAATGTAATCTGTTCCAATTTACTCCCATGTTTGGAGGTAAATGCATTTAAATACAGCATGGACATAAATACTGATTCACCCTCTTTCCCCGAGCACTTAGACTGTGGCTCACAGTGTGTTTTATTCACAATATAAAACAGCCAAGCGTGCTGTTTACAAACCAAACATGGTTTTTGAATGAGCAATCACAGACACCTTCATTGTGCAAATGAGCATTCCTTCACATCCTGAATATATCCTCAGTTATGAACTACGGAGCTTATAATTCATGTCACGTAAAAGTATTTGCAGCTGCTTCTAAATTTGATATTTAGAAGCAGCTGCAAACTGATCTTTCTGAGTTAACTAACCAAAGTATCAATGGGTCTTTACACCACATCCCTACATTCTAGGTCTACCGATGTTCACTGCACCAATTAAAATTATCATTATTAAACCGCATGGCTTGTAATAATGATACTAAAAAGGTAGATGCATGCTAGCATAAAGGTCAGCGCTGGCTGACAGCATGAGAGTGCCAGCGAGAGCAAATTCCAAGGCTGATGGACAGT
Source organism: Rhamphochromis longiceps (assembly GCF_057381845.1). NCBI lineage: Eukaryota > Metazoa > Chordata > Actinopteri > Cichliformes > Cichlidae > Rhamphochromis > Rhamphochromis longiceps. The sequence continues at coordinate 37,144,712 of NC_140574.1, forward strand.
AAATGAGTCTGATTGCAGCAATTTGTTCACTGATAAAAAGGCTGCCCGCAGCAACTTCAACTCACAATGTACAATTTACATATACTAGAATATAAATACAGCAGGGAAAAGATTTCATTGATGAATGCTAATGGTAACACACTGCAGTGATAAGTAAAGAATTTTATTTAATCAAAGTTTCATTTGTTTTGGTTTTTTTGTTTTGTCTTTCCAAAAGCCTCTAATTTTTAAACTGATAACCTAACTTTCATTTTTATATTAACAAAAAAATGATATATATGTCATAACAATGGTTACCTGGAAGGAGTTTACGTTTATCTGAGAAGAAAAGAAAGAATGAATCTGAGCAGTGTGCACAAGGTTTCTGAACTGTCTTATTGACAGACACTGAGGTCCTGTGTATGATGTTAATGCTCCCTATACTTTAGACCATGTATATAATCACAAGTCAGTGTCATGGCATAGTGAATTCCTTTTATAACTGACTGCTTGGATTTTAGAAAAGCTCAGAAATTTGCTTTGGCAAACAGTTAACAGGATCAAATGCATACCCAGATCAAACATGAACCGCCCATGGTCAGTACTACAAATGTATTTGTCTCTCAAATATGTCTCCAGTCTGTCCACTGGAACTACTTATCATTTTTAACAAACTATAAACTAGATTCTCTGAAGCCTTTTCGTAAGGGCTCCACCCATGTGTGCAACATATGTTCTTCAGAAGCAACGCAAAGCAGAAAAAACATTCATATGTAGTTATGGATCTTCATTAAAACTGTATAATATATACACTATTTACAATATGAGCTTTAATCTCTCTGTCTAAACACAACAGAACCTATTGACTGGATTTTAGTTTGTACCTGAAGTCTATATCATACGTAGGCTGAAGGATACCCAGGCCAGCACGGGACTGGTCAAGAGGCGGGGCTTTGATACCAGGGTCTAAAAGTTCCATGTCAAAGTAAGACAGAACAAGAGTCAAGAACTGTTTGATCTCATACACAGCGAAAAATCTGCCCGGGCATTTAGTGACCCCAGAGCCGAAGGGCATGTAGAAGTAACGCAGCCGCCGCCCACTGCGGTAGAAAGTGGTTTTCTCCTGACCCTTGTTGTCCAGAAAACGGTCAAACTTATACTCCTGCAGAGTGAAGAGGAGAAAGAAATGAAGAACAATAAAAAATGCAGTAATTTCTTGGTGAAGAGACTTTTCTTATTTATAACCCATCCGGCTCTTACATAAGGATCCTCATAGATTTCAGGATCATAGTGCAGCAAAGGCGGATACAAGGCTATGACATCATCTTTCCTTATTTGGTAAGCTTCTTGGTTATCAAGGTGAAGGAGGAAGTCTTCCTTGGCAACACGCACATTCATAGAAGCACTGGAAAGACGCATGGCTTCTTTAATGATGCTGTCTGTAGACATCAAGGAGACAGACATAAAGCGAATATGTTCATGCTAAAATTCTGAACGCTAGTCTTTTAATTTAGCAATATTAGGTATGTCACTTTTTCTTCTAGTGATCTAATGACTGGGTAAAATAAGTAATCTCACCCAAAACAGGCATGTTGTCCAGCTGGTCCCTGGTGAGGTTCAGTGAGGGGTCGCTGGGGTCAACTGTCTTACCAGAGTCTCCCAGGATTTTCTGCACTTCCTTGTGAGCGGCTTTCATAGCATCTGGACTCCTGCGCAGAGGTACAACCTCTTACTGTGTGTATTTCTTTCACTATTCTGTGCTTAGTGAAAGACGTAGGACAGTTTTTCCAATTTCATTGTACTACTGTACTATGTATGACTGTGCAATGACAATAAAGAGTTATCTTATCTTATGTTATCTTATGTCCTATATTATTTTTATTGTAATAACAATTAGTTTTCTTCAGCAGAAGTTATTGGTATTGGGCTGCGTACTGCATTTTAAATTAATACATTTGTTGTGTTTGAGAAAGGTGTTTATGGAAAAAAAATATTTGAAAAGCTGCTCAATTTTTAATATTTAGTCATGTGGGATGTATCACATCACATATTGTCCAGCACATGTAGATTTCCAATCTAATCGAGTCTTTGGCCCAAAACAAACAAAAATATGTAGCCTGTGCAAAGGCATGGCCCATGATAGTACCTGTGAGTGTAGAGGGTAAAAATTCATGTTCATGTTAGCGATCAATGTAACACTACAACGTACATCAGCATTACTTTTTATAATAAGTATTTCCTTAGATAGCCGGAAACAACTTACCTCCATGCAGTGCTGGACAATTAGTTTTTTATTGCATGTAATGTGACATATGACATAACTTAACCATAGGTACCCTACTTAGGATCTGTAAAAAAAAAAGAGCTGTGCTCTCGGATATAAACTGCACAGTGATTGGTCAACAAGACTTTGTGATAAGGTATCAAGAATACTGCGAAGTCTTGATGCATGCTCAGTCATCAATGTAAGGAAAGCTAATTCTGTTAAAGCTAAATCTGGTGGGAAACATTTCATCTCGCCATTCAAAAGTCTTCAGTCTCAGCTGACTGCAGGTTTCCCCATTGACTAACAATGTCAAAGGTCAATTTCATGATAAGAACTTAGTGATTCAATGTCAATAACACTTATCAATTCAGTTCCTTATCGATTCTCTTATCATCCTTATTGGGTTTTCATTGGCTCCCCTTTGAGAGTCACCACCATCGCTAAGAAGCATATCAAGAACATTGCATTTGTACAAATTAATTACATGCTGTGTGGTCAAATGTTCGGGTGTTGAAAAAAAAAAAAAGTAATAAAAAAGTAATAAATGTAATAATTACACATCTTACACTGAATGCATTTCTTAAAAGTAATGCAGTATTTTACTTAATTACTCACAGGAGAAAGTACTTTCATGTTACTCTGTCTCATAATTACCATTTAACAATGTGAACCTGTTGGTCCTACAAACCAAGTTAAATCCCCATCCTAATTTCAGTTCAAATAAATTTTATTTGTACTGTGTTAAATCACAACAATAAGGTGCTTTATATTGTAAGGTCGACCCTACAATAATACATCCAGAGAAAAAACCAACAGTCATGACCCTCTCTGAGCAAGCACTTTGGCGACAGTGGGAAGGAAAAACTCCCTTTTAACAGGAAGAAACCTCCAGCAGAACCAGGCTCAGGGAGGGGCGGGGCCATCTGCTGCGACCGGTTGGGATGAGAATCAGGACAGACTGTGCTGCTATTTTCCTCCTCTGACACATGAATTGAAATCAGCTAATTGTAGCGTGATTGCAAGAACCAATAAGCAGGATCTACGGGCAGGTAGAACAGTTCCAAGGAACTGGACTACTGGGAACTGGTTCTCTACAAGAACCATCCATAATCTATACTGTGCAGATAGTCATGGTGAGCACTATTAACAGAGAGCTGAGGAGTGGCTACAATCAGAGCGTTGCAGGATGGGGAATGATGTGCCATTAGGCCCCCTCCTCATTTTCTTTTCACATGAATGACGTCCTTGACTGACGCTCAGACCAGCATACATCCTCATTATTGAAGCAGTGACATGTAGGGGACCACTGATACATGTCAGGGCTTTTTTGATATGATGTTTTTCTGCTTCCCTGGCTGCTGTGTCTGTAGAGATGGTGTCCCTCTATGTTATAGTGTATTTATGATACTGATTTGTATGCACTGGTTTTTCGTACACATAACCTTTTGAATGCCCCTATTACTGATTGAAATTTCACAGCAAAACAATGTCCAGATGAACAGCATCAACTTTCTGGTAATGTCCTACTACTGTACCATTTATTGCTGTATTTTTCTAATTATTTTTGTTATCGTGTGATGCTTTGCTTAGGCTGCTGCCCCCGCAACCCGGCCTCGGATAAAGCGGATGAAGATGGATGGATGGATCGTGTGATGTTCGTACACAGAGTAAAACTCACGAGACTGATTAGACACACAATTTGATTTACTATTCCTTATGGCTTTTCATGAGACAGCCCATTACCAGCTTACCTGATCATATAAAAGAGACTCCAGAAGGTAGCAGGCAAGGTGTTAGCCTGTGAGGCCCAGAGCAGAGCAACATGGGTCCTGGCTTTGCTGATGTCATTGAAGGTAGATAAGGAGTCATTCAAGATCATCCTCATGGAGATTAAATCGGACACATTCTCTCTCTTGGACAGGTGTTCAGCATGCATGGTCTTAGCTAGGTTCTACATAAGAGTGTAAAAAAAAGAACATTCAAACATATTAGAGGATGAAAATGTTACAAATGGCTCAGAGGCCTTTGACTCTGACAGCCTACTAACCTCTCGGGCACTGTAGGCACTTTTGAACACGTGAATAGGCAGCCCGGCCACAAGTGCCGGGAAGATTTTGTCAAATTCTTTGAAGTTCTCCAAAGCATTGAGCACCAAAGCTTTCTGGGCTGCCTGCCGAGCCTGACACTTGTCTTCACCAAGCTCTTTACCAAACAGAGTTAGGTAACCAGATTCAAACATCACCTGAAGAACAGCAGAGCACAAACTTATAAATGACTATTTCAAGGGTTTTTTACTCACATATGTGGCATGAATTGTGTCCCACCCTGAGTAGAGAATATAGGTGTAGAACCTTTGCAGTTACTACATCATGACTATTCAAGAGAAATGTATCTTCCATGGGCCAATGCTTTCACTCTAAATTCAAGTTACTGACCTTATAGCAAAAGGCAAATATGCCGTCCACCTGCCAGTGGTCCTTGCTTGGGCTGAGTGTATCTGATTTCAGCATGACATCCTGAAGGTGCCCCATCATTGTCTCAATAAGGGAGGGAAGAGCCTCCCCCTGTAGTGTTTTCAGAAACGTCTGATGGAGGTTCTCTGTGGTGTGGCCATGGCGAGGATCAAAGCTGTCATGACCAAACGCCTTGTAAAGAAAGAAGAGCTTCAGGACTATCGAAAGATCGACCAATACAATGAGAAAGTGGATCAAGAAAAGTGTCCTAACAGACTATATGATGTATTCATATAATATATCTTTTATAATAAAAGATCAAATCACGTCATAAAATTACCTTGACAGATGTAGCAAAATGGAACTTCCTCCAATCAAGGTGTCTTCCCTGCCTGATGACTGAATGGTAAGAGAAGGGGTCGCACAGGAAGTGGATGTACCTGCCTGCAATTTTGCAGGTGAAAATGTGGCCGTACTTCTTCTGGCGGCTGCGGAGGAATTGAAGTGGGTTGGCCCCGAACTGGAGAGCACAACCTAAGTAGGGGATCAAACCATTTTCAACTGCTGGCTCACCTGGTTGCCTGAGGACAATGACAAGAAAGAGATCACAGAGATAACTCACTTTGTTGGATCTCAGTTGTCTGGATCGAATTCTGTAACTTCCGGATGAAAACGCTTTCATTTGTCTGGCATGTGCGTCAATGATTTCTTCAAGACTTCGGCTGCACTGACGTCTTTAGACTGATTTTGGCAGCAGCACATATTGTGCATTTCATATAGTTCAGCTAATTTAGTAATAAATTAATATCTCAGTATTATTAAGAAGTCATTATTTTACAAATACAGGTAAGTTTAAACTGAAATGTTCAAATAAAACAATGAATCAGAGAGAGCAAAATGTTGGCTGCATCTCAACAACAACTCCAAAACTTTGCAAACCTACAACTCAGGACTGATTGTTGACATAGCTACATAGCAGTCACCTCTGTGTTACTCATGTATTTGAAAATAATAATCATTCTTCTTGTGCATTTCTATTAAAAAGGGTTCTTCTTTTTATGTGCTGTAAGCTGAAAATTAATCAAAATCCTAACATTCCTGTCAGTGTTTAATTCAATATATGCAGAAGTTAAGTAATATACTCAAGCCCAAATTAAGATTCATGTCCTTCATTACATCCTACATGCTCTTTCTTAAGTCTTACCTGCGTCTTATCCCCACAGCAAGCCAGAGGAGGCAGCAAAATCCCACAACAACTGCCCAAATCAGAGCAATGCTTATAATCATGCTGATGATGGTAGAAAGATCCACACAGTCGAGCCCACCCGTCCCTGCAGAATATGTGAGCAGCTTGTGTGCTATTGAGAGTGACAGTTGTGTGAGAACAGCAGCATGCAGCAGGTTTTTTTATACTTCCTTTGAGCCTCTGGGTGGGTCTGATGATGTCGTCACCAGATACATCTCAACAAGGAACCAGTTAGGCGTTTTCATTGTGCAAGATAAATAAATAAGCAATGAAGTTATTAAGTTAATTTTATAAAGAAGAAGCAAATTTATTTTCTTGGATGTGTGTGGATTTTTGTTTACATGTTGTATTTATTTTGTGCTGTCCGAAATCTGTGGCTAAAAACAGCTCTCATCTTAAGTTAAAAGTCTTTTATGATGCATTTGTTTTTAAATTTACAGAAATTTTGCAAGAATATTAGAATAAGAATATTTACATTTAACATGAAAACTTCAAACAGCAATTTCTTAGAAATGTATTGAATAAGTAACATGTTTATATTTTCTGAGAAATAGGATTCCAGGTATACTTTGTGTGCTTCTGTGTGTGTGTGTGTGTGTGTGTGTGTGTGTGTGTGTGTGTGTGTGTGTGTGTGTGTGTGTGTGTGTGTGTGTGTGTGTGTGTGTGTGTGTAAGAGTTGGCCTTGACCGGAGTCCATGGACAGTGTTGCCTGACTGCATCCTGATAATGCATCTGGATTGATAAATAGATTCAAGGTCACTTCTGTGTCTGTTTGTGTGCATAATGAAAATTTCTTTTGACGTTGCATGGCATGTGCTTTCTGTTGAGACTTGCAGTTGAGCAAGAAGTGATAAAATCTGGTTCATCAAGAAAGACAACTAAAAGAATAGCAAATAAAACTGAAGTACATGCATTGTCGCACAGTGTGCCACCGAACATGTAAGAGTGATGAATCAGTAATCTATTTGGAAATACTAACAAGTCTCAACAAAGATTTGCTAGAAAAAAATAAAACAACATAGTAAAGCAACATACCTGAAACTGCAGCCTGATGAGTTAGTAACAACCATGTCTTAATGTACAAGCCCCCAAAACTATTATTGTTCAACTCAGGTACCAAAAAGTTGGAATGACATGCAAAATAAAAACAAAAATCAGGGATTTCCAAATTTCATAAATCCATATTTAATTCATGATATAACACATGTTTATATAGAAATGTTAGGAACTAACTTTGTAGTTGTGCACATTCATTCCTGTCTGATCCCTCCCAGATTCAGTAAGCTTAAGTGATCAAAGTACCTTCATCTCATAATACAATAAATACCGCAAGGATAAATACATGGATGTGTGTTTTGTCTTTCTTGTGCACCTGTGGGTGCAAAAAGGTTGAAAAGCACAAAGCCAGATGATCTGTTAGCTATGATCTCTCTTTCAATAAAGTGTTTGTCTCAGTTCAAGGTCTTCAGCGCATGTTAATGACGGTTTTTATTTGTTTTTCTTTTCTTTTTATAAAATTTTCATCACAAGATTTTACCCCCACTTATCATTTTTACCAAAAGTTTAAAGGCCAAAACACTGGTGCACAACAAACACCCAGAGAAAACTTCCTTGAGTTTCTTAAGAGTCGTCTGGGCAGCCTGGAAACCCTAGCAAAGCTGGGCAGTTGCAGAATGGCAGATAACTATGCAAAAGGAGTAGCATAACAGTGATTCTGAAGGCTGTGTCAGTGACTGGCATAAGGTCCAGCTGCAAACTGCATCGTTGACAAGACAGCGCAGATAAGGGTCGCAGGATACACTATAGTGATAAAAACAACCTGACAGAGACGCTCAGTCACAGCCAGACTTAAGTACACAGCCTTTGATGAACAGATCGCTTGAACATATGTGGCAGCAAGCTCATAGACTCGGCTCCACCTAGGGGCGGAAAAAAGGTGGATCCACTGTTCACACCACCTACAACTGAAGAGAGAAAAACAAAGACAGGTGTGTTCCAGAAGCACCGCCTGTCTTCTTTCCTTGACCTTGATGACATTAAAGTTAAGGAAAAGAAGTCAGGGGAACTGATAAGGACTTGGGAAAAGAGAGGAGCCCTTCTACAATTGGAACTGCTGTACACTCATCTCTGTTTAACAATGTGAAGACTGAACAGACTGTGAAAAGCAAAGGCTGGCATTTTAAATAAGGAAGTTTTAATGCATGTCTGCAGCAGCCAAAAACCTTCCAGTGAAATTAAAAAGCTTTTGAATTTACAAAAGAAGCTGAGTGTCAGTTTTGTGACTGTAAGTTGTGAATACACTGCAAAAGTTCAAACTCTTGCCAAGTATATCTGTCTAATTTCTAATCAATAATATCTCATCACACTTAAAATGAGACACAATCAGCTACAGAGTAACATTTCAGTGAGATTAAGGAAAGTGGATCTGGAGAATTTTCCCTTCTTCCATTGGCAGATTTTTTCCACTTAATAGAAGATATAGTTGCTTCAAATAGTGAAAAAAAATCTGCTAATGGAACAAGGGAAAATTCTCCAGACTGCGTGGAAAGTGGCAGCAGCACGGCCGGTGATGATGTGGTGTGGTGGATGAATGTGGACGTGCAGGCCGAGCAGCACACAGACGTATCTGAAGGCTCTTGGGAGGCTTGGCCGGTGACAAGAGCACAAGGCCAGATCAGACAGGACCAGGCGAGGCAGGATCAGACGGTGGCGTGGCGGCCGCAGGCAGTTGATCCGGTGATTGAGCTGTAGGTGGAGCTGACAGCTGGACAGACTCTCCAGAGCTGCGAGCGGAAACAGACGGCGGCGTGGAAGCCAAGGAGTGTTGGACCGCTTCACTGGAGCCCCCAGCAGAAACAGACAATGGCGTGGGAGGCGTGGAGTGCTGGAGCGGCTCCCACTCAGGTGGCTGAGCAAATCACTGAGCAGATGATTGAGCTGGTAACTGAGCTAATGACTCAGCTAGTGACAGAAGTAGGGGTTGAAGTGGTGGTTGAGCTGATTCTCCAGAACCTCCAGAACAGGAGACAGGAACAGGTGCTGCTGCCAGATACTAGCTGCTCACACACAAAGAGTAGGTATGGGTGCAGAGGTAGACTGTGTCCTGGTTGGCCTCACCCTGGGAACCCGCAATGGTTTTGGGGGCAGACCGGACACCAGTCATTCCCACCTGATGAGTAGGTACGGGTCCAGGAGTGAGCTGGCTCCCAGCCGCCTGCATCCTGCGAGTCAGTACGAGCACTGGCAATGTCTAGTCTGCTGTCCCCACCTGAGGAGCAGGCTGCCTCAGCCAGCCTGGGAACAGAGGAGCAGGCTCAGAAAAAACAGACTTACCAAATATCAGTGTGAAACTTTTCCCCCCACGGCTAACAGTCTTTGAAAAAACAGTCTTAACAGTGTCTGAGGTTACAACTCAAGCCTCAGAAGGAGCAGTGCACAAACGCTTTCTTAAATCCAGTGAATCAGCTTCCTCAGAATAAACTGCCTTGGGTTTGGCAGTGTTTGAAGAGTGATTTTATCCAGCTCGGGGTGTTCTGCATCCTCACTAATGCAGATAAATCCTCCCCCTTTCAATTACAACGTGGAGTCAGACAGGGGGACCCCCTCTCACCTCTTCTTTTTGATATAGCTCTGGAGCCCCTTGCTATTACCATAAGAAACCCCCCAGGCATACAGGGAGTCAAATTTGGGAATGCTGAAAGTCTTGTTAATATGTATGCGGATGATTTATGGATCTGTCTTTCCGAACCAGGAATTTCACTTCCTAATCTTTTAAATTGCATTAAACACTTTGGTAAATTATCAGGATATATGATTAATTGGGACAAATCTGAAATCATGCCAATGACAGATAATTTATGCCCAAAGTTTCTCAGCTCACTCCCATTTAAATTAGTGACTACATCCTTTACCTATCTTGGCCTTAAGATTCCTAAAAATTCAAAACTTCTTTATAAATTGAACATCTTGGAAATCCTGGATAAGCTCAAAGAGGATATTAGAAAATGGAAACTGCTCCCTTTGTCTTTGATTGGTCGAATAAATGCAGTTAGAATGGTGTCTCTGCCACGATTTCTATGTTTTTCAAAACCTCCCTCTTTACTTGCCACCTAAGTTTTTTAAGCAGCCTGATTCATTGATTCTCTCATTTATCTGTGCAGGAAAACCCCTCGGATATCCAAAGCTCATCTTCAAAAAAGTACTTCTTGTGGGGCGTTGGGTCTCCCTGTGTTTACACACTATTACTGGGCTGCAAACTCAAGAGCTCTATTACACTGGCAGTGGGGTCCGCCCATCGACCACCGATATGATAATCTCCCGCTCTGGCTTCAGGTAGAGTCAGCAACAGTATCTGAAACCTCATTACCTGCCTTATTGTTTTCTAACACCAGTTCCTCTAATAAATGGATCAGGTGTAATTTTGTTGTTAAACACTCTCTAAAGATATTAAGTCAAATCAGGAAATCTCTTAAATTACCTGATCTCTCAGTAAGAATGCCAATAACACATAGCCATTTGTTTAAACCAGGAAAAATGGACAGGGTGTTTTTAGAGTGGGGGGAAGGGGGTTGAAACATATTGAGGACTTATATATAGATGACAAATTTGACTTTCCACTGAAACCACTAAATCATACTTACCTCGAAGCAATTCTGAAAGCAAACTCTATCTGATATCGCAGTTTGTTAAAGCCTGACTGAGCAATTCTAAAGAAAAACTGAGCGCACACAGGTAACTACTCTAGTGAAAAAAGGCCACTCTGCACACAAGACAGTGTCTGTTCTGTGACTCCTGCTTGCCTCTACAATGTAGGACTGGGTTTTGTTTTGCCTGTACTTTTATAACTGTAGATAGATTTCACTATACAGTGAGGCAAAAAAGTATTTAGTCAGCCACCGATTGTGCAAGTTCCCCCACCTAAGATGATGACAGAGGTCAGTAATTTGCACCAGAGGTACACTTCAACTGTGAGAGACAGAATGTGAAAAAAAAAATCCATGAATCCACATGGTAGGATTTGTAAAGAATTTATTGGTAAATCAGGGTGGAAAATAAGTATTTGGTCAATAACAAAAATACAACTCAATACTTTGTAACATAACCTTTGTTGGCAATAACAGAGGTCAAACGTTTACTATAGGTCTTTACCAGGTTTGCACACACAGTAGCTGGTATTTTGGCCCATTCCTCCATGCAGATCTTCTCGAGAGCAGTGATGTTTTGGGGCTGTCGCCGAGCAACACGGACTTTCAACTCCCGCCACAGATTTTCTATGGGGTTGAGGTCTGGAGACTGGCTAGGCCACTCCAGGACTTTCAAATGCTTCTTACGGAGCCACTCCTTTGTTGCCCGGGCGGTGTGTTTTGGATCATTGTCATGTTGGAAGACCCAGCCTCGTTTCATCTTCAAAGTTCTCACTGATGGAAGGAGGTTTTGGCTCAAAATCTCACGATACATGGCCCCATTCATTCTGTCCTTAACACGGATCAGTCGTCCTGTCCACTTGGCAGAAAAACAGCCCCATAGCATGATGTTTCCACCCCCATGCTTCACAGTAGGTATGGTGTTCTTGGGATGCAACTCAGTATTCTTCTTCCTCCAAACACGACGAGTTGAGTTTATACCAAAAAGTTCTACTTTGGTTTCATCTGACCACATGACATTCTCCCAATCCTCTGCTGTATCATCCATGTGCTCTCTGGCAAACTTCAGACGGGCCTGGACATGCACTGGCTTCAGCAGCGGAACACGTCTGGCACTGCGGGATTTGATTCCCTGCCGTTGTAGTGTGTTACTGATGGTGACCTTTGTTACTTTGGTCCCAGCTCTCTGCAGGTCATTCACCAGGTCCCCCTGTGTGGTTCTGGGATCTTTGCTCACCGTTCTCAAGATCATTTTGACCCCACGGGATGAGATCTTGCGTGGAGCCCCAGATCGAGGGAGATTATCAGTGGTCTTGTATGTCTTCCATTTTCTGATGATTGCTCCCACAGTTGATTTTTTCACACCAAGCTGCTTGCCTATTGTAGATTCACTCTTCCCAGTCTGGTGCAGGTCTACAATACTTTTCCTGGTGTCCTTCGAAAGCTCTTTGGTCTTGGCCATGGCGGAGTTTGGAGTCTGACTGTTTGAGGCTGTGGACAGGTGTCTTTTATACAGATGATGAGTTCAAACAGGTGCCATTCATACAGGTAACGAGTGGGGGACAGAAAAGCTTCTTACAGAAGACGTTACAGGTCTGTGAGAGCCAGAGATTTTCCTTGTTTGAGGTGACCAAATACTTATTTTCCACCCTAATTTACGAATAAATTCTTTACAAATCCTACCATGTGGATTCATGGATTTTTACTTTTTTGCCCCACTGTATCTGTGAGGTTTTTGAATAGCAAAGTGGCCCGAGCCAAATTTCCCCATTTTGCATTGGTTACTAATAAGGAACGTGTGGTCTACTGCCATCCTAAGACTGAGCTGAAGGGAGGAATAAATCATTACCTTCTTATTATAGGGTCGAGATACAACCCATGAGAAAATGAAATCTGAATGTGCTCACTTTTGAATAAGTTGCTGGAAGCTCTGCAAGCTTACGGAGGAAGCTGCGAAAGATGAAATGCTGTCGTTTTCGCATGTCTGGAGATTTTTACTATAGATGAAAGTAAATGACCAGACTGGGAATTTAAGTTTGGTAACGTGGCCTGGCCGGCTGAAGCAAGTATTGAACTGAACTGAAACATATTTGATTGAGAGATGTTGACAGGAGAAAAAATTCCAACCAAAATTAAGAGGATGATTACGTAGTGGTAGATAGCTGACTAATCATTGCCACATGCTCTGGGTAAACTGATTGGAATTCCAGAAGAGCCAGGATTGCATACTATCAGCAAAAGACGACTTAAATTGGACTTCACCTTGCATATTCTTCAAGCCTGGTTCTGCCGGAGGTTTCTTCCTGTTAAAACGGAGTTTTTCCTTCCCACTGTCGCCAAAGTGCTGCTCATAGGGGGTCATATGATTGTTGGGTTTTTCTCTGTATCTATGAAGCACCTTGAGGCGACTTATGCTGTGATTTGGCGCTATATAAATAAAATTGAATTGAATTGAATTGAATTGAATTGAATTGAATTGAATTGAATTCTTGCATGCAAAATGAAGAGAAATGGAAGCCTGGGGAGAGAGAGATTTCCGTGCTGTTATGTTCATTAAAACTAGGAGACAGAAAGTTAAGGCTCCTGTAAAACATGGTGCTGATTGGCATTGCTGAGAGAATTTGCAGAGAGGAGCATGTTTTTAGCCAGATGTAATGCAATGATGATGCTGCGTACAATTAAAATGATTGAAAAAGCAACTAATAGCACAAAAGTGACAAAGACAAGGACACACATGCACGGCGGCGTCTACAAATGAGAATAGAAGATGTGTAATGAGATTTAAAGCATGTGGCGTGAATGCTGACTGAAGATTGGACTTATTGAACTCACGCACGAGTGTAATAATACTGAGAAGGAGAGCTGCAGCAAAGCACCGGAGAAAAACTGTAACAGTTACCCATCTGTAATTATCCTCATGGTCACAGAGGTGGATTGCATTGTTGTACAGTCCGGGTTTCTTTCATGAGGTTTGGGAGGGAAGAGCAATGTGGTTTCAGCGTGTTCACTTTCTTGCATTGTAGAGGCTTGTCTGCTAGATTATGAGTGCTGCCAAAACCTAGCTGATCTACATATCAGGACTGTGTTTTAGTGCCTTCTGTGCTGATAAGCTTTTATAGTTTAACCCTTTAAGACCTACCATAGAACCAAGTTCGCCAGAGCTTATATTATATTTTTACATGCTGTGGAGCCATTTTTGGGAGCATTTCAAGTTGCTATACATCAATACAACCATTATAGCCCAAACTTTAATAATATGTCTGCATTAGGTGCATAGTAATTACATAAATTGCAAAAAAGTGCAATAAACTACAAAAAAATTGAAAATCGTTTTTGTTTTTTTAACATATATTTCTAGTTAGAGAAATTTAAGAGGCTTATCCCTCAAAACTGTAAATACAAAAAAGTTACACAAACTAGTTTCCCACCACAGGAAATTTATTTTGAGTGTCTTCATAGTTTTATTTTTGAAATACACTAATTTTTATATACTGCAGGAAAAACGAAAATAAATATTATAGTGCAAATTTGCAAAATAACAGCATATGCATCAAAATAAACTATTTCCAGCAGTGCAATATGAGTCCTAAGCATCCCAGAAACGACACAGAAAGTCATAAAGTCAAACATAACTTTTTAAAACACATAACAAGTAAAACACAAGCTCATAAGGCCCCGATCGTAAAAAACTACATTTCCGCAAAATGACGTCACTTCCGGTTTCGGGCAGGTCATGCGGTCATGTGATAGTTCGCGCTGATGGACGTAGGAAGTGTTACAAACAGCTGATGGATCGGCGAAGCGTGTTTCTGGAATATCATGTTTTTGTTGCTGCAAGTGATTTTTATGCAGTTTTTGCAAAGCTATATGTGGAAGGAAACTGTGACCTAGGACAAGCTGATGGCATAAGATGTAAGTACAACTCCTCCAGTTTCATATGCAAAAAAAATTATTGCGCTAGCTTACGTGGTTGCAGAGCTACCGGGATTTAAAAATAGTTACGCAAAACAGAGCGTGTCCGCTCCGACCGGCTGTAAAGGGTTAACCACCTAATCAGCAGCACCACTCTGCTTATCAGTGATAAGCTCCAGTTCTACTCAAGAAGTGAAGTGTCTCCAGATTATCAGCTGCACTACTGACCTTGAACATTAGTGGCAGACACACAGTATCCTTGCCAAACTGCTGCTTACTGCATGAAGAGATTAGAAACTGTGCTTTGAGTACTCTATTAGTTTAGAAAAGGCCTATACAAATACCAGTTCATGCTGTTTATGCAGCTCTGTCTGTACATGCTTTGATCAAAAATTACTGTCACCCCTAGGTGGTGAATGTCTTCCTCACCCTCAGGTCCTCTAACAGAGACATGGGAGTTTGATGGTTCTGCTCAGCATCTCAGCTGTGCCCATGTGGTCTCCACTCAGGTCCACTAACTGCTTGGCGTCGATGTTATGTTAAACTGCTTTGTTCCAAATGTTTTTTACACTATCGTGGCCTAGTGGCCAGAGCCTTTATTTGCCAGTTTAGAGCCCCAGTTATAGATATGTTTTCACCAAGGCTGCTTTCTGTCACTGACTTAATTTATATTTTTTTACAGACAGAATTCCACACATGCAAAGAAATCAAACCATGTCCACAAATTAAATTATGTTCAATATTAAGAAATGACACAGGGAAAAGGTTTTTAACACATGAAGAAAGGGAAGTGCAAAAAGGCACCAAAGTTCTAGTAAGCACTGTTGGGGCCATAATCCAGAAGAGGAAAGAACATCATGTCACCATAAAGTGTCCATGACCAGGTGCTCCCCACAAGATTTCAGGCAGAGGAGTAACGAGGTGAAAAGGAGTGAAGAGAATTATCAGGGAACCACTGGTGGAGAGCTGCAGAAAGACCTGAAACTAGCCGGTACAATTGCTTTAAACTGCAATGTAACTGCCATGTCCTGTATGCACACTCACCATGCAAGACTCCATTGCTGAATAAAGAGCATGTTGAAGAAATTTGCTGAACAACATTCAAACAAACCTGTGACTTACTGGGAGAGTATAGTCTGGTTAGATGAGACCAAAACTGAACTGAACAGAGTTCATAGGAGGAGCCCACAGAAATGCTTTGTCTGGGGGCGGGGCTATGCCTCTCTACACCCTCTAGCAGACCATCACATGGGGAAACCTTTTGAATACAAGCGCGCTGATCCACACAGGTGTGCACACAGGTGTTCACTGTTCATAGACATAAACTACACCTTTCTTGGCTGCTATTTCCAAGCACATTGTGCGCTGTCGGTCCTGCTTGCTGCACAACAACATTCAATATTTAGTATTTACTGCTGTTTACACTTAGCTAGAATAACGTGATGCTGTTGTGTTTAGTATGTTGCTCTGTTTTTTGCTTGTTTTCTCTTTTTTCTCTCAACAGGTGATCCAGGAGATTTTTTTCTCCTCTCTCTTTTTAAGTTTCCTTTCTCACTGTCCCTCTCCCCTTTCTTTTCCTTCCTCTTTCTTTCTCCCTTTCCTGTCCCTCACTCATGTCTGTCCCATCTGTAACAACTGAAAATAAAATAAAATAAATAATAACAACAAAGGTCGATCAAATGGACCAATACGGCAAAGCTGTGATGATCCACTTGGTAAAGTAAATCCATTGGGTCTCCTTGTTGGTCTTCAGACAACAGATCTGGCTAAAGAACCAAATGGGACAGGCAAACAAAAGAAAAAAAGAAATGCTTTGTGTGGGAGAATGGGGCATGCGACTCTTTCAACATACAGGAGGCGTCTTGAAGCTGTCATCACCAACACAGGCTTCTGTATATTAAATAAATGTCATTTATATTTATAAAGAAACGTAAAGAAAAATGGTCTTACATGGACATAAAAGTGTGAAATACACCACTTTTGAATTAGTTATTGAATTTTGTGCATAACAATGTGACACTCTCAGCAAGTTAACACATTTTTGCATTAAACACATTAATTAATTAATGCCAAACGTTATTTTATCGCTCATAATATAATAAAGACTTCCTAGAGTTTATCTGGAGGTTCAAGGTCATGCAAACAGAATAGTCAATTAAAGGGAAGTGTTTGCTTATGGCATCTTAGTGACTATCATTTGTTTTCTCTTGACCTTTTTATCTCTCTCTCTTTATTACCTTTTCTCTCAGCTGGCTTTTCTTTAAATACCTTAAAGTTATTTTCTGGTTAAGGTCATATCAACCTGCTAATTACTGCCAACAGAAGCAAATGAAACCTGGATAAGTCATCTCAGATAATACCCGAATAAGACCAGTGCTTGTATAGAATAGAATAGAATAGAATAGCCTTTATTGTCATTGTACAGAGTACAACGAAATTGGAGTGCCACTCCCTTGGTGCAAGTTTCAATAATAAATATAAATGTAAAATATGAAAAGTATAAAAAGTACAAAAAAACAATCGTAAGTACTCAAACAATAGTATGTACAATATATACAGGATAGCAGCATTAATATGATGACAGTATGAATAGCAGCATAATATAATGACAGTGACGGTATGGAATAGGTTCAATTGTTTTTGTGCTTATTTACTACGGTGATAGCTCTGGGAAAGAAGCTATCCCTGAATCTGTTTGTCCTGGTTTTATGTGACCTGTACCGTCGGCCTGACGGTAATAGTTCAAACAGTTGGTTGCTGGGGTGAGAGTGGTCCTTGATGATATTGCCAGCTCTGCTGAGGTACCGAGAGTTTGCAGTGACCTCCAGGCTGGGCAGAGAGCAGCCAGTGATCTTCTGGGCTGTGTTGATGACCCTCTGCAGTACTTTCCTGTCTGCAGCTGAGCACCCTGCATACCATGTTGTTATGCCGTACGTTAGGATGCTCTCTATGGTGGCTCTGTAAAATGTCACCAGCAGCCTCTCCTCCAGGTTGTTCCTCCTGAGCACTCTCAGAAAGTGGAGATGCTGCTGGGCCTTTTTAACCACCGCCGTAGTATTTGCAGTCCAGGAGAGGTCATCAGAGATCTGCACGCCCAGAAACCTCATGGAGTGTACCCTCTCCACACAGCTCCCATGAATGTAAAGTGGGGCCGGGTCTGCTCTGCCCTTCCTGAAGTCCAAGATAAGTTCTTTAGTTTTCGTGGTGTTCAGTTGGAGGTTGTTAACTGAACACCACTCAGTCAGTCTGTTGACCTCATCTCTGTAGTCCGACTCATCCCCCCTTGAGATGAGTCCAACCACTGTGGTGTCATCCGCGAACTTTATGATGGTGTTTGAGAGATGGGTAGGGGAGCAGTCGGATGTGTAGAGCGTAAACAGGAGGGGACTCAAAACACATCCTTGTGGAGACCCGGTGCTGAGTGTGATGGTGCTGGACCGGTGGGGGCCGAGTCTGACAGACTGTGGTCTATTTGTCAGGAAGTCCTTGATCCAGAGGCAGATGGGGTGGAGAGTCCCAGGTGAGACAGTTTCTGGACCAGGATCTCCGGGATGATATGATTGAATGCTGAGCTGAAGTCCAGAAAGAGCATTCTCACATAGCTTCCTCGGTGCTCCAGGTGACTCAGCGCAGTGTGGAGCGCTATGGTGATAGCGTCCTCGGTGGATCGATTTGTCCTGTAGGCAAATTGGTGGGGGTCCAGAGTGGGAGGCAGACCGGCCCTGATGTGCTGACAGACCAGTCTCTCAAAGCACTTCATCACTACAGGCGTAAGTGCAACAGGCCTGTAGTCGTTTGGGCTGACCACAGCTGTCTTCTTGGCGATGGGGATGATGGTGGAGGTTTTGAGGCAGGGCGGGACGGTGTTTGATGACAAGGAAAGGTTGAAGATTTTAGTGAAGACTCCGGTCAGTTCGTCAGCACATGCTCTGAGAACCTTTCCATGTATTCCATCAGGACCTGCCGCCTTCCTGGGATTCACTGACCTTAGAACACACCTCACTTGGTGCTCCCTGAGTGTTAGTGTGCCAGTGCTGGGGGCGGGTGGAGGTGGTGTGGCAGCTGAGGGCTTGGTCGTCTCAAAGCGGGCAAAGAAACGGTTTAGATCCTCAGCCAGTGAGGCATCAGTCCTAGATGTTGCCTGGTTATTGCTTCTGTAGTTGGTAATGTGATTGATCCCCTGCCACATTTTTCTGGGGTCGTTGTCAGCAAAGTGATCTTCAATCCTCCTCCAATCAATGCGTATCTATTTTATAACCTAATAAAACAACGTGACTTGGGAACACATAACTCTAACAGTTTATCAATTCTAGGTATTCGCTCACCAATCCAAATCACCAGATTCGGGTGTTCCAGTCACTTCCATGGTTTCCAGGGCATTTAGAAGGCTCATCATTCTTATATTGTCATACATACATTCTTCTTTCAAATACATTCATAGTCACTCATACACACACACTTACACACGCGTTGTTATCCTTTGCCCCTTACATAGATGTATTCTGACAGTTTGACAGCTCCCCCTTAAGCAGGAAGTCAATCTGAAATCAGGAAGCATCGTATATTTGACTATATATTTAACTAGTGTGTTAGCGCAGTTAGCTTGTTAACGTGTTGGCCGTCCAGCCCCACGCACGGGGCGATCCGCGGTAACTCGTTAACGGAGATTTGCCGTGTTGTGGCGTTAACGACATTTCAGATTAACGCTGACAGCACTAGTGGGAACACAATGAATATGACTGCACATTTACTCCGACATCATCCTCGTGCAAAGACAAGTGGAAGCAGACAAAAACAACAAGCATGCTACTAACTTTACCCGAGTCATTTAGACAGCCGTTAGCACAGGATTCTCCTTATGGGGACCTGATATGTTTAATATGCTGCTGAGAATATAGCCCAGAAGAAGCGTATAGTACAGCTTTTATTTTGAAAGAGACATTTCTCTGTAATAAACTCTCTTTTCCAAAGATGAGTGATTTCTCCATCAGATTTGTTTTTTATTACTTTGTTGTTTCAGCAACATTAAACTTAAAAACTGTACTTTTGAGTTAAAAATATATATTCAGATTACCTGTTTTACCTGCCTGCACTTCCTGCCATCACCTCTGGACGTGGAACAACCTGGAACTCTGGATCATAGCCATACGGACACTACGCTTCAGAGTCTCATATTTCTTTTGTAAATAAAAATATTCTTTTTGGAAAATCACTCAGCCTCTGTCTGCCCTTTGACTCCAGCAGGTTATTCTGGCCACTCACCCTGGACAAGAACTAAAGAAGCAGCCATTATGAGCAGAGCTAAATTGAGTGGTGTATTAAGTAACTTTGGTATTGATGAATACAGAACACCGTCAGTTGGCAACAATAATGTTATTCCATCAGTTAACATTTCCCTCAGTGTTCACAGTGAGGTTACACTTCACGTGAATGCCAGTCACAGAGTTAATATGCAAACTTGTTAATTTTTTCTTTGGAGAAAATCCTAAAATATACATATTACTTTAATAAAAGAGACACATAAATAGAAAACATCCATATAAAACACTTAATTCACTGTAGCTGTGCAAATTAAAGAGAAGAGAGTGTAGTCCAGCGTTATTACAAATTGTGTCACAGTTTAAAACTCAAAGTTTGAGTTATCTTTCATTTGATGCATGTTGTCCGTTTGGATATAATATTAAGACATTTATCAGTGTAATTATGTGCGCTCAAACCTTTGTGTTTACATTTTACAACTGGACTTAATTTTAAAATACAGTGATGAATGAAACAAAGAACACATTTATTTGACTGTTTTTGTAGAAATGTAGAAAATGGCCCCTGGTCCCCTTACCCCTGATGTGGTGTTTTTGAACAAGACAAAAACTGACACCATTAATGTTAATACAGGTGTATTAAATACATCAAGTGTAATTTTGTATCAAATAAAATACAAGATGCATATAAACAATATTAAAGCAGAAAACCAGAGAATACAAGCATCAAACAAACTACAAAAGAAAAAAAAAACATAATGCACATGTATTGATTCACTGAAAAAATGCTTCTGTTATTCTTCTTTTATATTTTTAAATCAAATGTACTCACTAAAAAAAGACTTCCAAATCCATTTTATTTATATATCACATTTAAAAACAGAAAGTTTGCCCAAAGTGCTGTACAGAAACAAAGGAGTAGCACAGAAGATGAAAACACTGACACATAAACACACAATAATACATATAATAAACATATCAACTCACTCCAGTTTGCTTACCGTGCACGCAGAGGCGTCGATGATGCAACAATCTTCCTCTTGGACTCCATCCACAAACATCTGGAGCTCCCTGACTCCTCCACCAGACTCCTGTTTGCTGGTTTCTCAGCAGCGTTCAACACTCTGCAGCCTCACATCCTGCCCACTAAACTTTCCTCCAGATTTCACCTGGACGATCAGCTAATCCTGTGGATATTGGACTTTTTGACCAACAGGACGGGTCAACAACTCTCTTTCCGGTCTCAGCTCCACTGGCTCCCCCCAGGGCTGTGTGCTCTCCCCCCTGCTCTTCATCCTCTACACTGATGACTGCAGATCCACACAGATCTGTCACCTGGTGAAATATGCTGACGACACAGTTCTCCTGTCACTGCTGTCAGGCCCTCACAGCACCACGGCCGCTCTGCAGGAGTTTGTAGAGTGGTGTGACAGCTCCAAACTTGAACTGAACGTGAGCAAAGGTGGTGACCTTCTCCAGCAGGCAGAGGGATCTGGCTGCTTCAGTCACCACCACCATCCACGGGAAGCCAGTGGAGGTAGTTGATGAGTACAAATACCTGCGAACCATCTTTGACAACCTCCTGAGATTCTCTGCCAACACTGAGGAGATTCTCAGGAGGTGCCACCAACAGCTATACCTCCTTTGGAGTCAGCACAGCCATCATGATGACTTTTTACTATGCTTTCCTGGAAAGCATCATGACCTTCTCCATCACCTGCTGGTTCCACTGCCTCAGCCTTCATACAGGAACAGACTGCAGCGCACTGCATCAGTGTGCTCTACAGTCATTGGCCTGTCAACAGGCCCTCAGACAGGCAGCCAAAATCATCAACGACCCCTCTCACATTCTTCACCCCGCGTTTCAATGGCTCCCCTCTGGGCGACGCCTCCGCTGCATTTCCTGCATTTCCTGCAGGACAAAAGGCATCATACGTTTTGTAAATATTTCTAAATATTTCTTCTCCTCCTGAGAGGAGGAGGAGCGCCACCTTTGTCCCCAAAGCAGCTCTGCTTTTTAACTCCAGCCGATGAGACCGTTTCCCACACCAGAAACAGAAACTACTCTACACTCTTTTATACTGCCGACACTTTACTCACTTTTAGTCACTTACAGTTATTTATTCACCTATTCAGTCACTTTAATTTTAAAACTGTGTATATACTGTATATTTTGTGTATTTATTATCTCACTCTTATTGCTTGTTCTTATTGTCCTTATCTTCAACGTCATGCTGCTCTGTTGTTTGTTAATTGCCCCGTGGGGATAAATAAAGTCTTCTGATTCTGATTTTCAAAAGTGATTAAACAAAGATGCCTGTCTAATATTTAAAGGCAGCGTATTCCAGAGTTTGGGAGCCATAATTGAAAAGGCTCGTTCTCCTCTACATTTTGGCCAACAGCAGCTGGTCGGCTGACCTAAGGGTCCATGAAGGCTGAAGCAACTCTGAAAGGTATGGGGGAGACCATTAAGGCATTTATAAACCAGCCTTACAATTTTTGAAATTAATTCTGTCATGAATAGGAAGCCAGTGAAGAGAGGACAGGATAGGTGTTACATGTTCATGCCTGTGGTCACCAGTGAAGAGGCGGGCAGCAGCATTTTGAACGAGCTGAAGACATGCAGGAGACCCTTGGCTGACTCCAACATAAAGTGCATTACAGTAGTCCAGCCAAGTTAAAATAAAGGCATGTATTACCTTCTCCATGTCATGTCTTGACTAAACTGGCTAGCGCTTTGCTATTTGCCTCAACTGGAAAAAGCTTTTTTGCAACACAAAACTAATATGTTTGTTTAATATAAGACTCAAGCCAACCACAATTCCCATGCGGGTTGCATTAAATATTGTTAACCCACAGTGAGTTCTGCCCCGGTGAGAGAGAAGAGGAGAGAGAGAGAAACAGATCGTGCTGATCAGCTGATCCGCCGTGACAGATGCTGTTCTTTTTTTTTACCATGTTTATTTTAGCGCCAACATGTTATCAAAACTTAAGGGTTTTTAAAAAGACATTTTCCCTAGTTCTGCTTCTTTTATACTTGTTATTTGTGTACAATTTGTTTATTAGTTTAATGTATTTTTAACTATAATTTCTGTTTTAATGATCTACAATAAAATCCTATGAAATTCTCTAAAATGAATCAAAGTCGTACAAAGTGATCCTGATATTTATTTTGCCAAATCTTTCTTGAAATTAGGAAATAAATTAGATGAAAATTAGCAGCGTACCTTCTTCACTGTCGATCTGTGGGACCAGCACCCTAATATAAGAAGTCTGGATCGACTCTCTGCTGCTTAACCCTAATCTCTGATCCTATGGGTCTTACTGATGAGGTAACGCACAGTTTAAATGGAGCCAGTGGGTGAGGGGATTAACCCACTAATAACTGCTTTTAGATTCTTTTATGCTGATTTTATTAAAGCAGTTTAGCAGGAGCAAAGCAAAAGCAGAATCAAATAGTGATAAAAATAGAATGAAATCACTTGAACTATACTCCTCTAATTAACCTACTCTGAGCTAATGCGGATGTTGTTCTTTGAGGGGGGCTGAGTATGAGCACACATTGGCCACGACACACTTATCTCTGATCTGTGTAGATACTGACAGCAGCAATTCTGTTCCCCAGGAATACAGTGAAAATCCAAATCATCTTAATGGCCTAATGTTCCCCCTCATGTCTCTCTTTTCTGTGCTCCTGTTTTTCTACTGTCATTCACAGTTTAGGTTTTTGGAGGGTTCTTCCTGTTAAAAGGGAGTTTTTCCTTCCCACTGTCGCCAAAGTGCTTGCTCATAGGGGTCATATGATTGTTGGGTTTTCTCTGTATGTATTATTGTAGGGTCGACCTTACAATACAAAGCACCTTGAGGCGACTGTTGTGACTTGGCGCTGTATAAATAAAATTGAATTGATTTGAAAACTGTAGCTGGGTCGAGCCCCAGAACTGCCTGTGACTCTTGTGCTCCCTGTTTTGTGTTCTCCTCTGGCTGCTGGTCTCATATTGCTTTAGAGTTTAGTTCTTCCCTGGCGTTCCATGCTCTTGTGTCAAGTCTTCACTCTTAAGCGTGTCTTGTCTTTGAGTTTCTTTATTTTGTCTGCATCCAGTTACAGTTTTTTTTAATTGGTATGGTACTATTTTCATAACTAAAGTGTGCATTTTCAAATCTCTCAGTACAAAACTCACATTCGATCATGTTTGTAACACCACTAGTCATCCTTCCAAATCTGATGTCATGAGTTCATTGTATTTGCACATATTTTCATTCCACGTAACCATTGTTGCAGAACATATGATCGTTGTGATATATTCTGAGAACATTTGCTTTACTCACCCAAACAAAACAGTAAGATCTTTTTTCAACGTAGTACTTTTACCAATCATTTCATACAGGAGCAAATAATACAAGGTAAGCGTTTCAAATTGACCTTGGTGATGAATGAGTGTAACTGAACTGTAAAACTTTACACAACAAATATTACACTTATGTTCAGGCATAACCATATATATATATATATATATATATATATATATATATATATATATATATATATATATATATATATATATACATACACACACGCACACGAAAAAGGGAGAAAAAACAACAAGTCATTTACATAAGCACAATGTATTTTTTATTTTATTTTCATCACTTTTACACAATTAATCAAGCCGGTCATTAACATTGGGCCATAAGTTTTCATCAACATCCCAGTGGATGTCTTCATTGTTCAGGCACCGTGGGAAAAATCTCCTGGCATGACGAATCCAGGCTTGACATTGCTCAGCAGTTATATCACCACAAGCTTCACACATGGCTTGAAG
The DNA here is from genome assembly GCF_057381845.1 of Rhamphochromis longiceps. Lineage (NCBI taxonomy): Eukaryota > Metazoa > Chordata > Actinopteri > Cichliformes > Cichlidae > Rhamphochromis > Rhamphochromis longiceps. Next base: position 37,169,292 of record NC_140574.1, read on the forward strand.
AAGGGAGACATGCTCATGGGGATGGCGATCATACACCTTCCACCTCCATGTAGAGAAGAATTTCTCAATTGGGTTGAGGAAAGGGGAATATGGTGTGTTTGAAACCATTCCTGAACCAGCTGTGCATGGTGGAAACTCATATTGTCCCACACAACAACATAGACGATGTCTTCTCCCTGACAGGCCTGCCCCAGTTCATTTAAAAACAACTATCAGGTGTTCAGTGTTGTATGACCCTAGAACTGGTCTACAGCCTACCACACCATCTTCAGATATAGCTGCACACATTGAGATGTTCCCCCCACGTTGTCCAGGGACGTGGATGGTAGCCCAATAAGGTTACGTCCTCTGTGTCTAGTTTTTGCTAGATTGAAAGCGGCCTCATCAACAAAAATATACTTGTGATGATTCACAGCAGCGTCCAGCTCCATCACCCTCTGTTACAGTAATTGCATGCCAGTTTAGTGTTGTACCTGAATATATTCTGAACGCAGTTGTTTCACCTGGACATTGTTCCTCTCAAAAGGAACTTACAAATGACCAGACAACAATCAGTCAAGTTGAAAATCCATGGACATAATGAATGATTCATTGATTAAACATTAAGATCGGTTGAATTAAATGACAGAAAAATGTATTAAACTGAATAATAAGAGATGCAAATCAAAAATTTTATAGTGACAACATTATGAAAGGCAGTAACTGTGAACGAAACATTTATTTAGATGAAACACTTATTTTGTGTAGTGAAAATGATATTTTGTCATTATGTGTATTGTACTAACACAATTGAAAATATGCTGAAATGTTTGAAAAAGGTGCACTTTTGATGATCTGTTGTGATATAAGTACTAAGAGTTTTGAAAATGTACCAATTGCTTGTGAAAACTGCACCAAACCAATAAAAAAAAACTGTAGTGTGTCTTAGTTCTCATCCCAGTGTTCTGATGATTCTTGTTTTTATTGCATACTCCCTCGTGTCATGTGTTATTTTCTCTTTTGCTTCTCATGTCTCGTTACTCCTGATTTATCTCTACTTTGTTCTCAGCTGTCTCCACTTCCCCTATCACCTTCCTGTGTTTATGTTCAAGGTTCAAGGTTCAAGGTTCTTTATTTGTCACATGCATAGTTATACAAGTATAACACACAGTGAAATGTAGCCTGACACGCTCCTCGACATGTGCAAAAAAATTGGGGGGGGGGGGGGGGGGGGGTGTAGAGGAAAAACATTATATATATATATATATATATATATATATATATATATATATATATATAATGGAATGCCCTTTAGGAAAATATTATATATATATTCCAACCAAAGTCTGAATATATAGAATGATCTTTTGAAAATATAGAATGAAACTTGAATATATAGAATGAAACTTGAATATATAGAATGATCTTTTGAATATATAGAATGAAACTTGAATATATAGAATGATCTTTTGAATATATAGAATGAAACTTGAATATATAGAATGAAACTTGAATATATAGAATGAAACTTGAATATATAGAATGTATGAACCTCATTTTTAGAGATGATGTGTTTCTGAATTCTCTGCCTTTACAAAATGGCATCAGCTGAACTATTTCAGTACTTTTTAGAGCTTGACAACTGTTTTGCGACAGCTGTTCAAACTGCAAATGGTAGAAATAATTTGAATTTATACTACGTCACCTTGAAGAACACGTTTTCATTATTGCAACATTTCTAGTGCTCATGAATAATGTTCAACAAAATGTTTCTGGGAGAAGATTATGCACACTTCTTGAGGGAATTTATCAATCACTGATGGAGATGTCAACTGAGCTAACACTTCGAGCAGAAGCTGAAGCACATGTTATGGGCTCATTATATCATTCTACATCTCAAAGAGGAAGGTCAAGGTAAGTGATAAAAATGGAAACAAATTCATTCATAATGTGTATGGCACTTGAAAGAGTCAAGAGATGGCAAACAAGATAATGAATGCAAGAAATAAGTTAACATATTTCTTCTTTTGTTTCTCTTTTAGGTACAACATACCAGCTACTCAGCTGACTGACATGCGAGACTTGGGGTTTAGTTGGATGGTCATATCTCAAATGTTGTCAGTAAATGTTGGAACACTGTACAACCACAGGATACAACTAGTGGACTATGGAAATTTGCAATTTGAACAGCTGTCGCAAAACAGTTGTCAAGCTCTAAAAAGTACTGAAATAGTTCAGCTGATGCCATTTTGTAAAGGCAGAGAATTCAGAAACACATCATCTCTAAAAAAGAGGTTCATACATTCTATATATTCAAAAGATCATTCTATATATTCAAGTTTCATTCTATATATTCAAAAGATCATTCTATATATTCAAAAGATCATTCTATATATTCAAAAGATCATTCTATATATTCAAGTTTCATTCTATATATTCAAAAGATCATTCTATATATTCAAGTTTCATTCTATATATTCAAAAGATCATTCTATATATTCAAAAGATCATTCTATATATTCAAGTTTCATTCTATATATTCAAAAGATCATTCTATATATTCAAGTTTCATTCTATATATTCAAAAGATCATTCTATATATTCAAGTTTCATTCTATATATTCAAAAGATCATTCTATATATTCAAGTTTCATTCTATATATTCAAAAGATCATTCTATATATTCAAGTTTCATTCTATATATTCAAAAGATCATTCTATATATTCAAAAGATCATTCTATATATTCAAGTTTCATTCTATATGTTCAGAAGATCATTCTATATATTCAAGTTTCATTCTATATCAGGAATGGAACCTGGACAAGATGGCGCCAGTATGTTCGGCTCGCCGTCACTCCTCCTCCTGTTTTTTGGTTTTTTGTTTGCTGTTCTTTGCCTTAACTGTGGAAATCAACTCGCTCCGGACTTATGACCGGCAAACTCTCTTTATTATTCGAGACTCAGCAGTGTCAGCGCCTTTGTCCTCTGTCTTTGATGGACAAACAAGCGGTGTGCCTCCACTGTTCGATGGTATTCCACCTTACCTATGTCGCACCTGGTTCCTCCCTCCCAAGCTACACCGGAAAAAACGTTGGAGAAGACGAGGGAAGCGAAGTGGTCTCCTGGCTCGCACAAAGGCATTTCTATCACTCTCCTGCCTGGCTGATCCTCCCCTCGCTCAGATGGGTTTCTGCTACTCTGCTGCGGTGAGGGGCTCACTCCAGCCCAGAGGACCCTGGGTGAAAACCGTCTCTCAAACTCCGCCTGCTGTTGCTCCGGCTTTACCGGTAGGCCCGCTTCTTGGCCCGCGCCTCCCTCGGTCATCTGGCTCACTCCTCGCCATGCCGGCGGCGGCGTTCTCCTCTGGTAGGCGACTCTCTGCCATCTCCGGCCCACGCCTGGTGTTTGCTCCCTTCCTGCGTGACTCTCCGGGTCCGTCGCTCGCTGTTTCCGTTCCGGGTCCTCGGTCATCGGCTCTCCTACAGCCACGGATCCGCAGATTTGGTGCTACAAACTCTAACCTACGCCCACTCACCCGCATATCAACCCCGATGACAGCTACTGATCTCACCTTATCTATGGCTTTGATCAACACTCGATCCCTCTCCAATAAGACGTTTCTGCTCAAGGATTTTTTCTCTTCTTACGACTTGGATTTTATGTTCCTGACGGAGACCTGGTTACGCGCTGGTGAGACTCTGGCTTTCTCTGAGCTTCTTCCTCCAGGCTGTTGTTTTTTAAACACTCCCAGGTCCTCTGGCAAAGGCGGAGGCCTCGCCTGTGTTTTTAAATCTGTTTATGACTGCCATCAGATTTCTTTTTCCTCTTTTTCCAGCTTTGAACTACAGCTTTTTAAACTAAACTCATCCACTCCGTTACTGATTGCAGTGGTATATCGTCCTCCCAAATTTAACAAGGACTTTATCAGTGAGTTTGGGGAATTCCTTTCAGGGCTTTCAGTAGATTTCGATCATTTTCTTATTGTTGGTGACCTTAATATTCATGTGTGCTGTCCATCTAAACCCCTGGTTAGAGACTTTGTTTCACTGTTGGATTCCTTCAACCTTACTCAGTGTGTGTCTGGCTCCACACATGAGAAGGGTCACACTTTGGACCTTGTCATGTCTCACGGCTTGGGTATCCACATCTCTGAAATTTGTGAGAGTGCGTGTATCTCCGATCATTTTCCTGTTCTATTTTCTGCCACTGCACATTGTTCTGATGCTGCAGTTAAACCTCCTTCACGCCGTCACCGGATCATCAATACCCATGTACCATCTCAGTTTTCTGCTGCTTTTAGCAACTCTGAGCTCTCCACGGTGGACTGGATTGATTCCTTGTGTGCAGAAGATTTAACTGCTCTTTTCAACTCAACATGTACTTCTATTTTGGACCTCATCGCTCCCCTAAAAACACTCCGTCCCAAAGCTCACGCTGAACCCTGGATTACAGACTCTGTTCGTGCTCTCAGGCGCACCTGTAGGTGTGCTGAGAGAAAATGGAAAAAGGACAAGCTGCACATTTCTTTTAATATCCTCAGAGACTCTCTTTCAACCTATCAGAAAGCCGTTAAAGAGGCCAAGTCCTCCTACATATCAAACCTGGTTAGCAGTAGTGTCCATAAACCTCAGACTCTGTTTCGTGTTTTAAATTCCATTGTAAATCCTTACATATCCACCAGCCTCACACCTTCTGCCACCCTCTGTAATGACTTTCTAAAGTTCTTTGTAAACAAGATTTCCTCCCTGCAGTCTGTCATTCCATCTTCACCTTCCAATCCCTGTGTTTTGTCTTTGTGCCATTCTGCCTTTAATCAGTTCGAACCAATCTCTCTCTCTCAGCTGCATGAAATAGTCTGCAAGGTTAAGACTACCAACTGTTCCACCGATGCTATCCCCTCTCGGCTTCTGAAGCAGGTTCTGGACTCAGTCGGACCTTTCCTTCTGGTCCTGATCAATGCCTGCCTCAGTTCTGGTTGTTTTCCAACACCCTTCAAGCACGCTGTTGTTCAACCTCTCCTTAAAAAGCCTAATCTAGATCCATCCCTACTCTCTAACTATAGGCCCATTTCCAACCTCCCTTTTCTGTCCAAAGTACTGGAACGAGCCGCCCTCACGCAGCTCCAGCTATTTCTTGACAACAACAATCTCTATGAGAAGTTCCAGTCTGGTTTTAGAGCTCGGCATAGCACAGAAACCGCCCTTCTGAGAGTTTTTAATGATTTGCTTTTAACTGTTGACTCTGGTTGTGCTGCTGTCTTAGTAACCCTGGACCTGACAGCAGCCTTCGACACTGTTGATCACAACATACTGCTATCCCGCCTTCAACATTGTGTCGGTTTAAAGGGCACTGTCTTAAAGTTTTTCCAGTCCTATTTGAATAATAGGAGTTTTTCTGTTCACCTTGGTGAACTGTCATCTCCCAGAGCTCCTTTAACCTGTGGCGTACCTCAGGGGTCCATACTAGGCCCCCTGTTGTTTATTCTGTACTTGCTCCCTCTGGGTGATGTGCTCCGTAAACATAATGTGTCCTTCCACATCTTTGCCGATGATATTCAGATCTACCTCCCTCTGAGGTTGAACTGCAATGTTTCTTTGCAGCCGCTACTCTCCTGCTTGTCTGACATTAAGACTTGGATGACTCTTAACTTCTTACACCTTAATGAAAGCAAAACTGAAGTCATTGTGTTTGGGCTTCCTAAAGATCCCAACTTCTCTCTTGACTTTTTGGGACCCCTAACCTCCGATTGCACTTCTTCCATTAAGAGTCTTGGTGTTATTTTTGACAATGCTTTTAAACTTGATAAACAAATCAGCTCTGTAGTTAAGGGATCTTTTTATCATTTGCGGATTTTAGCCAAAGTCAAGTCTTACCTTTGCAGGAACGATCTAGAAAGAGTGGTCCATGCTTTTATTACTTCACGGCTAGACTACTGCAATTCCCTCTATGCTGGCCTAGATCGTTCCTGTCTACATCGCCTTCAACTGGTGCAGAACGCTGCCGCTCGCCTGTTGACCGGTTCAAAAAAAAGAGACCACATCACTCCGGTTCTCTGCTCTCTCCACTGGCTCCCAGTTGCCTTTAGGATTGATTTTAAAATCTTATTGCTGGCTTTTAAGGTTTTAAATGGCACTGCACCTTCTTACCTGTCAGAACTCCTTAGTACTTATCGCCCCAGGAGATCTTTGAGGTCAGCCGACCTGATGCTTTTAGATGTTCCCAGGTATAAATTAAAGACAAAGGGAGAGAGGGCGTTTGCTGTGGCTGCACCCAGACTGTGGAACAGTTTACCTCCTCACGTCAGACTCTCCAAAAGCCTAGAAACTTTTAAAACCGCTCTTAAAACTCATCTCTTTTCATTGGCTTTTAGAAAGGTTTAATTTATTTGTTTTATATATTTTTATTTTATTTTTATCAGCGAGGTGTTATTACGAAATTGTGTTCTATTGTATTTTATCTGTATTTACTGTACAGCACTTTGGTCAGCCTTGGTTGTTTTTAAATGTGCTCTATAAATAAACTTGACTTGACTTGACTATATATTCAAGCTTCATTCTATATATTCAAAAGATCATTCTATATATTCAAGTTTCATTCTATATATTCAGAAGATCATTCTATATATTCAAGTTTCATTCTATATATTCAGACTTTGGTTGGAATATATATATATAATATTTTCCTAAAGGGCATTCCATAATATATATATATATATATATATATATATAAAAACACCCAGCGCGCCCCTGCGGGCGGTTTATCCTTCAAGCTCGGGTCCTCTACCAGAGGCCTGGGACCTTGAGGGTCCTGCGCAGTATCTTAGCTGTTCCCAGGACTGCGCTCTTCTGGACAGAGATCTCCGATGTTATTCCCGGGATCTGCTGGAGCCACTCGCCTAGCTTGGGAGTCACCGCACCTAGTGCTCCGATTACCACGGGGACCACCGTTACCTTCACCCTCCACATCCTCTCGAGCTCTTCTCTGAGCCCTTGGTATTTCTCCAGCTTCTCGTGTTCCTTCTTCCTGATATTGCTGTCATTCGGAACCGCTACATCGATCACTACGGCCGTCTTCTTCTGTTTGTCTACCACCACTATGTCCGGTTGGTTAGCCACCACCATTTTGTCCGTCTGTATCTGGAAGTCCCACAGGATCTTAGCTCGGTCATTCTCCACCACCCTTGGGGGCATCTCCCATTTTGACCTCGGGACTTCTAGGTTATACTCGGCACAGATGTTCCTGTACACTATGCCGGCCACTTGGTTATGGCGTTCCATGTATGCCTTGCCTGCTAGCATCTTGCACCCTGCTGTTATGTGCTGGATTGTCTCTGGGGCATCTTTACACAGCCTGCACCTGGGGTCTTGCCTGGTGTGATAGACCCCAGCCTCTATGGATCTTGTACTCAGAGCTTGTTCTTGTGCTGCCATGATTAGTGCCTCTGTGCTGTCTTTCAGTCCAGCTTTGTCCAGCCACTGGTAGGATTTCTGGATATCAGCCACCTCCTCTATCTGCCGGTGGTACATACCGTGCAGGGGCCTGTCCTTCCATGATGGTTCCTCGTCTCCCTCCTCTTTCTTGGGTTTCTGCTGCCTGAGGTATTCACTGAGCACTCGGTCAGTTGGGGCCATCTTCCCAATGTATTCTTGGATGTTCCTTGTCTCATCCTGGACTGTGGTGCTGACACTCACCAGTCCCCGGCCCCCTTCCTTCCGCTTAGCGTACAGCCTCAGGGTGCTGGACTTGGGGTGAAACCCTCCATGCATGGTAAGGAGCTTTCTTGTCTTTATGTCAGTGGCTTCTATCTCCTCCTTTGGCCAGCCTATTACCCCAGCAGGGTACCTGATCACGGGCAGGGCGTACGTGTTGATGGCCCGGATCTTGTTCTTACCATTCAGCTGACTCCTCAGGACTTGCCTGACCCTCTGCAGGTACTTGGTGGTTGCAGCCTTTCTAGCGGCCTCTTCATGGTTCCCATTTGCCTGCGGGATCCCCAGGTACTTGTAACTGTCCTCTATGTCTGCAATGTTGCCTTCTGGTAGTTCAATCCCCTCAGTTCTGACTACCTTCCCTCTCTTTGTTACCATCCAACTACACTTCTCAAGTCCGAACGACATTCCAATGTCATTGCTGTATAGCCTGGTAGTGTGGATCAGTGAATCGATGTCTCGTTCACTCTTGGCATACAGCTTGATGTCATCCATGTACAGGAGGTGGCTGACAACTGCTCCGTTCCGTAGTCGGTATCCGTAGCCAGTCTTGTTAATGATCTCACTGAGGGGGTTCAGGCCTATGCAGAACAGCAGTGGGGACAGAGCATCTCCTTGGTAGATCCCGCACTTGATGGTAACTTGTGCTATGGGCTTGGAGTTGGCCTCTAGTGTTGTACGCCACATCCCCATTGAGTTCCTGATGAAGGCTCTTAGGGTCCCATTGATCTTGTACAATTCTAGGCATTCCAGTATCCAGCTGTGGGGCATTGAGTCATAGGCCTTCTTGTAATCAATCCAGGCAGTGCACAGGTTGGTCAGTCTGGTCTTGCAGTCTCGGCTGATTGTTCTGTCTACCAGTAGCTGGTGTTTTGCACCTCTGGTATTCTTGCCAATTCCTTTCTGTGTCCCGCTCATGTATTGACCCATGTGCCTGTTCATCTTAGCCGATATGATGCCTGACAGGAGCTTCCATGTAGTACTGAGGCAGGTTATTGGTCGGTAGTTGGAGGGGACCGGTCCCTTCTTGGGGTCCTTGGGGATCAGGACCGTCCGGCCTTCAGTTAGCCATTCCGGGTGTCTCTCGTTAACTAGCAGCTGGTTCATTTGTGCTGCCAGACGCTCGTGGAGTGCAGTCAGCTTCTTCAGCCAGTAGGCGTGAACCATGTCGGGCCCTGTCCAACTCTTCATACTGGAGACCCTTTCTTGGATATCTGCCACTGTGATGGTTACTGGACCCTGTTCAGGGAGGTCGCTGTGGTCTGCCCTCAGATCCACTAGCCACTGAGCATTGCCGTTATGGGTTGCATCCTTCTCCCATATGCTCTTCCAGTATTGCGCCGTCTCCAGCCTTGGTGGTGCTGTTCTCTTATTGTTCCCTTGCCACTGAGAGTACACCTTTGCTGGTTCTGTGGAGAACAGCTGGTTTATTCTCCTGCCTTCTATCTCTCTGGTGTACCTCCTCAAGCGGCTGGCCAAGGCTGTGAGTCTTTGCTTGGCAGTTTCCAAGGCCTCAGGTATGGACAGCTTGCTGTATTTCTTAGGCACCTTTCTGCAACTCCGTTAGTTGGCTAACCTCCCTCCGTGCTACTTTGATCTTGCCCTCTAGCCTCCTTCTCCATGGAGGGTACTGCCCCTTGTGGCTGTTCAACTTGTAGCCAAGCATCTCACTGATCACTGCTGCCGTATTGTAGATCAGCTTGTTAGTGTCGGTAATCGTGGTTGTAGGTATTGCCCGTAGTGCTGCATTAACATCATCTAGCAGACCTTCTGAGGGTACTTCACGTAATCTTGGTAACCAGCTACGGGGGATCCAGGTTTCAAGCTTGGCCATGATCCTATTTTTCAGGTCAGCTCCTCTCGCACTCAACGATCCTTCTCCTATCGCACTTGGGGCTATGTACCCAATCTCGGGTGGGGGTGATGATATCTCCCCCCTGACCTGGCGTCCTGACTCCTCCTTGCCGTAGCATTTGTGTTGTACCTCGTCAATCTCTAGCTGTGAGAGCAGTCCCTTCTTTCGAATGTTGGAACACTGAGCTACTAGTTGTTTCGCCGTCATTGTGGATGTTGGGTATCGAAGAATCCATAGGTCCCTCATCCTATTCATGTAGCCCCTTCCGCCGGGGTTACTTGCGTAGTAGCATTCCAACAACGCCCTGTTTTCGTCCCTTGCCCACCGATGCCTTCTTGTTCCAGTAGCCCACTTTTCGTCAGGGTGCCCTGGTTCCTCAACACCTGACGCGGACCTTGTTGATCCGGGCGACGTCCGAGCCGGCATGCCTTCATATTTATCTGTCTCGCTCATGTCTGCGGTAGGCTTGCTTAGCATAGGGGGTCTAGCCTTAGGACCCTTACTGGATACAGACGCCCCAGGCAGGAATCGAACTTGCGATCCTCTGTTCCAAAGGCGTGTAGTTTAACCACTACGCTATCCAGCTATATATATATATATATATATCTACATATAGTATATACACTGGGTGAATGTGCAGTAGTAGCAGCAAGCAGGTGAATTCTGTACATTAATATGAATAGACATCTGACTATTTTACAGGATAGACAATATAAACATATTTAAAATTAAAGGAATTGAAATGTACATTGTTCCTTGGTTTAGTGTCTGGAAGAGTCCTGTCTCAGTCAATTATAGATGATGTGAGAGGGCGGGTGTGTGTGTTTAGGGCACGGATGGCTTGGGGATAGAAGCTCCTCTTGAGTCTCTCTGTCCTTGCCCGGAAGATGCGGAACCTTCTACCAGATTGCAGAAGTTGGAACAGTTTGTTGCCAGGATGGGACGGGTCCTTCAGTATCTGCGCTGCTCTAGTCCGGCATCTCCTGGTGTAGGTGTCCTGAAGCGGGGGGAGAGCAATCCTGCAGCAGCGTTCTGCTGTACGGATCACTCTCTGGAGAGCTTTTTGGTCCTTCACACAGCTGTTCCCATACCAGGATGTGATGTTCTGTGTGAGGATGCTCTCCACAGCGCCTGTATAGAAAATCCTGAGGATCTTTGGAGAGACCCTGAACTTCCTCAGTTGTCGTAGGTGATACAGGCGCTGCCTAGCCTTTTTGGTCTGGACCTGAATGTGGGCAGCCCATGTCAGGTCTGAGGAGATGTGGACACCAAGATACTTGAAGGACTGCACCCTCTCCACTGGAGCTCCATTGATGATAATGGGCTTGTAGTCTCTGTGCTGACCCCTTCTGAAGTCCACCACCAGCTCCTTGGTCTTGCTGACGTTCAGCTGGAGGTGGTTGTCCTGGCACCACCATGCAAGATTCTTCACTTCATCCATGTAGGCCGTCTCATCGTTGTTGGAGATGGCACCCAACACCACTGTGTCGTCAGCAAACTTCACAATGGTGTTGGAGCCATGGGTGGCCACACAGTCTGAAGTGTAGAGGGAGTAGAGCAGTGGCGAGAGGACACATCCCTGAGGTGCTCCTGTGTTGATGGTGATGCTGTTGGAGAAGCACCTGCCCACCCTCACCACCTGAGTTCTGCCAGTGAGGAAGTCCAACACCCATGCACACAGACGGCTGTTAAGTCCCAGATCCCTCAGCTTTGTGAACAGTCTGCAGGGCACTATTGTGTTAAACGCTGAACTGTAATCAAAAAACAGCATTCGCACATAGTTACCCTGTTTCTTGTCCACGTGGCTGAGAGTGGTGTGTAGGACGTGGGCGATGGCATCCTCTGTGGATCTGTTGGATCTGTAGGCGAACTGCAGCGGATCTGTGGTGTCTGGGATGGAGGAGGAGATGATGTTCTTCAGCAGCCTCTCAAACACCTTCATTACTACCGAGGTCAGTGCAACTGACCGGTAATCGTTCAGGGATGAGGGTTTGCTGTTCTTGGGCACAGGGATGATGGTGGATCTTTTGAAGCATGTGGGGACCACAGACTTCGCCAGGGACTCGTTGAAGATGTAAGTGAACACACCTGCTAGCTGGTCAGCACAGCAGCGCAGCAGACGGCCGGTGATGCCGTCTGGCCCCGCCGCTTTCCTTGTGTTCACTCTCCTCAGTGCCGCTCGGACGTCATGCTCCGCGATGCTGGTCACCGGTCTCTCGCTGATGACGTCACTGTCCTCGGTAGTCAGGCGGTAGATAGCATTAGCCGCCTGGCTAACCTCGAAACGGGCGTAGAACCGATTCAGCTCGTTGGTGAATGCAGAGTCGGCGTTGATCGGCGCACTGTCCCTGGCTTTGTAGTCCGTAATGGTGCGTAGTCCGTGCCACATACTCCGTGTGTCGCCCTGGTGGAAGTGGGACTCCACACGTTCCCGGTACCTGCGTTTGGCATCTCTCACCGCGCGCCGCACGCCGTATGAGGCCGCTTTGTAGGCGCTCATATCGCCAGTGGCGAGACCCGCGTTGTAGGAGGCGGTCCTGGCGTTTACTGCAGTGCGGATCGATCTGTCCATCCACGGTTTCTGGTTTGGGAATGTGGTGGCTCTCGCAGTGGGGATAATCTCCTCCGCTAGCATATTGACGAAGCATACTGCTACTTCCGTAAACTCGTTGATGTCGACTGCGCATGCTCTGAACATGTCCCAGTCTACGTCGTTGAGTGCGTCCTGTAGCATAGCTTCTGATTGGGCAGTCCACCGTTTTACCTCCCTCGTGGTTACTTCTTCCCTCCGTATGCTTTGTTTATACTGGGGAATGAGGAAGATGGCGTTGTGGTCAGACTTCCCAAAAGCCGGGTGTGAGACAGCTTTGTAGCCCTGCTTGTATGGCGTGTAGCAGTGATCCAAAATCCGATCCCCTCTCGTTGGACACGAGACATGCTGGTAAAAGTTTGGCATGACTTGTCTGAGGTTCGCTTTGTTAAAGTCTCCTGCTACAATGAGGGCTGCGCCCGGGTCCTTGTTTTGAAGCGAGCTCAGCACATCATGTAATTCGGACAAAGCCATACCTGTGTCCGCTTGGGGTGGGATGTAGACCGCCGTGGCGATGACCGAGGTGAACTCACGGGGCAGATAGAAAGGGCGGCACTTAATGCTCAGGAACTCCAGATGTGGCGAGCAGCCGCTGGAGAGAGTAGAAATGCTCCTGGCATCACACCACTTTCTGTTTACCATGTTGTCCCTGTCTCCCTTTCTGTTCTGTCACATGATCTGTTGCATTCTCCTTATGCATCTGTCAAGTTCCTAATAACCTCCTTCATGTCTCTCTGCTCCTGTTTTCATAGTGTCATTCACAGTTCAGGTTTTTGCTAGTTCCTATTCATGTTTTGAACTTTCTCCTTTGTCTGTAATATTTCCATCAGCTCAATAAAAAGGCTTGCTTTCTGTTTAAACCTCCTTGGTTGATGGTTCATTGGTTGATGAATGGAATGAAATGGAGTGAAAAAGCAGCCGATATAAAAACACAAACAAAACAACATAAAACAAAAAAACCCCAACAACACTGAAAGGTCCTCAAAAAGCAAGATAAAGTATTGCTCACTTTGAAAAATGAAAGAAAGTCTTGATTCTTAGAAGCAAAACATAAAGAAATGAAGGGTGGACAAGGATATTCGGACAGTACTGTACATACTTACTCGTCGTATGCATTTATTTTGACTGCATTGATTTTTATCACCATAGACAGTATCACAGATGGCTGCAGCTTCTCCATCTGTAAAATGAAGTCTCTAATGTATGGTTGCAAAAATACTTCTGGTCCTATAATAGTCTGAGCTATTGATTTTTTGGTCTCAGTCCCTCATTTCAGGTCACACTGAATAAAAATTTAAGTCCATTTCCCAGATCTTGGTCATATGATGTGATATGACTTGGTATCATATTTGCTACGTGAGTTTCTGAGACCTCTATCTCATCAATATGATTAATACTTGCCATCGTTTCAAAATGTTATCAACAAAACTCTTTTTTTTGTCTAAAATGAACAAAAGTTGCCAAAAAAAAGTTGTATCAAATGTGATACAAAAAATCTATAATAAATATTTAATAAAAATATATCATAAACAACATGGTAAAGGAAAAAGAAACATGAATTTAATAATAACCCAATAAGGGTTATTGAACATCTCAGTTCCAAAAAATCAGAATTTTCTGGGTATTTTTTTAACTTGTGTTGAATATGGTACAACTATCAGTCATTTTTAAACACTATGTGTGTTTCGGGAGCCTGACATCCAGCTCAGTGAAAGTCCAAAACAGGTTTAGAAACGACTGAAGGACCTGTATGGCAAATGGATCCAAAAAAAAAAAACCAAGGAGCAGGTTGCCATATCGTTGAGCAGTTTTATTGCTCGTTGACTCCAGAACTCCAGGTGTGGGTGAAACAAAGGGCTCCAAAGTCAACGCAGGAAGCTGCTCAGCTGGTGAAAAAGTTTCAAGCAGCTTCAGTCAAATCTTTCACTACACATGGAATCCTGGGTGAGGCCGAGGAAAGAACTGACAAGCATGTTGAACTACGTTTTTCAGATGAGGGAGAAAATGGAGCAAAACACCAAATTGGTGAAGAGGCAAGAAAGTGCAGCAGTGACAGTTGGCCTGTTACAACAGGGCCGCAAGGGAGAGATTGGTCAGCCGAGGACAGCAGGTACTCTTACTGCTGAAAACAAATTTTTTGAACTCAGCTTTCCTAGCACAGTATATGGACCTCGCCATTTAGCAAACAACTTATGAGATCCAGATGCCAGAGAGAAGAAATCCAAACCAGGGGTTCGGTCGGGCACCTTGTCACGCTTGCAGTTAGTGCAAAATGCGGCGGCACGATTTTTAACCGGTAGTAGGAAATTCGATCACATCACTGCAGTTCTGGCTTCCTTGCATTGGCTTCCCATTGAATTTAGGGTTTGTTTTAAAGTTTCCATTAGGTGATAGTACCTGGTTACAGGTATTTTTTTAGTACCTGCCCAGTAAGGTTTCCAAGGCAATCTCAAAATGTGACATATACAGATTGCGTGGCAGGGACTGTGCAGTCAATGGCATCACTCAATGAGTCATGAGAGTGACTCCTTCACAAAATCAAAAAAGTTATTTTAGAAAGACAAATTGAGTCGTTTGGCACACAACACATTTACAATGCCCCAGAAGGAATGTGTCTTTGCAAAGAATTCCATGAAGCTAAGAGGTTGTGATTTTAAGGGGGCTCGTCCGGGATTTGAACCCGGGACCTCTCGCACCCGAAGCGAGAATCATACGCCTAGACCAATGAGCCACAGATAGCATGTGCTTAACTCTTCAACTCTGAAAGGATAGACTTAAATCGGCCTTCAAATTCAAGCAGGAATGTTTTTAAGCTCTCTTCAGTATTCATTTTTGTACCTTCAGGACTTTGCTACTGACAAGTTCCAACAGGGATGACTCCAGAGGGACTGCACACAGTGAATGAGAAAAAAGGGTTCCCAGTCATCCACGTCATGGTAGTCTGATGAGCTCTGAAAGAAAGCAGCTGGAATTCTCTAAGTGCCTTGAAGACCTTTCACCTCTCCTCTGAGAACCTTCGTTAGATCTAAAACTAAACGTTGGAGAGTCCCAGGTATTTAAACCCCAGAGGGGGTTGTCTTTACCAGGGTCGTTGACCAACTATGAAACACATCACATGAGCCAAGGGGTGGAAAAAAGGCGTGGGTGATTATCAGCAGAGGTTTCAGGTGAAACCATTATGAGACCTTCACATATGTAGTTTAACGTCTTTACACCGAAATTGAATGGCCTCAATTTCGATCAGACTTTGTGATCTCTAATAGCCCTTTTCCACTTGCACCTACCTAGCTTGGCTTAACTTGACTCAGCTCGATCTTTAAAGTTTCCATTAGGTGATAGTACCTGGTAACAGGTATATTTTAGTACCTGCCCAGTAAGGTTTCCAAGGCAATCTCAAAATGTGACATATACAGATTGCATGGCAGGGACTGTGCAGTGAATGGCATCACTCAATGGGTCATGAGAGTGACTCTTTCACAAAATCAAAAACGTTATTTTAGAAAGACAAATTGGTGTCACACATAACATTGAAAGGTTTGGCACACAACACTTTTACAATGCCCCAGAAGGAATGTGTCTTACCAAAGAATTCCATGAAGCTAAGAGCTTCTGCTTTTAAGGGGGCTCGTCCGGGATTTGAACCCGGGACCTCTCGCACCCTAAGCGAGAATCATACGCCTAGACCAACGAGCCACAGGAAGCCTGCGTTTAAGTCTGCAACTCTGAAAGGATAGACTTAAATCGGCCTTCAAATTCAAGCAGGAATGTTTTTAAGCTCTCTTCAGTATTCATTTTTGTACCTTCAGGCCTTTGCTACTGACAAGCTCCAACAGGGACGACTCCAGAGGGACTGCACACAGTGAATGAGAAAAAAGGGTTCCCAGTCATCCACGTCATGGTAGTCTGATGAGCTTTGAAAGAAAGCAGCTGGAATTCTCTAAGTGCCTTGAAGACCTTTCACCTCTCCTCTGAGAACCTTCGTTAGATCTAAAACTAAACGTTGGAGAGTCCCAGGTATTTAAACCCCAGAGGGGGTTGTCTTTACCAGGGTCGTTGACCAACTATGAAACATATAACATTGAAAGGTTTGGCACACAACACATTTAAAATGCCCGAGAAGGAATGTGTCTTACCAAAGAATTCCATGAAGGTAAGAGTCTGTGATTTTAAGGGGGCTCGTCCGGGATTTAAACCCGGGACCTCTCGCACCCAAAGCGAGAATCATACGCCTAGAACAACGATCCACAGGTAGCATGTCCTTAACTCTTCAACTCTGAAAGGATAGACTTAAATCGGCCTTCAAATTCAAGCAGGAATGGTGTTAAGCTCTCTTCAGTATTCCTTTTTGTACTTTCAGGACTTTGCTACTGACAAGCTCCAACAGGGATGACTCCAGAGGGACTGCACACAGTAAATGAGAAAAAAGGGTTCCCAGTCATCCACGTCATGGTAGTCTGATGAGCTTTGAAAGAAAGCAGCTGGAATTCTCTAAGTGCATTGAAGACTTTTCACCTCTCCTCTGAGAACCTTCGTTAGATCTAAAACTAAACGTTGGAGAGTCCCAGGTATTTAAAACCCAGAGCGGGTTGTCTTTACCAGGGTCGTTGACCAACTATGAAACACATCACATGAGCCAAGGGGTGGAAAAAAGGTGTGGGTAATTATCAGCAGAAGTCAAACCATTATGAGACCTTCACATATGTAGTTTAACGTCTTTACACCGAAATTGAATGGCCTCAATTTCGATCAGACTTTGTGATCTCTAATAGCGCTTTTCCACTTGCACCTACCTAGCTTGGCTTAACTTGACTCAGCTCGATCTTTAGAGTTTCCATTAGGTGATAGTACCTGGTAATAGGTATATTGTAGTACCTGCCCAGTAAGGTTTCCAAGGCAATCTCAAAATGTGACATATACAGATTGCGTGGCAGGGACTGTGCAGTCAATGGCATCACTCAATGAGTCATGAGAGTGACTCTTTCACAAAATCAAAAACGTTATTTTAGAAAGACAAATTGGTGTCACACATCACATTGAAAGGTTTGGCAGCCAACACATTTACAATGCCCCAGAAGGAATGTGTCTTTGCAAAGAATTCCATGAAGCTAAGAGCTTGTGAGTTTAAGGGGGCTCGTCCGGGATTTGAACCCGGGACCTCTCGCACCCGAAGCGAGAATCATACGCCTAGACCAACGAGCCACAGGAGGCCTGCGTTTAAGTCTGCAACTCTGAAAGGATAGACTTATATCGGCCTTCAAATTCACGCAGGAATGGTGTTAAGCTCTCTTCAGTATTCATTTTTGTACCTTCAGGCCTTTGCTACTGACAAGCTCCAACAGGGATGACTCCAGAGGGACTGCACACAGTGAATGAGAAAAAAGGGTTCCCAGTCATCCACGTCATGGTAGTCTGATGAGTTTTGAAAGAAAGCAGCTGGAATTCTCTAAGTGCCTTGAAGACCTTTCACCTCTCCTCTGAGAACCTTCGTTAGATCTAAAACTAAACGTTGGAGAGTCCCAGGTATTTAAACCCCAGAGGGGGTTGTCTTTACCAGGGTCGTTGACCAACTATGAAACACATCACATGAGCCAAGGGGTGTAAAAAAGGCGTGGGTGATTATCAGCAGAGGTTTCAGGTGAAACCATTATGAGACCTTCACATATGTAGTTTAACGTCTTTACACCGAAATTGAATGGCCTCAATTTCGATCAGACTTTGTGATCTCTAATAGCCCTTTTCCACTTGCACCTACCTAGCTTGGCTTAACTTGACTCAGCTCGATCTTTAAAGTTTCCATTAGGTGATAGTACCTGGTAACAGGTATATTTTAGTACCTGCCCAGTAAGGTTTCCAAGGCAATCTCAAAATGTGACATATACAGATTGCATGGCAGGGACTGTGCAGTGAATGGCATCACTCAATGGGTCATGAGAGTGACTCTTTCACAAAATCAAAAACGTTATTTTAGAAAGACAAATTGGTGTCACACATAACATTGAAAGGTTTGGCACACAACACTTTTACAATGCCCCAGAAGGAATGTGTCTTACCAAAGAATTCCATGAAGCTAAGAGCTTCTGCTTTTAAGGGGGCTCGTCCGGGATTTGAACCCGGGACCTCTCGCACCCTAAGCGAGAATCATACGCCTAGACCAACGAGCCACAGGAAGCCTGCGCTTAAGTCTGCAACTCTGAAAGGATAGACTTAAATCGGCCTTCAAATTCAAGCAGGAATGTTTTTAAGCTCTCTTCAGTATTCATTTTTGTACCTTCAGGCCTTTGCTACTGACAAGCTCCAACAGGGACGACTCCAGAGGGACTGCACACAGTGAATGAGAAAAAAGGGTTCCCAGTCATCCACGTCATGGTAGTCTGATGAGCTTTGAAAGAAAGCAGCTGGAATTCTCTAAGTGCCTTGAAGACCTTTCACCTCTCCTCTGAGAACCTTCGTTAGATCTAAAACTAAACGTTGGAGAGTCCCAGGTATTTAAACCCCAGAGGGGGTTGTCTTTACCAGGGTCGTTGACCAACTATGAAACATATAACATTGAAAGGTTTGGCACACAACACATTTAAAATGCCCGAGAAGGAATGTGTCTTACCAAAGAATTCCATGAAGGTAAGAGTCTGTGATTTTAAGGGGGCTCGTCCGGGATTTAAACCCGGGACCTCTCGCACCCAAAGCGAGAATCATACGCCTAGAACAACGATCCACAGGTAGCATGTCCTTAACTCTTCAACTCTGAAAGGATAGACTTAAATCGGCCTTCAAATTCAAGCAGGAATGGTGTTAAGCTCTCTTCAGTATTCCTTTTTGTACTTTCAGGACTTTGCTACTGACAAGCTCCAACAGGGATGACTCCAGAGGGACTGCACACAGTAAATGAGAAAAAAGGGTTCCCAGTCATCCACGTCATGGTAGTCTGATGAGCTTTGAAAGAAAGCAGCTGGAATTCTCTAAGTGCATTGAAGACTTTTCACCTCTCCTCTGAGAACCTTCGTTAGATCTAAAACTAAACGTTGGAGAGTCCCAGGTATTTAAAACCCAGAGCGGGTTGTCTTTACCAGGGTCGTTGACCAACTATGAAACACATCACATGAGCCAAGGGGTGGAAAAAAGGTGTGGGTAATTATCAGCAGAAGTCAAACCATTATGAGACCTTCACATATGTAGTTTAACGTCTTTACACCGAAATTGAATGGCCTCAATTTCGATCAGACTTTGTGATCTCTAATAGCGCTTTTCCACTTGCACCTACCTAGCTTGGCTTAACTTGACTCAGCTCGATCTTTAGAGTTTCCATTAGGTGATAGTACCTGGTAATAGGTATATTGTAGTACCTGCCCAGTAAGGTTTCCAAGGCAATCTCAAAATGTGACATATACAGATTGCGTGGCAGGGACTGTGCAGTCAATGGCATCACTCAATGAGTCATGAGAGTGACTCTTTCACAAAATCAAAAACGTTATTTTAGAAAGACAAATTGGTGTCACACATCACATTGAAAGGTTTGGCAGCCAACACATTTACAATGCCCCAGAAGGAATGTGTCTTTGCAAAGAATTCCATGAAGCTAAGAGCTTGTGAGTTTAAGGGGGCTCGTCCGGGATTTGAACCCGGGACCTCTCGCACCCGAAGCGAGAATCATACGCCTAGACCAACGAGCCACAGGAGGCCTGCGTTTAAGTCTGCAACTCTGAAAGGATAGACTTATATCGGCCTTCAAATTCACGCAGGAATGGTGTTAAGCTCTCTTCAGTATTCATTTTTGTACCTTCAGGCCTTTGCTACTGACAAGCTCCAACAGGGATGACTCCAGAGGGACTGCACACAGTGAATGAGAAAAAAGGGTTCCCAGTCATCCACGTCATGGTAGTCTGATGAGCTTTGAAAGAAAGCAGCTGGAATTCTCTAAGTGCCTTGAAGACCTTTCACCTCTCCTCTGAGAACCTTCGTTAGATCTAAAACTAAACGTTGGAGAGTCCCAGGTATTTAAAACCCAGAGCGGGTTGTCTTTACCAGGGTCGTTGACCAACTATGAAACACATCACATGAGCCAAGGGGTGGAAAAAAGGTGTGGGTAATTATCAGCAGAGGTCAAACCATTATGAGACCTTCACATATGTAGTTTAACGTCTTTACACCGAAATTGAATGGCCTCAATTTCGATCAGACTTTGTGATCTCTAATAGCGCTTTTCCACTTGCACCTACCTAGCTTGGCTTAACTTGACTCAGCCCGATCTTTAAAGTTTCCATTAGGTGATAGTACCTGGTTACAGGTATTTTTTTAGTACCTGCCCAGTAAGGTTTCCAAGGCAATCTCAAAATGTGACATATACAGATTGCGTGGCAGGGACTGTGCAGTCAATGGCATCACTCAATGAGTCATGAGAGTGACTCTTTCACAAAATCAAAAACGTTATTTTAGAAAGACAAATTGGTGTCACACATAACATTGAAAGGTTTGGCACACAACACATTTACAATGCCCCAGAAGGAATGTGTCTTACCAAAGAATTCCATGAAGCTAAGAGGTTGTGAATTTAAGGGGGCTCGTCTGGGATTTGAACCCGGGACCTCTCGCACCCAAAGCGAGAATCATACGCCTAGACCAACGAGCCACAGGAAGCCTGCGTTTAAGTCTGCAACTCTGAAAGGATAGACTTAAATCGGCCTTCAAATTCAAGCAGGAATGTTTTTAAGCTCTCTTCAGTATTCATTTTTGTACCTTCAGGCCTTTGCTACTGACAAGCTCCAACAGGGATGACTCCAGAGGGACTGCACACAGTGAATGAGAAAAAAGGGTTCCCAGTCATCCACGTCATGGTAGTCTGATGAGCTTTGAAAGAAAGCAGCTGGAATTCTCTAAGTGCCTTGAAGACCTTTCACCTCTCCTCTGAGAACCTTCGTTAGATCTAAAACTAAACGTTGGAGAGTCCCAGGTATTTAAAACCCAGAGCGGGTTGTCTTTACCAGGGTCGTTGACCAACTATGAAACACATCACATGAGCCAAGGGGTGGAAAAAAGGTGTGGGTAATTATCAGCAGAGGTCAAACCATTATGAGACCTTCACATATGTAGTTTAACGTCTTTACACCGAAATTGAATGGCCTCAATTTCGATCAGACTTTGTGATCTCTAATAGCCCTTTTCCACTTGCACCTACCTAGCTTGGCTTAACTTGACTCAGCTCGATCTTTAAAGTCCTATTATTGGTTTTTAAATCTTTAAACGGTCTGGCTCCTGTCTACTTATCTGATTTGCTGAAGCCACACGATGCTCTGGAATAACCTTCCCCTCCATATTAGACAAGCGTTATCAGTGCAGGTCTTTAAGTCCAGATTGAAAACCTATTTTTATTCCCTGGCTTTTAACTCTGTAGGAAACTGACACCTTCTTATTTATTTGATGGTATTTTTAATTTGGTAGTTGTTTTGATCTGTGTTGTTCAGCACTTTGGTCTGCCTGGTGTGTTCTTAAAGTGCTATACAAATAAACGATGATGATGATGATGATGATGATGATCAATCTGCTAAATAAATGGAAAACCCGGGATGGCTGAGGAGGAATCTACACGTGTTGGGCTTAACTTTGTTTCTCTTGACCTTTCCATCTCTCTGTAACTCAGCAGGAAGAATTGCGTGCCATTATTCCACAACATCTTTTTCAGGAGAACCCTGGGGCGACAAACCTTACGGAGCATGGTATCTTCCTGAAAGGCAGACAATGTACAGGATTAAAAAAATTGGAAAAGTTTTGGAAAAGGGGGTAGCTCTGATGTTCGAGTTGGGGGTTATTGAGCCCTCAACCAGTGATAGGAGCAATCCTATTGAGAAGATGGTGAAGAAAGATGACAGCATCCAATTCTGCAATGACTTCAGAAAGGTAAATGCACAGTGTGACTTTGATGCGTTTCCTCTACCCAGGCTGGAAGATCTAATTGAATGTCTGGCCAAGTTCCTCTGACCCAAGGATAATTGACATCTATTTTAGTTTTAGAGTGTCTCTGTGAAATGCACTATACACAGGTACACACACACACAGGTCTTTATCACCAGGTTCCACATTTATTTACAATTTTCCCAGGTTATGACTGAACACAGTCTGACAGCTGTCGGTCCCAGCTGATTTCCCTCAGTCTCCTCTCCGTCTCACTATAAAAAGGGAAGGAAACCATCATCAGTCCAAATCGCCATCAGCTGTTCTCACCGGCATCTCCAGCACCGCCCCATTGAGCCCACTGCACCACTCCTCCCCTGCAGCCGCGCCCAGGACCACACCTCCGCCACAGTCTCGTTATTCTTGTGGGTTGTTCAATGTGTTGAGTAAAGTTCAAAGTCTCCATTATGTCCTTGGGTGTTTTTATGTCCTTTTCACAGTCCCAGTTGACATTAAAATCTCCCATTACAATTATTTCATTAGACTTATTATTTATAGTATGATATTTAAGTAATATCTGTAGCTATTCATAAAAAATATTCTTTGCGGAAGGAGGGCGATATAAACAGATCAACGTAAATGACATTTCTGTGGAAAGAGTGATTTTAACAGAAATATGTTCTACTTTGAGTAAAGTAAGTAAGTAAGTAAAGAGCAATCCAGGTGTTTTTTTACATGCACAAATATTCCTCCTCCTCTTGTTCCAATTCTATCCCTTCTGAATACTGTGCACTCTGGAAAGACAACCGCAGACTCAGGAGAAGAACTTGTGAGCCAAGATTCAGAGATACCCAAAATAGAAATATTGGAATTGCTTAGAAAATGCTCCAGCTGCTCATGCTTTGGTAACATACTGCGAATGTTAATGTGTCCACATAGAAGCCCCTTTGGTTTATTTTTAGTGTCCCAGATTACTTTAGCCTGCTTAAATGTCTTGCAGATCTTTGTTCCTCTGTAAATTTTAATAGCAGGATTTCTTGTCCTTTTGTTGACAATGCTATGAGCATTTAATGATGAGAAACCCTTTACCGGAGACTGTAGTTTGGGTACAGCAGGTGGGGGCCCAGGCAGCCGAGATGGGGGCCCAGGCAGCCGAGATGGGGGCCCAGGCAGCCGAGGTGGAGACCCAGGCAGCCGAGATTGAAACCCAGGCAGCCAAGGTGGAGGACTGAGCAGCTGAGGTGGAGACCCAGGCAGCTGAAATGGAGGCCCAGGCAGCTGAGGCAGAAACCCAGGCAACTGAGGCGGAGGCTCAGGCAGCTGAGGTGGTAACCCAAACAGCAGAAGTGGAGGCCCGGACAACAGGGGCGCAAACACTATTAGCTGCAGATGTAGCCTTACTAACTGGGACGGTGGTTGGAGCACAGTTAGTTGAGGTGGAAAGCAATGCAGAGATAGCTGTGCCCATAGGCTAACTAGGCTAATTAGTTGTAGCCAGTCCAAATCACTGATGTTTGAATTAGGTCCAGGATTTAGTTCTATATCACCAGCCAAAAGTAGCATCAGAACAAGTTTCAGAATCTCCAGCGACAGTTGTGGTATATTTGATTGTTCATGTTTACCTGGGGGTGGTCTAGCATGACCAAAATCCAAGAATCTTGTGAACAAAAGATGTTGACTACATTTGGCTGGGAAAGTGGTATAATTATCCAGCTTTCTTGGACATGTCGAACTCCACAGAATATAAAAATGTATAAAAACAAAAAGACAAGTTAATGTCAAGATCCAGGGGGTTTTAGATGTTTTTTAGGTGGGTTTTTTTGGCAAAAGCACAGGACCTGCCAAGCTGTGTGTCTGCACCCTAGCAGAGATCTTGAATCTTGTGAACAATTGAGGCAGAAGATCCAAGTATAGCCAGTGTACCATCAAGTGGTACTTTTTTCCTAAATTGGTTTGAAAACCTTGTAAAAATCTGGCACCAAAAAGCATTCAAGACTGGGCAGTGCCAAAATAGATGTGCAGGGGAACCTTCATCAGCGTTACATCTATCACACAGGACTCTCAGTCTGGTTAAGTTTGAGTTTAGAAAAAGTAGTCTGTGAATGACTTTAAACTGGATTAGTTTGTATCTGGCATTTATTGAGCCTTTCTGAATGCTGGACCAACAGTTTTGTCATGGTGAATTGGATTAAAGGACTCAGGTGCGAGACTCCTTGCAGAATGACAGTGGATTTATTTACAGTGAAAATGTGAGTTAACAGTTCGAGTCTATAATCCAAAAAGGGCAGTGCAGTGATACGGCGACCTCTCCTCACGGTGACAGTGCAGTAATAATCCACAACAACTCCTGGTGCCGGCTCCTCCTCCAATCCCTGAACCCTGGAGGCAGATGAGAAAAAACACACGCTCAATAACGAAAACGTCCTTCTCCTTCACAAACCGGGTATGCTAATCATGACTACGCTACCCGGTTTAGTTCAACGTTCCAGCGTTGGTTGTGACTCAACCGCCCCGTTAAATAGGTCTGCGCTGGCAAGGTAATTCTGCACAGGTGCGATGATTCTAGCTCAGGACACTCCCCTCCGGTCAACTGCCGTTCCGTGCCATGGCTTCCGGAAGTACATGTTCCAGCAGAAAAACACATGCACAGGATGGAGAGGAGAACACGACACAGTACACACAAACACCACAACAAATTGGCAAGACGATCGGTGAGGACCGTCTAGCCATGACAAGTTTGACCATTGGTCCTCAGATAGAGGGACACCAAGGTCTTCAGCCCATGTATTCCTGATTCGATCAGAATCTGCTGGAATTGTAAAGCACTTAAGCTACCTGCGCAGGTGAATGACCTTTTAGATTCTAAGAGTCATGAGGTGTATTTCCCAAAGCCTGACCTGCATAGACCCAATCCATCACAATAACTTATCGGCGTTAAGGGTTTTAAGTTTTTTCACTACCATGTTACATGAATTAGTGTAATTTATAGTCAAAGTTTATCTGTGGAATTGAATCAGTGACTTTATCAGGTATACCACCTGATAAAGTCACTGATGGCTGGTGGCTCCCTGCGCACTAAGGGCTCATACACAGGGACAAGGTGCACCAGGTTGTGATCAGATCTGCCCAGGGGAGGGAGAGGTGAGGAACTGTATGCCTCTTTAAGTCATGTGTATTTCGCTTGATTATTCATCTCAGCTCTTGACTTCTGCTACTGTCTGCCAATGAAGGCTGTCTCAGAATAAGGTATTTGCCATACCTGCTCAATAATTTGAATGGTATGTTCTTTTCTGTGACAAAGACAATAAGCCGACGGACCAGTTGCAGGAACCCAAACATGGCAGGTGTGTTTTATCATGATTCATATAATACTGATGACAGATTTTTAGGCTAATAGTCAGGCTAACACACTTACCTCTCATCTTTTCTTTCCTCACAAAACCGATAGATCCTCCCCTTCTTTTATGTGTCTCCCAGCGCAAATGTTTTGGTTCCTGCAACTGGTCCATCTGGTTATTGTCTCCCCAGAAACACTTCCTTTGTGCTATTGGAAATCTGTTTTTTCCTATATCAGTTGTGTTTTGTGCACTTTGCAGCGTTTTTCTTATTGCTTGTGTTTTCTTAAGTTGTAGTCCGTTGGGCCTCTCAGGGCCACCGTAATTCACCCACCCTTGACAAAATGCAGTTACACTTCTCTTCATTGAATGTGGACTAAAGATGCATCTTTAAAAGGGTTTGTAATTATAACTAGTGAATCGCTATCTGTACTGTTCATTCAACTGAGTGCTTTATGAAATACTGTAAAAAAAAAAGTGTATTCACAGAAATATGAAAATGAAAGTAATCAATGTAATCAGCTTTAAAGCTGTACTTGTGTTTGTTAAGCATGGTGGAGTTTCCAAGCTCGACACTAAATAGGTAGGTAGCTGCTGCCTCAGGAGCTTTACAAGCATCTCAGTCCAGTTTTAAGTTATATTCTAACTCACTCAAATCTAAAACTGTGTGGAGAGGGTCCACACCTTCTGGTTCTTTGGTGTCCTCATCTCCGCTGACATCTCCTGGACAGACAACATCACAGCGGTCATCAAGAAGGTCCAACAGCTGCTGTACTTCCTGATGGTCCTCACGAAGTACAAACTGGACCTCAACCTGTTGCTGACTTTCTACCAGAGGTGGGACCAAGTCATTGTTTTGCAAGTCTCAAGTAAGTCTCAAGTCTTTATCCTCAAGTCTCAAGTCAAGTCTCAAGTAATGTCAGGCAAGTCAGAGTCGAGTCTCAAGTCACTGGTGTAAAAGTCCGAGTCAAGTCACAAGTCTGAAACTTTGAATTTCAAGTCCTTTCGAGTCTTTAAAAAAAACAAAACGAAAAAATAATGTTGCAGTTATGCTAAATGTAAATATTAGACCATGTAATTTTAAAATCTGTGTTTTTCTCAACACATGACAAAATAGTGAACTTAGAAAATATACACAAATTGTGAAATTGCACCTCTTTAAAATGCAGCTCAATTAAACCTAGCTCCAAGAATAATTTTCACCGACAGTTCTGAGATAAGCTGCATGTTATTCTTGGATGCGGTTGTAGGACCGGCTTTAAAATCGCATGACAAAAATATCATACACATTAAAAAAAAACTGTATCACCAACGTAGCCTGGACAACATTTGCTAGTTAGATGAAGTCAGCTATCTCATCGTAGCATATTTATATGCATATTAATAATCATACGGTTCTTGGAGTGAGTGCATACACTCATGAAGTTTAGTAACTTCAGGTCACTGCAACAAGCCCAGGTACAGTTTACCGACGGATGGGTACAGGACCTTGAAATGCACCGTGTAGAACGAAAGACCATCGTACGTATCATAAGTTTACCAGTCTCACAAATCGTCGTCATAAATACACATTCCTTAACCGTTTATTAATAGGACCTTTGAGCTCAACGGTAATTAATTAACAGTGGAAATAATTTCTGGTACCCATCACAGAAATGTAGCAGTGACAATAATATTGGATGCTGTAATCGCACTGGGCAATTGGTGATACAAAAAACCTGTTTTATCCTGTGAATAAAAGTATATGTTTTTTTGTTTGTTTGTTTTTTTCTTTTTTTTTTTCTTTTTTTCTCTTTTTTTTTTGTCGCTTCTTTTTCCTCGGGACTGTGCTCCCAAAGTTTCATCAGCTTTCCAACAAGGAATAACAACATCCTGGAACAGCAACGTAAGGGGCGCATACAAGGCATTGCCCCACCCCCATTTTGGACAGTCTGACCACATTTCTGTGTTCCTCTATCCAGCATGCAGGCAGTTCGTCAAACATTGCTTCCCAGTTAGAATTATTATTAAAGTTTCAAGTGAAGAAAATGATTCAGTGCTTCCTTTGATGCTACAAACTGGGGTGTGTTTTAGACTGCTGCCTTGAGAGATGACTGCTCTGTGGATTTAGAGGAATATGCATCAGTGGTTACCAGTTACATCAGCGCCTCCATTGACAATATTGTCCCCACCAAGTCCTATAAAACATATCCAAATCAGAAACCATGGTTGAACTGTGAGGTGCGTTCCATGCTGCATGCACGCTCCACTGCATTTGCCTCTGATGACACAGAGGACTACAAAAAGCAAGATTTGCCCTACGTTGATCCATCAGGGAAGTCAAGAGGCAGCACAGATTGAAACTGGAAGGATACTACAACAACTCAGATTCTCAATGCATGTGGCAAGGCTTGCAACACATCACTGATTTCTAGCAGATTAGCAGCAGGGTCACAGTCAGCTGCAACGCGCTACCAGACGAGCTGAATGAGTTCTACGCTAGCTTTGACAACCTCAACAGCAACCAACACAGAGGGATTCTACCAGCACAGGCAGCACAGAGTTCTTCACTCACTGTGACGTCAACTGAGGTATGCAAGGGTCTGAGGAGGACTAACCCTGAAAAGCAGCCGGCCCTGACAACATCCCCGGCCGTGCTTTGAGAGTCCGCTTTTCAGAGCTGGCTGAGTTGTTTACAGACAGACATTTTCAAGTTGTTAAATTTGGATTAACCTCCAAACTGCTCAGCAACTTTTACAGATGCACAGTGGAGAATATTCTGACAAACTCCATCAGAGTGTGGTAGGGGAAAAGCACCACTCAGGATAGGAAGGCTATCCAGCGTGTCATTAAAACAGCACAATTCATCTACGGAGTACCCTTCCCACCACTACAGGACATTTACAACACTCGGGTCAGAAAAGGGGCACACAACATCATCAAGGACCGCACCCAAAACACAGCACACACTGTTCACACTCCTGCCATCTGGCAGATGCTACAGTACTGTGAAAGCAAGGACAACCAGATTAAATTAAACCAGAAAAGGTTGGGTCTTGTTTACGACCCCTGACTGAATAAAATCAAGTGAAATTGAAATGACAATCACGCAGAAGTGCTACGTCGGATCTACTGACTTGACTGCAGTATTGTTCATTTACAGATCTTTCTCCTTGGAAGCTCTTATCCTCTCTTCTCAGAGATTATGCATGACTATTTATATCCTGCGTACTTTTTTTTTTTTTTTTTCGCCTGTCCCATTTGGTTCTTTAGCCATCAGAATTGTTGTCTGAAGACCAACAAGGATACCCAATGGATTTACTTTGCCAAATGGATCATCGTGGCATTGCCGTATTGGTCCATTTGGTTGATCTTTGTTTTTATTATTTATTATATTTTATTTCCAGATGTTACAGACGGGACAGACATGAGTGAGAGATAGGAAAGGGAGAAAGAAAGAGGAAGGAAAGGAAAAACAGAAGGGGAGAGGGACAGTGAGAAAGGGGGGGAGAAAAAAAATTAAAATCTCCTGGATCACCTGTTGAGAGAAGAATAGAAAACAAGCAAAAAAAGACAAAAAAAAAAGAAACAAAGCAACATACTAAACACAACACCATCGCATTAATCTAGCTAAGTGTAAACAGCAGTAAATACTAAATATTCAATGTTGTTGTGCAGCACGCAGGACAGATGTGCTTCGAGGTAGCAGCCAAGAAAGGTGTAATTTGGGTCTACGAGCAGTGAACACCTGTGTGCATACCTGTGTGGATCAGCGCGCTTGTATTCCAAAGGTTTCTCCATGTAACGATCTGCTAGGGAGTGTGGGGGGGCCACAGCCCCGTCCTCCAGGGTGTGAAGCAGGTATGGAGGAGATCAAAACTCCAGACATCCAGAGGCCCCCAGAACACAAGAGACCAAGGAAGACCAACAGAGGGGCAGCCGCGCCACTGTTCCAGTAAGAGCTGAGGAGAGTCCCAGATGGCTCACTCAGCAGCCGCGGAGCAGAAGCCAGGGGGAGTTGCAGTGACGCGCCCGTGAGCTCCGCCGGCCGCCAGCTGTGCCTGAGTGACCGAGCCCCAGGCCGAGAGGCCGGGGGCACCCCACCCCCGAAGGGGCCCGAGCGAGCCCCAGGCTCCAGGCCCCGATAAGCGGCCGCCAAGGAGTGAGCCGGTGTGTACCTGGACGCCCATCCCCAGACACAAAGAACCACCAACGCACCGACACCTGAGGGAGTCCGCCACCGGCAGGGGAAGTGGTGGTAGGTGGAGATAGGCCTCCAAACCTTGGAGGGCCTGAGGTGTCCCCAGAGAGGTGGCGTCTGATACCCAACCTGACATATAGACACAGACATACAGGCACACACAGACACAAACATCCATTCCCCCCCTCATGCTCTCATATGCACTCACTCCACACTCAACCAACGTGGAGACAGACATAAAGAGACGCTGTACACACGATCACACTCCCCAAGCGTACTCTACAAACCGGGTCTAGGTACCCTTGCCCCTGGAGGGGGGAACTGTATATGTTTTTGTCAGTGTACCATGGTAATAACAGAAGCGAAACGCAATATTGTGTCAGGACAATTCACTATTTATGCACAATAAACAAAGGAGCATAGCACGACAATTTCTGTTCAGCGCCAGACTTGCTTGTAACCTATATCACCAATTATGTTATGAAAATGACGCATTAACTACAACAGCAGACTGACCTTCGTGTAAATGCTTGGAGCAGAGTAACCTGTGAGCTGGAGGGTTCTGGGACGTTATATTTGGTCTTTGAATGGCTGCAATCCAGGCCATCCGTCGCGTCTTTGTTACTTCGGAAACATGGCTCGAACAATTTCTCTTCAACGACGTAATCCGATAACAACCGATCTCTTTACCCGTCGGCTTCCCGTGGCTGTCATGCGACCGGCTATTGCAGTTAATAATACAACAGCTTCTTGACATTTTTGTGTTTCTTTTTATCGCTGTGTGACTGATTTTAATTGAAAGCCTGCGTGCGCTAGTACCGCTTGCCACGAGTTCCCAGAATCCTTTGCGGTTCTACCCGTGAATGACGTCACATTTTCAATCTCTATATAATATGCATGTTAAATTTTATATTTGGGGTAAAATATCAAGTCTTTTCAAGTAAACCGGTTCAAGTCCAATTCAAGTCCCAAGTCATTGGTGTAAAAGTCCAAGTCAAGTCACAAGTCTTAGAACATTTTTTCAAGTCAAGTCTAAAGTCATAAAATTAATGACTCGAGTCTGACTCGAGTCCAAGTCATGTGACTCGAGTCCACACCTCTGGTTTCTACCGCTCATCCATTGAGAGCCTGCTGACATACTGCATCACAGTATGGTACGGCAGCTGCACTAAAGCAGACGGAGCGTGGAACAACACCCTGATAACGACTGTGTTTAGACTGTTCTTCCCATTCCATGCAAGGCCACCTGGGTTGGCTGTTAGACTGTTTACTTAGCCTGGCAGGGCGAAGGACACTGTCTCAGCTGAACTCTGGACACGCACACACATACATATATATACACATGCAGATATACACTAAACCCCCTTTCCAAACGCCTGCGACGCTTATTCCCTTCCGATGCTGACGGTGGATCAAGGAGACCAGCGCTTATGCTGCAGGCCCGGATGTGCTGTCTACACTGGCTGTCTCTCACCCTTTACCCCCCCCCCCCCCCCCCCGTTGCTTGTCATGTGTTTCTTTGGTGTATTACGAGTTGTTTCATGTGCTGAGGTGTTTTTTTCTGTTCTCAAACTGATCTCCCTGTTGGAGCTCAGTCTGGGGGGAGTTATTTTTTTCTCCTTATCTTTCCTCGTGTGGTGCTTTTTCCATTGTTATACCTCTGACCTGTCTTCCCCATGTGATTTTATGTGCAATAACCCAAACTGGAAATACACAACACTATTTATTTAAGTATTTATTTCCTTTTTTTCTCCAGATTGTTGTTTCTCATTGTATCGTCTTGATGCATTCACAATCATCCAGGTAAGTAAATCTCCAAAGGCTGATTCTGTTCATCTGGACAGAATCGCTACATCCAGATGAACAGAATCAACCTTTGGAGTTTTTCATTGTACATCTGTAGAGTGACAATAAATGCATTCTATTTTATTCTATTTTGCAACTCTGTCTTAAAGCAGGCCCTCTACTCTCCCTCATTTCATGTTCTGGCTTTGTCTTGGCCTTCAGAGGCCTTGAACTTTAATACAGACACTCCTTTCTCTCCTGACCTTTGCCAAACTCTCAGCCCTATCACAGGCTCTCTGCTCTGTGCTGGCAATCAGCAGCCTGCACATTAGAGCAGGCTCTTCTCACTCCTTGCACATCAGCTTTGAATCTATCAAAGGCTCTCCTTCTCTCTCTTAACTTCAGCCTGTTTTAATGTTTTATCTCAGTGTCTCTGTGCCCTCCTGGCCTCCAATGGCCCTTGAGCCTTTTTGCAATCTCTACTCTGCTTTGAACTACCCCTTTGCTTTCCAGACCTCTTGTAATACTGCTAACATTCATGGGTTCCATACCTATAGGTCAAAATTTCCTGCCATATGTCTATGTTTCAGGTTGAGTCTCCGCCATCTTGGGCCTTCCCAAGGTGTGGAGGCCTGTCTCCACCCACCACACTCCCTGCCGGTGGCTGTCACCCACAGCTGTCGGTGCGTTGGTGGTTCTCGGTGTCCAGGGCTGGGCGCTCAGGTATGTACCCGGCTCACTCCCAGCGGCAGCTTAGCAGGGCCTGGTGCCCGTGGCTGGGTTGGGCACCATCCGGGGGTGGGGTGCCCTCAGACTTCGGGCTTCTGGGACTGGGGCTCGATTCTCTCTGGCGGGACTGACTGCCAGCAGACCCCGCGGGCTCATCAGTGCAGCCCGCTGTGGCGTCTGCACCGTGGCTGCTGGGTGACCCCATGTCTGAGGCTCTCCTCAGCTCTTTCCGGGAAGGTAGCACAGTTGCTTCTCCGTTGGTTCTCCTTGGGCTTTCGCAATCTGGGGGGCCTGTGGATGTCCGGGCCTGAGTGCCCTCAATGTCTGCTTCAGGCTCTGGGTCTGAATAATAACATTCAATAGTTAGTATTTAAATACTATATCTTACTGTTCCCCCTTCCCCTCTGTTTCTCTTTCTCCCTTTCTGTCTAATTGTCTGTCCAATTTGTAATAACTTAAAAAATTTAATTTAATTTAATTTAAAAAAAATTTAAAAATAGGAACTTCCTGCCATGGTAAGATTGCTTTTCTTTTCTTTGGGGGTCCTACCCTAATCCTTATCACTACTGGGATTCTGTTCTGCTTCGATGGGCCA
The DNA here is from genome assembly GCF_057381845.1 of Rhamphochromis longiceps. Classification (NCBI taxonomy): domain Eukaryota; kingdom Metazoa; phylum Chordata; class Actinopteri; order Cichliformes; family Cichlidae; genus Rhamphochromis; species Rhamphochromis longiceps. The sequence continues at coordinate 37,201,932 of NC_140574.1, forward strand.
TCAGACTGCCAAATACCTCAAATTGAGTTCTGTACATCAATAAATTATCTTCACTTCCTTCTAATGATCTTGTCACCATCCCGGGGCAGACCGAGTGAAGTGAGCGAGGTCGACCCAGGAGCAGACAGAGGCGAGGAGACGAAACTTGAGTTGCAAACCAGATCCTTTATTGTGGCTGAAAACATGAATACAACTCAAATGAAGGCAAACATGGGAGAGAGCTAACTGAACCTGCACTGGGAAAAACTAAGATAACAGAGACGATACAGAGGAACTATGATACCTATGAATACATGAAACGAGGAAACAGACAACATGACGCTGAACAGGAAGACTGAGGACCTAAATACACACATGAGGTGATCAGAGGAAGTGGCGACATGAGGACACAGCTGACTCGAATGAAACATAATGACAACACAGGGGCCTAAATGACCCAGAACCATGACAGATCTGTCCTTATTGAAATTTAGCTCATGCCTCAGTTTAATAACGAAGATCTGAAGTCACACATCTGCTGCTTCCCAGGTCTTGGCAGAAAAATCCACTTTCCCACGCTGTCAAGCTGGTTGTTAAAAATCACTGCCGGCTTATGCAGAGTGGTCAACTGTGTGTCTTTACAGACAACAATTCACTAAGCTTCCTTTCTTCGGCCAAGCTAGGTGCCACAGAGCAGAGGTGGGCATCTCAACTGGTGGCATTCATCTTTGAAATGAGATATCAGTCATGCCGTAGTAACCAGAAGAAAATGCAGCTGCTCTTTCTTGACAGCATGAGTCTCGCTCCAGCTTGGCAGAATGTGTGTTGCTCAGGACTTTTGTTCCAATCCCGCTTCAGCAGGAATCATGTCCAGGACCGGTGCCACCTGCAACTCAGAGAAACCAGGGCCTTCCCATCACATTCTCTTGGAGATATTTGTACCCTACAGGAGTCTGATCCACTGCTGTGGGATTTGCTATGTCAGTGTTACCATTTGGTAGAGAAAGATGGGATACTCTATTGCCGGATCTCACTTCCTGATGGGGGCGAGGAAGTGCTCCAACTTGTCCTCCCAGAGGCTCTGAAGTCAGAGACTCTGAGATAGCTGGATCAGGAGCTTGTGTATTGTGCTTGTGTATTCACAGAATAAAAGGCTGCAGGGAAGGCTGGGAGCCGGAGTCGTTTGAGTACAGGTGCAGAGTTGCAAGTTAAAATGTTTGTCTTGCTTTGTTCACGGGTGATAAGTCTCTGAACCAGCGGGGCCTGCAAGCGCAGACCCAACAAGTACTGTTACTGGCCAAGGATGTCCTCTGATATCAAGCAGTAGGTTCAGGGTTATGAGCATTGTCAAATTGCAAAGGATTCGGGGCTGGTATCACATAGCTAAATGGGCCATTTGTAATCCTCCAGCAGTGGACTTGAGAATGTCCTGGTTATGACTGATGTTTTCAGCAAATATACCGTTGAAGTCCTTACTCGAGATCAGCGGACTTCTACTGTAGCCCAGGTTCCTCTGACAGAGTGGTGTTCCTAGCCGCATCTACTCTGACCAAGGCAGGAATTTAGAGTTTGTTGATGCACCAGTTGTGTGAATTATACCAGGTAGCAAAGTCTCGTGCAATTCCATATCATCCAGTGAATAATGGACAGTGTGAATGGTTTAATAGAACCCTTCATAACATCTTGCACACCCTTCCATCATCCCAGAAACGGGATTAGTCTGTGCGTTTATGCACACATGCTCTTTTGTTATACCAGCACACCCCATCAGGGCACAAGGGAGTTGCCATTTTTCTTGTTTGGCTCTCATCCCAGGCTCCCCATTGACTTTCTTCTGGGTTGGGCTGCACTAGTGCCATCACCTCTTTACTCATTATCTACAGCTACATTTAATGAGCAGTACGGTGGCTTATTCTCAGCCCTGATTCACTTATTTTCAGCTGTTGTGGACAGGGCACCTGCACTTTTAGCAGCAGTTCAATATAGTGTCCTTAATTCTGGGGTAAGCAGCATTTGGCACTATTTTGCTACTGACTCCAAATTAGAATAAAACAACATGCTATTTCTATTGTTATTTCCAGGATCTGACTGTTGCCAGCTAGAGCCTCTGTTCAGCGGTCAGTGTTGATTGTTTCAGTCCGGTCAAGTTGAGCAAAACACCTGCAGCAGCTGCTGTTTTGGGCACATCCTTTGGTTTTGTTTTGTTATTATTGCATCTTTTTATTTCCTAGAGGTGAAATTCATGCAACCGATCTCCTCCCTGTCATAGCCTCTCCCTCCTCACTCCAGGGGGTCATGCCCTCATCACTATCACCGCTGGGTCAGCGTGTAAATATCTAAACACCAAATACCTCAAACTGAATTCTGTACATCAGTGAATCATGTTCAATTCCTTCTAATGATATTTCCTTATTACCACCCATAATACTCTTTCTCACAGAGGGCCTCACTCATAAAAAATGAAAAAGAAAAATGAACTCATAAATGCATTTAAATTAGCAAATTAATTGGCAAGTTTTATTGCACAAACCAATATTGAAGCAGAAAATTCTTTATATTGATGCACGTTGCTCTTCTGGTCCTCCATATTGTCATGAATTTGACTGAGTGCAGGAAGGAAAGGACTCAAACGGAGGCAAAAAGTAAACTAAAAAAAAGTCAGCTTAATTTGCTGAATGGCAAAACAATACAAAACTAGACCAGGACATATATAAACTGATACAGGTAGAGGCACACAGGGAAACACACAGCCATGAGGGAGAATGCAACACCGGACGGAGGGAGACTCTGACCTAAATACACATGAGGATAAGTGGTTTTGATTTGACGTGTGTATATATTCTGTCTGTGACGTATGAAGGGGCGTCGTTAATTCAAACCCTGATGCTATAAAAATCTGTGTATGCTTTGACTAAGTCGAAGATCAAGTGCTGTCTGCGTACAGTGGTCTTCCCACGCGTGTATTCATTAAAATCCATTGTTTGACCAAGATCTTCTGGACCTGGTTGTTTGTACTCTCCTTCCTCAATTATGTGAACCTTAACAGAGGGAAGAGAGATCACACAGGGAACACAGCTGACGCCATAGAGGAAGCAAAACAAGACATGCTGAACACGGAAACACGAGACCTTCACAATAAAACTGCAAACAGAGGAACACAAGACTGACACATGAGTTTGACAGAGGGGTGGAGGAAAGGCAGAAGAGACGGAGCAAGGGAATATGAGGGAGAGGGAAGACATGCCGGGCTGGGGAAACATGGATAAACATGGTGGACTGTGGAGCAGGGAAATTATTTTACTGTTATTGGTAAATAATCATCATTATTACTATTGCATTAATAATATAATCTGCAGCATTGATATTGCATTCAGAGGTTTAAACAGTGTGTGTGTCTTTCAGAAAGACTAAGTTGCAGGAGTTGACAGGAAGTTGCAGAGAGTTTGCAGGACTGAAACCGAAAGTCATTCTGAGCAGGTTAGACGAGGCTATTTGAATTACTAGGTTATTCAAATTGTCTGTTATACTTTTATATTCTTTTATTAAGCTCTTAGTAGAGGTTCTTGATTAAAACATTTATTCAACATAGTACATGTAGTTTCAGTTAGGTTATTACACATAAGGATGAGCCTCTGGTCTGGTAAAAGGTCAGAAGTGCAACGGGTGAGATGAGAGGGCATTTGAGGACGACACACACACACACACACCCACACACACACACACACACACACACACACACACACACACACACACACACACACACACACACACACACACACACACACACACACTCAGTTAGAGAATCATTTATAGGTGGAAGTTTAATCATGTTTTGCTTGGGGTTGCAAAAAGAGCAGTTTGTCGCAGAACTGCTGCTGAGGTGTCAAGATGACAAGAGAGCATCTGGCAGTGACAGGAAGTACCGGCCATGAAGATAGAAGACAACGTTCCTTTAAACTGTGTTAAAAGTCATTGTGGTTTTGATTTGACGTGTGTATATATTCTGTCTGTGACGTATGAAGGGGCGTCGTTAATTCAAACCCTGATGCTATAAAAATCTGTGTATGCTTTGATTAAGTCGAAGATTAATTCCTGTCTTCCCACGTGTGTATTCATTAAAATCAATTGTTTGACCAAGATCTTCTGGACCTGGTTGTTTGTACTCTCCTTCCTCAATTATGTGAACCTTAACAGGACTGAAACCCAAGGAGGTCACAAGAACTTATACAAGCACATAAGCACAGACTCACAGAGGGCAAAGACACAAGGGAAAACACTAAGTAATCAAGCAACTAAACAGGGAATATAAGAAACTCAAAACAGGATAACTAGGCACAAAAGAATAAATGTAAAACTAAAAAGGTGAACTTGTACATAAATCATAAGACAAAATGACAAAAACACAAGAAAACTCAAAATGCTGGGTCAAATGACGCAGACCATGACACATATATCCCACACTGGTGACTGAAGTGATGCTATAACTATGGAGAGTGTGATTTGATGTGTGAATTCTTACCTGCAGAGTGTAAATGCAAAGCCAGCATCCCCACTTGTCACTGTCCCACTTATTGGGCTTGCCTAACCTGCCTGCTACCACTGATGTACTATTTACTGATGATGTAAATGTAGCCACCCCTGTAACAACAAATGCCCAGCTAATCATAACTAAAAATGTCAGTTTCACCAGAGAATATCCAAAGGATGCTGTTAGTAATGTGCATCAGTTAGAAGAGCTTTTTGCTCAAATCCTCATAATCTACCTCACAAGCCACGGCACAACTTACATCTACGAGTTCCACCAAACAAGGCTCCACCTCATTCTGAGACACAGACAGACATTTCCAGACAAGGGGACCCCAACAGGTAGTGTGCTTAAAGGAGCTTTTCTTGGAACACGATAGTATCAGGCAAGACATGAAAACAGGGCGCTGTTAGAATGGTACTGCGCAAGGAATCCCAGTGGAAGGGGCTACATGAATAGGGACCAGTGGAATCTTCAATACCCAGCATCCAGACTGATGGTAAAACAACTATTAGCTCAGTGTTCAAACATTCAGAAGAAGGAACTGCTCTCATGGCTGAATGTGAATCTGCCTTTAGGAAACCAGACAAAACATGACATTAATCTGCCTTGAAAATCTTTGATTGGCAGTATCCAGCCCATTAGAAAACGGTTAAAACTGACTCACTCCCAAACAGAGACAAAGATTCAGAGTGCCACCACTTCCCCACCTGCACCACATTGTTTACCTCAGAGAGGAGCTGGAGGGAATGCTACTCCTCTCTAAGGCTGTAACCAATGTTCCCTCTAAGCTGCGCGCATGCGGAATTGCGCACTGCTGGCACGGTCTATGCGCAGAAAAAATCTGCGTTGCGCACACAAAAAAAAATTAAAGTAAATATGTTAACAATTCTGTTTTGCAGTGTTAGTCAGTGAGTGACTGGCTGCTCCCATATGGGATTAGAACGATGCCACCCTATCCCATAGTCCAGCCAATCACGTGATTCACATTCGTACATACGCAGCTAATCAACGTCATTGACAGGCTATGACAGCGTCCTTATGTGCCGACACCGGCGTTTTAACTAGCAAAGCGCCGTGGCTGATGTGGAGTGAAGCCACGTTATTGACAACGTGTACAACCATTGGAGATGTGAGCAGGACAGACGGAACAACTGACGGGAAAAGTGTGGACTTTATACCAGTTTTTAAATTGTGTTGATCGGCCACGTAAAACCAGAGTTATGATAAAAATATCTGCAATGTTTGGTTTTCTTCCTGAATACTGTCGTTGTTTATATTTACTGCGGGAAGAAACGGTAAAAACAGCGTTTTATAAGGAAAGCGCTCTCCGCCTGTGAGCAAAGACGAAACCAAAACACCCCCCACCCTTTCCCATTGGTCGAAAAATCGAGCAATCAAAACATGCCATTTAGTTATTAAGAAACAGGGGGAAGTTTTAGGAGTGACGGCGTGTTTTGAGATGTGAGAGATTTTCGACGTTTAAGGCAAATCTTGTGTAGTTAGTGTGTAGTTAGTGTGTAGTGTAGTTTTTGTTGTGTGTGTCAGAACAATGAGGCGACTGCTGAGTGTTACAGGTGTTACAGCAGTGACACATCTGCTGCTGTCAGGCCTGCAGGTATCAGGCTGTTGTTCTCCTTCATCTCATAGTGGACAGAAATTATTTTTGGAGTGGCACAAATAATTTGTGTGGCATCACCCCTGATAGGCACCCACTGCCCTGTATCCAAAACCTGATTGACACACTGGGGGACCATTCCTGGTTCAGTATTCTTGATCAAGGAAAGGCTTACCACCTGTGATTTAACACAAAGGTTTCAAGGCATCTTGCAGGCTTTGTAACTCCCTGGGGGTCGTATAAGTGGGTTAGAATACCATTGGCCTCTCCAGTGTGCCTGCGGCCTTTAAGAGGCGCATGGAAGGGATGTTGGATGCATTCAGGGATGAATGCTACATTCCCTATTTGAACGACATCCCCTGTTATGCCAAAACCTGTGAGGAGCATTTTGGGGGTCTTCACAAAGTTTTGAATCACTCCAGCATCACAAATTGAAGCTAAGGCCTGAAAAGTGTGAATTGTTTCTGTGCAGTTACTCAAGGCCAAAACTCCTCAGACTGGTGCTGATGTGGGACTCTTGGGCTTCCAAAGCCTGTGCATGAACTTCTCTAGCATGTAACTAGCACAACCTCACCAGAAGAAACCCAAAGGCAGTCAGCTGTCCTCTGGTACTCCTGTGGAATGGGCTGGTGAACACCAGGGGTCACTAAAGCAACACACTGACATACTCACCCATCCTCCAGTCTTAGCCCACCCAGACTTCCACTTACCTTTCTTGCTACACACAGATGCCTCAGAACAGATCCTTGGTCCTTGGTGCGCACCGCGGATGACGTCAGTGCGCACACTGTGTCTGAGGAGGATGTGCGGAAGTGCTTCAGGAAGGTGAACGCACGCAAAGCTACTGGTCCGGACGGGATTCCCGGCCGCGTCCTCAGGTCATGCGCGGCTCAGCTGGCTGGAGTGTTCACGCACATCTTCAACCTTTCCCTCTCTCTGTCTGTAGTCCCAGCCTGCTTCAAAATGGCCACCGTCGTCCCTGTACCCAAATCCTCCACCATCTCCTCATTGAACGACTGGCGACCTGTAGCCCTGACCCCCATCGTAAGCAAATGCTTCGAGAAGCTGGTCAGGGACTTCATCTGCTCTGCACTACCCGACTCACTGGACCCTCTACAGTTTGCATACCGCCACAACAGGTCCACTGATGATGCCATAGCCCTGACACTACACACTGCCCTGTCACACCTGGAGAAGAGAGACACGTATGTGAGAATGCTGTTTGTAGATTACAGCTCAGCATTCAATACCATCGTTCCCTCGAAGCTGGACAGGAAACTGCAGGATCTAGGACTGAGCAGCTCCCTCTGCAGCTGGATCCTTAGCTTCCTGTCTGACAGACGCCAGGTGGTCAGACTGGGCAGCATCACCTCATCCCCCATCACACTGAACACTGGTGCTCCACAGGGGTGTGTACTGAGCCCTCTCCTGTACTCACTCTACACCTACGACTGCACAGCCACTAACAGCTCCAACATCATTGTGAAGTTTGCGGACGACACTACAGTGGTGGGTCTTATCACCAACGGTGATGAGACAGCTTACAGGTGTCAATCAATCAATCAATCAATCAATCAATCAATCAATCAATCAAAGGCTTTATTCGCCACATGCAGGTTGCCTTGCAGTGAAACAGGACCCCCCCGACCTTACACACAATTCAATTCAATTCAATTTTATTTATCTAGCGCCAAATCACAACATAAGTCGCCTCAAGGCGCTTCATAGATACAGAGAAAAAAACCCAACAATCATATGACCCCCTGTGAGCAGCACTTTGGCGACAGTGGGAAGGAAAAACTCCCTTTTAACAGGAAGAAACCTCCAGCAGAACCAGGCTCAGGGAGGGGCGGGGCCATCTGCTGCGATTGGTTGGGAGAGAGAAGGAAGACAGGATAAAGACATGCTGTGGAAGAGAGACAGAGGTTAATAACAGATATGATTCAATGCAGAGAGGTCTGTTAACACACAGTGAGTGAGAAAGGTGACTGGAAAGGAAAAACTCAATGCATCATGGGAATCCCCGGCAGCCTACACCTATTGCAGCATAACTAAGGGAGGATTCAGGGTCACCTGGTCCAGCCCTAACTATATGCTTTAGCAAAAAGGAAAGTTTGAAGCCTAATCTTGAAAGTAGAGATAGTGTCTGTCTCCTGAATCCAAACTGGAAGCTGGTTCCACAGAAGAGGGGCCTGAAAACTGAAGGCTCTGCCTCCCATTCTACTTTTAAATACTCTAGGAACAACAAGTAGGCCTGCAGAGCGAGAGCGAAGTGCTCTAATAGGGTGATATGGTACTACAAGGTCATTAAGATAAGATGGGGCCTGATTATTTAAGACCTTGTATGTGAGGAGCAGGATTTTGAATCCTGGATTTAACAGGAAGCCAAAACAGGAGAAATCTGCTCTCTCTTTCTAGTCCCTGTCAGGACTCTTGTTGCAGCATTTTGGATTAGCTGAAGGCTTTTCAGGGAGTTTTTAGGACTTCCTGATAATAATGAATTACAGTCGTCCAGCCTGGAAGTAATAAATGCATGAACTAGTTTTTCAGCGTCACTCTGAGACAGGATATTTCTAACTTTAGAGATGTTGCACAAATGGAAGAACGCAGTCTTACATATTTGTTTAATATGTGCATTGAAGGACATGTCCTGGTCAAAAATGACTCCAAGGTTCCTCACAGCGTTACTGGAGGCCAAGGTAATGCCATCCAGAGTAAGAATCTGGTTAGATACCATATTTCTAAGATTTTCAGGGCCGAGTACAATAACCTCAGTTTGATCTGAATTAAGAAGCAGAAAGTTAGCGGCCATCCAGGTCTTTATGTCTTTAAGACATTCCTGCAGTTTAACTCATTGGTGTGTGTTATCTGGCTTCATGGACAGATAGAGCTGGGTGTCATCTGCATAGCAGTGTAAATGTATGCTATGTCTTCTAATGATGCTGCCTAAGGGAAGCATGTATAATGTAAACAGAATTGGTCCTAGCACTGAGCCCTGTGGAACTCCATAATTAACCTCAGTGTGTGAAGAGGACTCTCCATTTACATGCACAAACTGGAGTCTATTAGATAGATATGATACAAACCACTGCAGCACAGTACCTGTAATACCTACAGCATGTTCTAATCGCTCTAATAGGATATTATGGTCGACAGTATCGAACGCTGCACTGAGGTCTAGCAGGACAAGCACAGAGATGAGTCCACTGTCAGAGGCCATAAGAAGATCATTTGTAACCTTCACTAAAGCTGTTTCTGTGCTGTGATGAGCTCTGAAACCTGACTGAAACTCTTCAAATAAGCCATTCCTCTGCAGATGATCTGTTAGCTGTTTGACAACTACTCTTTCAAGGATGTTTGATATGAAAGGAAGGTTGGAGATTGGCCTATAATTAGCTAAGACTGCTGGGTCTAGAGATGCTTTTTGAGTAAAGGTTTAACTACAGCCAGCTTGAAGGCCTGTGGTACATAGCCGATCATTAGAGATAGGTTGATCATATTTAAGATCGAAGAATTAATTAATGGCAGGACTTCTTTGAACAGTTTTGTAGGAATGGGGTCTAAAAGACACGTTGAAGGTTTGGAGAAAGTAATTATTGAAGTTAACTCAGAAAGATCAATTAGAGAAAAAGAGCAACACAGACATCACATGGGGATACAGATTGGAGATTGGTAGCGTTACAGAAAACAAACACTAAAATATACACTACAATGGGAAAGTACAAGAGGAAAAAAAGAGACCTCTACTCATGCTGGGCTCCTGGGAGGACAGCATGAGAACAGGAAACAAAAAAAGCACAACATTATGGAGCACGTGACAAGCCACAGGGTCGGGTGGGGGGTGAGGAGTAATCCGAAGCAAACACAGCAGCCATCCTGCCCAGCGCTACCATTCCTGCGCGGGCTCAGACCCGCCGTGTTCCCCAGGAGGGAACAAGCATCGAAGGCGTTTGGAAAGGGAGGGGGGATGAATGTATGCATATCAGTGTATATGTATGTGTGTGCGTGTCCAGAGTTCAGCTGAGACAGTGTCCTTCGCCCTGCTAGCCTAAGTAAACAGTCTAACAGCCAACCCAGGTGGCCTTGCATGGAATGGGAAGAACAGTCTAAACACAGTTGTTATCAGGGAGTTGTTGTTCGGCTTCAGCCTTGCGACCGCAGCTGGCGCCAAAAGGGTTTCCACATGAAGTGATGGTGGTTTTTACTTTAGTGCGAACAGCTCATATGAATTTCAAAGCAGTTCTAACAGTCCAACACTGGTCTCTCAATATCCCGTTGGAGAGCCGCGAGCTTCTCCATGATGTTATCAAACTTGCGCTCTGTGATGTTGTCATTCTTGTGCTCAAAGAGCCGATTCTGAGAACTCACGACCACAGTGAGCCTCCCCAAGATGTAATCCAGTCTGCACTCAGAGATCTTATTATGAGTATTCACGGCAGCCGTAAGCCTCTCAAAGATCTTATCCGTGCTGCACTCAATGAGCCCATTTTGAGAAACTCACGCCTCTTCCCATCGTTTTAACAACCATCTCACCCTCAACGTCGCAAAGACAAAGGAGTTGATAGTGGACTTCCGGAGGTGCAGCACACATGCCCATCACCATCAACGGCGCTGCTGTGGAGAGAGTGAGCAGCTTCCAGTTCCTTGGTGTACTCTATCATCAGCAGGACGGTATGCTGACCGTCTGACTGTATGGTTCCAAAACACTATCACCAGCCGAGAAAGAGGAAACCAGCGGATGTTGCGCTAAACAACAGCAGCACGTTTAAGCTTGATCAGCTGTTGTTAGAATTTATTTAATATTAATTTCTAGTATCAGCTGATGTTTGCTGGAGCCACAGCTGTAAAGCTGCTGGTCATGATGTCGGTTTGGATATGTGGTGAGAGGGAAACATGAAGATGAAACCAGGAGATGTCCTTACTGAACCATCAGAGCTGAACAGGTGATGGAGAAACAGGTTTACCTTTTAGGTGACATGAATCAGTTGAAGTTATGAACTGTTTCTGAGAGACAAATAACACCAGGATCCTTTTCTAAGTAGCTGACAGCTGGTAACTGTGCAGGGGCGGGTCTAGTTCTGCCAGGGGGGCAGGTAGGGCATTAACAGGGAGAGGGGGGCACACACTTTTATTTTTTATTCTCATTTAAAATGCTTTTAATAAATAATTATCTGAATCTTACAACCAAAGTTTTTATCTGATATAAAATGTATAGAAATCACACATATACCAACAAGACTGTACATCACTGTCACAACAGCGTTTTCATTCAAAGGCTTTATGGCTTTAATACCTGGGGGGCCGGTCTCTCGTCAAAATGCCCGGGCTGTTTTTTTGTCCCAGTCCAGCCCTGGGCGCGACACGCAGTGAGTTAATCTGAGAAGGTGCATTAAAAAATAAATGACGGTGCACATCGCACATTAGTTGTGCCGCTTCTTAATGACAGTATCTTAGCTAACAACCCCAACTACCAGATTCAACTTGTAATTGGCTAAAAAATAACTTCGCCTACCGGTGAGAGGGACGTTGCTAGCTGGTAGTTTTTTCAAGCGATGTTGAAATTTTCACATTCCGGCACTTCAAATGCTTCAGGAGCTGTCCGCTCAGCGCAGCATCAGCACCACGGAAATACACGGATACATCCGTAGACTCGAGACAGAATTCACAATGGGTTTTCGGGGCTTTCAGGTGTTTGGACCAATGTTTTCTTTTCTAATCAAATCAAAAAGCTTTAATGAGCAGCTGGATTTGTCTCGCATTAACTGGTTGGACACAGAGGACATCGAAATGCAGCTGATTGAACTGAAAAGCTCGACTCTGTGGGGTCAAAGTTTGTAGAATTACGGACGCAGCTGGAATCCACTGCTGTGCGTGTGTTCATGGAGCTGCATGTTCACCTGCTGGACATCACTACCTGACAAGTTTAACTGTCTTCAGAACATTGCAGAGGCCTTATTGACAGTGTTTGGCTCTACATGTCTGTGTGAGCAGATTTTCTCTCACACGAGTCCTCAGGTAGCCTCTGAATGCTGGACACTCGGAGACCTGTGTGTCTGAGTGGGAGACCAGAGGTCACATTAACATGTGTGTCTCTGTATTAACAAACATGCCATATTGGCCCAGTTTATTTTTCATATCATTGTTGTGAGGAGACTGTCATGATATGAGTGAACAGTTGTTGTTTAAGGTGCAGTTCATGTGGAAGCCACCGGAGGGTGGTGTGGAGATAATAAAAAAGTGATGGCTAAAACCTAAGACGGTGTCATGTCTGCTCCCTGAAGCAATATCGTAACAGAGACCATAAATAGCATTTGGATTTTCTGTTGTACAGTTCATTTGCTGTTATGGATAAAAAGTGTCTTTTTTTGTTTCCAAACAGCTGATAAATATTCGCTGATAGCTGCCAACATCTGTGAACATAATTTTATAAAGTGGTTCTATATAGTAAGTAACTGTTAATATAGAGCGTTATTAAATTTATTGCTAATGCAATCATATGGCACACTGACTTCTGAGGGAATTTTAGATGCACTCATCATCAGAAAGGTTGTCGACCCCTGTAATAGATCCATACACTGATATATATAACGGAACAAAACGTTCACCTGCTTTTATAGCCGGAACTTTATAATGTGACACACAGAGGAAACAGTCCTGGCGCTACGTCTAAGTTAGCCGCTTGTTGAAGCTGGAAAACGGTTGCATTCGCGTATAACAGAGAAATATTTGAGCTGTCAAAGTAACGATGTGTTCCGTTGAGTATTTGCGAGAGTTTGTTAGCGAGAGACTAACGGCTGCTGCTGAAGAGATATTCGGCGTCTTTGTTAAAACGATGGTCCAGAATGAGGCCGAGATCAGTCAGCGCAGACTGCAGGATATCACTGTGAAGTTCCCCAAAATAAAGTTACACAGAATCGGTAGGTAACGCTCCGATGGTGTTAATGAACCCAGAGTGGTACTGCTATGTGTTTGAGTACTGGTGAGCTGATGGACGGCGCTACCGAGCATGCTCACGTCTGTGATGTGATTCTTAGGTAAGCGTTAGTGAGGTTTGGGGTGTGTCCAAATTCAGGGGCTGCATCCTTTAAAGGACCCGGCCTGCCCGTGCACGAAAGACGGGAAGACCGGAAGTTAGCGGCTTCTGTAGGTCTAACCTAAGACGCGCGCCTCCTGTTGCCTAGCAACCGTGACAGTACCTGTTACACCCTTGGTGACCAGCATGCTCGACAGAAATAGAGAAAATCTTTATTTTGTGACTTTTATTGGAGAAATTGAGATGTTTCAGTGTCCTGTGATGATTCACCACAGCCATGGGCTGAGTCACAACGGTAATGTTAACTTCCTACATTATTAAGCCTGCAGCTATTGATTATTTTCTAATGATTATACCATCAATTAATTGAGTAATCTGATAAGAAATACTTTTGTCTTATTAATGAGCAGTTATAAATATTCAAAAGAGAAACCAAAATGAATAGAATAAACTCCTCATTGGTTCCATTTTAGAAATTGCAATGTTTTAAACTACATACAACATCTATTTGTACGTGCCATATTTAATAAAAACAATTCTTGAAAGAAAACATTTTAAATAAATAAATTTTTATTTATATAGCACCTTTCAAGACAGAATCACAAAGTGCTGCACATAAGATTGCAAGTCTTGCTACTGAGTCCACAGTTCTTAATGTTAGGGGGGAGAGTTCCACAGTCTCGGGGCCACAGTGGCAAAAGCTCTGTCACCCTGAGTCCTCCTCTTAGTATTTTTTTATAGCAAGTAAGCCCTGATCAGATGACCTCAAAGACCTGCTAGGGACATCGGGCTGTAGCAGATCAAAGATGTAGGCTGGTGCCAGTCCGTGCACAGCTCTGTAGGTCAAGACCACGATCTTAAAATCGACTCTAAATTTAACAGGAAGCCAGTGTAACTGAGATAATAACGGTGTCACATGTGAGTACTTGCAGGATTTTGTCAAAAGCCTCGCTGCAGCGTTTTGCACAACCTGCAGCCGATCCAGTGAACCTTTGCTTAGACACATAAACAGCGAATTACAATAATCCAAGCGTGACGAAATAAATGCATCTATAGCAATCTCGAGTTCAGAGCGAGATAAAACCGGGCTCAGCTTAGCCACATTTCTTAAATGATAAAAACAAGACCGAGCCAGAGATTTCACATGCCAAGGTGTCAAAGGTGACACCTTAATTCCTGATAGAGGATTTAACATAAAGTGAGAGAGGACCGAGGGCTTTCACTATCTGCGATAGAAACCTATCAGGGGCGCATACGAGGACTTCGGTTTTCCCCTCGTTGAGTTGGAGGAAATTTGCAGCCATCCAACGTTTGATCAAATCTAAGCAATCATTCAGACGCTGAAGCTTAGATAAATCCTCGGGCATAAAAGAAACGTACAACTGAATGTCATTAGCATAATTTTCTTAAATGCAAAAAAATACAAATAATCTCAAGTATGGTCAAAATCTATATGCAATCTAAACGCAGGCATAAAAAAATTAGTGTCGAGGATTATTTATGATCACATTGCTTGATGAATCGTAGTCCTTCATCTCTCCCCTTGCAGCTGGACGCTTGCAGAGGGAAGTCAAAAATGGCAGTTGACCAAAAATAGCAGCAAACATTTATCAAGTATCAGTTAACTTGCGAGGTGAAAACACAATTTTGAGTTCAAATTGCATGGACTTGTTTTATATGTTTTAAACAAAGAGAAAGGGGAAACGGGACATCCTGCTGATATGTTCAGGTTGTATGATATAAGCATGACAAAAACAGAACAGAAACTGGGTGAGTGTTTCTCCATTCACTGTCAGTCTTGTTATTTGTTGCTCTATACAGGATGAGAACACATTCAACTAAAACACAGCATGGTTAAGTTAGTCCTTTGTTTTATCTTGGGATAAGGTGGGGCTCTTTAAAGGGCCACACATTACACACCAGTTTTTAGTTAGGATCGCTAATATGATGAGTATCACAGACACTCAGATTCATCCCATCACTGTCACTGACCACTAACACTACCATGCAGTGGTTTCTATCTTTTTGACATTACTCTAAGAACAAGATTTCTTAATCATCAATCATCCTCACGATTTAAATTTGTAACGCTCTCAACCCCCAGAATTAACAGAATTTGGACAAACTGCCCGAAATGCATTGACAGAGATATTTCAGGGATATAGACTCAGTCTGCGCTCCATATGGGTTAATTGTTAAATGCGTTAGTTGTGATGACGGCACATTAACGCTGACAGCACTAAAAAAATATAAAGTCCCCAATTTGGGATTTCTTTGGCTTTAAACCAAATAAAAGAGGTAAACCTAAGGATGTAACCAAAGTGGTGTGCCGCTTGTGCAGACGTATAGTGCGAGCAAAGCTCTCAAACACGACTAACTGACATGAGCATGTACATGTCCACCATCCGGCTGAGTATGCTAGGCTATCACCAGCTTCTGCAGCTCTCTGAGGAGGGGCATTTGCTCGCAGATCAAAGAGGGTGCTGTTAAAACAGCGCTATTATTTTTTTTTCTGTTGACTTCTATGAGCTCCATCATGATTAGCAAACCTAGTCATGGGAAAATAAATAAATAAATCGCCCTTGTAAACACTATCGTCAATCGTCGATATATTGTCCAATTGCCCAACCCTAGGCTGATCATTTTCATTTCTATCACACGATGTGGATCCTCTTGGTCCTAACACTCTATACTCCTTATCAGTATAGATCACTGTTTCAGTACTAAGTATGAGTGTTTTTCTGTCATCACACATGTAACCTTGTTTTGTCCCTTTGTCTCGATAGACCTCCCACAACAACTTGTCATTAATAATAAAGATGAGGCTCTTATAGAGCAGCAGCAGCACTGTAACCAGGAAAGGAACTCCAGATTGGTCCAGGAGGAAGCAGAGCCTCTCCTGATAAAAGAGGAGCAAGAGGAAGACTGTTCCAGTAAGCTGCTTGTATTAACAGAGACCAGCACCTTTATGGTGACTTTAACTAATTAGGAGTGGTTGATGAACCCGACCCAAACGTTAACCAGTTCCTCTCTCAAACTTCTCCTGTAGTGGACACCAGAGACCAGCAAGGAACTAAACATGTAGAAATGGGATCAACCACCAATGAGGAGCTGAAGCCAAAGAAGAAATGTCACAGAACCAAAAATTACAATGTGGACATCTCTCCCATGTCAGGGAGTCACTGTAACATGGACACAGGTAAGAAATCTGTACATATAACGATCGCTCCCAAGGCCCGGCCCGGACAAGCAGCAGCAGGATTATAACCATGTTTAAGCTCAACTTTTAAAATATCAAGTATTAAGTGTCTTTGGTGCCTAGATGAAAATCAGTCAGAGTGTAGCAATTAGACATCTGGTGCTTTTCTAAACAAATGTTCTTGCTGTTCAAGAATTGGACGACTTGTTCCTGTCGTGTTTCTCTCTAAATGCTGCGTCCTCATCACCAGCTGTAGCCCTGGCATAGCTGCAGTGTGTCCAACCCAGTGAGAATAAGATCATCAGGATTATTGAACGGGAATATTGTTCATCAATCCTTTGTTCAGTTCAGTCTACTGATCCCTTTGACTGTGGCCTCCTCCGTTAGGCTCACGAGGTTAACCTGCTGGTTTACACTGTGCTGACCACAACTAAGAAGCTCACGTCTTGGTTTCTTAGACATGTTTCGTTTTGTTTTTCAGTCAGAGAAAACAAAATATCTACAATATTAAGTCGGGGTTAGAGGAACATTTCTCTGTAGCCACCACGTCACCATACGCTTCCCAGAAACCCCAAATGGTCAAAAGTAGAATTATAACATCACCGTACTCTCAGCAATATTCAAATTTTAAGTGGATGGTTCAACAAAAATGTGTTGATTCAGGAAGGACATTTGAGCCCCTTCACACGCAGAGAAAAGCTAGTTGGAAAACACTGGCAGCCATCTTGAAAACCCATCTTGTGGTTTGTTGTAGGTTCATGTTCAAATTTCTGTCCACTGTTCACTCTTTGTGTCTCTTTGTAAGTGAGGTTTATTTATTAAGCGCTTTTCATAGACAGGCAGTCACAAAGCGCTGTACACAAAGGTTACAATAAAGAAAACATTAAGTAACAAAATAGACAATATAAACAATGCAAATTCAAAACAATTCAGAAGTGTTGATTAACAGAAGGCCTGTTTAAATAATAAAGTTTTAACTGCTTTTTAAAGGATTCCACAGAGTCAACCAAACGTAACTGTGGTGGTACGACTGAAAGGCTCCGCCCCCTTTCGCCTTCAGTCGTGTTCGGGGAGAAACCAACAAACTCTGAGCCTGTGAGCGAAGACAACGAGCAGCAGAGTATTTTATAAGAAGCTGGGGCCATTTAGTGCTCTGTATGTTAAAACAAGAATTTCATCATCTATTGGGAGCCAGTGTGAAGAATATAAAATGGACTACCGTTAGCCAGAATTCATTTGTTTACATGTGAGCAGCTGATAATAGTTAAACTTTCTTTGTCCGGCCTGGCTTTCTGCTTCAGGCTTCGTGTGCGCTCACATAAAATGAGGTGTTTCATACACAGATTACTCCAATCAGAAACTTTATCAGATGAAAATAATAAAATGTTGATTAAAGATCTGTACAGAATATAAAAAATGTGTTGCAAATAAGAGAAAATTCATTCTGCAGGGACTCTTTCATCTTGGGATTTTGAGCGTGAAGCCGTAAAATAAATATTTCAACTCAAGTTGATTGTGTTAATCCTGCTGTTTATTTTTAAAATGACAGCTGCACATTAGAGCGCTGAAGTTCGAACTAAAACATCTACCCTAACCTGGACCTACAACATGCTGCACACCAAACAGCTTCAGCTGAAGTGAAACCTGAACCCACTGGTGTTAACAATCCGTTGGCCGTCACAAAATTTGCTTAGATCTTCATTTGTATATGAATACAGCACTGACTGTTTTATGTGCCACTTTGTCTCTCCAGACCAGCTCCAGCAATATGTCTGCAAGGAGGAGGTTCTCGAGGACTTGTACCTCTTTAACCTGGAGAACTCTGGTCTGGATCAACAGGACGTTGGATCGGCTAAGATTAAGGAAGAATGGACGGAACTTTGCACAAGTCAGGAGAGACAGGAGCTTGTAATTGACCAGGAAACCAGTCCATTAACAGTAATTTATGAGGAAAAAAACTACTGCCAGCCGAAACCAAGCAGTCACCTGCTCCTCTCTCACAACTCTCTACATCAAAAAAGAACATCCACAGATGACAAACCATATTCTTGCAACACTTGTGGGAAAAGATTTAAATATGCATCAAAGCTAAAAATACACACGAGCATTCACACAGGTGAGAGGCCATTCTCGTGTGACGCATGTGGGAAAACATTCAGGAGAAAGGATAACTTGTTGGTCCATATAAGAACTCACACCGGTGAGAAGCCATATTCCTGCAGCATTTGTGGGAAAGCATTTAGAGACAGCTCAAATCTGATATATCACATTAGATTTCACACAGGTGAGAAGCGATACTCGTGTGAAACATGTGGGAAAAGATTTTATCATAAAGGCAATTTAACGGTGCACATGGTGACGCACACAGGTATAAAACCTTACCACTGCAAGATTTGTGGAAAAAGATTTGCTTGCTTAGCAAACTTGAAAATTCATGCAAGGACTCATACGGGTGAGAAGCCATATTCTTGTGCGACATGTGGCAAAACTTTTAGTCAGAGGACAAATCTGAAATTCCACACAAGAATCCACACAGGCGAGAAGCCGTATTCCTGTAAAACATGTGGGAAAAGTTTCATTCAAATGAGGGATTTGACCGTGCACATAAGGACTCACACGGGTGAGAAGCCCTATTCCTGTGTAACCTGTGGTAAGAGCTTCAGTCAGAACAGTCATTTGAATGTCCACATGAGAACTCACACAGGTGAGAGGCCATATTCTTGCAAAACTTGTGGTAAAACTTTCAGTCAAAATAGTCATTTGACTGTCCACATGGGGTCTCACACAAGTGAGAGTTCTTGCAAAACATTTGCAAAAACTTTTAGTCAAAATGAGAACTCACACAGCTGAGAGGCAGCGCCTTTGCAAATCTAGCAAAGGTTTCAGTTTCATGTCAGCAGTTGGCAAAGAATCACATTAAACTGGATCTCTACACCGTTAGCTTCTTTACTTGAATCTGTGGAACATGCCAATGACAGCAGAGTTTGACAGGCATAAAAGAGTATTTTGCACCAACAAGGAGCTATTAGCTAAAAAAGTAGCATAGTGTGCAGTGTGTCCTTAAATAACCTGAAACTACACAAGAAAGTGTGGCAGTAATAGGGTGACTGTCAAGCAGCCATTCTTAGAAAGGAACACTTCAAGGATGCTAAATTACACAAGAACTAGACTGAAAATGAGCAGCAGCAGGGCATTTGGGGTGAGACTCCAAACCTTGGGTCAAAAGTCATACATGCATACAGGAGAGGGTAACAAAAGCCGTATGTAAAACATGGTGGAGGCTCTGTGGTGATTTGGAGCTGCATTTCAGCCAGTGGTGTAAGGGATCTTGTGTGGGATCATCTTATAAACCTTTTAAAACATGGCTTCAGCGTACATGTAAATATGTATATACATCTGTATATACATATGTATATACCAGTATGGTACATGTACTGTATTGGTCATAGTGTGAGTTGTCACTGTGTGCTAAATTTGTATTCAAACACTAACTGAAAAGTGTGTGAGTCTTGGAAACATTTATCTGTTGAAAACCTTTTGTTTCTGTTTTTT
Source organism: Rhamphochromis longiceps (assembly GCF_057381845.1). NCBI lineage: Eukaryota > Metazoa > Chordata > Actinopteri > Cichliformes > Cichlidae > Rhamphochromis > Rhamphochromis longiceps. The sequence goes on from NC_140574.1 coordinate 37,221,838, forward strand.
GGTGAGTTCTGAACCTTTTTGTCCCACTTTGTTCCAGACTTCGAGTATAACATTAAAACTTGATTTGTGTCAAAACTGCCTTTTAAACTAACTTCCTTTTGTCAACGAGGTTTCAATATTTACTTCCTTTTCTGATGGACTGACTTTAAATCTTTCTTTCTGTGTTTCAAAACAACACTGGATACAAATTCATGTGACCATTAGGTTCTGTACGGTAAACGTACACTGATACTAATGCAAACGGAAAACGTAACGTTCACGGTGGTCCAACAAAAATAAACACTATGTAGGAAAATCAAGCAAACTGGGATTTATAATAAATCATCCTGAAATAAACCCCATATGTGTGATGATGTTTGTGCAAATCTTCGTTCAGATTGGCCCAGCCGTTAAGGAGGAGGTGGGGTACGTACAGATGTGTACGTGCATACTTTGTGATTAGGGCCGGCTCTACGCTGGGGCAAGAGGGGGCAGCGGCCCCTTAAACAAACATCCTGCCCCGTTAAGTCAAACTTTTAGACGTTGAAGGACAATAATAGATTTCCCACAAACTGAATATGGACAAGATTTAGTACATTTACTACAGTAGCTCTCATTCGCTCTTTTCCTCCGTACTCTGTGTGCAGGCTCACACAGCACTCACCAGAGATCCCTCCCCCCCAGCTAAGCATCCAATCACTGTCAGTATGCAAATGAGCCTGTGTCAGGTTTCTCAGTAGGCAGGGTAGAGCAAAATGAAGCAGCAAATCTCTGTCGTCTCGTGAGATAATTAACTAAAAAATACATCTATGTTTGTACAGTGTGTGACTATTGTTTCAGTACAGACGTGTTTATCTCTGTGAGCCTGTCTGCTGCACAGACCCGACACAAAGCCGCCCAGCTTTCAGCTCTGCAATCAACAGTTCCCTCATTTCATATACTAAAGTAATCACAGTAATCACACACACACTTCCAGCAGCTCACAAAGGGAAGTTAAGGTCCTAAACCCCTGTCGTCACACCATGTTACATACAAGGAAGAGGAATTGGGTGATCTTGACCCATGACAAGTCCATAACATATAACTTGGATATGGAAGAGACATGGTGATTCGAAATTTTATTTAGTCCTATTTTATTCTTACTTTATTTTGCACATTTATTTGAGAATTAGGCCACCCAAGATAAATTTTATATTGTTGGTTGTAAAGGTCTGGATGATAGTTTTATTTTATTTTTCTGTTTTATTTTTCAAGACTTGGTGAATTGACTTTATTTTTATAACTTGGCCCTTTTTAGTTTTGTTAATATTGGGTTTGAATATATTCGATAGAGGCCATCCACTTAAAGTAAATGTTTTTAGTTGTGATAATCTGATGAAGAATATTTTTGTTTTAGTTTTTGTTGTTTTATTTTTCAGTTTTCCCCCTGAGGGATTGCCGCCTTAACATGATCGGGCGTTTGCAAGCCTCAGTGACCCTGAAAGCTACACCAGCAGAAGCTTAGCCTTCAGGTGGGACATGCAGATGGTCAGGATTTTAGGTTAGAGGCCTGACAAAGTGCAATCCAATTACATGACAAAAACAGTTATCCAAAGCACCCCACCCCCAGCCACACTGCTCTTATGCTGAGAACTAAAAAAAGGTATAGGACATAAATGGTAATTTGGGATTTTTTTTTTCATTTAATGAGTTCTTTTTCTCCCTATTGCCAGTCTTGGCAGCCGGGGGTCAGTCCGCCAGGGCCTCCGCTCCTGGCCGCCACCCGGCACACAATGCACCTCTTTGCTTAGGCTGCTGCCCCCGCGACCCGGCCCCGGACAAAGCGGATGAAGATGGATGGATGGATGGAGTTCTTTTTCTAGAGTGGAAGGACTACCTACTTTCCAAAACAGATTTGGGTGCACAAGTTTGAAATTATTTTTGGTTGATGATGAATTTTGCAGTTGTATCATCTGATCTGTGGCCTTGTGAGCCATCAAATAATTACCACCTGGTGCTCAGTTAGATCAGTTGGTGGGGATAAAATGCCGGACAGGCCTGGCACAACTAAAGCTATAGTGAGGGTATGCTGGAAATGCCCATAAAATTCTTTAACTCCCAGGACTTCAACAGCATTCCGAGGGAGGCTGGGGACACTGAGTCCGAAAGGACCAGTTTTCTAACCCTCCATTGCTGAGGCTGCTGCAAGGAGCTGCAGAGGTGGTTGGAGCCTGGTGGTTATCCCCGAACCAGATGGTGGAGACCGCAAGTGAAAGGAGCCATCAAGTGTGAAGTGAAAGGACTTCGGAGACAGCTCATGGGCACCAGCAGGCCAAGCGAACCGCAGCTCGGGCAATGGCTAAAGCAAAACTTGGGTTTGGGAGGAGTTCAGTGAGGCCATGGACAAAGACTTTTGGTCTGCCTTGAAGCATTTTGAACAAAACTTCAGGCAATTCAGGAGGGTAAAGCTGTGCTCTCCCCCCACATGGTATATAGTCCAAGTGCTGCTGAATTGAACTGAGGGCAGTGGAAGGAATCCTTTAAAACCTCCTTAACCGAACTGACACATCGTCTGTAGAGGGTACGAGGTTTCACTGAGGTGAAAACAACTCTTGGGTTGTTGTGGTTAACTCTTTGGTGGATGAGCCCCTGCGGTCGATCACTTTCACCCTGAACTAACTAGGATGACTCTTAAGTGATGAGTAAAGTGATGATGACTCTAATGGTCAATGACTGACAAAATAGGAGAACAGTCAATCAGTCCGTTTTTGTACAAAAGGTGCAAACCTACTGCCATAAAAGAGTGTTATACTCTTATTACTTATAATTTTTTTTCTTAGCATTAATTTGTTTTTCTTTTTGGCAAAAAAGAATAAAATCCAGTCAGCTTCTACCACTTATCCAGAACGACACTGTAGGATGGGACCATGAAAAGTAAAGTTGGGGTTCCAAAGAAAAGACAAAAGAGAGGATGACACAATTTTATTTTTATTTTTTTTACCAAAAAAGGTTGGCCTTGTCTGTGGGTGATAGAAGTGAAACTCATAGCCACGTCCACATGAAAGAAAATCTATGACTTTTATATTTAATATTTTAATTTAATAATAGTTAGATTACTTAATGTGTCTCTCTAACACAGGAAGTCAAAGCTGTCCTCAACATGAAGAAGAAGGCTTTCAGGAGCAAAGTGAAGGAGGAGATGAAGGCAGCACAGCGGGAGGTGAAACGCTGCCTGAGGGAAGCAAAGGACACCTACAGGAGGAAGGTGGAGCAGAAGTTGGAGAGGAACAATATGAGGGAGGTCTGGAATGGTGTGAAAACCATCACAGGCCACAACACCAAGAAAAGCACAGTGGGGGGGACTGTGGAGAAGGCAAACGAACTCAACAACTTCTTCAACAGGTTTGACCAGCCCACAACCCCCCCACCCTCACCTTCACTACAGAGTCCTCTCCCCACTCTCCTGCCTCCCTCGCTTCCCCCCCTTCCTGACACCATGACACCCCCCTCCTCCAATCCCTCTCTCAGCAGCAAGACATCTCCCCCCCTCCCCTCCTCCCAAACATCTCCCAGTGTCACAGTGGATCAGGTCAGGAGGCAACTGAGGAAGCTTCGCCCCAGAAAGGCAGCAGGCCCAGACAAGGTGTGTCCTAGGATGCTAAAGGCGTGTGCTGCTGAACTTGGGGAGCTGCTACAACGAGTCTTCAACCTCAGTCTGCGACTGGGGAGAGTGCCCGCCCTATGGAAGACATCCTGCATCGTCCCGGTCCCTAAAAAGAACCGGCCCAATGAGCTGAATGACTTCCGACCGGTGGCACTGACGTCACATCTTATGAAGACTCTAGAGCGGCTCTTCCTCAACCTCCTCCGACCACAGGTACAACATGCCCAGGACCCACTACAGTTTGCATACAAGGCGGGTGTCGGAGTGGAGGATGCCATCCTGTACCTCCTACACAGAGCCCACTCACACCTGGATGGGGGAAAAGGCACGGTCAGGATCCTGTTTCTTGACTTTTCCAGTGCCTTTAATACCATCCGGCCCTGTATGCTTCAGGAAAAACTGAACAGGATGGAGGTGGACCCCTGCCTGGTGGCTTGGATCTCCGACTACCTCACCGACAGACCACAGTACGTCAGGCTGAAGGACATCACGTCTGACACAGTGGTCAGCAGCACAGGAGCACCACAGGGAACTGTGCTGTCCCCTCTTCTCTTCACCCTGTACACCTCTGACTTCTGCTACAACTCTGAATTATGCCACATTCAGAAGTTTGCAGATGACACGGCCATCATGGGGTGTATCTGGGATGATCAGGAAGAGGAGTACAGAAGTCTGGTGAGGAACTTTGTCGCATGGAGTCACACAAACCACCTGCAACTCAACACCTCAAAGACTAAGGAACTGGTTGTGGACTTCGGGAGGTCTAGAGCAGGTCCACTGCCGGTTCAGATAGAGGGGGAGGAGGTGGAGGTGGTCAACAAGTACAAGTACCTCGGGCTGTGGGTGGACAATAAACTGGACTGGTCATGCAACACAGAGCACCTGTATAAAAAAGCCCAAAGCCGACTGTACTTCCTCAGGAGGCTGAGGTCTTTTAACATCTGCAGGAAGCTCCTGAGGATGTTTTACCAGTCGGTGGTTGCTGGAGTACTTTTCTATGCTGTGGTGTGCTGGGGGAGCAGCACAGCAAAGAGGGACTCATCCAGGCTGGAGAAACTGATCAGGAGGGCTAGCTCTGTGGTCGGCATGAAGCTGGACACTCTGGTGACAGTGGCAGAGAAAAGGACATTAAAGAAACTGATGGACATTATGGACAATGCTGGGCATCCTCTGCACACGGCCATTAACAACCAGAAGAGTCTGTTCAGTGACAGGTTGCTTCTCCCAAAGACAAGAACTAACAGACTTAAAAACTCCTTTGTCCCACACGCCATCAGACTGTTTAACTCCTCTCTGGAGGGGAGAGGGAGGGGAAACAGGAGGACAAAGGAGGGGGGAACAACTAAGCTGTAGTGCCTCTTCACCTCACTGTGCAATACCTTTTGTGCAATACTTTTTGTAAATAGTCAACAGTGCAATAGACTCAATACTTGAAATGTGCAATTCACTTGTATTTTTATTTTTTATTCCTATTTATTCTATTTATCCCCTTTGTATATTTTATTTATATTTGTCTCTGTATTTATATATGTGTGTGTGTGTGTGTGTGTGTGTGTGTGTGTGTGTGTGTGTGTGTGTGTGTGTAGATATATATATATATATATATATATATATATATATATATATATATATATATATATATATATATATATATATATATATATATATAACAATTCTGTAACTGTAACTTCGGTCGTTGCTGTGCTTTTTTTGGAAGTCGAATTTCCCAGAGGAACCCACCCGAGGGATTAATAAAGTTCTATCTTATCTTATCTTATCTTATCTTTGTTATTTCGCTGAACATCTAATCAATGCAGGCAAACACTGTGTGCATGCGTATATCACCTTTCCCTGCATCTGCCGACTTGGTGCCAGGCAAAAAAAGATCAAGCTTCTGGGTCAGCTTAGCTGTCCCACTCCCATCTCCCCACACCCACATTCCTGACACTGAACCAGCCCCACTGATATCTGGAGAAGTAGGTGAGTGGGAAAGTTGTTTTGATTCTAGATATTGTTTATTTGTAAATAATACCTTATCACTGCATCCCGCATCAACAAAGCATTTCTGGAGAAGTGTGCATTGCTCTCTGTATATGTTGCACTCTGCCCATGACTTGCATGTGATGAGAGAGCCTTCAGTGGGCTAAAACAGCCACAACTGTTTGAGGTCCACTCTGTCTCAGAAGACAGACACATTTCTCCTGGCTCTACTTTAAAAATTGATGTCCAAAGTTAAATTTTTCCTAAACTTAATTTTAAAAGTAAAAATGTTTAAGCTGTAAAAAAAATGTACATCATTTTATTGTTGAGAATTTAAATTTATTTCAATCCAAAATGTTAGTTTATTTGTATTTATATATTTGATCCAGATAATGATATCTTTATTTTTTGGAAAAGTTAATGTTATGTTAATTATGGCCTGTATTTGTATAGCGCTTTACTAGTCCCTAAGGACCCCAAAGCGCTTTACATATCCAGTCATCCACCCATTCACACACTGGTGATGGCAGCTACATTGTAGCCACAGCCACCCTGGGGCGCACTGACAGAGGCGAGGCTGCCGGACTACCGGGCCCTCTGACCACCACTAGTATGCAATGGGTGAAGTGTCTTGCCGACAGCGAGACTGTCCGAGCCGGGGCTCGAACTGGCAACCTTCCGATTACAAGGCGAACTCCCAACTCTTGAGCCACGATCGCCCATATGGGGCATATGGACATGATGCTTGTGTACTGAGAGTCAGGCAACATCATGGGTTAATTTACTAACAAGTAATGACCCTTTCCTTCCTGTTTCCTCTCCCCATGAACTGGCTCACACAGACTCCAGGGGCCCGTTCTTCGTACCTCACTAAGTAAGTTAGCTGGATTTGATTGTTGACGATTTCGCGTGATCTTGGATCGTTCGGTTCCCCGAAGCTCATCCGGGACTTGCTGTCATAGCAACAGAGCCGTAAGCGTAAACCTGCTCGGGAGCAGGTTTACTTTATGTAAACAGGATTAGATCGCGGCCACGCAGGTATGTCCGCTTCATTTATACGAAAGCAACAGCGATATTCCACCACTGTTTCACCATAAATAAATAACATCAATGTAACTAAAGACAATGCAGCACTTGATCCTTTTATTGATTTCACACAGGTCATTTCCTAAAAAAGGGAAATGTACTATTAACATTCTATTACATGTATGTGATTATTACAGATGTAATTCATATTTCAGAGTAGTAATTGTAAATTACTTCGTGTAATCAAGATGAGAGACCACGGCTATAAAAGCGAAGGTGGATTTGGGAAGCCTGTCGCAGCCATATCCTGTCCGTTTACGCGAGCAGCCCATTGTGGAAGGTGCAAGATTGATAAGGAGAGTCCTCAGAATTCAGCGTATGTTGCGGGACAGACAGGATCCTTTAGCTCAGCGCGACAGTGTGCTCATAGAGAGACATCGATTTTCCCGTGAGGGTATTATTCACTTAACCAACTTGTTGACGAGGGGGTGCAGGACCACCACCTGTCTTTTTTTGCTCTGCCCTTTCTTGGTTGCTGTTATGAACAAACTAACAGATTATTTCAGGGTCTCTTTCCAAGAGACGAAAAGCAATATAAGTGATAAATATTACCATTCTGTAGCATATTCTTATATTTCACTTTTACTTGTCCCCATGTTCTAGTGGGTCCTGTTGTGGCTCTAATGTGAAAGAGGATATAATATAATATAATATAATATAATATAATATAATATAATATAATATAATATGGTGTAATATAATAAATCTACCCTACCGCCTACTGGTGTTGGCCAGAGGGGCCGATGGCGCGATATGGCAGCCTCGCTTCTGTCAGTCTGCCCCAGGGCAGCTGTGGCTACACCTGTAGCTGCCTCCACCAGTGTATGAATGTGAGAGTGAATGAATAGTGGCATTGCAAAGCGCTTTGGGTGCCTTGAAAAGCACTATATCAATCCACTCCATTATTATTATTATTATTAAATTACTTGAGGCAGCATGGTGGCACGGTGGTTAGCACTGTTGCCGCACAGCAAGAAGGTCCTGAGTTCAATTCCACCACCAGGTCTTTCTGTGTGGAGTTTGCATGTTCTCCCCGTGTTTGCGTGGGTTCTCTCCGGGTACTCCGGCTTCCTCCCACCGTCCAAAAACATGCAGTTAGTGGGGATAGGTTAATTGGATAATATAAATTGCCACTAGGTGTGAATGTGCGAGTGAATGTGAGTGTGAATGGTTGTCTGTCCCTGTGTGTTGGCCCTGCGACAGACTGGCGACCTGTCCAGGGTGTACCCCGCCTTTCGCCCTATGACAGCTGGGATAGGCTCCAGCGCCCCCCGCGACCCTGAAAAGGATAAGCGAATGGATGGATGAAATTACTTACGAGTTTAATTTGTCAGCAACTTTCTGCCAGCCCTCTCTCCTTGCCTTTGCAGTGTTCCCTTGCGTTTTAATTAAACTCTGAAACTCCTGAAATCCCTCAATCAAGAGTTCTTGCTCTGCTGCCGAAAAATACTGAGCGCGCTCCTTCGACATTTTTGCCGACCAATCAAAGGGTTGCCGATCAATGTTTCTACTATCGATGCGTAGCCCCTGTTTATGGAACGCCAGGACTGCCATAATGAATTAATTAAATACACCATTAAATAATTAATTAAATGTGTCAATAATTAATTAAAATTGGAATTAATTAATTAAAGAAATAGTTATGACACATGTAATTAATTAATTATTGACACATGTAATTAATTATTTAATGATATATTTATTTATTTCATTTTGGCAGTCCTGGCGCCTGGCTCTCATCATGAAATAATTTTATCTGTCAGCATCACCCATCAAACTCAGGGGGCGGGGTTAACGCTGATCGAGTCAAAACCATTGCTTTGGCCTGGTGGCCATTGTTTCTAGCACACAACAACCGGCATGTGGAAGCTAACAGAACTGAGCTTTGAAAAACCCTGTTTGTGTGTCACCAAATACCGTTTTAATATTTTTTTAGCCGAGAATGTAGTGGTTTAATCTTCATGTGTCTGGTCGGTTTGTCAAGATACAGCCTCTTTGCAAAAGTGTTTCGATGATTTCGGAGATGTCTGCCCAGTCTGACGGCAAAGCGTGGGATAGACCCGCTCGCCTCGCAAGCAATCCCACCGACAAAGCGCAGGCCCCGGTACACAGCTGTAGTAACCCCCGCTGACTTCTTTTACTGAGGTTATATTTATCGATGTTTTATTTCCTGATGTTCTTATGTGTCCTACATGTTTCAGTCGCCAATTCTGAATTATAACTAACATTAAAAACATGTTTAAGGAGGAGAGAGAGCAAATAAATCTGTTTAACATCTGATCTTTGGGTTTTTGTTCAGTAATCAGTGTGACCTGTGTATAAACACATAAAAGAGATAACGTTGGTGTTTCCGTCATGTAGTAACTGCTGGCTTTAACTGTACAAAGGTTGTTCGACACTATGAAACACATACAGACTTCATGATGTTCGGCTAATATTTTTATTGTGAATATTAATCATGCTGACCTCGCTCTGTACACCACGCAGCGAGGTCAGCATATCCACGATATCCTCAGCTCCATGAGTTAACACAAAGTTTCCCATCTAACTGCCAACTATTCCAGAGACGTGAAAATATACAGCATAAAGAAAAGTGTAAGAGACTCAGCAGCAGATTAGAATAACAGTTATACATTTAATGAATCACCAAATGAATCCAAGAAACGAGCAAACCTGTTCCGACAGTTTGAATTTGTATTCCCTCAGCTGCAGACTCGCTGCTGTTTAAATGTTTGAAAAGGAAGATTAGATATAAACAAACGTCAAACATAGACTCAGTCTGCCTTCACATTTGATATGAGGCCAGCACGTATAGTGGCCTCAGCAGGCTATTACTGAAATACACGTGCTATATCATAAACTATGATATAAACAGGGAGGTCCTATTAACATGTTTAGTTTTAAAGGACACCTTCCTGCCTTTAGTCTCATTCATGAGCAGTATTAGTTTTCTTCTAACATCCAGAAGTCTGCACAATGTGTTTCATAGTTTGTAACAAGCCTTTGACAGGTAAACATAACATGACCGAAAAAGCAAAAAAAAAAAAAGAAAAAAAAAAGAGAGAGAGTGTTGACATAAGAAGAGAAAATTCTCTCAATTATGGAGACAGACAAATGGTTCATTTATGTTTGATGTGTGTTTATTCCTCCCTAAATATCGTCGGTGAAGTTCGCCATGCACGTCAGATTTTCCTGCGCATTTTTATACCTCTGCCAACAGAGAGAGAAAAAATCACATTCTAACAGACAGCTGGTGCTTAGAATACAGTTGAATAACTATTAAAAAACAGATGATATTTAGATGATAGTTCAGTCTAACACATGTGAACCATTAAACGTCTGTGAAACTATGCAGTTATGAAACGTAACTTTAACCTCAGCCAAACCGATTTGCTCAGTTGTAAATAAAACAGCGAAGTAAACGTGACCCGACAGACAGAACCTGAGTGAATGAAGTCCAGCGTTTAACCACTGAGAGCTAAAACTCAGCTGAGGTTTGAAAGCTGTGTGCCGGTGATTGGACATCAGCCGCTGATAAAGCTGTTCGCCTATAAAGTGCTCTGTAAGGAAACAAGCTCCAGCAGCTCTGCGCTCGGGGAAAACACTATATTTACTTATCTTGTGCAGAAAAATGCGCTGACATTGCTTTATATCGAGCACCGGCTGCCCAGTTAAACTGTGACTATCACCAGGTAACGTAGGCGTGTTTCTTGAATTAGCAGCAGGTGTTAAACAGCTGACAGATGAGGAGGAGGATGCATGCAGGTAAACTGAGGGTCTGTTGAGCTGATCGCTGGTTTCATGAGAAAAATGTCAGCTCGTTCTTTATGTTACAGAAGCACAGAGACACAAGACCAGGCGGAAAGAGACGATCGTTCGGTGAAAATGAGAATCTGCGAATGCAACATGTGGAACACGGAGAGTGGAATATGTAAACAAACCGGTTAACGTAACCCCCTCGGTGCACTCTGCATGCTAACTGTTAGCAGAGCTAGTGAAATCTCTGAAAACATCTGAGCACTTTTGCAAACATGTTCTATGTTGACAACCTGACCAGACATACGTCGCGACATTCGCGGCTAAAACACTGTTAAAAGTGTAGCTGGTGACAGAAAAACGGGGTATTTTAAAACTACACCACCACCATTGCTGCCTGTGATTTGATCTGCATTCTGGGATAACTGGCTGCCCCAAGTCTACACAAGCAATCGATTATCTAGGATCGACCTGTTTTGACTTACTTTGCACGGCAACCAATCAAATGTTAGAGAAGCTGCATGGGCAGCGTTAACCCCGCCCCCTGAGTTTGATGGGTGAGGCTGACAGATAAAATTATTTCATGATGAAAGCCAGGCGCCAGGACTGCCAAAATGAAATAAATAAATATATCATTAAATAATTAATTAAATGTGTCAATAATTAATTAAAATGTGAAATACATAAATAATTAATTAAATGTGTCAATAATTAATTAATTAAATGTGTCAATAATTAATTACAATGTGAAATACATAAATAATTAATTAAATGCGTCAATAATTAATTAAAATGTGAAATACATAAATAATTAATTAAATGTGTCAATAATTAATTAATTAAATGTGTCAATAATTAATTAAAATGTGAAATACATAAATAATTAATTAAATGTGTCAATAATTAATTAATTACATGTGTCATAACTATTTATTTAATTAATTAATTCCAATTTTAATTAATTATTGACACATTTAATTAATTATTTAATGGTGTATTTAATTAATTCATTATGGCAGTCCTGGCGTTCCATACCTGTTAAGCCACCCAGTGATCTCACATTACTTCATCCAGCTGTACTAATCGTCAACAACAGGTGTGTTCGGAGAACCGGAATAGCGAGCTCAAAGTTAGCGCGATGATTTGATCTTGGATGTAGTAAGCGAGGTACGAAGAACGGACCCCAGGTGTGTTGGAGGTGTGGGCGTTTGGGACACAGCCTCCCAACACCTACCACTGGTCCAGGAGGGACATACAACGTTCTGATAAGGTGCCAAGGGGGTTGTGGCAGGGGTGTGATCTTTGGCTCTGCTGCAGTGGAGGGGTGGTGCAGTGGGCTCAAGGGGAGGCTGAGCTGCAGGTGGAGGTAGTTAGGTTGATGAGCTAGCTTCCCTTTTCAGTGCTGAAGCATATCGTGTGTGTGTGCCTGAATAAAAGTGGCAAAACAGCCAATTAACGTCGTGTGGTGTTTGAATCATTCACAGGGGTATATGCTTTGGTGGACTCAGGCAGCACGCAGACCCTAGTCAACCAAACCCTGGTTCGATCAGAGGCATTGCTGGACACAGAGTAGGTGGAGGTCACCTAACCTTGACCGTATGTTTCTTCAAGTGAAGAAAGAAATACTGACATTTATTTACAGATACATTCTGGTGCATTTTAAATGTGTAACTTTTCACTGCCCTTTACACTTTTTACTTAAGAGACATTTCTCAGTACAGTAGTAATACACAGGACAGCTGAATGTAAATTGTGCCACATTTGTATAGCCTAAGCTTCTTTGTTTTACTTTATCTGCATATTTACCAAGTGGCAGTGGCTCGTCATGGTCACACATGAAGCCAATTCGTTCAGCTACAGGACTTTGTAGTTTATCCTCTTTTTCATGGATGCCTGGATGTTAAACTTTACATCTGGGAGAAGAGCCACACTGATCATTTTATTGAACGTGAAAGAATTTGGACCATTTTTAATTCTCTGTGATGACACAGTTTCTGTTTGAAAGTTTGGACAGTCGTTGGTTCGGACCTCAGACTTAAGAAGTGGATATTGTTATATTAACAGCTTTTCAACAACTAAAGTAGCAATGGCAGTATTAAGATTGACAGAGTGGGAAATGGTAGTGGTGCAGAGAACAGAAAACCAAACTAACACCCAGAAAAGCAGGCAGATGAGTGATTACATATCTTCCTTATTCCTTATTAAGCTTCAAGAAGAAGAAAAAAGATATATATAAAGTTTTTCTATAAATTATATATGGCCTGTTACAAATGCTGTCATATGTGACATCATTTAAATAGGACCTGCCTGACAAAGTGGAGTAGACTTAAAGATCCTAGAGAAACACAGTAACTGAGATCTCTCAGTCTGGATAAGGTTATAATGCCATTTCTAAAGCTGTGGGGAACCATAGTGAGAGCAAAAAGGAACATAAAGGCTCATCTCGGTTTTGCCAAAAACATCTTGATGATACCCAAGGCGAGACAAAAGTTACATTTTTGGAAGTTGTCCCATTACATGTGGTGTAAAAGTAACACAGCATTTCAGAAAAGGAACATCACACCAACAGTCAAACGTGGTGGTGGTAGTCTGATGGTCTCAGTCTGTTTTGCTGCCTCACTTAGTCATAGCGCTGCATACACACTTATTTAGCACAAAGCTGTGGTAAATAGAAGCGTGAATTCCTCTGTCTGCCAAAACATCCTGAAGGAGAATGTGCAGCCATCTGTTTCTGGCCTGTAGCACTTGGGTTCTGCACCAGGACAACGATCCACAACAGACCAGCGAGTCCACCTCTGACTGAATTCTTTCCGTTGCTACGCTTCACAAGAAACAACCCTTTCCTACCAAGAGCTCATGACCATAGGTAAGGGAAGGCATGTACACTGACCAGCTTAGGTTTTTCAATTTCAATTCAATTCAATTTTATTTATATAGCGCCAAATCACAACAAAAGTCGCCTCAAGGCGCTTCATAGATTCAGAGAAAAACCCAACAATCATATGACCCCCCTATGAACAGCACTTCGGCGACAGTGGGAAGGAAAAACTCCCTTTTAACAGGAAGAAACCTCCTGCAGAACCAGGCTCAGGGAGGGGCGGGGCCATCTGCTGTGATTGGTTGGGGTGAGAGAAGGAAGACAGGATAAAGACACGCTGTGGAAGAGAGACAGAGGTTAATAACAGATATGATTCAATGCAGAGAGGTCTGTTAACACATAGTGAGTGAGAAAGGTGACTGGAAAGGAAAAACTCAATGCATCATGGGAATCCCCGGCAGCCTACACCTATTGCAGCATAACTAAGGGAGGATCCAGGGTCACCTGGTCCAGCCCTAACTATATGCTTTAGCAAAGAGGAAAGTTTGAAGCCTAATCTTGAAAGTAGAGATAGTGTCTGTCTCCTGAATCCAAACTGGAAGCTGGTTCCACAGAAGAGGGGCCTGTTTTGTGTTTAGCTCTCTCTTCACCACGACTGACTGGAACAGTGTCTGCAACACTGCCACCCCAATCCATCTGTCAACCTCTTGCTCCCCTCACTCATGCACAAGACCCCCATACTTACATTCCTTCACTTGGGGCCTAGAGTGAGCTACTCCACTCTTTTCCAGCTGAGGACCATGGCCTCAGATTTTGAGGTGCTTATTCTCATTCGCATCAGTTCACATTCTGGAGACAAAAACCTTATAGTTCCTGCTGTATCCAAGGACTAACAAATGAACTCTCCTTTCCAGCACATTGGCAGCATATGGCTGAGGAGTTTCTTATACTGAAATTTTAATTTCTGGAATACAGTTCAGTGCTAGATGTCACGATCCAGGGTTACCAAGTTTTTTTTTCAAATCTTCTATTTAACTTCTGGATAAAGGTATAGCAAAGGTTACTCTTTCAGTTCTGGACTGAAAGAGTCCAGAACCAATAACTTTATCGATTCTTCATAAGATACCAATTTGTCTTTGCAAAGGCATGTTTAGTTCTATGTTGAATGTCTTTTGGATTTCATATTCGTTTTAGCTTTTTAAGGGTTTTTAAGGTTCAGTGAATTTACTTCCTCTTCTAATCTATTCAATCCAAAATATGACATTATCTTTTCCAATTTGTCTTTTCACCACTATAGTTTATCACTAAAGCATTCCAACCAAAAATTAGCAGGTTCTATTATTATAGCATATTACAGCTTATTGCAGGCTCCGATCTCCTTCACTGGCCCATTTTGGCCTCCACAGCATGTTTTTGTCCCGTCTTCCTGGCCTCAGCCCAACCGGTTGCGGTAGATAACCGCCCCTCTGTTTCTGCTGGAAGTTTCTTCCTGTTAAAAGTGAGATTTCCCTTCCCACTGTTGCCAAAGTGCTTGCTCATAGGGGCTCATACGATTGTTGGGTTTTTCTCTGTATCTATTAATGTAGGGTCTACATTACAGTATAAAGTGCTTTGAGGTGACTGTCGATGTGATTTGGCGATGTATAAATAAAACTGAATTGAATTGAGCCTTAATGCAGGCTCTCTCCTTCGTCTGTCCTTTGCTAGCGCTCAGCCTCTTGCAGGCTCTCTGCTTTCTCTCCTAGCCTTCACTGGCCTTGATCTCTATCACAGATCATGAGCTCTGTCTCAGCTCCGTAACGCTCTTCTGGCCACCGATGGCCCTTTAACTCTGCCCGCTCTGTGTCTCATTTACCACAATCCACTTCTAAGCTTAGAATAGAATAGAATTATTGTTACAATAAAATTGTGGAATTGTTTGATTGCTTTCTGTTTATCAATAAATCATGTTCCGTTCATCCTAAAAATCTCTGCTTATTGAAATGAAGCTTACACATGGTTCAATAAAGAAAAATCTGTATCGCAGATCTGTCTGTGTTTGTTGGCCAATCTATCCTTTTCATCACTTCCACTTTCCTGTCAAGCTCACTGCTGACATCACTGGTCTAGTCCAATTATCTTTCTATCCGGCCCTCGCAGTCTTTCATGCAGACCGGCTCTTCCTCATCTCAGCCTCTCACATGCTACTCAGAGCTCCATCCAAGCCTCTTCATCTTCATCTTCTTTGTGAATGTTTTGTCTAACTTCTGCCTGTTACTCCCAAATAATAATTTACATTATTTGCGAACACTGAGTTTAAAACTAGTGATTTTGTATTATTATTTTGTACACACTCATTTCCTGTTATGGCATTAAGTTTCTTTGTATGCACCACTGGCTGTATAAACATCACTGGATAACAGTCCTTTCTATAGTCAGTGGTGCATAGGTTGTCATTTTTAAATAAAGCTTGTTAAAAATGTCGATGGGTTTTATTGTGAAAGGAAGGAACAGGAAGAAGTTTTTTTGCACATGCGTAGAACGTTTCTGGCTCTGCTCGGTAGTCGAAGCTGAAAACGGTTGTGTACTTTATAGCAGATAAATATTTGAGCTGCTGAAGTAACGATGTGTTCAGTCGAGTATTTGAGAGACTTTGTTAATGAGCGACTAACGGCTGCTGCTGAAGAGATATTCGGAGCCTTTGTAAAAACGATCGTCCAGAATGAGGCCGATGCCAGGCAGCGCATACTCCGGGATATCACCGTTAAGTTCCCCAAAATAAAGTTACAGAGAATAGGTACGTAACAAAACCACCGCTGCATGATAAAGCTGCGAACTAGTGGATCAGTAGCACGCATTTAAAGGGGTGAAACGGACAGGTAGATGTAACGAGGTCACGGAAATGCTGCTGTAAACTTCACTGAAAATAAATTGATGCCCTCGGGTTATTGTGAAGGAGCGCATACCTGAAACGGTTTACTGCAGGTTCCAGATGGCGTAGGAAATTGATTCACATTTCAGGCGTGGGTGTAACACAAAGAAGGTTACTTTATAGTTTGATATCGATCACATAACGCGTTTCTTTTGTTAGCAGTGCGTGTCTCTTTGTGTCTCTGCTTTTGGCCACATACTGATTTATATAACCCCACCCCCATTCTCTCCGTGGGATACTACTACATCTGTCCTTTCAAGTTGTCTTTGTGTTAGCTGCGTTGAGAAATCTGGAGAAATTATAAAGCTCATGGACAATGGAGACATTCAAGGAGCAGCTGAAACGAGCACAGCGAGCAGGAAACACAGTATTATCCCAGTTATATTTTCCCAGTGCAGTAGTGTGTTTATTTCTAACACGACTGCTCTAAAACTTCAACTGTATTCATGCAATCAGTACACGGTACTCAGTTTGTTCAGGTCCCAGGTGTCCCTTAAGAGGGTCGTTGACCCACTATTCAAATCAAATCCAAATCAAATCACTTTTATTGTCACATCATATGTGCAGGTACACTGGTCCATTACATGCGAGTGAAATTCTTGTGTGTGAGCTTCACAAGCAACAGAGGTGTGCAAAACATACCATAACATAAAACAAGGAAAATATAAGAATGGCTAAATCTGAGAGTAATAAATATATGTACAATATATAATAGTATATGCATTACTGGATGTGTATACTAAATATGTTTTTCTACGTGTGTGTGTGTGTGTACACATATTTTACAAATTAAATAGAGTAAACAATAAATAAAATGTATAAACTATACAGAGGTTGGTAGTTGAACATGTGCAAAACAAGTGGCATTAATGTATAGTATGGAGTGCATAATGTTGAAGTTCCAGTAGTAAGGGTGAGGTGTCTGTGATGTATATTCATCATGTGAGCCAAGGTGTCAAAAAAGGGTGTAGGTCGCTATCGGCAGAGACTTCGGGTGAAGCCATTGTGGGACCTCGCCTCGCCCTATCATGTGACTTATTCAGATCAACTGACGCAAGATGTGAGTAGGGGTTGAGGTGCCTGGGAAGGGATCTCAAAACTGGGATGTAGGTAGCAGACAGTTGGTGTCGTAAGCCCCGCCCTCTGTTCAAGGATGGTTTCTTTCACTCCTCTTTCAAACCATCTGTTTTCACTGTCCAAAATGTGGACATTGGCATCCTCAAAGAGTGACCTTTGACCTTTAGATGCAGATGTACAGCCGAGTCTTGTCCTGTCAAGGTGGCGCTTCTATGCTGTGCCATGCGTTTATGCAGTGGCTGTTTAATTTCTTCACTGCAGAGGTCTGAGCTCTCCTAGTTGCACTCCACAGCATACACTGTGTTGCTTAGCTTGTGTTTGGGATGAACCAGTTTGTGTATGAGTGTGTGGCTCGTTGGTGTCTGACCTTCTTTACTCTGCATCTGTGCTGGTTGGATGAAGGCCCAGCTGGGATAACCACATATTTTGAAAGCTTTGTTTACATGTGTGTTCCATTTCTTTGCCTCCTGCCCTGGGCGTGTTTTCTGCCCAGTGTTGTAGGGTCCAAGTTTGTGTTCCAGACGGTGGTGGGAGTCAAAGAGGAGGTAGTGGTCTGTGTGTGTGGGCATCAGCTATACTGCCGCAGCGTCCTCTGTTGTTGTGGTTGTGTCACATACAAATGACATCACAGGACTTGCAGTTGCGTTGCTATGACGTCCGACACACATTGAGGTGGTATTTAGTAGTAATTAAAAACAACAGTAACAGAGTCGAGTCAGGCTAAGTTGGTAATAATGGAAGACAAGCTGTTGTGGTGCAGACATGTACGACTGTGTTGGTTTTATGGTTGTTTTATTGATGTATGAGTACAGAAGCTCAGAGCTTTACAGATTACACAGAGACACAAACACTCAGATGTCTCTATGTCCAGTTTTTAACTTCTTCCCTTCCTCTATTTTTAATTTAACCAGGAAGATCCCATTGAGATTAAAAACCTCTTTTTCAAGGGAGACCTGCCAAGATAGGTAGCAGCACATATCTCACAGTTACGGAAATTACACAATTAAACACAGGCGCACACACACACACACACACACACACACACACACACACACACACACACACACACACACACACACACACACACACACACAAAAGCACTTCCTGTGTCAGTGCTTATGTGCTTGTATTGTCTGACACATGTTGTTGAGGACAACACTCCAGCAGCTTCCTGTGCCCTAACAGCAGGCATACATGGACGTGACTGTGTTGTGGTGGCCTGTGTTTTTAACAAGGCTAACACATATCCCCTGAACTAACTTTCACTGTGTTTCTGTGTTTCACTGAGTTTCTGTTTCACTGTGTTTCACTGTGTTTCACTGTGTTTCTGTGTTTCACGTTTTCTGTGTTCCACTGTGTTTCACTGTTTCCGTGTTTTTCTGTGTTTCACTGTTTCTGTGTTCCACTGTGTTTCACTGTTTCCGTGTTTTTCTGTGTTTCACTGTTTCTGTGTTTCACTTTGTTCCACTGTTTCCGTGTTTCTCTGTGTTTCACTGTGTTCCACGTTTTGTGTGTTTTTCTGTGTTTCTGTGTTTCACTGTGTTTCCGTGTTTCTCTGTGTTTCACTGTGTTTCTGTGTTTCTGTGTTTCACTGTGTTTCTGTGTTTCACGTTTTCTGTGTTCCACTGTGTTTCACTGTTTCCGTGTTTTTCTGTGTTTCACTGTTTCCGTGTTTTTCTGTGTTTCACTGTTTCTGTGTTTCACTGTGTTTCACTGTTTCTGTGTTTCACTGTGTTTCACTGATTCTGTGTTTCACTGTGTTTCACTGTTTCTCTGTGTTTCACTGTGTTTCTGTATTTCTCTGTGTTTCACTGTGTTTCTGTATTTCACTGTGTTTCACTGTTTCTGTGTTTCACTGTGTTTCACTGTTTCTGTGTTTCACTGTGTTTCTGTGTTTCACTGTGTTTCACTGTTTCTGTGTTTCACTTTGTTCCACTGTTTCCGTGTTTCACTGTGTTTCTGTGTTGCACTGTTTCTGTGTTTCTCTGTGTTTCTGTGTTTCACTGTGGGGACAGTGTTCTTTGGGTTGTATGCACTCCTTGTTTTCTCCAAATGTCATGTGCCCACAGGAGGTATTTCCAATATGCATAATCTTTCTCCAGGTTGTCCTTAGTGTACTTTATTCTGGCTTGAGGGTGAGGGAGATTTTTTTGTTGGTCAGTAACGTTGCAGTCCATTGTCTGGGTTTTAGTGATTGTATTCTTTGAATCTACTTTTCACAACGTGGCTAAGTCATTCACTCTAGTGTCTCGGCAGCTGTTCTGGGTCTTTAGACCGCTGGATCTTTCTTCAGGCATTTTCTGTATTGTGTGGCACACTTTATATTTCTTGATGTTGCTTCTAATTCCAATTCTTTAAACCTGGAAACACTGTAATAACTTATAGCCATCTCCTGATTTGTGAGCAACAAAAGTTATTTTTCTCAAGTTTAAATGTCTTTCGTTATTTATATATGACTTCCAGCGCCACTCCAAGCTTGCAGCCAGTATCAGCAGCTGCGATCTGACAGAGTCCTTTTTTCACTTTGTCCTTAATGTAAATATGTAAGAAAATTGTGTATGTTTCTGTTCTGTGTCCTGTGTACTCTTTGTTTGTATATGTGTCTTTTTGGCTGCTGTTACAACCAAATTTCCCCTTGTGGGCCAATTAAAGGATTATTCTATTCTATTCTATTTTTGGCAAGATGTTCAGACAGCTCAAACCTTTGCTGGACTGTTAGTGTGTGTACATTGGAAGATAGCCCTCAGTTTGAACGTAACAACCTTTGATGATTACAGAGTTAACCTTGTAGAGTTGATGGATGTGCCTGTGCTCCAAAGCACATGACCGATTCAGGACTTTTGTCGACTATGCGAACTTCATACTATAAACCAGTTTTTAAATTGTGTTGGTAAGCAAAGTAAAAATAGGCTTATAATAAATAATCTACAGCAGGGGTAGGCAACCTTTCTGATGACGAGTGCCATTTAAAATTTCCTCAGAAGTCAGTGTGCCATATGATTGCATTAGCAATAAATTTAATAACTCTCTATATGAACAGTTACACAATATATAGAACCACTTTATAGAATTATATTTGTTTGCAGATGTTGGCAGCTATCAGCGAATAGTTATCAGCTGTTTTGAAACAAAAAAAAGACACTTTTTATCCATAACAAGAACTACATGACAGCAAATGACAGGAATATACTGTTGGTGTTTTTATAGACTTAAAAAAGGCGTTTGATACAACTGATCATTCTATATTAATGAATAAACTAGAGAGATATGGCATAAGAGGGTTAGCATACAAGTGGATGAAAAGTTACCTGGATGACAGAAATCAATATGTCGAATTCAATAATGTAAAATCTAAGCAGTTGAAGGTAACTTGTGGTGTTCCTCAGGGCTCTGTGCTGGGCCCTAAATTATTTTTATTATATATAAATGACATATGTAGCATTTCCAAACTGTTAAAATGTGTATTGTTTGCTGATGATACCAGTCTGTACTGCTCAGGTAAAAACCTAGAACAGCTTCTGACTACAGCGGAAAAGGAGTTAAATATATTAAAAAACTGGTTTGACATATATATATGTATATGTGTATGTATATATATATATGTATGTGTGTGTGTATGTATGTATGTATATATATGTCTATGTATGTATATATATGTGTATGTATTAGGGGTGCAACGATATTCGTATCGATATTGAACCGTTCGATACAGTGCTTTCGGTTCGGTACACATATGTATCGAACAATACAAAATTTGTAATTTATTTTATCAACTTTCCTTCTGACGATGCTGTCTGTGTTGAGCGCTCAGTGGATCTGCACTCGACAGTGCAGCCTAGGCTGCACTGTCGAGTGCAGATTCACTGAGCACAGGGCAAGCTAGCGAGACAGAAGTTAAGCTCTCCTTGCAACATGCCAATATGAACCCCTCCACCCTCATTCAGATCTGGCGTTTGGAACTATTTTGGTCTTCATCTGACGTATGACCCTGAAGGTAAGCGCGTCATGGACTAAAGTAAAACAGTATGTTGGATGTGCCACGCAATGCTCAATTACATGGGTGGGAGCTAGTGTGTTAGCGCAGTTAGCTCGCTAACGTGTTGGCCGTCCAGCCCCACGCTCAGGGCGATCCGCGGTAGCTCGTTAACAGAGATTTGCCGTGTTGTGGCGTTAAGGTCATTTCAACGAGATTTACGCTGACAGCACTAGTGGGAACACAACGAATATGACTGCACATTTACTCCAACATCATCCTAGTGCAAAGACAAGTGGAAGCCGACAAAAACAACAAGCACGCATGCTACAAACTTTACCCGAGTCATTTAGACAGCCGTTATTTAGTCATTTAGACAGCCGTTAGCCGTTAGCCGCTAGCCCGACGTCCCGGGGCTAGCGATCTTTCCAGTCGGGCTACCAAAATCTCTCTCTGCCCTGCCCGTCGGGCTATTGTAGGAAGGAAAAATATATGTCAATGCTTTTGCATTCTTTCGGAAATGTAGCTGGGTAATTATGTCATTGGCATCGGTGAGCCACTGTCAATATGTGACATATTGAAATCGCGTTTGAATTTGCGCTTCTCACATAAGCTCAGCGATTCTCTGCGAGATCAACCTCTCACATGTTTAAGCTTGCTGCGGGAGATTTCACTTGTCATGTTTGCATAGTAAGCTAACGATTAATAAGACGATGTCAGAGGAATTGGTGCACAAATTATCATCACTCACAGATCAGTGCTGTCGCTCTCTATACACAGTTCGCACGATTGCAAAGTGAAAGCAAAAAAACAAGCGCAAATTCAAACGCGACTTCAATATGTCACATATTGACAGTGGCTCACCGATGCCAATGACATAATTACCCAGCTACATTTCCGAAAGAATGCAAAAGCATTGACATATATTTTTCCTTCCTACAATAGCCCGACGGGCAGGGCAGAGAGAGATTTTGGTAGCCCGACTGGAAAAATCGCTAGCCCCGGGACGTCGGGCTAGCGATATTGCGAGCCCTGTATCTGATTGAGGAATCACTCATCTTTGGAAAAGAGAGTTTATTACAGAGAAATGTCTCTTTCCAAAATAAAAGCTATACTATCCGCTTCTTCTGGGCTATATTCTCAGCAGCATAAGGAGAATCATGTGCTAACAGCTGTCTAAATGACTCGGCTAAAGTTAGTAGCATGCTTGCTTGTTTTTTTTCTGCTTCCACTTGTCTTTGCACTAGGATGATGTCGGCGTAAATGTGCAGTCATATTCGTTGTGTTCCCACTAGTGCTTTCAGGTTAATCTCGTTGAAATGACCTTAACGCCACAACACGGCAAATCTCCGTTAACGAGCTACCGCCGATCGCCCCGTGCATGGGGCTAGACGGCCAACACGTTAACGAGCTAACTGCGCTAACACACTAGTTCCCACCCATGTAATTGAGCATTGCATGGCACATCCAACATACTGTTTTACTTTAGTCCATGACTCGCTTACCTTCAGGGTCATACGTCACATGAAAACCAAAATAATTCCAAATGCCAGATCTGAATGAGGGTGGGGGGAGGTCCATGTTGCAAGGAGAGCTTAACTTCTGTCTCGCTAGCTTGCCCTGCGCTCTTCCTTCTGACGATGCTGTCTGTGTTGAGCGCTCAGTGAATCTGCGTTCGACTACTCCACCTAGGCTGCACTGTCGAGCCTAGGCGGAGTAGTCGAACGCAGATTCACTGAGCGCTCAACACATACAGCATCGTCAGAAGGAAAGTTGATAAAATAAATTACAAATTTTGTATTGTTCGATACATATGCGTACCGAACCGAAAGCACTGTATCGAACGGTTCAATATCGATACGAATATCGTTGCACCCCTAATATATATATATATATATATATATATATATATATATATGTGTGTATGTATATATGTATGTATGTATGTATATATATATATATATTAGGGGTGCAACGATACACAAAATTCACGGTTCGGTTCGATACTTTGGTGTCACGGTTCGATATTTTTTCGATACAAAAAAAATGTTCATGCCTTTTTAATTTGTCATTTATTAAAATTATAAATATATATATTTTAACTCAAAAGTACAGTTTTTAAATTTAACCCTAACCCCTGTGCGTGTTTTTTATTTTGACAGCGAATGCGCACCTGTGGACTACTTATGTGCAGCCCTGGTTATTTAGCACGTCATATTGCAGCCACAGAAATTCTTTTGTCCATGAAACCATAAAGCTGCACTTTCTTTTTGCCTTATAGTCTGATTTGTCATAACTTCTCCGTTTTGTGGTAAGCTTTTCTTTGGCTGTCACTTCTTCACCCTGACCATGACTTATTTGGCTCAGCAGAACTGAAATGCTTTTACACACGCACTCACATAAGCTCAGCGATTCTCTGCGTGATCAACCTCTCACATGTTTAAG
Organism: Rhamphochromis longiceps; assembly: GCF_057381845.1. Taxonomy (NCBI): domain Eukaryota; kingdom Metazoa; phylum Chordata; class Actinopteri; order Cichliformes; family Cichlidae; genus Rhamphochromis; species Rhamphochromis longiceps. Next base: position 37,245,506 of record NC_140574.1, read on the forward strand.
CTGTGGGAGATTTCACTTGTCATGTTTGCATAGTAAGCTAACGATTGATAAGACGATGTCAGAGTAATTGGTGCACAAATTATCATCACTCACAGATCACTGCTGTCGCTCTCTATACACAGTTCGCACGATTGCAAAGTGAAAGCAAAAAAACAAGCGCAAATTCAAACGCGACTTCAATATGTCACATATTGACAGTGGCTCACCGATGCCAATGACATAATTACCCAGCTACATTTCTGAAAGAATGCAAAAGCATTGACATATATTTTTCCTACAATAGCCCGACGGGCAGGGCAGAGAGAGATTTTGGTAGCGCGACAGAAAAAATCGCTAGCCCGACGTCCTGGGGCTAGCGATATTGCGAGCCCTGTATCTGATTGAGGAATCACTCATCTTTGGAAAAGAGAGTTTATTACAGAGAAATGGCTCTTTCCAAAATAAAAGCTATACTATCCGCTTCTTCTGGGCTATATTCTCAGCAGCATAAGGAGAATCATGTGCTAACAGCTGTCTAAATGACTCGGCTAAAGTTAGTAGCATGCTTGTTGTTTTTGTCTTTGCACTAGGATGATGTCGGCGTAAATGTGCAGTCATATTCGTTGTGTTCCCACTAGTGCTTTCAGGTTAATCTCGTTGAAATGACCTTAACGCCACAACACGGCAAATCTCCGTTAACGAGCTACCGCCGATCGCTCTGTGCATGGGGCTAGACGGCCAACACGTTAACGAGCTAACTGCGCTAACACACTAGTTCCCACCCATGTAATTGAGCATTGCATGGCACATCCAACATACTGTTTTACTTTAGTCCATGACTCGCTTACCTTCAGGGTCATACGTCACATGAAAACCAAAATAATTCCAAACGCCAGATCTGAATGAGGTTCAATTTGCCTGTTGCAAGGAGAGCTTAACTTCTGTCTTGCTAGCTTGCCCTGCGCTCTTCCTTCTGACTATGCTGTCTGTGTTGAGCGCTCAGTGGATCTGCGCTGGACAGTGCAGCCTAGGCGGAGTAGTCGAACACAGATTCACTGAGCGCTCAACACAGACAGCATCGTCAGAAGGAAAGTTGATAAAATAAATTACAAATGTTGTATTGTTCGATACATATGCGTACCGAACCGAAAGCACTGTATCGAACGGTTCAATATCGATACGAATATCGTTGCACCCCTAGTATATATATATATATAAAAATAAAAAACACCCAGCACGCCCCTGCGGGCGGTTTATCCTTCAAGCTCGGGTCCTCTACCAGAGTCCTGGGACCTTGAGGGTCCTGCGCAGTATCTTAGCTGTTCCCAGGACTGCGCTCTTCTGGACAGAGATCTCCGATGTTGTTCCTGGGATCTGCTGGGGCCACTCGCCTAGCTTGGGAGTCACCGCACCTAGTGCTCCGATTACCACGGGGACCACTGTTACCTTCACCCTCCACATCCTCTCGAGCTCTTCTCTGAGCCCTTGGTATTTCTCCAGCTTCTCGTGTTCCTTCTTCCTGATATTGCTGTCATTCGGAACTGCTACATCGATCACTACGGCCGTCTTCTTCTGTTTGTCTACCACCACTATGACCGGTTGGTTAGCCACCACAATTTTAGGGCTGCTCAATTAATCGAATTTTAATCATGATTACGATCTGGGCTTTCAACGATCATTAAAAATGACTGAGCCGATTATTAGCCCCTCCCTCATTTATCCGCGACACCTTAAAGGCCGGTCCGTGAAAATATTGTCGGGCATAAACCGGTCCGTGGCGCAAAAAAAGGTGGAGACCGCTGATTAAGAGGACCCGAGGGAAGCTCGGAAAGCTAAGCAGAAGTTATTTGGAGAGAAGAGTGACTGCCGTTGGCTGAAAAGAGAGGTAAAAAAAAACTTCAGTGGTGTTGCACACTATTTTATATTATTTTTTAAAGTCATTATTCAATACGTTGTTATTGTTAACCCTTTAAAGCTGGTCAGAGCTGCACGCTCCGTTTTGTGTAGCTATTTTTAATTCCCTGTAGAACCTGAACCGTGTAAGCTAGCGCAATATATTTTTTTGCATATGAAACCGGAGGAGTTGTACTTACATCTTATGCCATCAGCTTGTCCTCGGTCACGGTTTCCTTCCACATAAAGCTTTGCAAAATTTGCATAAAAAGCGCTTGCAGGAACAAAAACATAATATTCCAGAAACACGCTTTGCCGATCCGATCAGCTGTTCGTAACACTTCCCACAGTGAAACAGACGTCAGCGCGAACTATCGCATGTCCGCCATTTCCTGCCCGAAACCGGAAGCGACGTCATTTTCGCAGAAAATGTAGTTTTTTACTTGTAGGCCTTAAAAGCCTATAATGGTGTTTTCATAAGTCATGTTTGACTTTTCTGAATTGTTTCTGGGATGCTTAGAACTCGAATTGCACTGCTGGAAATAGTTTATTTTGATGCACCTGCTGTTTTCTTTGCAAATTTGCATCATAGGATTGTTTTTTTGTTTTTCCTGCAGTATATAAAAATTGGTGTATCTCCAAAATAAAACTATGAAGACACTCAAAATAAATTTCCTGTGGTGGGAAACTATTTTTTGCAACTTTTTTGTATTTAAAGTTTTGAGAGATAAACCTCTTAAATTTCTCCAAGTAGAAATATATGTAAAAAAAAACAAAAACAATTTTCAATTTTTTTGTAGTTTATTGCACTTTTTTGCAATTAATGTAGTTACTATGGACTTAATGCATACATATTATTAAAATATGGGCTATAACAGTAGTATAACAACTTGAAATGCTCCCACAAATGGCACTACAACATGTAAAAAAATAATATGAGCTCTGGCGGACTTGGTTCTATAGTAGGTCTTAAAGGGTTAAATAAATATCGTCAAATAATTGAGATCTCAATTTCAGTGAAAATAATCGTGATTATCATTTTTGCCATAATCGAGCAGCCCTACACCATTTTGTCCGTCTGTATCTGGAAGTCCCACAGGATCTTAGCTCGGTCATTCTCCACCACCCTTGGGGGCATCTCCCATTTTGACCTCGGGACTTCCAGGTTATACTCGGCACAGATGTTCCTGTACACCACTTGGTTATGGCGTTCCATGTATGCCTTGCCTGCTAGCATCTTGCACCCTGTTGTTATGTGCTGGATTGTCTCTGGGGCATCTTTACACAGCCTGCACCTGGGGTCTTGCCTGGTGTGATAGACCCCAGCCTCTATGGATCTTGTGCTCACAGATTGTTCTTGTGCTGCCATGATTAGTGCCTCTGTGCTGTCTTTCAGTCCAGCTTTGTCCAGCCACTGGTAGGATTTCTGGATGTCAGCCACCTCCTCTATCTGCCGGTGGTACATACCGTGCAGGGGCCTGTCCTTCCATGATGGTTCCTCATCTCCCTCCTCTTTCTTGGGTTTCTGCTGCCTGAGGTATTCACTGAGCACTCGGTCAGTTGGGGCCATCTTCCCAATGTATTCTTGGATGTTCGTTGTCTCATCCTGGACTGTGGTGCTGACACTCACCAGTCCCTGGCCCCCTTCCTTCCACTTAGCGTACAGCCTCAGGGTGCTGGACTTGGGGTGAAACCCTCCATGCATGGTAAGGAGCTTTTTTGTCTTTATGTCAGTGGCTTCTATCTCCTCCTTTGGCCAGCCTATTACCCCAGCAGGGTACCTGATCACGGGAAGGGCGTAGGTGTTGATGGCCCGGATCTTGTTCTTACTGTTCAGCTGACTCCTCAGGACTTGCCTGACCCTCTGCAGGTACTTGGTGGTTGCAGCCTTTCTAGCGGCCTCTTCATGGCTCCCATTTGCCTGTGGGATCCCCAGGTACTTGTAGCTGTCCTCTATGTCTGCAATGTTGCCTTCTGGTATTTCAATCCCCTCAGTTCTGACTACCTTCCCTCTCTTTGTTACCATCCGACTACACTTCTCCAGTCCGAACGACATTCCAATGTCATTGCTGTATAGCCTGGTAGTGTGGATCAGTGAATCGATGTCTCGTTCACTCTTGGCATACAGCTTGATGTCATCCATGTACAGGAGGTGGCTGACAACTGCTCCGTTCCGTAGTCGGTATCCGTAGCCATATATAATATATATACCCCCACCCGCCCCCCGGAAGAGGGGGGTATATTACAGCACTGAGCTTGAACTCTGGGTCAAAGATTCAAGTTGCAGTTATATATATTTCCAATCACCTTAAATCTTCACTCATAAGTGTATATACAGATGTATTATACATAAGAGACAAATGTTGTTCCTTCAGTATGTTGGCATTACTAAATTTGGCTCAATGCTTACATATATGTGTAAAAAGAAAATGTACGAGCTGTGAAAACAGTTTCTGATAGAATGAAGAGTAGACTGATATATGAAATATTCCTTTATTGGGTGAGAAAATCAGACCATGTCATAACTGCTTTAAGTCATACAGAATAGATATCAGAGCCTTAAACAGGCTGACGTCTGCTAAATGGGTCAAACTGGGCAGAAAGTCTACAAACACATAACATCCTTATAGTAGAGCTGGGCGATATGAGATTTTTTCATATCACGATATGTTTTTTTCATTTCAGGCGATAACGATATCTATCACGATATAAGCCAAATAACTATATTTGTAAGATTTAAATGTGCCGTTGCTCACAAGTAAAATGTGAAATAATCAGCAGCTTGTTTTTATTTAAATATTTATTTCCCATAATAAGTTCAACAGGGTAGATGTACTTAAGGAACATGAGACTTTTTCAGATAAATAAAGGCAAATATTGCAAACTACACAAAAGGCAGCCACTAAAGCGTTTAAGTTTCAAAATAGCACAAACGAAACAGACTACTAAATTGTCAATTCCACTTAGAAACAAAATATTAATTCTAAAAATAAATCTTAGTTTGTTTTACAGAAGAACAGACAAAACTGACTAACTTTTGTCAATATCAAATAAACTGAGAACTAAAAGGAAATTCTCAATCTCTCCTTGTTGTATAGCTGAGCTTTTCAAACAGTTTTAACAGTTACTTTAGTCTGACAAAAGCCGAATGACGAATTAGCGCTTCCAGTCAGAGACTGAGGCTACGTCCACACGTACACGGGTATTTTTGAAAACGGAGATTTTCCATTTTCGTTTTAAAAAATAATCCCGTCCACACATAAAGGCACTAATGTCACATAACTTTGCCGACATGTGGCCAACAGTAATGTTTTAATTTTCTTCGTTATTAAACATTCACACATAATAAATAAGTGACATCATATTCAGTACTTACTTTTGACAGTTCACTCTTTGGCCGCTCCCTTCTGCCTTCTGCCGTATTTTGCGGCAAAATAATCCACACCCACCGCCGCGCTATGAATTGTGGGATATATGGGACCACAAAGCGTGCACCGGACCACACTTGATATTTGGGGAAATCGACGGCGCATTTGGAGTACGCATTTGAAGTGCACTTCGAATTGGGACCGCGTGGCGGTGACGTAATCGGACTTAAAATGCGTACTTCAAGCGTGCAGACCCTGAATTGGGACACAGCCAGAGAGTTACAGGACTCTCTCCCAGACCACAGGCTCATAATACAAGTCAGAGCTTTATTTTTAAAAAAAAGAAAAAAAGAAAGTTGTGTTTTCAAAATTGGAGTTCAAGTTATTTTTACTTCCAATAGTGTTAACATACTACACAGGACATGGACAAGATTTTTTTAATTTTCACTGTAAGTGGGCTAAAGCAGTTAATTAAAAGTAGTCTAACATAAATGTAAATGCTGTAATTTGATTATTTTAATAAACCATGTAACTTGGATGGATTCGATGCTGGTGTGACCACAGTGCACACGTCTGCTCTTGCTCACAGTGGTCCAAGGGATCGCTCAGGGAGTTGGTGTGTTCGCTCAGACACATGAAACACAGGGAACATTACCAAGTACTGATGTCACAGGTGCTGGTCCAAAACACACCAAGGGCAGAGAGCCTGAAGATGTCTGAGATATGTTGATGTTGGGTGGACAGGATTTCTTTTATTAATAAAACATTATTTAAGGAATCTTAAATCTCAGAGTCAGTGAGCTGTCGGCTTTCAGCCCCGACGGCGTGTTCGTGTACGTGCTGTCGGGTGAGAAATCCGAGAAAGAGAAAGCTGATTCTGATGGTCCGCTCTGTGTTTATGGCTTCCTGCTCTCATTTGCTGTTTGTTGAAATAGTTTTGTGAGCTTTAACCTGAGATTCCGGCATTTCTGGCAAAATACATTTATATTTAAAAGTCGATTCAGGATTTCATGAATCGATATCGCTTTGTTCAAGCTACTCACCTCTCTCTATGTGCCTGCACTTTCAAACGTCCATGCGAAGGACTAAGGGACAATTACAGGACCACGGCCAATCGCAGAGGTCCCATCCCTGACTATCTCTGGACGCTAACCCCCCAAATGCGAACAATCAGAGATTTGGTTGCCCTCTAGAGCCCTGCAGGTCTATTTTCAGTTGAAGATATGGGTGAGTGCTACAGAGTCATGCATTAAATGAAGCACTGAAGCAAAGAGTTTGCAACAATGATGTTTTATAATTGAGTTAATACAATTACTCAGTGGGTGGCTGCAGCTCAGTGTCCACTATAAACACACCGCTTTGCTGAGTGTCAACAACAGATGGTGCTTTCTTCAAAAAAAACCTACTCGTGCAGGTAACTACTCGTGTAGTGCACGAATACCTAAATGCTTGCTCCATGGAGGATGATTGTTGGGATGTTCTCTTTGAGAGCTTTCATTCTTAAATATTTTCACCTGGTAAAATATATCCATCCATCTTCTTCCGCTTATCCGGAGCCGGGTCGCGGGGGCAGCAGCCTAAGCAGAGAAGCCCAGACCTCCCTCTCCCCAGCCACTTCCTCCAGCTTATCTGGGGAACACCAAGGCGTTCCCAGGCCAGCTGAGAGATCAGAATCAGAATCAGAATACTTTATTGATCCCTGGGGGAAATTATTTTTTGTTACAGTGCTCCATTTTAAACCAACATTAAGACAAGACAGACAATACGCTAACTAAGAATAGTACAATATATACATATATATACATACATACATACATACATAAGTCACTTATAAATAAATAGTTGGAAAAGAAACATGTGTAGCTGTAGCAGCAAACAGTGTGTTAAGTGGATGCGTTGTACAGGGAGCCACAGGCAGGAATGATTTCCTGTGTCGTTCAGTGGTGCTTTTCGGTAATCTCAGTCTCTCACTGAACGAGCTCCTGTGACTGACCAACATGTCATGGAGTGGGTGGGAGGTGTTATCCAACATTGTCTTTATCTTGGACAGCATCCGCCTCTCCGACACCACCTTGAGGGAGTCCAGCTCCATCCCCACAACATTGCTGGCCTTACGGATCAGTTTATTAAGTCTGTTGGCATCTGCGACCCTCAGCCTGCTCCCCCAGCATGCAACAGCATAGAGGATCGCACTGGCCACAACAGACTCATAGAAAATCCTCAGCATTTTCTGGCAGATGTTGAAGGACCTCAGTCGCCTCAAAAAATAGAGACGACTCTGGCCCTTCCTGTAAAGTGCTGTGGTGTTTTTAGCCCAGTCCAGTTTATTGTCAATGTGTACTCCAAGGTATTTATAGTCCTCCACAATGTCAACACTGACCCCCTGGATTGAAACAGGGGTCAAGTGTTTCCTGGTCTTCCTGAAGTCCACGATCAGTTCCTTGGTCTTTGCCACGTTGAGCTGCAGATGATTCTGCTCACACCACGTGACAAAGGAGTCGACCACAGCCCGGTACTCTGTCTCATCATCCCTGCTGATGCATCCAACCACCGCAGAGTCATCAGAAAACTTCTGAAGATGGCAGGTCTCTGTGCAGTGGCTGAAGTCTGTGGTGTAGAGGGTGAAGAGGAAGGGGGAGAGGACAGTCCCCTGTGGTGCCCCTGTGTTGCTAATCACCTTGTCAGACACACACTGTGGGAGACGTACATATTGTGGTCTTCCTGTCAGGTAATCAACAATCCAGGACACCAGAGAAGCATCCACCTGCATCGCTGCTAACTTATCACCCAGGAGGGTCGGCCTGATGGTGTTGAAAGCACTGGAAAAGTCAAAAAACATGACCCTCACAGTGCTCGCCGGCTGGTCCAGATGGGTGTAGACACGATTGAGCAGGTAGATGATGGCGTCCTCTGTTCCGAGACGAGGCTGATAAGCGAACTGAAGGGGATCCAGATGTGGTCTTACTATGGGTCGCAGCTGGTCCAGGATGAGCCTTTCCAGGGTCTTCATGATGTGGGAGGTCAGTGCCACGGGCCTGTAATCCTGGGGGCCACTGGGACGAGGCGTCTTTGGTACAGGGACGAGGCATGATGTCTTCCACATCACCGGGACCCTCTGCAGACTCAGACTCAGCATAAACAGTTTATGAAAGACTCCACACAGCTGGGGGGCACAGGTCTTGAGGACAAGGGGACTCACTCCGTCTGGTCCAGCAGACTTGCCTGAGTGAAGTCTCCTCATTTGCATCTCAACCTGGTATTGAGTGAAGGTGATGGGTGGGGGAGGGGTGTCAGGAATCTCACAGGAGGCAACATGTGAAGAGAGAGGCTGGCCTGGATTCCAGGCTGACTGCAGGTGAGGTTGTGGGGGTGGGAGCAGACACTGTGGTGTCGAATCTATTGAAAAACAGATTCAACTCGTCGGCTCTATTCTCACCTCCCTCAGCTCCCCTGCTGTTGGTTGGCCTGAATCCAGTGATGGTCTTCATGCCCCTCCACACCTCTCTCATGCTGTTCTGCTGGAGTTTCCACTCCAGCTTCCTCCTGTAATTGTCCTTAGCCTCTCTGATCTTGTCCTTTAGTAACACCTGGATCTTCCTCACCTCCTCTTTGTTGCCCCCTCTGAAAGCCCTCTTCTTGTTGTTGAGGAGGGCTTTGATGTCCTTAGTCACCCACGGCTTGTTATTTGGGTAACAATGAACAGTCTGAGCTGGAACAATGGAGTCGGTGCAGAAAGTTATGTAGCCTGTGATACACTCAGTAAGCCCACTGATGTCCTCGGCGTGAGGCTCACAGAGTGTTTCCCAGTCGGTCACCTCGAAACAGCCCTGTAGTTCCGCTATTGCCTCCTCTGACCAGAGATATAATCTTTCCAGCGTGTCCTGGGTCTGCCCCGGGGCCTCCTCCCGGTGGGACATGCTCGGAAAACCTCGCCCAGGCGGCGCCCAGGAGGCATCCTTGTCAGATGCCCAAACTGCTCGGCTGGCTCCTTTCGATGTGGAGGAGCAGCGGCTCTACTCTGAGTCCCTCCCGAATGGCCGAACTTCTCACCCTATCTCTAAGGGAGAGGCCAGCCACCCTTCGGAGGAAGCTCATTTCTGCCGCTTGTATCCGCGATCTCGTTCTTTCGGTCACTACCCACAGCTCGTGACCATAGGTGAGGGTAAGGGCGTAGATCGACCGGTAAATTGAGAGCTTCGCTTTTACGCTCAGCTCCCTCTTCACCACGACGGACTGGTACAGCGTCCGCATCAGTGCAGCCGCAGCACCAATCCGTCTGTCAATCTCCCACTTTCTTCTCCCATCACTTGTGAACAAGACCCCGAGATACTTAAACTCCTCCACTTGGGGCAGGAACTCATCCCTGACCCGGAGTGGGCACTCCAGACAAAGAGCGATTCAGAAGACCCCTATGAAAAGACCATTGAGGGAACAGTTCACCCTGCCCGGGATAGGGTTACCGGGGCCCCGCCCTGGGGGGGAGGGTGCCCGAGGGCGAGCGTCTGGTGGCTCGGCCGGACACAGCCCGAAAAGGGGACATGGGCCCATCTTCCTGCAGGCCCACCACCCGCAGGAGGCGCCATAGGGGTCTGGTGCAATGTGAGTTAGGCGGCGGCCAGGATCAAAGGTCCTGGCGGACCGATTCCCGGCTACCAAGACTGGTAAAGTATAAAAACTCAATATTGTGCAAAAGTCTTAACCTGCTCATGGTTTATGTATACTTTGCATAGGAGAGGCCACAGTTTCACCTACTGCGATATATTTTTTTGTTCTTTGGCTACTGGCTGATTTTAAAATCATTTTCAGTCCAATGCTGTACCAGAAGAGGAATGTTTTTCCAAACCCTGTTTTAACCTAGCAGCCATCCAAATGTGAAGTGTACTAGAGCAGTGTAGATATGGGTGGGTGACTTTAATCAGCTGTTGTGTGGTGAGTTCAGGGTGAGCTTTGTGGGAGCTGTGAATGTGCGACATGGCACTAAACAAAGCAACCACATGGTGCCTTTCAGAAAACGGGTCATTAGAGGACTGCCGATAAAATATTGTCTAGACTCTGTCAATTCCATAAATGTAATTTTCCTACTTGATTTACAATTTTGCTGAAACTAATTGTAAGAGGAGCATGTGCTCTGAGGAGAGTCAGAAACACACCAGGGTAATAAGAGTGATATTGGATTTTTCATAAACACAGCTCTCCACTAGAAGCCAGGGATGTTCCTGACGTCTTAGTCTGTTTTTCTTTTTTTAATCGCCTAACTCGTCTAAAACTAAGAAACACTCAGATATTATGTTACATTTGAAAAACCGTTAAGTAAACATGCCAAAAACTAATAACATTTGAACAACTAATCACATTCTTCATACCTGGCATTGTGCATTATGAGCATTACACGCTATACTGCAGACAGACACCCAAGAGGAAAAACACACAATAAACTGATGTCAAACATGAAAACATGTTACTACAAAAGATGTTTGCATATTACTAAAATATGACAACAAATAGCATTTGAAGCGTGTGGCACATCGTGCTGTGCGTTATGATTGATGCATGCTGCAGACTGGTGCTAAGGCTAATACCTGGAACCAGGAGCAGCCTGTTTGTGAATTCGTAGTCCTTTGAGAAGTTCTTGGACTTTAGACATCCACTGCAAATGATTTTCATCAAGTATCAAAAAGATTTCTTGAAAATTTCTCCAATTAATTTAGGCTAAAAATGGAGGACAAGAACAAAAAGATCTGTATTTCAGTCAGAGAGACTTTATTTATCCCCAAGGGGCAATTAAAGTAGATGATACCTTGCCGACCATACATACAATACACAAACATCACATTGGAGAGACAGGTCAGGCTAGGTAGCACTGGCTGCTCGACCACATGAGCAGCGACCCAAACCGAAACCATAGAAAATGCACAACATAAAGCTCTGTGGAGGATATTTAATTTACAAATGAGGCACTGAGAGGCTCCATCCTCAATCGCAGATTGACGCTGAAAGGTTAAAAACTAAGGCTTCGCATTGTTAGTAGTTCCAGTCCCCTCTCTTTATCGCCGCCTCCCATGCCATGCCTCTTGTTGTTACAAGGAGAAAAAATAACTCCCCCCACACTGAGCTCCAACAGGGAGATCCGTTTGAGAACAGAAATGGATGGTTAATGTACATTTTTAAAAAGCTGCTTCAATTAAAGCTGTCCAACAAATGATGAAACAGTGTGAGCAGCATGCTCTCACTGTAGAACCTTAAATTTAGCATTTTTATTGTTGTTTTATCACAAAGAAACCTGTTTCTGTCACTAACTTGAATGTCCAATGATCACAGGAGTAACCTTTTGTCATGTGTACCTTTTTATTTCTTTTTTTCTGAAGATCTCCCACAACATGTCTACAATACGGACGTTCTCACAGACCAGCAGCTCTGCAATGAGGAGAGCATCTCCAGTTTGGACCAGGAGGAAACGGTTCCTCTGCCGATTAAAGAGGAACACGAGGAACACTGCTTCACTGAGAATGAAGAGCAGCTTTTACTGAAGCAGGAAACTGACACCTTCATGGTGCCTTGCACTAATGAGGAAAGTGATGATAATGAACCCAAAATACGTTCTGACCAGTTCATCTGTCACAGCTCTCCTGGATCTAAGAATCATTACCAGGAAGTAGACAACCGTGTGGACACCAGCACAAAGCTGAAGCCAAAGAAGAGACAACACAGAAACAAAGGTTACAATGTTCCCATTCGTCAGAGTGAATGTAACATTACTACTGAAAAAAAAGAAAATGGCAAATCAAAGCAGTTTGGCTGATATTTCCTTCATATAACTCACCAACACATGCCTTCATGGAGATAACTCTAACTTAGAGTTTGTCCTGGAAAAATAGTTTGTTCCTTTCTAACAAAAACTCGCTTACTAATAAAAACCATCCTCTTTTCTGCACCGTAGCTATGCTGACAGTCAGAGCTCTGCACAGCCCAATAACCCATTAACTTTAAGTAGTCATGATTTCTTAAAATTCTTCACAAGCAAAAGAATTTAGCCATTCAAGAGAGGAAACGATCACATCCTTCCATGAGATCCATCTTCAAGTATTCAACTTAAACATCCACTGATTTTTATTTAGACTGCTTCTTTCAGTCTCTCCAAACCATCAGTGTGTCTATTAGACACAATAGAAATACAATGCATTGATATTAAAAGTGATAATTTTATCAGTGTTAAAAACATTATGTACCACGGGTTTTTATGCTGCTGTAAATTAACCATTACTTTCAAAGCCTTTAGTTGATAAAGCTGCCTCAGGTCATTACAGATCTACCTATTTATTTTTCAAAAATGAGACCTGATAACAGAAATCAGTTAAACTGCAGGTTTGTCTGAAAGACATAACGGTCTGCATGTCCAGTAATTGTTTTTCTCCTAAATTCAGACAAAATGGAGCTTTAGAAACATGACGTTTACTCTGGTTTAACACAACGACTCCAGAAACACTGAAGAGTCTCGGAGTCATTTTTAACCAGCATATGTCCTTTAACGTCCGAGTTAATGGTGATGGTGAAAAACTACACCACACATTTGTTACTTCAAGGCTGAACTATATTGACTCCTTGTTGTTGGCTATTTTAAAGGCTCCCAGAAAAGCATAAGTGGATCTAAGACACTGCAGCAAATGTACAGCAGCACTAACAGGAACTAGAAATGGGAACTATTTCTCCCATGCTGGGTTGTCCTTACTGACTACCTATTAAATCCATAATTGAATTTAAAATCCTTCTTCTCACCTACGAAGTCTTGAATCATCAGGCCCCATTATATCTTAATTACCTCATAGTACTCATACTATCCCAACAGAGGACTCGCGGACTGCAGGCTTGTCTTTATTAACGCACAAGCCTCGGCTGTCAGCTGCACACATACAAATTGGTGGAAGCAAATACATTTAGATGGTGAACGGATAGAAAAAACTCACAATATCATACACCAAATACAACAATGTCTAAGGTCATTATTGGTGTTGAAAAATGTATTTACCTCTCATCGCAGTAGTAATGTTTTTATGTGTCCCTTTATTCCTTTAGACCACTATGCATGCAAGGAGGACATTTTCGATGACAAATGGCTCTTTAACCTGGAGAATAAATCTGGTCTGAACCAGCAGGACCTAGGCCTTCTACAAATAAAAGAGGAAGAGGAGGAACTCTTCACAAATCAGGAGGGAGAGCAGCTTGTGCTGGAGGGAGAGCAGCTTGTGCTGGAGGGAGAGCAGCTTGTACTGGAGGGAGAGCAGCTTGTACTGGAGCAGCAAACCAATCCCTTCATGATCTCTTCAGTTTTTGAGGAACAGAGTTCCTGTAAAGAAGAGCCAAACAGCCAGCTCCTTTCTCACGACTCTCTATGCCAGGGAAGAGCAGATGAGAAACCATATTCTTGTAACACCTGTGGGAAGAGATTTAAATACGTGTCAACATTGAAAGTACACACGAGCATTCACACAGGTGAGAAGCCTTTCTCTTGCGACGCATGTGGGAAAAAATTCAGGAGAAAGGATAACTTGTTGGTCCATATAAGAACTCACACCGGTGAAAAGCCTTTTGCCTGTAACATCTGTGGGAAAGCATTTAGTGACAGATCAAATCTGATATGTCACATTAGATATCACACAGGTGAGAAGCGACATTCTTGCGATACTTGTGGGAAGCGATTTTATCATAAAGGCAATTTAACGGTGCACATGGCGACGCATACAGGTATAAAACCTTACCAATGCAACACTTGTGGAAAAAGATTTATCCGCTTGGAAAAGTTGAAGTGCCACATAACCATTCACACGGGTGAAAAGCCATATTCTTGTGAAGCATGTGGGAAAAATTTCAGAAGACGTGACAAAGTACTGAACCACATGAGAACCCACACAGGTGAAAAGCCCTATCCCTGCAAGATCTGTGGGAAACCGTTTAGGGACGCTTCAAATTTGATACGTCATGTTAGGTTTCACACAGGTGAGAAGCCATATTCTTGTGCCACGTGTGGAAAAAGATTTACACAAAGCGGTAATTTGACTGCCCACATGAAAACTCACACACATATAAAGCCTTATCAATGCAACACATGTGGGAAAAAATTTACCTGCTTATCAAAGTTGAAAAGGCACACAAGAACTCACACAGGTGAGAAGCCGTATTCTTGTAAAACATGTGGAAAAGGTTTTGGCCAAATGAGGGATTTAACTGTCCACATAAGGACTCACACAGGTGATAAGCCCTACTCCTGTGTAACCTGTGGTAAAAGCTTCAGTCAGAACAGTCATTTGAATGTACACATGAGAACTCACACAGGTGAGAGGCCATATTCTTGCAAAACCTGTGGTAAGACTTTCAGTCAAAATAGTCATTTGACTGTCCACATGGGGTCTCACACAAGTGAGAGTTCTTGCAAAACATTTGGAGAAGTTTTTACTCAAAGTGGTGGGAGTGTTCACGTGAAAAATCACACAGCTGAGAGGCAGCACCTTTGCAAATCTCCTGGCAAAGGTTTCAGTTCTGTGACGGATCACACAAGAATCCACATGGGTGAGGGGGTGAAATTTAGCGAAACTACAACAAGATGTGGTCAAAGTAGTGACTGACAGTGTACACAAGAAGTTGCACAAGTGAGAGGAAGTATGTTTGTAAAACCTGCAAGAAGAGGTTCATTCCATGAGGTTTAATGCCACCATTGTCAAAGCATATAAAACTGCAAAATGTGGAAGATGTCAAAGTAATTGTCACTGAAACATTGATACAAATCACATGGCAAAGAGAAATTGTATTCAAATAATTATGTCACGTTATTAAGAAATGGTCGGGGAGAGATGCATCGTCAAAAACAGGAAATGTGTCAAGAAGCCAATAGAAGGGAAGCGGGGAGAAAATCCTCCACATCTTATGGAGCGATAGGTCCAAATGTAAAAAATTCAGCTTGCTAGAGTGCATGAAGAAGGTCAAGAAGAGACAACGGTGAGTGTTTTACAGCCATCGTTAAACACAGTGGGGACTCTGTTTTGGTTTGGGGCTGCATTTCAGCCACTGATGTTGGCAGTCTTATCAAAACTGATGAAATTATGAACCTATTAAAGAAGTGTCTGTGCATCTGTAAAGCTGTAAAGTGTCAGCATGACACTGGGCCTCATTTACTAATGTTTACGTAGAATTACTCTGTGTAACGAAAAAAAAAATTGTTCCCAAGAAAAATTATTGTTGGATTTATAAAACATACAACCGGCCTATTTAGTTTTTACTGCTTATTTTAATTTATTTATTTTTATTTAACCTTTATTTAACCAGGAATGTCCCGTTGAGATCAAAGACCTCTTTTTCAAGGGAGTCCTGGCCAAGAGGCAGCACATTTCAAGACAAATACATACGAACAAACAAAGTTAAAATTACACAAAACAATTACACATTATTGAGGCAGCCTGTAGGCCTTTGAGTTTAGTTTTAAAAACATTTAAAGACAACAATTCAGTTAGTTTCCAGTCTTTCTGTAACATGTTCCATGAAAAAGGCGCAGAGTGGACAAAGGCTTTCTTACCCAGCTCTGTGCGGACAAGGGGAACAGACAACAGCAGCTGATCATTTGAGCGCAAGGAGTAAGAACCACTATTTGTCCTTGTGACCAAAGTACAAATATAAGGAGGCAGCAATCCAAGCATAGCTTTGTAAATAAAAGTGTACCAATGCCCCTGTCTTCTAATGGCCAAAGAAGGCCATTTTACTCTTAAGTACAAATCACAGTGATGGGTCAGGTATTTACAATTGGTAATAAACCTCAAGGAAGCATGATACATCGTGTCCAACATTAATAAATCTGAAGTGTTCGGAATCAACAACCTTGTAGAATACAGTTTGCATACTATCTGCAGACTGACCCGCCCCAATTTTCTACATAAGGACACATTTCCCTCCAGATGAAGTGGAGAAAGTGGTGATGATGTGGTAAAGAGAGACGCCTGCACCTCTAGGCAGGAAATAAGGAGAAAGTGTGACTGCACAAAATTAAATAATAATGTCTGAGGTCCAAGGTGGAAGCTTTCCAAAGTGTTTCCACAGGAGTGATGACTTTTTAAAAATAAATAAAAAGCGATACTGAGTCTGAAATGCAGGAGTTCATTTCCCCTGAAACACTTATTTTCGCTCAAGTAAGAAAGAAAATTTGAAAAAGGCGCTATGACTAACAGACGGAGGACAAGGACCACATGGAGTAATCTGTCAGCCTCATATGAAAAGCTCAATGCAATGAAAACAGAAAATCCAGATTCTTCAGCATCAAGGGTGTAGTACCAAAAACATATATATTGTAAATGATCACATCCAGCAATGGTAGAAGTCATTTTCAGTGGAAAAATAAGAACATTTAAGAAACAATAAAACACAGATTAATGGAATATTTTTAAATTAATAGATGAGGCTGTGGATGCTGCCCGCCACTCTGTTGTGGTAAAGACAGGTTTGGTGTTCCCTCAAATAAGCTGGAGGAGGTAGCAGGATTGAGGGAGGTCTAGGCGGCTCTCCTTAAGCCTCTGCCCCATGACCCTGTCCCACATAAGTGGAAGAAAATGAGTGGATGAAGGTTGACTCCCACACCTCTTTGCATCCATATATTTTTTGTTTGTTTGTTTGCGCTTATCCGGGGTCGCGGGGGGCAGCAGCTCCCTCTCCCCAGCCACCTCCTCCTAATCTCTTTAGGATTCCTGGGTCTGCCCCTCTGCCTCACCAAGGAGGCGCCCAGGGGGCATTCTTGTCAGCTGCCCTTACAACCTGAACTGCCGCCTTTCAATATGGAGGTGTAGCAGCTTTACTCTGAGTCCCTCCCGGATGGCCAGACTCTTCACCCTTTCTCTAAGGGAGAAGCCAGCCACCCTTTGGAGAAAGCTTATTCCGCCATCAAAGCTTGTGACCATAGTTGAGGGTTAGGGACGCAGACCATTACGAACCGGTACAGCGTCCACATCACTGCAGCCGCAGCACCAATCTGTCTGTCGATCTCATTTTCCCCTCTCCCCAAGACTTCAATACTTCTCTCCTTGGAGAGAACAAGTCTGATTTATTGCCGGCAATGTGGACCGCGCAATTGCAAGTCGTATAAGGACTGAATGGCGAATAGCAACAGGCCAGACACCGCTTATTCCTGAAGCACCTCCCACACAACACTAAGAAACAGTCAAATGCCTTCTCCAGGTCCACAAAACACATGTAGACTGGGCAAACTCCCATGCACCCTCAAGTATCCTTGAGAGGATAAAGAACTGGTCCAATTTTTCCACTTGGCCCGTTGGTACGAATCAATCAAAAAAAATTAAATCCAAAGTCCCACAGGGTAATCAATCCCAATAGGACTCCTCCTTCTTCTCCCCAGCATCCTTTGGAATGCTGTCAAAGTTCTGCCCAATGTGGGAGTTGAAGATGTGGCATTCCCAGCACAACATCACTATATATTCATGTGCCCCACAGATCTCCTCCACCACTTGATCCAACTCACCAGGTGGTGATCAGCGCCTCTCTTCACCTGAGTGTCCAGAACATATAGCCAAAGATGGTAAATGGGCTGGTTCTTATATAGCGCTTTTCTACTCTTCCGTGGACTCAAAGCGCTTTACACAACTTGTAAAGCATTCACACAAACACATTTTCTACGTAAGTGCTTTCTAACTAACATTCACACACACCTTCATACACTGATGAATCCATCGGCGTATGAAGGTTAGTATCTTGCCCAAGGATATTTGGCAGCCAGGAATCAAACCACCAACCTTCCGATCAGTAGATGACCTGCTCTACTGCCTGAGCTACAGCCACCCTGATGATAGGATTACAAAGTCAATCATCGACCTGCGGCCTAGGGTGTCCTGGTGCCACAGTCTGTCCTTATGTTCAAACATTGTGTTTGTAATGGACAAATTGTTATTTGCACAGAAGTCAACACAACACTTATTGTAGGGTCTACCTTGGAATATGAAACACTTTGAGGTGACTGTTGTGTTATGGCGCTGTATAAATAAAATTGAATTTAATTGAATTGAACACCGCTCAGGTTCAGATCTGGCAGGCCATTCCTCCCAGTCACGCCCCTCCAGGTCTCACTTTCGTTGCTCACATGAGCATTGCAGTCTCGCAGTAGGACGACCCTCAAGCACCACACCCAGGTACTCCAAGAAGGCTGAGTACTCTAAGCTGTCAGTTTATACATGTGCTGAATACACTGTTTTCATTTAGTGTTTTTGTTTTCTTTACCTGTGCTATTTATTTTGTGGTATATGATCATTTGGAAAACTGTAAATAAGGCTATAATAATTGGGGGGGGGGGGGGTTATTGTTTTTTGTAGCAAATTCAAATTCCTACTGCAGCCAGGCTGTGATTTGTTTGTTATCCATTGTCAGAGGGGTTACAACATTTGTTTGCAAAATACAAAGAAATTCAGTTATGAAAATACTGATAAATCACAGATTTTCCTGTAAAAAATTGTGCATTTGCACTGTTTGTAAATGAGGCTCGGTGATTCCAAACCAGTGAATAAACCAATAAAACCATACCTGGTTAGCACACAGTGGAGCACAATCCCAGAATCCAGGGATTGTGTTGACAGCAAATGAAACAAAAGGCAGCCAACATCAAAACAAAAGCTTTTTAAAGCTGTTCAATCAGCCTGGAGGACTTTTCCTAAAAACTTTGATTTTGCCTTACTTGTAAACAAAATATAAAGAAGCTTGTGTGTGTGTGTGTGTGTGTGTGTGTGTGTGTGTGTGTGTGTGTTAACAGGTCTAAACTTTAACTTAAAATGTTGTCCTAGATTCAACGATTTAAACCTTGGGCTTGTTTTCGCTACTATAATCTATTACCAGGTTACCGGCAATGTAAGTCCTGTAGTTAATGACCCCCAATTTTTTTTTAAAAATTTTCAGTAATGATGGAAATTTGGCTGTATAATAAAATTGAGAAAAGAGTGAGAGTTCTTCAGCTTATGGCATGCATCTGCATGACTGCATGACATTTAGGATTTGTTTTCTTTATGAGAGCAAAACAAACTTTTTAAATGTTATTTTTATTGAAAAATGGCATGTACAAAATTCCAGAAGTGTATTTTTTGTCAATACATGTCAGAGATGTAACTGTCTAAATCTGGTAATTTTCTTTCTACCTCAGTACTGTTTGAATTATGATGCAAAGAAACCGTAGACTTCTCCCTGATAACTAGACTTTAATGTTTTAGAACCTGTTTCATTTTGTATCTGTTCAATTATATAAACTGTGTTTCAGTGTGAGGCTAGCTTACTGAAGATGTGTAAACATTATCTGTAGTATTGTCAAGCGTGCTATATAAGTGAAGTACAAATGGTTTTTTGCTTTTTTTACAAGGCTTTCCAAAATGAGTCTTTCCAATACGAATTCAAAATGATGTTTAGGAAATGTATATGAAAATGACTATTGTAGCAATGAGCATCATCATAACTAAATGATGATATAGTAAGTGTTCAGTACTTGTTTTTGTGATCCAAAATATGTATTCTAACAATAAATATTCATAAAGAAATTATGTAAGAATAACATACTATATTATACGATATCATACTATAAATAAGAACATACTACATTTTGAAGCTGCAAGCAATTAGTCTTCAATGGGTCCCAGACAGGGACATTCAAATTCTTTTTAAAATGAGGAACAGTTCATTTATAACATGCAGGGACTTTTTAATATCACGACTCACCTTCTGAAAGGTTACGTTCCAGACAGTATTATAGAATAAATTTGGTTCATTTCATTAAACTCTTGGTCTCAAAGTGAGCAATCGTAAGATGTCTTGACATTGTGCGAGGTGTTGGTTAAAACAAGTGCTTTCTCATCTGTAACAGCAGATGTTTTTTCTCATTTAAGAAGAAGTCAGTAAAGACACTTTGAATAAACAGAATTTGCAACATTGTTGTTGCAATGTGGCACAGTCATTAATAGGATGAGGGACCTATGGAATCTTCAAGACCCATAGCACAAGTCACCATCAAGTGCAGGATCTACCAAGGACATGCAATGTCCCCACTGCTGTTCTGCATAGGCCTGAACCCCCTCAGTGAGATCATTAACAAGACTGGTTACGGATACCGACTATGGAATGAAACAGTTGTCAGACACCTCCTGTACATGGATGACATCAAGCTGTATGCCAAGAGTGAACGAGACATCGATTCACTGATCCACACTACCAGGCTATACAGCAATGACATTGGAATGTGGTTCGGACTGGAGAAGTGTAGTCGGATGGTAACAAAGAGAGGGAAGGTAGTCAGAACTGAGGGGATTGAACTACCAGAAGGCAACATTGCAGACATAGAGGACAGCTACAAGTACCTGGGGATCCCGCAGGTGAGTAGGAACCATGAAGAGGCCGCTAGAAAAGCTGCAACCACCAAGTACCTGCAGAGGGTCAGGCAAGTCCTGAGGAGTCAGCTGAACGGTAAGAACAAGATCCGGGCCATCAACACCTACGCCCTGCCCGTGATCAGGTGCCCTGCTGGGATAATAAGTTGGCCAAAGGAAGAGATAAAAGCCGCTGACATCAAGACCAGGAAACTCCTAACCATGCATGGAGGGTTTCACCCCAAGTCCAGCACCCTGAGGCTGTACGCTAAGCGGAAGGAAGGGGGCCGGGGACTGGTGAGTGTCAGCACCATGGTCCAGGACAGGACTGGGCACGCGTGCCAGCTGTGGCATGCGAAGGGTTAACTGATGGCATGCTGATGGATGCTCCTGAAGCATTTGAAGTGTTGGAATGTGAAAATTTTAACATCGCTTGAAAAAACTGCCAGCTAGCAACGTCCCTCTCACCGGTAGGCGAAGTTATTTTTAGCCAATTACAAGTTGAATCTGGTAGTTGGGGTTGTTAGTTAAGATACTGTCATTAAGAAGAGGAACAACTAATGTGTCTATGCAAGCTAATTTGCGATGTGCACCGCTGGCCCGGCCATTTATTTTTTAATGCACCTTCTCAGATTAATTCACTGCATGTCGTGCGCAGGGCTGGACTGGGACACAAAAATCGGCCCGGGCATTTTGACGAGGTATTATAGGAAAAGCCATAAAGCCTTGAATGAAAAAAGACGCTGTTGTGACAGTGATGTACAGTCTTGTTGGTATATGTGTGATTTCTATAAATTTTACATCAGAGAAAAACTTTGGTTGTAAGATTCAGATAATTATTTATTAAAAGTGAGACATTTTAAATGAGAATAAGAAAGAAAGGTATTACTTTGTGCCCCCCTTTCCCTGTTAATGCCCTACCTGCCCCCCTGGCAACACTTTGCTAGACCCGCCCCTGTCAGCTACTTAGAAAAGGATCCTGGTGTTATTTGTCTCTCAGAAACAGTTCATAACTTCAACTCATCCATGTCACCTAAAAGGTAAACCTGTTTCTCCATCACCTGTTCAGCTCTGATGGTTCAGTAAGGACATCTCC
Source organism: Rhamphochromis longiceps (assembly GCF_057381845.1). NCBI lineage: Eukaryota > Metazoa > Chordata > Actinopteri > Cichliformes > Cichlidae > Rhamphochromis > Rhamphochromis longiceps. Next base: position 37,267,222 of record NC_140574.1, read on the forward strand.
TGGTTTCATCTTCATGTTTCCCTCTCACCACATAACCAAACCAACATCATGACCAGCAGCTTTACAGCTGTGGCTCCAGCAAACATCAGCTGATACTAGAAATTAATATTAAATACATTCTAACAGCTGATCAAGCTTGAACGTGCTGCTGTTGTTTAGCGCGACATCCGCTGGTTTCCTGTTTCTGGCACAAAATGGGCGATAAATAAACAAGAGAGAAAAGCCGATCAGCTGATCATCGATCAGTTTCATGATTAAAGTAGCAACAGGAGAGGGAGGGAGAGAGAATGAGAGAAGAAGAGGCAGCTGTGCAGCATAATGACAGAACAAATCCAGCTTTGTGTCTTTTTCAGCTCAAAACGAAACGCGTAATATTTTCTCTGAATACGAGACGATTCCATTTTTTACGGAACATTTGGCAACTCTACTAACTAACCTTATGAATAAAATAATGTTCACCATCAGTAACATCATAGCACCACCCAGCTGTATAGAAACTCTGTCTCGCTAGCTAGTAGCAGTACGAGTTATTGTAACTGAGGGTAAAAAGAGAGCACTATGAAAATAAACTAAACTTGGTTTATATCTGACCCAGATAGACTGCAGGTCATAACTTCTTACCTGAAGCTCAGTTCACCTGACACTCGGACTGGTGGGCGCCTCGGGTCTCTCCTCCTCCTGCCTCCCCTTTCTCTCATCCACCTGCTGCCTCTGTGGAAGCTCTAAATAACTGAGTTATTTTTACACATCTGCCAGCATCTGGCCAATCCACCACCTTTCATTGTTTATACTGTTATAAAAAAAACCCAAAACAACAAACAAACAAACAAAAACAAATCATCGGCCCATAAAAATGAAAAATCACGTCGGCAAATACAATACAATACAGTTTTATTTATATAGCACATTTAAAAACCCGAAGGCACACCAAAGTGCTTCACAGTAATATGGAGAGTCACCATAAGTCAATAACAGGGTACAAATCGGGCACTAGCACAGACAGGATAGAGGCACTAACAGACCAGGAGAGTTAGATAAATACAAAATCCGCTAAGAAGACAAAAACAGCAGTAAAATTAATAATAAAATAATAAATTTAATAAAAGATTTAGAAGTTTAAAATTTAAAAGATTTAAAAGGGTATTAACTAGTCAGGAAAGCCAAGTCAAATAGATATGCTTTCAATCTTGATTTAAAGGACTAGATAGAGTCCGAGGCTCGAATCGAAGCAGGGAGGCTGTACCAAAGCTTGGGTGCAGCTGAAGCAAAGGCACGATAGCCTCTGGTGTTCAGTCTAAACTTAGGTTGGGCCAGGAGTAATTCACCTGATGATCTTAATGCGCAACAAGGAGTGTACAAATTGAGGAGGTCAGTGAGATTTTAAACTCAATGCGATATTTGATTGGTAACCAATGTAGATCAACAAGAGCCGGAGTAATAGGGTCAAATTTCCTAGCTCCAGTAAGAAGGCGAGCCGCAGCATTCTGAACGAGTTGCAGCCTTCGAAGAGAGAAGGCTTGGAGACCACAGTAGAGAGAATTACAATAATCTAACCTGGAGGTCACAAAAGCATGGATATGTTTTTCCAGGTCCCTGTGTGGTATATAATGCTTAGCTTTAGAAATTTGAAGTTGAAAAAAAAAAACAGATTTAACTACAGATGATACTTGCTTATCGAGCTTAAAGGAGCTATCCAAACAGACACCCAGGTTACGCATAGAATCAGGGAGAGAGTTAGCAAGGGGCCCCAGCAGGGCAACAAGCTGGTCTCGAGGAACATGGCTGTCGAACACCATAACTTCAGTTTTTTTCTCATTTAAAACGAGAGAATTTTCTGGCAGCCAATCTTTAACCTCTCTCAGGCAATCGTTCAGGGAGGTCAGTGATGCTGCCAAATCATCAGTCAGTTGACAATAGATTTGAATGTCATCAGTGTAAAAAGCAGAGATGGGCAGTAACGCGTTACTTGTAACGCGTTACTGTAATCTGATTACTTTTTTCAAGTAACGAGTAAAGTAAGGGATTACTATTGCAAAAACGGTAATTAGATTACCGTTACTTTTCCGTAGGAACGCTGCGTTACTGCGTTACTAAAACCGTGATTTTTTTGCGAGAATGTCTCATGACAGTGACGTAAGCGAGTGCGCCGTTAGTGACAACAGCTGTGTGCAGATCAACAATGGATTACATATCGAGTGTGGGAGAGAGTATGAGCGTGCAGCGTTTAAAGCGTGGAAGTACTGACCTTACTTTGAGTTTGATTCCATAAAAAGTGACAAAAACATTAGTGTCCGCTGTGCATGGGAAGAAAACTTCTTTTTACAGCGAAAAAACCCCTAAACTTCCAACAAGCACCGAGTAGCTACGACGTAATGGGAAACTCACAGAGAAACTGCCGTATCCTTCCACTGACCGCGGCACACCTGCACCAGGGTAAACCTCCGCCTGCCCCACTCCTGCTTTACAGGTGAAAATAGAGCAACAGGACCGCTGAGTCTTTGATGTTATTTATTTTCTGCTGTGTTTTACTTGCATCTATTTGAAAGACTGAGTGTAAACACAAAAAATATTTTATTTTATGTGCTGGAATGTGCAGAAAATAGGTTTAAATGTTAAACTAATTTCTTCCAGTCAGAGAATGTTGCATATAATTAAATGTTTGCTTGATGCATAAAGTTAAAAGATTAAAACTGATAAAACAAGTTTTAAAAAGAGACTTTTCCATTTGATTACATTTTGTATGATGGATTATGCAGAAAAAGTAGAATTGGGCTGAAAGATCTATCGCTTTATCACCTATTCAGGTTGTAAATCGTGTTTTTAAAAAGTAACTAAGTAATTAATTACTTTTGAAAATAAGTAATCAGTAAAGTAAAGGGATTACTTTTTTGGGGAAGTAATCAGTAATTAATTACTGATTACTTTTTTCAAGTAACTTGACCAACACTGGTAAAAAGTGATAAGAAATATTGTATTTTTCAAATATGGAGCCCAAGGGTAGCATATAAAAAGAGAATAATAAAGGACCCAATACAGACCCCTGGGGCACACCACAACAGAGAGGGGCAACAGAGGAAGAGTATCCTCCCATCACAACAGAGAAGGATCTATCTGTGAGGTAAGAATTAAACCAGTTAAGGGCAGAACGCGTGATGCCTACAATGTGCTCTAGCCTCCTCAAGAGTATATTATGATCAACCATGTCAAAGGCTGAAGACAGATCCAATAAAACTAAAACGGCAGGGCGACCAGAGTCAGCAAATACAAGAAGATCATTATAGACTCTTAGCAGGGCCGTTTCAGTGCTATGGTGTGGCTTAAAGCCAGACTGGTATTTGTCAGTAATATTATTTGCAACTAAGCAAGCCTGTATTTGGAGAAAGACGGCTTTCTCTAAAATTGTGATAAAAACGGAAGCTTCGAGATTGGCCTATAATTGGCAGAGTCTTTCTGATCAAAATTACTTTTTTTAAGAACAGGGTGCACTACTGCATGTTTAAAAGCAGTCGGGACACAGCCCACTAACAATGATAAATCCATTAAAAATAAGATGCAAGGCCCAATTTCCTCAAAACCTTCCTTGATAAATGCCCGGTATGCCCGATGACCAGTCCAGCAATGGCTGCAACAATGTCACAGTGATAATTTATACAGAGTATGCAATATTAAGGTGTTGTTAAATATCAACACTTCACCGAGTTCTTTTCATTCCTCAGAGGCATCCGATGAAAGACAAAACACTGCTCACTAGACCATTTAACACTTTATTTCTCTTTCACATTACTTCTAGGAGGGAGATGCGTCCTGCATGACACGTTGCCGCGGATCTCAAAATGGTGACGCGCACTTAGCAGTTTTATTACAGAAGCTCTCTCATTCTAGTCTGAACAACAGTGTCTCAGTAACTTTCCACTAGAGATGCTCCCCTCTTATGTACATTTTCCCAGGAAAGCGTGAGCGACACATGGTCTCATACCTTTATTTTTCAGGGCTGTGTCCACTTAATACTACACTATATAACTTTATAACACTTATTAATAAAAAGTATAGCATTATTGAGGCACTGCAAATTACTTAATCCCAACAGTGTATATGTAGAGATATGTACAGAATTGCAAATTTACAGGTTAGGGGTAATTACAGTTGTATTATGCTGTGTATAAGTGTACAAAAGTGCAAATTTACAGTTATGGATAAACAGTTCGACATAGTCAGTGATTCAGTAGCCTGATGGCCTGTGGATAGAAACTGTTTTTTAGTCTGGTTGTCCTTGCTTTCACACTCCTGTAGCGTCTGCTAGATGGTAGGAGTGTTGTAAATGTCCTGTAGTGGTGGGAGTGGTACTCCACAGATGAGTTTTGCCAACATGCTAAGAGAGCCTTCCTGTCCTGAGTGATGCTGTTCCTGTACCACACTATGATGGAGTTTGTCAGGATACTCTCCACTGTGCATCTGTAAAAGTTACTGAGAAGTTTTGAGGTGAGTCCAAATTTTCTCAGCTTCCTTAGGAAGAAGAGTCGTTGTTGAGCCTATTTGATGATCTACCGTGTGTTATGAGTCCAGGTGAAATCCTCACTGATGTGGGTGCCGAGGAGTTTGAATGTCTTCACCCACCTGAGTCCCGTTAATGCATAGTGGGGCGTGCTGGTCTTTCCTCATTCTTGTGTCAATAATCATCTCCTTAGTCCTCTCAGCATTTAAGGAGAGATTATTTTCCAGGCTCCAGGACACCAGCTGAGCCATCTCTTCCCTGTAAGCCGTCTCCTCTCCAGCAGTGATCAGGCCGACGATGGTTGCGTTTGATGTTTTTAACGAACACCTTTTATTGCATGTAATGCACAGACACACCAACAGAGGGCAGTAATATCCCTTCAACATACATTGTAAAATTACTATTACAACACTCCCACTTAATTTTACCATGGAGTTCACTTACTTCACTGGCATTGTTTATTTCTTTCCCCAAAAAAATATGCACCTATATCACAGTGTTACTAGAAAATAAAACATTTTCTCTTTTGTTTTGAACTCACACAAAAGAAAAAAAATGTACTGTGTCCATCTTAGACAAAACTATTATTCTGCATTACAATATGCCTGACATTTTTTTATTGAGCATCAACAATGGTAGTACAAAGATATACATGTAGCAAGGCCACAATGCTCCTTTTTATATATTTACCCCACCCCAAGAACATGTTGGACGCCGATCCAGAATTTAAATGACGTACAAGGAAATTCACCATATTTGAAGATGTGCACTTAAAGGGCAATAATTTGCACAAAATTAATCACAATCATACAGAAAAAGGATGTACAGCAGCTGTCAAGCGTCTATCAGGTGGGTATGGTTTTAATTTTCTCTAAATGTTTTAGCAATGTATCCCAAACGGCAAAGAATCTCTCCTTCGACCCCTTGAGAGCGTACTTTATCTTTTCCAACTGTATAAATTGTGTCAGGTCACTAAACAACAAAGCCACTTTGGGTGGCTTTTTTGACTTCCAATGCAATAATATCCTTCTTGAGTGCAAGCAGTGTAGTGAAAGCGATTATGTTTTTATGACTCTTCCTTAATGTTCTATGTCGTCTATCTGTGACACTAAATATACCCATAGCTGCATTGGGTTGAAGCTCAACATTCAATGCTTCAGACAATGTTTTGAAAATTGTTGACCAGTAGGCTTTTAAAGTTGAACATGACCAAAACATATGTGTTAAATCTGCAGAGGGATCTCTACATCTCTCACAGCTTGCATCTATGTTTTGAAATATTTTGGCCAGTCTTGCCTTGGAGTAATGAATGCGGTGTAGATATGCTTGACATCTTAACATAAGCATAATATAGGCATGTTAAGCATATGATAGCCCTTTTTAAACTGAACACAGTCCAATCTTCTCTCTGAGATACTCAAACTTTTGTCTAGACAGTGGTTTGGTTAAGATGTCAGCCTTCATGTTTTCTGTACAGCAATACTTCAGCTGGATTTGTCCATTTTGCACACATTCACGAAAGTAGTGGTAACGAATGTCTATGTGCTTTATTCTTGCATGATCAACTGGATTTTCTGCGATTGCAATTGCTCCTTGATTGTCCTCCAGGATCACTGTTGCTGTGGTCTCCATTCCAGGCTCAGTTAGTAGTCGTCTTAACCAAACTCCTTCTTGTGCAGCTTGGCTCAAAGCAATATACTCAGCCTCTGCAGTTGAAAGTGCAACTGTTGCTTGTTTCTTGCTAAGCCAACTGACCGCACCTCCTGCAAGTAGAAAGATGTTTCCAGTTGTAGAACGTCGATCGTCCTGATCACCTGCCCAATCAGCATCTGAATACCCAACCAAGGTTCCTGTTTCTGTTCTTTGATATTTGAGTCCCAGGTTTAGAGTTCCTTTCAAATATCTCAGGATTCTTTTCACAGCTGTCAGGTGTGTAGTGTTTGGGTTTGCATTGAACCTTGACACCACACTCACTGCTTGTGCAATATCGGGTCATGTGGCCATGGCTGCATACAATAAACGTCCAACCATGTACTGATACATGCTTGGGTTTACAGGTTGAATGACATCATCACTCTTTCTTAATTTGACATTTGTGTCAGCTGGAGCTGCTACTGGATTGGCACTGTCCATTCCATACGTTTGTAGTATGTCTTCAATATACTGTCTCTGATGAAGCGCAACATGGTTTTTGTCCTTGTCTTGGACCACTGAGATGCCCAGAATGTAGGATAGCTCACCCATGTCCTTCATTTTGTAGTGTTTCTTCAGAGTGTCCTTTAAGGTCTTCATGCTCTCTGCTGATTCTGTAATCAAACTCAGATCATCAACATACACAGCCAATATTTCCAACTCCTGACCTGTTCTAACAAACACACACTGATCTGAAGTACTCTGTGTAAAACCAATGCTTTTCATGAACTCTGTAAAAGCTTTGCTCCAGCAATGTGGCGACTGCTTCAGTCCATATATTGACTTGTTTAGTTTGCACACTAGATGTTCCTGCCCAGGTTTGATGTAACCCTCTGGCTGCTCCATGTAGATTTCCTCTTCCAGGTGTCCATTCAAGAATGCAGTCACAACATCCATTTGATGCACATTTAGATTGTTTTGCACAGCAAATGATAACAGTGTACGAATTGAACCAAATCGTACGACTGGAGAGAATGTTTCATCATAGTCTGCACCATAAATCTGTGAATAGCCTTTGGCAACAAGTCTGCACTTGTATCTTTCCACTTGTCCATCACTGTGATGCTTAACTTTAAAGACCCATTTTGATCCAACTGCTTTGCGATCCTTTGGTAGATCCACTAAATCCCATGTGGCATTTTCCAGCAGTGACTCATATTGCAAACCAGCTGCTTCTTTCCACTCCTTTGCATTTGGACTTGACATAGCCTCTTCCAGTGTATTTGGTTCTGTGACACAACAGATGTTTGCATAATGATCAACTGTAACTACGTCAGCAAACTCCTCAAATCCATATCTGTTTGGAGGTCTTCTGATCCGCTGATCTCCTTTTGCAGCTTCACTGGTGACAGTCTCCTCAGTACTTGTTTGTCTTCAGAATCAGAATCAGAATCAGAATACTTTATTGATCCCTGGGGGAAATTATTTTTTGTTACAGTGCTCCATTTTAAACCAACATTAAGACAAGACAGACAATACACTAACTAAGAATAGTACAATATATACATATATATACATACATACATACATAAGTCACTCATAAATAAATAGTTGGAAAAGAAACATGTGTAGCTGTAGCAGCAAACAGTGTGTTAAGTGGATGCGTTGTACAGGGAGATGGCCACAGGCAGGAAAGATTTCCTGTGTCGTTCAGTGGTGCTTTTCGGTAATCTCAGTCTCTCACTGAACGAGCTCCTGTGACTGACCAGCATGTCATGGAGTGGGTGGGAGGTGTTATCCAACATTGTCTTTATCTTGGACAGCATCCGCCTCTCCGACACCACCTTGAGGGAGTCCAGCTCCATCCCCACAACATTGCTGGCCTTACGGATTAGTTTATTAAGTCTGTTGGCATCTGCGACCCTCAGCCTGCTCCCCCAGCATGCAACAGCATAGAGGATCGCACTGGCCACAACAGACTCATAGAAAATCCTCAGCATTTTCTGGCAGATGTTGAAGGACCTCAGTCGCCTCAAAAAATAGAGACGACTCTGGCCCTTCCTGTAAAGTGCTGTGGTGTTTTTAGCCCAGTCCAGTTTATTGTCAATGTGTACTCCAAGGTATTTATAGTCCTCCACAATGTCAACACTGACCCCCTGAATTGAAACAGGGGTCAAGTGTTTCCTGGTCTTCCTGAAGTCCACGATCAGTTCCTTGGTCTTTGCCACGTTGAGCTGCAGATGATTCTGCTCACACCACGTGACAAAGGAGTCGACCACAGCCCGGTACTCTGTCTCATCATCCCTGCTGATGCATCCAACCACCGCAGAGTCATCAGAAAACTTCTGAAGATGGCAGGTCTCTGTGCAGTGGCTGAAGTCTGTGGTGTAGAGGGTGAAGAGGAAGGGGGAGAGGACAGTCCCCTGTGGTGCCCCTGTGTTGCTGATCACCTTGTCAGACACACACTGTGGGAGACGTACATATTGTGGTCTTCCTGTCAGGTAATCAACAATCCAGGACACCAGAGAAGCATCCACCTGCATCGCTGCTAACTTATCACCCAGGAGGGTCGGCCTGATGGTGTTGAAAGCACTGGAAAAGTCAAAAAACACGACCCTCACAGTGCTCGCCAGCTGGTCCAGATGGGTGTAGACACGATTGAGCAGGTAGATGATGGCGTCCTCAGTTCCGAGACGAGGCTGATAAGCGAACTGAAGGGGATCCAGGTGTGGTCTTACTATGGGTCGCAGCTGGTCCAGGATGAGCCTTTCCAGGGTCTTCATGATGTGGGAGGTCAGTGCCACGGGCCTGTAATCCTGGGGGCCACTGGGACGTGGCGTCTTTGGTACAGGGACGAGGCATGATGTCTTCCACATCACCGGGACCCTCTGCAGACTCAGACTCAGCATAAACAGTTTATGAAAGACTCCACACAGCTGGGGGGCACAGGTCTTGAGGACAAGGGGACTCACTCCGTCTGGTCCAGCAGACTTGCCTGAGTGAAGTCTCCTCATTTGCATCTCAACCTGGTATTGAGTGAAGGTGATGGGTGGGGGAGGGGTGTCAGGAATCTCACAGGAGGCAACATGTGAAGAGAGAGGCTGGCACAGTGGTGTGGCTCTGGATTCCAGGCTGACTACAGGTGAGGTTGTGGGGGTGGGAGCAGACACTGTGGTGTCGAATCTATTGAAAAACAGATTCAACTCGTTGGCTCTATTCTCACCTCCCTCAGCTCCCCTGCTGTTGGTTGGCCTGAATCCAGTGATGGTCTTCATGCCCCTCCACACCTCTCTCATGCTGTTCTGCTGGAGTTTCCACTCCAGCTTCCTCCTGTAATTGTCCTTAGCCTCTCTGATCTTGTCCTTTAGTAACACCTGGATCTTCCTCACCTCCTCTTTGTTGCCCCCTCTGAAAGCCCTCTTCTTGTTGTTGAGGAGGGCTTTGATGTCCTTAGTCACCCACGGCTTGTTATTTGGGTAACAATGAACAGTCTGAGCTGGAACAATGGAGTCGGTGCAGAAAGTTATGTAGTCTGTGATACACTCAGTAAGCCCATTGATGTCCTCGGCGTGAGGCTCACAGAGTGTTTCCCAGTCGGTCACCTCGAAACAGCCCTGTAGTTCTGCTAAGGCCTCCTCTGACCACCTCCTAACAGTCCTGGTGGTCACAGGTTCCCTCCTCACAATTGGCACATAGCGGGGGGTGAGGTGAATCAGGTTATGATCTGACCTACCAAGTGGGGGGAGGGAGGAGGAGCTGTATGCATCCTTGACGTTAGCATACAGTAAGTCTAAAGTTTTCTCTCCCCTGGTGGGACAGTCCACATATTGTTTGAATGTTGGTAGTGTATTGTCCAGTGATACATGGTTGAAGTCACCCGAGATCACAATAAAGGCACTCGGGTGCTGAGTCTGTAGCCGAGCTATGGCAGAGTGGATAGTGTCACATGCAGCTGTGGGGTTAGCAGAGGGGGGAACATAAACAGCCACCAAGATGACGTGAGAGAATTCCCTGGGTAAATAATACGGCCTGAGTCCAACAGCACACAGTTCAGTGTCCGGGCAACAAATCCTTTCTTTGATTGTTATGTTGGCAGGGTTACACCACCGGTTGTTAACTAAAACAGCAAGCCCACCTCCTTTACGCTTACCGCTAGCGATGCTGTCCCTGTCCGCCCGAACTGTGTGGAAGCCTTCCACGGAAGCATTCTCATCGGGAATGTCCTGGTGCATCCATGATTCGGTGAAACACATCAGGCTACACTCTCGGTATTCCCTCTGACTCCGTACCAGTGCTGAGAGCTCGTCGATTTTAATTGCCAACGATCGCACATTTCCCATCACGATAGACGGCAGACACGGTTTTGTCAGGATGAGGTCGTGGACGAAAGAAGGAGGACCCAAACGCTGGACTCACAGGTAGGTGAAGCTTGGTGTTTTATTGTCAACGGAGTGAACAAACAGAACAGAAGTAGGAAACGGCTGGCCGGCTGGACGACTGACTGAGTGGATGAATGAAAGACTGACTGACAACTGACCGGCTGACCTGACGGAACTGAACAGAGGACAACCTAACAGCGGCGAGAACAACATCACAATAACATCAATGACACGACATTGGACTGGTTGAACTGAGGGACATAAATACACAGGCTGAGTGATGAGAGATTAGAACCTGGTGAGTACACAGCTGAACATAATGAACTAATGATAAACGGGAAGAGGACGGAACATAATGCACATGGACCAAGGCTAACACAATAAAACAGGAAGTGGAACAGGCAGAAGATAAACAGTGAACGTGAACTGAAAATACTGGGTCACCGACCCAGGAACCCTGACAGTACCCCCCCTCCAAAGGCCGGCACCCGACGGCCAAAAGAGAAAGAAAAAAAACCAGAACAGGGTGGGCGGAGGGGGCCCAGGATGGAGGGATGGAGTCCACACCAAGACAGTTCAGGTGGGCGCCCCCGTGGCCCGTGGCCGAGACGAGACAGTTCAGGTGGGCGCCCCCGTGGCCCGTGGCCGAGACGAGACAGTTCAGGTGGGCGTCCACGCGGCCCGTGGCCGAGACGAGACAGTTCAGGTGGGCGTCCACGCGGCCCGTGGCCGAGACGAGACCGTTCAGGGGGCCGACCGTGCGGACGGCAAGGGCGACAGCACTGGTCCGGGGGCCGACCGCGTGGAAGGCAACGGCGGCGACGTGGACACAGTTCGGGGGGCCGGCCGTGCGGAAGGCGACGGCGGCCACTCAGGCGAAGGCGGTCCGGGGGCCGGCCGTGCGGAAGGCGACGGCGGCCACTCAGGCGAAGGCGGTCCGGGGGCCGGCCGTGCGGAAGGCGACGGCGGCCACTCAGGCGAAGAGGGTCTGTGGGCCGCCCACGACGGCGATGGCGCCCGGCCAGTGGCCTAGCCAGCGGTCTAGAAAATGGCCGTTTAGCTCCAGACCCAGGCGAGGCTGAAGGCTCTGAGGCTGAAGGCTCTGAGGCTGCAGCAGACGAAGGCTCTGAGGCTGCAGCAGACGAAGGCTCTGAGGCAGAGGCCGGGCCGGGCGTGGGTGCAGCTGAGGCAGAGGCCGGGCCGGGCGTGGGTGCAGCTGAGGCAGAGGCCGGGCCGGGCGTGGGTGCAGCTGAGGCAGAGGCCTGACCGGGCGTGGGTGCAGCTGATGCAGAGGCCTGACCGGGCGTGGGTGCAGCTGATGCAGAGGCCTGACCAGGCGATGCAGGCGCGGAGGCCTCTGGCCGGAGACAGGCAGGGCCAGTAGGCGCGGAGGCCTCTGGCCGGAGACAGGCAGGGCCAGTAGGCGCGGAGGCCCCTGGCTGAGGAGCGGCCGGGCCAGCGGGTGCGGAAACCCCTGGCTGAGGAGCGGCCGGGCCAGCGGGTGCGGAAACCCCTGGCTGAGGAGCGGCCGGGCCAGCGGGTGCGGAAACCCCTCGCTGAGAAGCAGGAAGGCTCACAGCTGGCTCTGGGTGCTGTGGCTGCAGGTCCGGGAACTGGACGGGATGGTGGACAGGTGACTGGGAAACAGGAGGCGACTGGACTACAGGGCACTGGGCGGCAGACTGGACTACAGAAGAGTGGAGGACAGGTGGAGACTGGACTACAGGTGACTGGAGGACAGGTGGAGACTGGGCTACAGGTGACTGGAGGACAGGTGGAGACTGAGCTACAGGTGGCTGAACTGACTGGAGGGCAGCAGGAGACTGGACAGCAGGTGAGTGAACTGACTGGAGTGAAAGCTGAACAGCAGGTGAGGGAACTGATTGGACTAAGGAGACTGATGGATAAACAGAGGCCGGTGAGGCTAATGGCTGAGCTAAAGAGTGAGCTAGTGAAGGGGACAACAGTGCAGCCTGGGCTAATAAAGCTGGGGCCTGAGCAGGGGACACCTCAGCTAGCCTAACCAGTGATAGTGCGAGGGCATGAAAAGCTGGATCAGGAGGTGGATGAAGAGGTGAAGTGGCAGGTGGACCGGTTAGCTCTTCCAAGCCTCCAGGGGGGTCAAGCTGGGTTCTGGTTGCCCTCAACCTGGGCGCTGGGACGGGCACGGAAGGTGGCTGGACACCAGTCACCCCCACCTGAGAAACAGAAGCAGGTGTGGAGGCAGACCGGGTCACAGCTGCCCTCCTCCTGGGGGCTGGCACTGGTGTGGGCGTAGGCTGGGCCCCCATGCTGGTGGGAAATGGCTGAATAATGGGTGTGGAAATAACGACTGGGTGAGTGATACTGACGGGTTTATTGGGGAGTGTTCTGGTCTTCCTGCCACCGCTATTTACAGTCTTTAACTGAGCTGTCTTTGGGGAAACAGAGCAGAAAAAGTCTACCCAGTCCACATTGTCGTCCAAGAGGGACGTTCCCCATGAATCGGAGAGGCGTCTATTATTTATCTTATGTGAAGAGTCAACTGAGGAAGGTGGCAAACAGTCACTGGGACTCACCGCCGGGAGTGGCTGGAAATAGTCCATGTTACGGTGGCGTGTGTGCCGCTTTCTCCGGGTAGAGGAAGCGGGCGGGGTAAACAGATGAGCCTCTGGCACGGGAGCCTCCATTGAGCCGAGGTGGTAGGTGGAGCCGCTGTGCCATGGCGAGGTTGAAGGTCCGGTGAGTAGAACGGCTGGCGGGTGAGCGAGGAGCGGAGCAGCGGGAGAGCGAGCGGCCGAAGCTTGGCCTGTGACGCCCACTCTCCGCGGCGAATGCTCCGCTGCAGGTGAGGCAGCAGGTGGAGGACCGCGGCGTCTCCGAGGCCCGCCCAGAGCCAGACGAGTCCCCTCGAAGACGTGCTCCCTCTCTGAGAAGAGCCGCTGTTTCCACCTGAGCTTCTCCGCCCAAATGGAGAGCGCTGCGTCCTGCCGCTCGAAGAGGTCCGAGTCCGCTGGGTCCACATCGTGTCTTCGTGGCACGGGTCGTGTCATTCTGTCAGGATGAGGTCGTGGACGAAAGAAGGAGGACCCAAACGCTGGACTCACAGGTAGGTGAAGCTTGGTGTTTTATTGTCAACGGAGTGAACAAACAGAACAGAAGTAGGAAACGGCTGGCCGGCTGGACGACTGACTGAGTGGATGAATGAAAGACTGACTGACAACTGACCGGCTGACCTGACGGAACTGAACAGAGGACAACCTAACAGCGGCGAGAACAACATCACAATAACATCAATGACACGACATTGGACTGGTTGAACTGAGGGACATAAATACACAGGCTGAGTGATGAGAGATTAGAACCTGGTGAGTACACAGTTGAACATAATGAACTAATGATAAACGGGAAGAGGACGGAACATAATGCACATGGACCAAGGCTAACACAATAAAACAGGAAGTGGAACAGGCAGAAGATAAACAGTGAACGTGAACTGAAAATACTGGGTCACCGACCCAGGAACCCTGACAGGTTTAAACCTCCTCCTCGCTTCGAGCCTCCGCTGTCTCACCGTCACCTTTTTTCTTCTCTTCTGTCCTTGACCTCTGCATCCCCGATGTGTTTTCCTCCAAATTTCAGCTGGTACTTCTGCGGGCCTGGCCAGCGAGCCGGCCGGCATCAGGGCGATCAGCTGATCTCTGGAGTAAACAGTCCGTGCGTGTAGGAGATGTGCCGCGGTCCCGTTCCTTGATAAAAGTAACAGTTCCACGGCCACCAGAAGAACAAAAACTCTCTCAATCCACATGATTGAGTAAGAGATAGAAAACGGAGGAAAATACAAGTCAGGAAAAAAAAGAATACGTAAGAAAAAAAAAGCTAAACTAAGAGAAAAGCAGGAGCGACTGTAACAGGCTGCACGCTGGTTGGCGCATGCCGTGTGTAGTGTCACCTCATTCCCCAAACAGAGATCATTTTCACTTTGTTTGTATTGAGAATCTGTTTCATTGAAGACCACATCTCGTCGAATCAGTATTTTTCTTTTCTCCTCATCCCAGTCGGTGGCCTTTTGCATTGGTTGCATATCTCATAACTTTTGCACTGTCCACTCCTGCTGTGACAAAACAAATTTCCCACGTGTGGGACTAATAAAGGTTATCTTATCTTATCACTGCCTTTTTGTCCAGCTTCTTTCTCTCTGTGTCTGGAACATGAGCATAAGCAACACATCCAAATACTTTCATATGGCTAATGTCTGGTTTTTTTCCATACCATCTCTGATAGGGTGTTTCGTTCTTTAAAGCAGATGTTGGGAGCCTATTCTGTATGTAAGCTGCAGTAGCAACAGCTTCTGCCCAGAATGTGTTTGGCAACTTTGCATGTGATAGCATGCTTCTAGCTGATTGCACTAGAGTTCTGTTTTTTCTCTCTGCAACACCGTTTTGCTGTGGTGTCATTTCAGTCATTTCATGGTGGATGCCTTGAGCTTTCTAATATTCTTGAAACTCTTTAGATGTGTATTCCCCACCATTGTCAGTTCTGAGTCTTATTACTTCCTGCCCACATTCATTTGAGAAGGTTCTTTCAAACTCTTTGAACTTGCTCAGGACTTCCGTTTTTTCTCTTATGAAATAGACTTTACAACATCTGGAGTAGTCAATAATGAAAGTTACAAAGTACTTTTTTCCTTCTACACTGTACAAAAAAATTGCAATATAAAAGTATTTTACTGTGTATTTTACAGTTTTGTACTGTTTTTCTAGAATATCATTAAATTTACATAAATAGACTGTGATTTTACATTTCAAGTGTAAATTAACGTAAAATCTCTGTAAATGTAATAAAACATAATTTTCTTGTTTTTTAAATGCATTTGTACATTCACAAATGTATCATAATTGCACAAATATTTGTTCGTTATTTGAAAGATTGAACTGTTAAATTCAAATGTAATGCAATGGAAAAATATATAAAATGATTCTCATAAACTTTTTTTACATTGATTGATTGATTGATTGATTGATTGATTGATTGATTGATTGATTGCTTTATTGGCCATATGCAGGTTGCCCCGCAGAGGAATAGGACCCCCCCCCGACTTACACACACAACAAAGACATCACATGGGAATACAGTCGGAGATCGGCAGCGTTGCAGAGAAAACACTGAAAAATTACACAACAATGGGAAAAAGTACAAGAGGAAAAAAAGAGACCTCTTCTCACGCTTGAGCCCCGGCTCGGACAGTCTCGGTCGTTGTGTCCTTGGGCAAGACACTTCACCTACTGGTGTTGGCCAGAGGGGCCGATGGCGCGATATGGCAGCCTCGCCTCTGTCAGTGTGCCCCAGGGCAGCTGTGGCTACAACTGTAGCTGCCTCCACCAGTGTGTGAATGTGAGAGTGAATGAATAGTGGAACTGTAAAGCGCTTTGAGGGTCCTGAAAAGCGCTATATAAATGTAATCCATTATTATTATTTAAACCAACTGTTAACTGTATATTTCTGTACATTCAAGTATTATTATTCATATTGCCGCATTCATTGACCTTGTTTATAGGTAATTTCATTGTTTAATCACATTAACATGTTCCTAATTTAATGTTTAAAAGCACTTGAAAAAGGCAAAATCCCATGTAAAATTAGGGCAACAAACTGTATTGTCATTACTCAAAATAACCGTAGTTTTGTGAGAAAGTTATTTTCTGTTGTTTTCTGGTATTATTTTGGTGCCCCGGCTGCCGGAATATTACTGTTTTTCTAGGATTTTTTTTTTAACGGTGTAGTGACGGACCACAAACGTCACTATGCACTAATTGCAACTTGCGTTTCGATCGTATTTCTCCCACTGATTTATAAGGCTTTCTTGATAATTTGCCCTCAACACAAGCTTCACAAAAAATGTCCTCCTCTTGTTTTGCAAAGCTAACTCCTTTTACCAAGTTTTTGAGTTTTTTCAGATTTGTAGTGTGATCTAGGCGCTGATGCCACATACTTGCTGGAACTGATGCAGTTGACGCTCCATGACAAGTTGTGCAGTTTCCCTCGATATCCAGCTGATACAAACCGTCAGATCTTTGTGTTCCCATTCCATGGAGAGCTCCATTCTTTCCTCTTATGTAGCAATGAGTCCTTTTGAACTTCACTGTTTCCCTTCTTGGCAGCAGCTCCCACTGAGAAAAGGTTCATTGATAATTTGGGAACATACAGCACATCATACATTGTGACATCTTTTCCATCACTAACTCTGAATGACATTTTCATTGTTATGTTGCCCAGACCTAAAGCCTCAACTACTCTGCCATCACCGAGTTTCACTGTTCGTGGTTCTGAAAACTCTTGGTAGTTTTGTAGAGCTTCTTTATTCCATGTCATATGTTTTGATGCTCCTGAATCAATTAACCATTCTTCTTGCTATGTATCACTTTCACATGTTAGTAATTAGTATCAAACTTATAAGAAAGGGGACCACTTGAACCCAAATCAGCATATTGAGAACTGCTAATTACATCTGAGAGCATCTTTGAGAAAAGTTTGAGAATGTTAGACAACAAGCTGTGAATGTGATGAAGTGTTGTGTTAACACACATGAAGCTGCTTCAGTTTGTTAGTAAATCTGTATTTGAACAACAAACCAATTTATGAAAGAAAATATATCGAGAAAAGGCTTCTGTGTTTACTGTGATAACCACAAAGAAGGAGACATAGACTGTATCCCAATTCAGGGTCTGCAGCCTTAAAGGCCGCATTTTAAGGCCGATTACGTCACAGCGACGCGACGAAGGCTGTCCCAATTCAAAGGCTGCTCGAAATGCGGCCCTCAAATGCGTCCTTCATTTCCCTGAATTTTAAGGCTGTGGCGGTGTAGACTTCGTGGCCCAACATATCCCAGAATGCATAGCGTGGCGGTGGGTGTGGATAATTTTGCCGAAAAAAAAAACGGCGGATGAGGGGCGCCCGAAGAGTAAACTTTAAGTAAGTACTGAATATTATGTCACTTATTTAAGTGCAAATGTTTAATAACGAAGAACATTAAACATTCCTGTTGGCCACATGTCGGCAAAGTTATGTGACATTAGTGACGTTTGTACTAACTTGGTTTTAAAGCCTTTACTTTAAAATATACGCCGTTCAATAGCTGAGCTTAATCTTACAGAGAATGATCAAAGCTCATTTAGAAACAAACAAACAAATGAACAAAAGATTTTCTCCTTCATTTCTGTCAAACAAAGCTGTATGACACGTTTCCAGCTGTTAGTATCATGGTTGCTAGGCAACCTGGGCAGCGCAACGGAGGCTAGACCGTCCCATTTCACAAGCCTCGCACTTCCGGCCTTAGCGGTCTTTGAGTACGCGGCCCTAGAGGATCGTTGAGGCTGCGTACTTTAAGGCTGCAGACCCTGAATTGGGATACAGCCATGGTCGTGTCCAAATTCATGGGCTGCATCCTCCTGAGGCCGCATTTGTAGACCGATTACGTCACAGCGACGCGCCGAAGGCTGTCCAAATTCGTAGACTCCTCCGAATGCAGCCGACAAATGCGTCCTCCTTTTCCCCGAATTTGAAAGATGGGTCGGGTGTGTCCTTCGTGGCCCACCATATCCCAGAATTCATAGCGCGGCCCAGCCAAACTCCAGTTTCCAACAATGGCGGCCGCTACTAAGTTTTAAAATTACTCATACTAATCTTTCTGGGTCACAAAATAAACTTTTAACATATTTTCAGGCGAGGAAGTAGCTGTGTAAACATCAAATATCTGCTCGGTTTATCAAGATATCGCATATTTGCTAAAGTGCTTCGATGTTTTCGTAGACGTCTGCTACCCACCAGCTCGATAGCTAGCCGGGAGCTCGAGGGTCACTGATGCGGCCGAGAACGGCATAACTCCCGGCACATCATTTTCAGATCACCGCGGACTTTCGCTGCTCGGGTTAAACGTAATATATAATTCACTTAGACCAGCAGTCCCCAACCTTTTTTGCGCCACGGACCAGTTTATGCCCGACAATATTTTCATGAACCGGCCTTTAAGGTGTCGCGGATAAATACAACAAAATAAAACTAGTACCGGTACCGAAAAAAAGAAAATTTATTCATAACCAGTGTTGGGACTAATGCGTTATTAAGTAATGCGTTACAGTAACTACGTTATTATTGTGGTAACGAGCACGGTAACTAGTTATTATGCCAAAATCAGGAACGCGTTACTCGTTACTGGGATTTAGATAGGGTCGTTACTCGTTACTTCGTGTGGTGGCTATCGCGGAGCTTCCACAGATTCAGTAACATTAGCAAGTGGTGGAGGCAAGCAGGTGGATGAGGGAAAGGGGAGGCAGGAGAAGAGACCGGAAGCGGCCGCCCGTCCGAGAGTGTCAGGTGAACTGAACTTCAGGTAAGAAGTTATGACCTGCAGTCTCTCTGGGTCAGATATGAACCAAGTTTAGGTGGAGTTTATTTTCGTTGTGCTGACTTTTTCGTACTGCGTGCTAGCTAGCATGACGGAGTTTCCATACAGCTGGGTGGGTGCTATGTTACTGATGTTGAACTTTATTTTGTTCATAAGGTTAATGATTAGAGTTGCCAACCGTTCCCTAAAGAACGGAATCGTCTCATATGCAGAGAAAATATTACGCGTTTCGTATTGAGGTGAAAAGAAACACAGTTTGTCCCGGACTTCAGCTAGAAGGGAAAAGACACAAAGCTGGAGTTATTCTGTGTCTTTGCTGCACAGCTGCCTCTTCTTCTCTCATTCTCTCCCCCTCCCTCTCCTGTTGCTACTGTAATCATGAAACTGATCAATGATCAGCTGATCGGCTTTTCTCTCTTGTTTATTTATTGTCCGCTTTGCGCCAGAAAGATGAAACCAGCAGATATTGCGCTAAACAACAGCAGCACGTTTAAGCTTGATCAGCTGTTGTTAGAATTTATTTAATATTACTTTCTAGTATCAGCTGATGTCTGCTGGAGCCACAGCTGTAAAGCTGGATATGTGGTGGTTTTGTCCCAGTCCAGCTCTGTATGCAGCTCATCTGCAGTCTGCTGTTACCTACATCTTCCTATTCAGAAGGCAGAATTTCCGAGTTCTGAGTACAATCGAAAGCACCACGACTGCAGTTTTTGTGTTGGATGTAAAAAGCACACATGACGCTGTGATGCAGGCTAGAATCATGGCAGCAGTCAACGACGGTCCAGGCGTGGGATTTCTCTCGTGGAAATGTGCACATTATCTTTTCCTTTGGTAGGTGGCACAGTGCACTTGTGGCAAGTAAGCAAGCTAGAAGACTGGCAGTCTTGCTGGGTATCCAGTTAGCAACACATTAACAAGAGAAGTCTGAGTAAAACCAAAGTTACTTTCCCTAGTAACTAGTTACTTTGAAAGTATCGAGTAACTTGAAGTAACTGAGTTACTTTTGATGGAAATAACTAGTAATGTAACTAAGTTACTAATTTAAAGTAACTTACCCAACACTGTTCATAACACACGTGAAAAGACCCAGGAAAACCGAGTAAACGATAAAAACGATAACAAAATAACGCTGAAAACCGATAAAAACCCTGAAAACCACACATTTCACACCTGAGCCTCAACTCTCGCGGCCCAGTACCAAACGACTCACGGACCGGTACCGGTCCGAGGCCCGGGGGTTGGGGACCGCTGACTTAGACAACCTACAGATGTTATTGTTGGGCTTTTTCAGTGTTTTGTTTGTTCGTGAGTAAATCGGTTTGGCTGAGATTAAAGTTATTAGATTAGATTAGATAAAATAAAACTTTATTAATCCCCCGGGTGGGTTCCTCGGTTTTTACACAGCTGACTAAACGTCAAACAGAAAACTGATTAAACAGAAGTATGAGACAGTCGAGAATTTACACCAGTGTCTGGTTATATTTTAGATAGCAAGGAGCAGACGGCCGAGTTTATTAAACTCCACCGAGACAGCGGTGACGCTAATCAGAACTAGACCGTCCAATTTCACGGCCGTTTACTTCAGAATCAGAATCAGAAACTTTATTGTCATTGTCATGAGAACAACGAAATTAAGAATGGTCCCCGATCATTGCATCATCCCTAGCAATATCAAAATATAAATAAAACAATAAAATTCAATAAATAAAATAGATAGAATACTTAAAATACTAATAAGATATAACAGTAAAACATTCACATACATTCCCACACACATGCTTCAGACCGTGCATAGATTAACACAAGAGTGGCGTGATGGACATTTTTTTGTAGTATTCAGATGTGTTATTGCAGTTGGATAACAGCTGTGTTTGAGTCTATTAGTCCTTGCTCTGATTGCCCTGTACCGTCTGCCTGAGGGCAACAGTTCGAACAGGGAGTGGCCAGGATGTGAGGTGTCTTTTATGATGTTTTGGGCCTTTTTAAAACAGTGGGCATTGTGTAGAACTTCCAGTGTGGGGAGAGGGCAGCCAGTGATCTTTTGGGCGGTGTTAATGATCCCTTGGAGTGCTTTCCTCTGAGCCCCTGTGCAGCTAGTGTACCAGATGCATATGCAGTAAGTTAGAACACTCTCAATGGTGGCTCTGTAGAAGGACACCAGCAGTCTCTGTGTGATGTTATTCCTCCTGAGAATTCTCAGGAAGTACAGTCTCTTCCGGCCTACCCGACCTTCTGAGGACCCAGCCCACGTAGACCGCGAAGGCCGGGTCCTCAGGAGGATGCAGCCCATGAATTTGGACACGACCCATGAGACGGGGCTTTGTGGAGTGTGCCAGGAGGAGGTGGAGACAGTGGAGCATGTAATACTGCGGTGCAAGGGTTATGATGTGGAGAGGACAGTTCTGCAGAATAGGTTGACGGAGCGGGGAATTTAATCTGAAGAGTGTGTTGGAGGGTAGTAGGGCACAGGTGAGGGAACTGGTGGGGTTTCTGAAGGATATAGGTGTTTATGAAAGAGTGTAGGGTTTTTTTGATACAAATTGTAAACTCACTGTCTGACCCATACTCCGGAACAGTAGGAGGCGGTAATGCTCCTTTACGTTGGTTGCCAACCGCCGTTAAACACAAAGAAGAAGAAGAAGAAACGGGAGGCGAGATTTGCAGCGTGTGTGGAGTTCGTAGGTCAGAGAGTCAGAGCCGCTTTCAGCAGTAATAACAAAGAAAGTACAGAAAACGTCAAAGATGCTGTCTGCGCGTTTCCTGCGGTTACGGTCTCGAGCTCTTCCCCGGATTTTCAGTAACGGTCAGTTTAACTTCGCGCAGCATCGCGCGCCATTCTCCGTGTGCTGCGTGAGCGCAGTGAGGAGGAAGCAGCTAACTCTCAGGCACTCGCTCCTGGCTCTCAACGAGGTATTTAACCGTCAGGTACACATGAGCGTCAGCATCGCGACGCTTTACTGCATACGTTTAAGCTACGCTGATGATGTCATGAGTAACAATGCTGCACTGCTCCAGCTAACAGCTAACCGGCGTTTCTACAGTGACATGCGCACCGCTGTTCTGAAAGTTTAAGCGTCATTTTGAGTGAGTGACGTAAATGTGTCAGCTGAGCCGAACAGTGACGTGGGCGGTCCCAGGGAGGGTAATGTCAGCTGGATGGTAACAGAAGCATGTGACAGATTGTCTGACGTGAACATTTACAGAGGTCATAACAGACAAAAGCATGTGGATACTCCACTCATCAATAAATAGATAAACGGTGACATGAACATGTCTGAGTATCCGTAACCACGTCGTTACACATTTACAGACTCAGCTGATACATGTTAGTTGGGTGAAATTCACAAGTATTTAACACATATGTTACATTAGGATCCTTCGTTCGTTGGTTGGAACTGCAGAGTTGTGTTGTTCTTCAAGTTCAAGGTTCTTTATTTGTCACATGCATAGTTATACAAGTATAACACACAGTGAAATGTAGCCACTCTTGAAGAGTGATCATCATATTTGACCGTCGCCTGTAGAAAATACTTTGATGTGTTTTGGCTCTTTAATGAAGTGCAAACATTTACACACAAGTATAATCCAGGCTCGAATAAAAAAATGGACAGAAAGACGAGTGGCGGTTTCTATACGTCATAAATGTTTTATTGACAGTACAACATAGAAAATATATCAGACGTTTAAATGGAGAGTGTGTGTGTGTGTGTGTGTGTGTGTGTGTGTGTGTGTGTACACGATCAGTCAAATGTTTGGACACACCTTTCTATTTAATGGGTTTTCTTTATTTTCACTACTTTGTACATTGTAGATACAACCTGAAGACATCAAATATATCAAGCAAGATATATTATGTGTATTTTCATGTGTGTGTGTATATATATATATATATATGCATTATCTCCATGAGCTTCATGAGGTCGTCTCTGAAACAGTTTCCAACAGTCTTGAAGGAGTTCAGAGATGCTGAGCACTTGTTGGTCCTTTGCCTTCACTCTGCGCTCCATCTCATCCCAAACCATCTCCACTGGGTTTATGTCAGGTGACTGTGGAGGCGCAGCACTGCATCACTCTCCTTCTTGGTCAGTTAGCCCTGACACAGCCTGGAGGTGTGTTTGGGGTCCACAGATGAACCCTGACAGGCACACCTGTGAGGGGAAACCATTTCAGGTGACTGTGTCAGGAAGCTCACTAAGAGAAGGCCGACGGTTTGCAGCGCTGTCAACAAAGCAAAGGGTGGAATCATCAAATATATGAAGTAAGTAAGTATATATGGAACTATGGAGCAAAGAAAACAATGGTAAGTAACTCTAAATATGTTTAAGTCTTCAGTTTGTATCTACAATGTAGAAAGTTGTAAAAATAAAGAAAAACATTAAATGAGAAGGTGTGTCCAACCTTTTCACTGGCAGTGTACATATATATATTTAAAAAAAATAAAACTATAAAATGAGTTTCTCAGAAGTAAAGTTGGACAAAGAGCTCAGATGGTTCTGACAGACCTGTGTGTAAGGGACCGGCCGAGTCCTTTTCTGAGATGTGTTACTGTCCTCAAATTCAAAATGACTTTTTATTCATAAAATGAAACATTTCTCTAATCTTAAACATTTTATGTACTGTGGATGTGGTATGTGGCTATGAGTTTTGCAAAACATTGCATTCTGGTTTTATTTACATCTTGCACGACGTCCCGTTTTTGGAGGAATTGTAGTTGTAAAGTCGTCTCCCAGTGCCAAACACATTTTGTTCCTTTTGTTGTTTTTGACCAGATGCAGTCCCACGGTCCGTCCACCCGTGTCATCTCCACAGCACCGCCCTCCGAGCACGGAAACCTCATTTATGCTGGCAGCCTGGGTTTAGCTGTTCGGGGTCAGTCACTTGCATCTTGTTGTGAAATATCATAACAACAACAGCTGTTGTTCACCACAGGTCTCAGTGACAGTGCGTCCAATAACTGTAAGCCTGTAGACAAAAACAAACACAGTTAAACTTCAAGCCCTCATTAGGCAAAGTTTGAGTCTTGGTGTGGATGTTCCTCATTGTGACTAATGTCAGAAAGGATAATAAGACTGACTTCATTTACTCCAGGAAACCATGACGTCGAGTTATATAAGCTGTTGAAACACTTTGGTTAGTAACTGGATGCCTGTGAGTTTGTTGGTGAAGAGCTGTTGAGATTTATTTTAAAATCTTAAAAATTCAACAGATGTTTTCTTTAAAAAAAGAAACAAGCCAGGTGGACACCTACAAAAAAGTCCACTCTGCTCTGATTGGTCAGCTCCTACAGGACCTTTGCTGAGCACGCCTTGATTCTGTTGTATACACAGTGCATACGCACTATTGTTTGTTGTGTTGGAAGTGTTGGCACAGATGCTGACAAAGAGGGGACGCATTGAACAAG
Source organism: Rhamphochromis longiceps (assembly GCF_057381845.1). NCBI lineage: Eukaryota > Metazoa > Chordata > Actinopteri > Cichliformes > Cichlidae > Rhamphochromis > Rhamphochromis longiceps. Next base: position 37,291,509 of record NC_140574.1, read on the forward strand.
ACTCCTATCAGGGAGTTCTTTCTGCCCGCTGTGTCTGAATGCTTGTCCAGATTGGGCTGTCTGTCTGCCGTCTGTCTTCTGTAGGGTCTTTACAGTAATTCACAATAAAACTGAATTGTGAAAGTAACTATGTAACATGGCTCTGATAGTGGGGCATGCTTTACGTAGACATTGACGTGTGGACTGTTGTTGGAAGTAACACGGGTTGTGTGACTCTTGTTTTTTGGCAGGGGTGAAGATGTTCTCGTACAGCACTAGTGCAGCCAGTCTCTTCCTCATGCCACAAATACTCCTGAAAACTGGACTCGGAGTCCAGAGTTTTGCCTTGCAGGCAGCTTTCTGTGGAGTCATTGGCGTTTTTACCTTCCTTACCCCCATCCTTCTTCACATCATCACCAAGGGTTACATAATCCGCCTGTACCACAACCCAGACAAAGATGTCTACACAGCAGTCACCTACAGCGTGTTCCTCACCGAGAAAAAGAGCGTGTTCCACCAGAGCCAGGTGAGGATCCCGGCCGTCAGTAAGATGTTCACGACTTTCTACGCCGGACAGGTGGGGTTCCTGGTAAACCCGGACATTTTCCCCGTCCCGCACGACTACAATCATCTGATGGGCTACGATAAACCGTTCAGTTTCAGAGCAGATGACATGGAGCAACCTGACAAAAGCTGAGGAGGCAGAATGTTGTTGACCGAGTAAACCTGAGTGCACAGCTCAGACTCTGCCAGAGACAAACATCCACGGACAAAATGCTCCCACGTTTGTCTTCGCTATAATAAGTGCTAATAAAATAAAATTCTAACTTTATTATCCGGACTTGTGTGTGTTGCCTTTCTGAAGCTGTGAGCAATGATGTCAGTTATCAAGAGTAAAGTCATAGAGCTGGATGCTCTGTTCCAGGGCTGAGACCAGACTTACATCCACAGCTATCATCATGTTAGCTCACGTTTAATTTTCGTTTGTTTCTACCACCAGTTTGATTGTTTGAACATTGTCAGATTCGTTTTTGTTTTAGTTTCTTTTATCATGTTTGGTTGAGAACAGTTTCTCGTTCTCTCAGCCTTTACCTGGGGGCCGTCCTCTGTGTCTGCTGGGTTGGGCTCACGCTTGCTGTCAAGCTGTGTGTCCTAGAACAGGACTGGGACAACATCAATATACAAATGCAGAACATTTAATGGCCTTCAAGTTTGGGTCTTCTATCATATTGTACTGGTTTGCTACTCTCCAGTATGTACTCTGTACTGTCAGGTCCATGTGTGCAGACTTAATCAAAGGGTTAAACAAGACCACTGCATTAACTGTTTAAGAATTACACCTTTTTTATTACCTACTCTTATATTTTCAGAGGATTAAAATTAATTGGACAAACTAACATAGTTTTATATATAAGTATTGCAAAAATAAATCTAGAGCTCGTTAGCATCGCTAGATACTGTCTGCCTCTCCTGACCAGAATTCAGCTGCTCGTGTTATCACTAGAGCCTCTTCTACTCACTACATCGCTGTCATCAGCTTTCCAAGTGACCGATGTAAAAGCAGGACTCAAACGCAGGACCAAGTGACAACAGTGCATGTGTCTACAGTCCATATTAAACACAGTTCACAAACAGCTGTGATGGTCCAGTTTCCTCGAGGCTTCCACAAAGTCCAGGCAGAATCCAGGACTCTCCAAAATCTTCAAACAGTCCCGAGCACAGGTTGTTTGTTTTTACTCACAGTTCAATTTGTGAATTGATATCACTTTTTTCAGGAGATTTATGTCTGCAGGATAATTCTCTCACCTGTGCAGGACAAAAAGAATTAGGATCTGATAGGCAAGGCAAGTTTATTTGTATAGCACAATTCAACAACAAGGTGATTCAAAGTGCTTTACAGAGACATTAGAAACAAAAACAGATAAAAAGCATGATTTAAAATTGATTAAAACAAGCAAACAAACTAACTAATTAACAAACAAACAAAACAGTATATAAAATCAAAACAGATAAAATCAAAACAGATAAAATCAGTAGTTAAATGTTAGTTTTGAAATTTAAGCTTAAAGTGTGGATTTGGTGCTTTATTCAAATGCAGCTGAGAACAGGTGAGTCTTCAACCTGGATTTAAATAAACTGAGTGTTTCAGCTGATCTGAGGCTTTCTGGGAGTTTGTTCCAGATATAAGGAGCATAAAAGCTGAATGCAGCTTCTCCGTGTCTGGTTCTGACTCTGGGAACTGATAAAAGACCGGATCCAGATGACCTGAGGGATCTGGAAGGTTCATACTGGGTCAGGAGGTCATTGATGTATTTTGGTCCTAAACCATTCAGAGCTTTATAGACCAGCATCAGAACTTTAAAGTCTATCCTCTGACGGACAGGCAGCCAGTGTAAAGACCTCAGAGCTGGACTGATGTGGTCCACTTTTTTGGTCTTAGTGAGGACTCGAGCAGCAGAGTTCTGAATGAGCTGTAGTTGTCTGACTGATTTTTTTAGGTAGACCTGTAAAGATGCTGTTACAGTAATCAAGCCTACTAAAGATGAATGCATGGACTAGTTTTTCCAGGTCCTGTTGAGACATCAGATCTTTTATCCTTGATATATTCTTGAGGTGATAGTAAGCTGACTTTGTTATTGTCTTAATGTGTTTTTCTAAGTTTAGGTCTGCATCCATCACTACACCCAAATTTCTCGCCTGGTTTGTGGTTTTTAGATGTATAGATTGAAGTTCTCTGGTGACCTGTAATCGTTTTTCTTTGGCGCCAAAGACTATTACCTCAGTTTTGTTTTTGTTTAGCTGGAGAAAATTGTGGCACAACCAGTCATTGATTTCCTCAATGCATTTACCAAGAGCCTGTACAGGGCCTCGGTCTCCTGGTGACATTGTGATATATATTTGTGTGCCATCTGCATAGCTGTGATAGTTTATTTTGTTGTTCTTTATAATCTGTGCCAGTGGGAGCATGTAGATGTTAAACAGAAGGGGTCCCAAGATGGAACCTTGGGGAACTCCACATGTGATGCTTGTCTGCTCAGATGTGAAGTTACCTATTGATACAAAGTATTTCCTGTTTTCTAAGTATGTTTTGAACCAGTTTAGTACAGTTCCTGAAAGACCTGCCCAGTTCTCCAGTCGTTTGAGTAATATGTTGTGGTCAACTGTATCAAATGCTGCACTGAGATCCAGTAAAACTAGGACTGACATTTTTCCACTGTCTGTATTCAGACATATGTCATTGAACACTTTGGTCAGAGCGGTTTCAGTGCTGTGGTTCTGTCTAAAACCTGACTGGAAGGCATCGTAGCAATTATTCTGTTTTAAGAAGTAACTGAGCTGTTGAGAAACTGCTTTTTCAATGATCTTACTTAAAAACGGGAGATTTGAGATCGGCCTGTAGTTGTTCATTTGTGTCTTGTCAAGATTGTCCTTTTTCAGTATAGGTTTTATTACAGCAGTTTTTAGTGGTTCTGGAAACACACCTGATAATAAAGAAAAGTTGACGATCTGTAACAGGTCTGACTCTAAAGTCTTTGAGACCTTGGGAGTGACAGGATTCTTGAAAGGCTTTAAAAGAGATACAGATAGCTGACAACATTAAGGGAAACCTGAATGCACGTCACCTACGGACCACCTGCTAGCCGTGTTATGCTGTACATGGTTGTCGGGGATTTGGGTGACTTTGTTTTCTTCTGCCTTAGAGCGAGGGAGGAGGGAGCAAATGAATCCCAGCTGACCAGCTGGGGCTGAAAAAATAAGCTTGAAAGTAAAAATGCCAAAAACTGTGGAGATGTTCTCTGTTGGCTCCAACACTGAGCTAACCCCCTGTGATCTTATTCACTGTCACTGTCTAATATAGAACCATTAACACCATATTTACAGTCTGGCACACAAAACTGCCGTTTCTTTTCTTTCCTTGGAGCAAATACACGATTTGTGGTTTTGTTTTTAGTTAGAGTAAACATGGCAGGTGTATGGACACAAGGCTGACTACTCACATCAGCTCATCTCATTCATTTCCCAGCAGCCAAAAGTCTGGCAAAAATATATACAGAAACACTTCCCCATCAAAAAAGTTTATATTTTTTGAAAGAATGGGGTTCCAATACTTTATTAGGACACCTAAAAATGAATTATTTGTAGCATTTTAAATAATAATGTCTTTAATATTATTGTTGTATATAAATTAACATCACATTAACATGAAAAAACCTGTTGCAGATGTTGGATGTGCTGCAATAACTTGAGCTTCTGAGTGCACACAAGGCTGTGGCAGGCAAAACGTTTCTGCAGGGCAGGGATGTAGATCAGCCGGTAAATGGAGCGCTTCAGCTCCCTCTTCACCACGACGGAGTGGTGCAGCTTCCACATCACTGCAGCCGCAGCACCGACCCGTCTGTCGATCTCCCTTCACCCATGAAACTGAGATACTTGGGGCAGGAACTCGTCCCTGACCCAGACTGGGCACTCCTCCCCCTTTCTGGGTGAGGACCATGGCGGTGCTGATTCTCATTCCTGCTGCTTCACACTCGGCTGTGAACCCCTCCGTATCGAGCTGGAGGTTACCACCTGATGAAGCCAACAGAACCACATCATTGAGAGATCCTGGGACCGCCTCAGTGGAAGCCTTCTGCCACCTAACTGTGTCTGGAGATTCTGTTCATAACAATCATGAATAGAATCAGTGATGAAAGGCAGCCCTGGCAGAGTCCAACTTATTGCCTGCTAGGTGGGCCAAGCTCTTGCAACAGCTGTGGCTCGTAACTGACCCCGTACTCCTGAAACACCTTCCACAGAACACTTTGAGGGACACCGTCGAATACCTTCTCCAAGTCCATGAAACATATGCATTCACATTGAATGTCCATAATTTAGACTTTAATTTCAGGAAGTTTTATTAAAACATTTAGGCAGGTCCAAAGTAAGAGCGAATCAAATAATCTGCAAACATTACTTAAATCCCTCTGACCTGATGCTGACTTTGTTTCCATCTTTGGTGATGTTGGAGAAAGGACGGCACGACCAAATATGAAGATGCACTTATCTCTGCGCCACATTCAGTGGAAGTATGATGGAAATCCTTCTGAATGAAGCCTCTAACATGAGCAGATGAAAAGCCCAAAATTACCAAACCAGTTTGCACAGCCACAGGTTGGGCTGCAGTTTTTAACTGTGAACGTCTTGGATCAAATCTTCTGGACTGCTCATCTCGAAGAAGACAAAAGGGAAGAACCCCGAGTCTCACAAGTTGTCTTATCGTCCACTGTCCACCCTCACCTTATCCATCTCTCCATCTGACTTACATGATTCAACACCAAGTTGAAACTTTAAAATCACTTCACTGGGTTTTCCTTGTTATCCCTAATGTAGGAAACATGTTTCTTTCTACTTCAGTTTGTCTTTAATAATAATAATAATAATGGATTGGATTTATATAGCGCTTTTCAAGGCACCCAAAGCGCTTTACAATGCCACTATTCATTCACTCTCACACACTGGTGGAGGCAGCTACAGGTGTAGCCACAGCTGCCCTGGGGCAGACTGACAGAAGCGAGGCTGCCATATCGCGCCATCGGCCCCTCTGGCCAACACCAGTAGGCAAGTAGGGTAAAGTGTCTTGCCCAAGGACACAACGACCAGGACAGAGCCCGGGGATCGAACCGGCGACCTTCCAGTTACAGATACGCTTCCCAACCCCCTGAGCCACGGTCGCCCCATTATTAGCCACGGTCGCCCCATTAGCAGCCACGGTCGCCCCATTAGCACACTTTAGCACACTTTCACATGAACCTTCACTGTAACAGACCTGTATTACTTCAAGTGCAAAGAAAACCTTTTTCTTTCTGAGCGTTTGGTAACATTACTCTTATTCAGAATCATGTATAATGTTGAGTTGGTGACACATTCCTCATCTTTCACTAATCTGCCAAGATCGAAAACGAGTCACGTCCATGCACACAATCTGGGTATAAGAATCACTTGTATTCAGCACAGTTGGATGGTCATGATAAGCTGTATCAGTCCTCAGACAAGTGATGCCGAAGATAAGCAACAGTCACACAGCGACGGCTCAGGACAGCACGGCGAGCCCCGTTTCTCTCCAAAGCCAGAATCAGCTTCTGTAACGATCACCCATTCACTCCGCCCTGTGTGATCTGCTGGTCACTCTTACTTCCTGGCACCAAACTGTTGTGGAAATTCAGTGCATTAAATAAAAGAAGTCACGCTGTTAGAGTTATATTTGAGTTTATTCTTGCAAGAAGGAATTCAGTCACAACAAGGCTCTCCTGTACTGTCCCGGGGAATTCCCAAACAAAGGATCCAGACCCTACTTATACACAATGTGGGAGGAAATCTCCAAACTATTTGTCCTGCTTCCAACACTAACATGCTGATGTGTTAGTTTTTATCTGCTGTGTTTATCTTGATAAAATCATCCCAATGAGAGATGTGGTTTTGTGTATCTGTTAGGATCCTTGTGGCAACTGCTCTCCAGTCTCTGTGCTGCTGTCGTCATAGTCTTTGTGTACGTCCAGTGCTCCATACAGGCCCTCCAGCATAGCCAGTACTCTCCTCTGGATTGAATCCACCTGCTCCACTGGGCAGTATTCATCCAAACTGGACCTGAAAACACACATGAAGATAGTTAGACCCTCTTTCTGTGACACTACACTGTTAAAGGACATTTAACCATCTGTGGAGCTGATTTACCTGGACAATGTCACCAGTGTGGGTTTGGGAAGGACCTTCAGGAAGAGCTGCACAGCTGAGAGAAGTCTGCCAATCTCTTCATCAGAGCTGATGTGATGAGGAAGCTCGACTGTGTCGCAGGTTAACCCTGCCTGGTGAACCTGAGGGAGGAGTGATGAGGCGAGTTTATTCATATTTATTTATATGTTCCCGTTCACTAAATATAACTTTATTGCTATTATTTATTATTATTATATACAATTATTATTACCATTTCATAGTCAGGGCATGAATTTCTTGCCTTTAGACTGGAAACCAGTTGAGGTAGTGAATCCATGCTGAAAAACACAGAAACAGTAAGACGATGTGGGGGCTGCTCATAGAGGCACACTAGCTCATCCCAGGCAAACAGATTCTTTCACTCACTGGTTAAACAACTGTAATCACAGGGGTGTTTGTTGCTTCAAAGAAATTTAAGGTGGAGCTGGCTCAAAAGCTTTCAAAAGGCTGGTGTACATTCGAATGGGTGACACGGGTGGGGCTGTGATGATCGAAGCTTGTGCCGACAATAATCAGGACAGAGCCGCGCTCCTCTGAAGATTCGTTCTGAATTTGTGGAGAGGACGAGCTTCAGAGCGAATGTCAACACACAGTGCGTGGAAATGTTGGCACAGCTGTAGAACAAACACCCAGACCAGATCTGTTCGGGATAGCGATGCAATCATTTCCACGCCTCTCTGCACCCCCTTAGAGGCCGCGTCCATCACAGCTGCAAAACTTCACTTTTCTGTCATCTATCATCTCTTTACTGCTCACTCACAGTTTCTAACTAATTTCTCAGACTTTGTATCTGACTCAGTGTTCAGCTTAAATACAACCATGATTTAATCTGTGTAGACCAGGGGTCTGCAACCTTTAACACCCAAAGAGCCGTTTGGATGCGATTTCCACGCAAAAGAAAACACTTTTATGCTTTGTGTGAACAACTAAGGTGTGCTGCTTATGAAATCCATGAAGTGCTACAGAGAAAATTACATTTTATTTATGTAATGAACACATTTTGAACTCTTAAAGAAATATAACAAAAGGAAAGCTGAACTAAAATGATCCAGAAAAAAACAACTGTGAGCCGCCCTCATATCTCCTTTGGGCTTTTGGAGCCTTGACCTGACTTTTAAAAAGTAATTGGAAAAAAAAGCTCGATGCTGCTGAAAGATGAAAAATGGATATTTGCAAAATTCTGCCTAAATATGTATTTTACCAGGTTAATGTGTGTGGCGGGGCGTGGTCTGCAGCGCCGCTGCAGGGGAGGCGGACGCACCTGAGCGGCACCCGCAGTCACGCCTCGCCGCCTTTACGTCTGTGCTCTCTCTGCTGTTGTGTGTCGGGCTGTGAGCTGCAAAGCTACAGCCGGCTGTGTGCGCACAGCAACCGTGTGTGAAAGGTGGTCAATAAAGAGAAGCTGTAAAGCGTGTTCATGCAAACATCGTCAGGTCTGCCGTGATATGTTTACAACGGGACTTCTGCTCCTGAACCTCTGCGCACAGCGTCTGCAGGTCGAGGCTGTACTTTCATCTTCACGCAGGACTGTAAGCTGTCGTCTGTGAGGCGTGAGCGTGTTTGTCTTTAACATAGTTCACGGTGGAGCTGCTGACATAATGTGGATCCGAAGATCCATAACTGGCCTACCTGGGGTTGAAAGTCTCGATAAATGCAGGCGTTTCCGCGGGTACACCGGCTTCCGCCAGTGTGACGCTTATTTTGAGCGATGAAAAAATAATAAGATAAAATTTTATTTTTATATTTCAATATCACAATAATCTTCCAATTTAGAACTACAAGTTAAAAAAGAACTAAACACAAATAAAATACACTTCAGCTAAATACTTCTAATTTATTTTCCCAAACCACGCGGAGCCGCAGTATAAGGACTAAAGAGCCGACCCCTGGTGTAGACAGTGAAAATGATGGTATTTAACGGGAAATGGACTGATTCTGTTTCATGGTGATTTCTACTCTCCAAAGTGGCAAAAACCCTAAACTAACACAGGCCTGATTCTATTATGGAAATCACTGCGTGCTAATACTTACTGCCTGTGCACAGAGTTCACTGTGTCACATACAAATACAGGTTATCATGCAAAGAAAAGGCCACATGTGAACTACAAATGCCATCATATGTGGAAAAAAGGTTTTATAAGATGGTCTGCAGCAAACTAGAAAACTGCTCTATGGTCACATTAATTTAAATTTGAAACCGTTTTTGGAGAGCATGGATGAACATGTTCCTCAACAGCAAAGATGCTACATACAAAAAAGGCTGTTTATGAGGGAGCGTGAGGTCCTTCAGTGTCTGCAGCAGAATCATGGCCCATCAGCAGAGGTAAGTGTGGTCTGGTGAGGCGCAGCCATGAAACTCATGAGACAGATTAAATAAGCCATAAGGCTGATCTGTGGTTATGAGGACACTTCTGTTCCTCTGTTTCCACCATGGACACGACCCCAGCAGCTTCTCTAACAGACGGCTCCAGCCCCGTCTCACGGACAGAGAAAACCTTCAACATCCTCTGCTGGCACAGAGACGTCTGTCGGATTATCAGATTAGTATTTTATGAACGTTTCACCCGCTGGAACAAAATCAGGGATAAAGAAAGTACTTCCTATTCTCATGAGCATAAAGCACAGGGACAGCCAGCTGGGACATTATAAAAACACATTCACAACTTTTCAGCTTTACCTTCAAACAGCTCAGTGTTTGACCAACGCACAAAGTTCCCCAGCTTTCGTTCCTCCTTTGTTACGCCTCTAACTTTCAAGTGTCTGTTACAGAAGATTGATTTACCCAGGGTTTGTGGCCCAGCGTGTAACCGTCTCTTCTCCATCATCATCCAGTAGATCAGCAAATGCTGCTTCCAGGTCTTCTAACTGGCGTATACGATGATCTACACACTCACCGAGCTCCTCCTTAAAAGCACACAAACACACATTCAGTGTTTATTTGTTTTGCCTTTAATGAAAGCACAGCGTTAAGATTTCTGCTCAATAACAACACAAGAGACTTTCCTAAAAGCACAACATCTTTAAGGAACGCAGCGTTGCCTGTGCTGGTCAGTGTTCAGGTACGTTCTCTGTTTCTCCTTCTACTCTGCATTTCTACAATTAACTGAAGTATTCGGATGTCTTTGTACAGATACAGCCGCTCAAAGCTGCAGCCGCCAGCTGCTGGAGTCGCCTTGGGGCACATCTGCTTTGCAGAGTGTCACCAAGAGTCAGCTATAGATGATTTTCTCAGTATAACTGTACGAGCTGTCCTGTAATATAAAGTGCAATGAGTGCTGCTGTGATTTGGTGCCATGTAAACAAACCTGCACTGAATTTGGATAGCGTTCACCGTAAACCTCGTCGCCCATCAAAACTTCCAGTTAAGTTTTGAAAATGTGAAATAAATGGATCAAACTTTACTGTCAGTTTGACCGTTCAGACATTTACAGCTCAGATCACCAAAACTATTGACAGGAAACAGTTTAATAATAATATTCCTCGTAGATGCCAAACCAGATGTGGAAGTTATTTCTGAGCCGGGTAGAATTTCATTTTCATGTAGATGTTTGCTGGGTCGTTACTTCTTCAGGCCTCTGTTTGAATTATAAACACATCCTTCATTATTCTTTAGATTTTATTGTGCACACTGTGCAAAAGTCTTCAGCGACCCATAATCCTCTGTGTTTTGTATACAAACCTTCTGTCTGGGCTTTATGGAGGCATCTCACAGTCGTTCTACGGACACCGACTGCTTTTTAAATCATTTTCGGTCCTGTCCTCGAACCTTAGAGGTAATGTTCTTTCAGCAGCGTTAGCTTGATAGATGTGCACTGCGTTTCATGTGGGCAGGCTGGGTGTTTGGAAATGTGAGCAAACAGCAACCTCATGGTGCCTTCAGGAAAACGGGACATTAGAAGATTAAAAAGAAACTAAAAACGAGTCTCTACGACAGTCGTGGTCAGAAGTTTTGAGAATGACGCAAAAATGAGTTTTGAGACAGTTTGCTGCTTCAGTCTTTATGATGCAATTTGCATATCCTGCAGAATGTGATGAAGAGAGGTCAGAGAAACACAAAGTCTTTCTTTGCCATGAAAATGAACCAACAAAGCCATCTCCACTGCACTGCATAAAAGGACCTGCTGAGACTAACGAGCACCAGGCTGGAGATCCTCATGTCATGCTGACTGCTATCACTAAAATGAGGGTGATGCTCAAAATCATTGTTCTTCCTGTTAACCATGGTTACCTGCAAATAAACATGTGCAGCCATCACTGTGTTGCATAAAACGAGCCCAAGAAAGTCCAGCAGGCGCCAGGACCGTCTCCTAAAGATGGGATGAGAGTGCCACCAGCGCAGAGCTTGCTCAGGAATGGCAGCAGGCAGCTGTGGGTGCATCTGCACGCACAGTGAGGCGAAGACTTTTGGAGGATGCCTGGTGTCAAGGAGGGCAGCAAAGAAGCCACTTCTCTCCAAAAGCCCATCAGGGACAGACCGACAGTCTGCAAAAGGTCCAGCGAGTGGGCTGCTGAGGACTGGGCTAAAGTCCTTTTCTCAGATGACGCAGTTTTCTGATTGTTCGGGGCAGCTGGAAAAAGGATTGTCTGGAGAAGAAGAGGTGAGCGCCACCATCAGTCCTGTCTCATGCCAACAGTAAAGCATCCTGAGAACGTTCATGTGTGGGCTCGCTCACAATTTTGCCAAAAAACACAGCCATGAATAAAGAACGGGACCAAAACATCCTCCCACAGCAACTTCTTCCAAGAACAGTCTGCCGAAGAACACACAGCCTGTTTAAACATGGCGGGGCCGTGAGGCCAACGTGATAACCAAGTGGCTCGGGGAATAAAACACTGAATGTTTGGTCCAGGCCCAGGAAACTCCCCAGACCTTAATCCAACGGAAAACTTTGGGCCAGTCCTCCAGAGGCAGGTAGACAACGAAGACCCACTAACTGTGACGAACTCCAAGCCTCGATTAAAGAACGGATCACCTCAGTCAGGAGTCAGACGCTGATCGACAGGGCAGACTGCAGAGGTGGGGCCAACACTGCAAATACCGACTGTTTGCCCTGCAGCAGCAAACTGTGATAACCAGTACTTGTACTGCATTCTTTTAAAAATGGGATTTTAACAGTAACGCAAAAATTTAATGTGATTCATTTTATTAAAGTGTAAAACACATCGATGGCTGAGGACGTGTTCCAGATATACCAATAGCTGTCATAATCAGAATCCCTGAACAAAGTTATAGAACTATACAACGCAGCAAGCCTGTAAATGAATGCGCCTCCACACTGCTCCCCCTGCTGGATACAGCAGACATTGCTACTGCTTCTCCTAAGTGTCTCTTAGGGACCTTTTAATCATGGTTGCATCGTCCATGTCACAGGTGGGGACATCATTACGGCCGTGCATCAGCTGCAGCAGGTCAGGATTCATCGCGGTGCTGTCGTTGATGATGTTAAGTGTATTTGTACATGAGTGGAGCGTCACACTCCACTCCTCCACAGCAACAGCTAACAAACACACTTTTGGAATCAGCTCTGGTGTCTTCCTCACTCACATGTGTGTTCTGTACTAATTTACATTCCTCTTTAACACTATTATTAATTCCCTTAAATTAAAGTTTAAAGTCTGTGTTTCACTCTCTTCTGTGTCATTCACAAATATCTATGGACTGTATGGATGCTTGGTGGAGAAATGTTGTGACTCAAAGGATTTTTCACCTCATCAGCATCCAGGCGGGGCCCTCTGAAGCTGTAGAGCTCCTGGAGGATGGCGTACTCCTCCTGGACAAACAGACAGCATGTAGCTGAGGTGACTGTGTAATGAAGATGAACAGATGTTTTAAATGGACTGATTCTTATACACACATTCACCCATCACCACACTCGATGGATGCGTCGGAGAGCAACTTGGGGTTATTGTCTTACCCAAGGATACGCAGACTGGAGGAGCCAGGGATCGAACCACCGACCTTGCGATCAGTAGGTGGGCTCTACCTCCTGAGCTACAGCCGCCCCGCCAGTGTAACACATTACATGACAGAATGGATCCAGTGTGTGTGGACTGTGCTGCAGGAGGCTGCTTAACACATTAACAGGGTTTGTACCACACGTTCATTTTTATTGGTTAATTAATGAACTCTCTTCTGCTGCTTCGTCTGGCTCCAGGTTGCATTCATTAAATCTATATATTTAGAAATGGTTTTCATGCAGCCCCATGAAGAAGTCTTAACTCGGATGGAGCATAAACGGGGTGCAGTCTGTCACAGGGCTACGACACCGACGACCATTCATGATCTACAATCACCAGTTAACCCAACCCCACTAACTGCATGTCTCTGCTCTCTGGGAGGAAGCCGGAGAGAACCCACACAAACACGGACAACAGGAGAAGCTCAGGACCTTCTTGCTGTGGGGCAGCAGTGCGAACCACCAACCACACAAATAAAAACAAGAAAATAAAAATCAGACACTTCTGCCTCATCCTGCCCAGAATCAACATCAGGACCATTTGTTTTTTTCACCAACAGACACAAGATGAGGACGTCTCCAACTAAAACAGCTTCTTTCAGTATTAGTTCAGTGTTAACGTCTGGCCTGTATTCACAAAGCTTTCTCCTGCTACCAGTAGCTGCTTGGCTAGAAGAGAGATCATTCTAAAAATGCCTCAGCAGTGGGATTGTTGCTACTATTGGACTCGGTCTGCTGTGGGGTTTAAAACTACAGCCTCCATAGCTGACCACAAGAGGAGATGGACGGATGTCCACCTGACACCCAGCAGCCTGAAGCTGTACGAGCCACAGAAAGAACGAGGGTGAGGATCCAGGACGAAGCGTCAGGAACACAGCGCCCCCTAGATCAGCTGCTCCATGAAACCCTGAGGCAGTAGGGCTGGGAAACAAAGTCCGGACAGCACTGTGATATTCTGTATGCAGATATCGATACAGGGACATCAGTAACTCTGGGAGTACTCAGTCAGGACAATCACACCACACTGAGACGCTGAGTTAAGTTACAGAGGGTGGTGCTAGCAACATGTGACCCATCACATGGATGGATATATTGCTCCGTCTGCACCGCCTACATGCAGCTCAACTCTAAAACATGTTTCACCTCCACTGAGACGAAGACAGAAAATCAGAACACCTGCATCTATAACTCTTTATTCTGTTAACTATGCAATTGTATTCTTTTATTTAACTGTACTCCTGATTCTGCCTCAGCTTCATCTCACTGAACTTTTTCAGCTTCTATTTATTTTATTGAACGATTCTGCTTTACTCAGGCTGACTTATGTTTGTTACCGTAGGCGTAGTTACCGTAGACACTATGTTTTCCAGCTTTAGGGATAAATACCGTACATTTATCACGCCTTAAAGATTTACACTAAGAACCAAAAGGCCAAAAAAGCACTTCTTCAGAGGCTAACTCTGTCTGTGCTCTGGAAAACAGCAGAAGGCGTGCCAATCGACAGTAATGACAGTGATTCTAAAGCCGGACAAACGTCTAATGCAGTGGAACCCCGACTTACAAAGACCCCATTTAACGAAACATTCAAGTTATGAAGGAATTCAATATTGCTGCCCGTGGTGCAGCAAAACGCCCACGATGCCTTCCGAATCATGTGATAACCCCATGGCTGTCGCACTTGCTGTTCCACGTGAAAGACGTATTGTTGTTGCAGCGCTATTTCGTGTGCTTTACGTTTGCAATTAACCTATCGTTCATTGATAATGGGGCTGAAAAAACTTCAAGTGATTGGAGTGAAAAGAAGAAGCGTGAAGTGCTCTCGATGGAAACAAAGAGAGAAATTATTGATAAATGTGAGCGAGGTCTTCCTCCACCAAGAACTTCGTCTTCAGCCAGCAGCGCCTCACTCAAAGGGCGATGGGAAAAGGTGCCTCGACTTACAAAAATTCGGCCTCACGAAAGACCCTCTGGAACGAATTTATTTCGTAAGTCGGGTTCCACTGTAGTTCAATCCACTCAGATACGCTTCACAGGCGCCCGGCACACTCATCTTACTGGAATCCAAACTGGAGGCCAGAACATACCTTTCCCCCTGTAAAATCTTTTATCATCATTATTGTTGTTTACAATCTTAACCCATGAGCTCGTTTCATATTTGCTATTGTTTAAACTGATGTTGTTGTTTAAGAGACCAATTTAATTCAACAGACTAATAACAATGTTTCACAGTAAAACGAGCTTATGAGCAGAAGCTGAAACAGCGTTTCATTCAGTCCCTGAGGAAGCAGCAGAGTGGACGCGTACCTGTGTGTACAGTTCTTTGAACGGGTTCTTACAGGAGAAGAAATCCAGGTCGACGTCCAGAATGTACGGCTCCGTCTCACTTACAAATGAAGATATTCTCTTCACGATGTAGCTGGTTGATCCTTCATCGTCGACCCCGCCTCCTCCTGCGCCATCGCCGTCAGCTCCATCCTCGGCTGTGCTGCCCTCTGCTGGTTGCAGCGAGTCAGTGTTTGCTGACGGAGGCTGTGAGCTGCTGGATTCTCCGGACTTCCTCCGCTCTGCTCGCGCTCTTTTGACTGAACATTCCTCTGTGTCCTTTTCTGTTCTCTGCTCTGAAATTAAATGTCAGATCAAAAAGTAGAAGAAAGGTTCAATTGGACAATAGCAGCGCCCTCTGCTGTTACCTCATGCAAACTCCAAATCTCATCAAGAGCAAAGTAAACATATCCAAACACGAGCTCAGATGGTCTCTTTGATCTTTAGTTTAAGGAATGCAGGGTTTTCCAGTCAGGATGACACAGTTTGATTCGTCTGATCAATTTTCCACCTCATCCCATTATAAATGAGCGGCAGCCCAGAGGAGACATTTCTGAATCAGGCCTGGTTTAATGCAGAGGTGCCTGAAGGCCCAAAGATCAGCCACTTCTGCAGATCCTCACAGTATTTCGACAGTATTATAAGACAGTCTTTGTGATTTTATGTAGACGAACATTATTCCGAACAGTTTCTCCCAGACTGGTGAACCTCTGCTCTCCCCGGTCGTGTCACCCAGCACCTCCAGCTGCATCGTTTTAGTACTACTTCATTTTCCAGCCTTTTGCTGCCTCTGTTGCAACTTTTTTGAGATGTGTCGCCGCCATCACACGCAGTACCTGTCAGCGAGCCGTGACCTGCTCTGACGGGATCGACTCGGATCACGCTCAGGCTGAAATGCTTTGGGTTGTCCAGCTGCTCCTCGCACACATAAAGACCATCGCTGAGGAAGTAGTTGTCTGTACTGGTCACTCTGCAGAGACAGGAGAGGACGAAGACAGGAGATCAAGGAGGGACAGAGATGTCTCTTGCTGTACCGTTCTTCTTCCTGTCCTACCTGATGGTGGTGGTGGATGAGTCTCTGCCCACAGTCATGCTGTGTTCTCCCTCTCTAATCTGCTGGGCCCAGTATGGATGCAGCCACACCACAGAGGACACGTGACCGGCGTACACCATCGGCATTATCCAGTTTTCTATACTCAGTTCACTGAAAAAAGGAAAATATGCAAGATTGGGGTGACATAAATATCAGTTCACCCACATCCACCCACACAGTCCACGGCTGCAGTGGGCTCACGTCTCTCAGCTGCTCCCTGCAGGTGTCGCTGTAGCTCATACTCTATACCAGGGGTGGGCAACTCCAGGCCTGGAGTGCCGGTGTCCTGCAGGTTTTAGATGTGTCCGTGATCCATCACAGCTGATTTAAAGGGCTAAATGACTCCTCAGCATATCTGAAGTTCTCCAGAGGCCTGCTAATGAACTAATCATGTGACTCAGGTGTGCTGACCCAGGGTGCGATCTAAAACCTGCAGGACACCGGCCCTCCAGGCCTGGAGTTGCCCACCCCTGCTCTACACCCAACGTCCTCCTCCATCACACAGCATCATAGCGTGTTATGAAGCTTCCCTGTCACTCTTGTTGCTACCCTGCTGTCACAGATCATCCTCGACACCTCGCAGCGGCTCCACGGAGGCTGTCCTCATACACGTCCCACACCACCCTCACTCCTGACCACCTCATACAGTACAACGGCTCCTCTCTTGGCACCATATGATACGTTTACTGTTTATCCAAAGAAGACCTTCTCTACACGTCATCACGACTGCGCTCCATACTGCTGCAGACTGATCGTCTCTCCTGTTCCTAACCTGCTTCCAAACGTCTGTAGCTTCTATTTCCAACAATGAATTTGAGCAACACATCTGTAATGTGAGCATTTGTAAGCTGAACTTTTCACTGCAAAACTGTCTGTGGAAGCGAGTCTTACAAGTTTATATCCAGGCAAAAAGTCGATTTCATTTTGTTTTAACGGAACAATAAAGAAGATTATTCATTACGAATGATTGACTAATTTATTATTTAAATCATTTTACATGCATATCAGGCTCATTCATTCACCACCACGACGTGTGACGTGTTGTTTGAAGAGCTCCCACCAACACTCCTGCTGCAAAAACACAGAGAACAAGCGGTGCAGTGGTTCGCACTACTGCCTCACTGCAACAAGGTGCTGGCTGTGACTCGTGCTGTGGTGGTTCTGTCCCACAGTCAAAGACACTGGTGGTTGTCCCAGTGACAGACTGGTGACCAGAGGAAGCGTCTTGTTTTCTGTTCAAACATCTGAATTTAACCCCCCGTGCCTGCACATATACCCACAGTCACACTTACATGTGCAGGCATTTACTGGTATTTTCCATCCTTTTCCAGGAGCTGTGGGCAGTAATGACATACCTCACAATGCTAAGTGTGACTATTGTCATGAGGCACCAGCAGAGGAGATGAGGAGGCAAACACTCCTCCACACCACCTAACAGGGACCTTTCATTGGCTGTCAGAGCTCAGCATACGGATCAAACTGCTACAATATTAACCAAGACTTTGTGCTTTATACATGTAAACATGGCCCAACTCACACAGATGTACTTCCTACTGAAAGGCTGCATGTATTTATATATCTGCATCAGTCTAATCCTGGACCCTCACCCTGAACACTTCCACAATGCTGACCTGAAAGAACGAGCAGATTGTCGCGCCTTCTGTGGTCGGGTTGGTTTGTTTCCATGTTTGGAGCATTTTCAGTCCCCATCTGAGGGACTCTGGACTCCTTGTGGGAGCAAACTGTAGGTAGATCGTAGCTGTCACTTAGTCACACTCACAGCCAACATTAGTCAAGTGCTGAGAACACGACTGCGCCTCTTTTAGAAGTCGCCTTCCTTCACATCTTGTTGTAAACATGTGCAGAGACTAATATCACGTCATCACCTGAAGCACGTCTAGTTAATGTTTACGTCTCATACTTTCTTCCAGCTCTCACCTACGAGGAGCTTTGACCAACACAAGCCACAGTTTGACCCATAACGTACCCGAACAGCTTCTCCTTGTCAAACACTGTGTCAGCAGACATGTTGACAGGGATGAGGAGGTCAGGGTGGGAGTCCAAATGAATCATCTTTATGTTCTTCATTGGCAGATGCCTCGAAGCTATGGCCCGGTAGATGTGACACACCACCTGGTTGAGAAACAGTGAGATTAGCAATGTGAAGCTAATGTGAACGATAATTTTAATATTATCATTAAAAGCACAAAATCTTCTTTGGAAAGGATTTCAACATGACTGACATCATTCGTGAACATTTCTACGTTACAGGATCAGATTACACTGCTGAACATGAGAAACAAAAGCAAAGCATGGAACCATTTACACGTTTAACTTTGCAACCCCTCAAAATGATGTGCCTCGGGTCAGTCCTGCTGTGGCCGAACTTCTCCTGCTTCAAGCACAATGAGATGAAAATGTAGCCAAATAAGTAACGCAGGATTATTACAGAGGTTCATATAATGAGCCTGGTCTGTTCTAGCCCTCGCTGACTGATGCCAGCCAATGGACAAACCTGACTCACTACACGACTGCTTCACATGCTTGGCGCAGTGCGAGTGTGTTTTTCAACAAGGAGTACAAAACATAAACCTGGGCAGTAGATTAGACCACACTGGCTGAACAGTGTGAGGAGGTGTCAAGCTGTTGTTGCTATGGCTATGTTAAAAACCAAGGATATACCGTCCATGTTCACCATGAGTCTGTTAAGGAGAGGAGAACCCAGCGTAAAAACAGACTATGTCTGTGTGAAGGACCAGAACACAACAAACAACCAACAACTACAAGAAACAGTCCTTATTCTTTGTTTTGGTTTAGACATTCATATCTCACATTATGTCACTGAGTGGATTCCTTCATACTGGTAGTGATGAAAAGCAACGTGGAGACATGCTGTTACGACTCCTGATCGAGCTCCAGTGAGAAACCTGCGTCTGCAGATGGTGTGATGGGTTTGCAGTAACCTGTTATGTTGAACAATCCTATTTCCTGCAGATGACAAAGTGCTTCACCCGGAATCTGAGTGAGCGAGCTCGGACGTTTGCTACAAGAGCAGATGAGACTGCTCAACTCCAAAAGACATATTTAAGGTTTTGCCAAAGGAGTAACCGGCTCACTAAATGGACAAATCACTATTTCGTTCATAGAATGGGATTCAGTGTTTTAGCAGTTAAGACAAAGTAAACTAGATAAACTTGTGTAAAGTTATAAAATACACAATAATGCATCTGTAACAATAATAAAAATTCTCTATAACAACTTCAGTTTTTACTCCAGTGACGTCATGAGTGTCACGTGGACGGACCTGACAGTGATTAAAAGTCTGATAAGAAACACAAATCTATCACTGAGTTCATCAGCTCACCATTTGTCTGACTGTAATATGATATGAATAATCAACATTAATCTGCTTCTGAACACTGGGAGGATTTATCTCGTTCATATACAAACGGAGGTCCACTGTTGTTATAAGAACGAGACGCCGGCTAACGTCTCGTTCGTTAGCTTTAGCAGAACTATGTGGTTGTGTTTCGCTGCTGTGTTCACACGGAGAAGGCTTACGTCGTGGTGGTCCTCCACAACACAAACAGGCAGCTGCTTGTAGGTCCTCTTCAGCGGCACAGAGCTCATTCTGGCCGCGGGGAGCTAACGTCTGAACCCTCGGTATGTAGGTTCATTGGAGGTCGCTAGCACTGCGTTAGTTTCCAGCACATAGTCTGAAAACGGTGGTTTGAAATGTATGAAATTCCCACCGAGTAACAAGTTATGACTCAGAACCAGCGGAACTCGTACCAGCACTGTTTATATGTCCGTGTAGAAACAAGTCAATAGAGCAACGATTCCAGTCGGCATATAGAAATTCAGCGACGAACGGAGGAGAAAACATTAAAAGTTTGTTTTTATTGAAAAGGAACTCCCAGAAACACAAACGCAAGAGGATCAGTTCACAAAATGCCTGCCTTACAGTTTACTGAGCACATCATCCACGTTGTTGTACCGTGGGCTCAAATACAGCTCACTAGTCTCAAAGCTTGTCATAAAACAGAAGAGTCAGCCACTGTAATCAGTTTATATTATTTTGCTGTTTTTTTATATTGCTTAGGCATAAAAATGGTAATCAAAGTACACGACTTTCAAAGAAATAATGTGACTTTTCCTTACAAACGTAGCAAAGTCTGGACACACACATCCACACTGTGAGACACAGAAGTGGGATGAGTGAAAGTCATGTTCAAAGCTACCTCAAGTTGTCCTACAGGCAGTGTTGGGTAAGTTACTTTAAAATAGTAACTTAGTTACATTACTAGTTACTTCTCTCAAAAGTAACTCAGTTACTTCAAGTTACTCGTTACTTTCAAAGTAACTAGTTACTAGGGAAAGTAACTTTGGTTTTACTCAGAATTCTCTTGTTAACATGTTGCTAACGGGATACCCAGCCAGATTGCCAGTCTTCTAGCTTGCTTACTTGCCACAGTGCACTGTGCCACCTACCAATAGAAAGGAAAAGATAATGTGCACATTTCCACGAGAGAAATCCCACGCCTGGACCATCATTGACTGCTGCCATGATTCTAGCCTACGTCACAGCTTCATGTGCGCCTTTTACATCCAACACAAAAACTGCAGTCGTGGTGCTTTCGATTGTACTCAGAACTCGGAAATTCTGCCTTCTGAATAGGAAGATGTAGGTAACACCAGACTGCAGATGAGCTGCTTACAGGGCTGGACTGGGACAGAAAATTGGCCCGGGCATTTTGACTAGAGACCGGCCCACCATTATAGGAAAAATCATAAAGCCTTTGAATGAAAATAAACACTGTTGTGACAGTGATGTACACTGTTTTGATGGTATATATGCATCAATCTATCAATCGTTTGTTGTAAGATAATAATAATAATAATAAACTTTATTTATAAAGCACACTTAAAAACCAAGGGTATGCCAAGGTGCTTAACAAGTAAAATAGAGTATAGGAGGAGGATAATAGAAATAGGACCAAAGCAAGTACTAAATATGCAAGCAGATAACTGTCACTAATACATAGGAAAGCAACAGGTACAGAGCAAACAAGAATTTAAATGAGCATAAAAGTGCATGATATAAAATCATAAAAGAAATATTAACTAGAGGGAAAGGCAAGATTGAATAAGTGGGTTTTTAATCGTGATTTGAACAGTGCAATGGAATCAGATGCGCGGAGGTCGAGAGGAAGGGTATTCCACAGTACCGGGGCAGCCAGAGCAAACGCACGGTCACCCCGGGACTTCAGTCGAGATCTGGGTTGGGTCAGAAGTAGTTGAGTGGCAGATCTGAGTGTTCTAGCAGGAGTATGTGGTTTGAGAAGTTCACTAAGATAACTTGGCGCTAATTTATTAATAGTTTTGAAGGTAAGGAGTAATATTTTAAATTGAATACGGTACTTTATGGGCAGCCAATGCAGGCTAGCTAGGACAGGGGTAATATGGCAAAATTTCCTGGTACCAGTCAAAAGGCGGGCTGCTGGATTTTGGACTGTTTGCAGTCTAAGAAGAAGAGAAGAGGGAAGACCATAGTACAAGGAGTTACAATAATCCAACCTGGAGGTCACAAAAGCGTGAATAAGCTTCTCCAGGTCCTCATGCGGAATATAATGCCTAGCCTTAGAGATAAGGCGCAGTTGGTGGAAGCTAGATCTCACTACAGCAGACACTTGCTTATCGAGTTTGAGCGAGCTATCCAGCAGTACACCCAAGTTACTGACATAGTCACAAGAAAAACTAGCAAAGGAACCCAGGGCAGCACAGAGTTGGGCACGAGGGATTTTACTGTTGAACACCACAGTCTCAGTCTTCTTATCATTTAAAACAAGGGAATTACTCAGGAACCATTCTTTGACCTCCCGCATGCATTCTTGAAAGTAGTGCAGGGACACAGCAAGGTCGTCAGTAAGTTCAAAATAGATCTGTATGTCATCGGCATAACAGTGGAAGGCGATATTGTATTTTTCAAAGATTGCGCCTAGAGGGAGCAAATACAATGAGAAGAGAATAGGGCCTAAAACTGATCCTTGAGGCACACCACAACAGACCGGAGCGGAGGAAGAGGAGAAGGTGCCTAAGTGAACTGATAAGGATCTATCAGCGAGGTATGATTTAAACCAGTCGAGGGCAGTGCCTCTAATACCCACAGTGTGCTCAAGTCTTAGTAATAAAATGTTATGGTCTACCATATCAAAGGCCGAAGAGAGGTCCAGTAAAACTAGGACCATAGAGCGTCCAGTATCAGTGATTACAAGAATATCATTAAGAACTCTAACCAACGCTGTTTCAGTGCTATGCAATGGCTTAAAGGCAGATTGAAATTTCTCAGCAATATTGTTCGTGTCCAAGTACGCCTGGAGTTGGGAGAGAACTAGTCTCTCCAGGATCTTGGACAAGAACGAAAGCTTAGAGATCGGTCTATAGTTTGAAAGGTCATAACAGTCAGAATTTCTTTTTTTAAGAATCGGGTGGACTACAGCATGCTTAAGGGACAAAGGAACACAGCCTGAGAGCAAGGAAAAGTTCATAAGAAATAGGATACTAGGTCCGATTACATCAAAACAGTCCTTAGCTAAACGAGATGGAAGAATGTCAAGCACAGTATTGGTGTTATTCATTTGAGCAACTAGCCGCTTAAGAGTCAAAAGTGACACAGGCTCAAACTGGTGGAAAGTTGAAATGCACTCAGGAATGGGGAGAGGATATAAAGCAGATGCAGATAATTATTTTTTAAAAGCGAGACATTTTAAATGAGAATAAGAAAGAAAAGTATTTCTTTGTGCCCCCTCTCCCTGTTAATGCCCTACATGCCCCCCTGGCAACACTTTGCTAGACCCGCCCCTGCACAGTTACCAGCTGTCAGCTGCTTAAAAAAGGATCCTGGTGTTATTTGTCTCTCAGAAACAGTTGATAACTTCCCTTCAGCTCATCCATGTCAGCTAAAAGGTAAACCTGTTTCTCCATCACAGCTCTGATGATCCAGTAAGGACATCTCCTGGTTTCATCTTCATGTTTCCCTCTCACCACATATCCAAA
The DNA here is from genome assembly GCF_057381845.1 of Rhamphochromis longiceps. Classification (NCBI taxonomy): domain Eukaryota; kingdom Metazoa; phylum Chordata; class Actinopteri; order Cichliformes; family Cichlidae; genus Rhamphochromis; species Rhamphochromis longiceps. The sequence continues at coordinate 37,314,666 of NC_140574.1, forward strand.
CCATATCATGACCAGCAGGTTTACAGCTGTGGCTCCAGCAAACATCAGCTGATACTAGAAATTAATATTAAATAAATTCTAACAACAGCTGATCAAACTTAAACGTGCTGCTGTTGTTTAGCGCGACATCCGCTGGTTTCCTCTTTCTGGCGCAAAGTGGGCGATAAACAAACAAGAGAGCCGATCAGCTGATCATTGATCAGTTTCATGATTGAAGTAGAAACAGGAGAGGGAGGGGAGAGAATGAAAGAAGAAGAGGCAGCTGTGCAGCATAAACGCAGAATAACTCCAGCTTTGTGTCTTTTTCATTGTAGCTGAATTACGGGACAAACTGTTCCTTTTCACCTCAATAAGAAACGCGTAACATTTTCTCTGAATACCAGACGGGACGGTTGGCAACTCTAATAACTTATGAACAAAATAAAGTTCAACATCATTAACTTCATAGCACCACCCAGCTGTATAGAAACTCCGTCATGCTAGCTAGCACGCAGTACGGAGAAAGTCAGAATAACGAAAATAAACTCCACCTAAACTTGGTTCATATCTGACCCAGAGAGACTGCAGGTCAGAACTTCTTACCTGAAGTTCAGTTCACACTTGGACCGGCGGCCGCGTCCCTTTTCCTTCATCCACCTGCTAGCTTCCACCACTTGCTAATGTTACTGAATCTGTGGAAGCTCCGCGATAGCCACCACACGAAGTAACGAGTAACGACCCTATCTAAATCCCAGTAACGAGTAACGCGTTCCTGATTTTGGCATAATAACTAGTTACCGTGCTCGTTACCACAATGATAACGTAGTTACTGTAACGCGTTACTTAATAACGCGTTAGTCCCAACACTGCCTACAGGACATCTGCTTTTCAATGACCCCACACTAACAAGAGTGGAGGACTGAGCATGTCCTTAGTGTCACTTTGAACCTTTAATTTAAAAGCTCATAATTTTGACACATTTTTTTAAGTGACAAACTGAATGTGTCTTTAAAATAAATTGTGCTTGGCTTCACACTGCATGCACCAAAGTTTAGACAGAGCTCTAAACAAAACCATCATTTTCTGATTAAAAGAATGTAATCCGATCCATTAAATATCACAAAAGCTGGCCGCTCATCACCTTAGCACGTCGGAGCAGTATGCATCACGTGATAGAGTGGCTGTGGAGTGCCTGTCGGTGGTCTAGTTGAGCATCTGGAGCGCTACCAAACCAGCATTTCATCTCCAAGGAAGCTATCGCAGCAGGGGCAGATCTAGAAGGGTGGCATGGGGTGGCAAGTGCCCCCCTAAAATGATCTCTTGCCACCCCACGTGCCACCCTAGTTTTGTATATGACAGTGTTGTTTATAAAAATAAGATAGCATTAACACTTTGAGTGGAGTTACTGTTAACAGTGAATATAAATGGTAAAGGGCCTTTATTTGTATAGCGCTTTAATTAGTCCCTAAGGACCCCAAAGCACTTTACACATTCAGTCATCCACCCATTCACACACATTCACACTGTAATATAAATATAATTGAATATATGTGAATGATGAATATAAATGCTAAAACTGAAAATATTGCATAGTGTTCCCCCCTCTACCATTAACAAATGGTTCAGCCCATAGCAGGACCGGCTTTTTTCCTGTTTTCAGTAGCCAGCGATTCCTATGACTGTGCCAGAGCACATTTTGAACAACACCATAGGAATTTCAGATTTCACACAGGTGGTTAGTTGTTGCACTCTGGAAATGGAAGGAAGGTGAGTGTTATTAACCCTCTGGGGTCCACGGACACGCTGCACCTCCAAATCACATGATTGATTTAAGCTGACACAGCAACAAGCTGCAGCCACACCGAGTCTTTCAACCCGTGTTGAAAGTTCAGACTTCAAAGTTTATAAATTTTAATTACAGGCCAGTAAATCCACAGTTATGATAAAAAATATATATATTATATATATATATATATATATAAGCCACGCTTTTTAAAAAAAAATACTTTTGATTTTCTTTTTTAAGCGTTTTCTAAGGACAGCTCGACAACAGTAAAGAAAGAAAAAATGCCACCTGTCTTCTATCGGTGGAAAAGTGGACCATGTCAACCAATTTTTGAAAAAGTCAACACGTGGGATTTGGTTGTTTAGGAAGAGGGGAAAGTTTTGGGAGTGACGGTAAAGACAGCGAGACAGAGAGTTTTTAGATGTGGGAGATTTGTGACGTTTGGCATGGAGTGTACAGTTAGCCTGTCGTGTAGTTGTTGTTTTGTTTTGTGTGTCAGTGAAGGCACTAATGAATGTCACAAAGGCCCTTTGCCAGTGGAGGTCCTAGCCTGTTTGGTGCCCCTCGGGGAAACACTCCCTCTGGCGCCCCCGCCACCCCGGTACACATATATATGAAGAGAGAGAGAGTATGCATAGTATGCAATCAGCTAACAAACTGCCATCATAATTTGTCATACAATGAGAACAAGACAAATCAACAATTGACAATGACTAATTAATATTGTGCTGAACACAGTCCAGAAGATCCAGTCAGCTACATCAGTGTCTACTCTTTACTATCATAGCCAAGTGACTAACAAACGTAAACAGAAGTTTTCACTATCCCAGCAGATAAATAACAGCAGCAGGTTTAAGCTTGATAAGCTGCTGTTAGAATTTATTTAATATTACTTTCTACACCAGGATCTTTTTCTACAGCTGACGGCTGTAACTGTGCAGGGGCGGATCTAGCAAAGTTTAGCCAGGGGGGCCGATAGGGCATGAACAGGGAAAAGGGGCACAAAGACATACTTTTCTTTCTTATTCTCATGTCGAGCTTTTAATAAATAATTATCTGAATCTTACAACCAAAGTTTTAATCTGATATAAAATGTATAGAAATCCATTATTATATATCAGAACTATTAAATCAAATTTTTAACTTAGTAAGCTATAGTACTTTTTCCTTTGGGTATCATCTGTGCAGTCTGCAATCCTGTTGAACGAAGATATTGAATCTATTTAATTATTGTAGAAAAATAATTGATTTCTGTCCAATTTTTTTGCACATACATTAAATTAAAGTTGATTACGTCGATTAAGCATCATGAGGTGGAGGGTGGGGCGTGGTTCCCTTTTTTTCTTTTTGCTGGGAGTTTGCAACCCTATTAGTTAGGTTGCTTAATATTTCTGCTAAGTACTCTTCAAAATACCAGAATAGGGAGGATGGAGCAGGTTTAAGTTTATTAGATTGATCAGTGTTGTTGAACTATGAAATATTTTAGGTGCAGTGTATTTTTTGCATACAGGTTTAACAGAACAGCTTTAGTTTTTTTGTTTTTTTTAACTTGAGTATGAACTTATACAAAAACAGCAAGATATTTAAAAAAAAACTATTTTATTGATCAAAGAATACACTATATCAGATTCATATCGGTATCGGCAGATATCCAAATTTATCGGTATCAGTATCAGACATAAAGTGGTATCGGGCCATCTCTAATGATAACATGATGTTACGGTACTCTATTTTGAGTTCTAGTGAGAATACTGCAAGTGCACTTGTATCACCTGGTGCAAAGACTATGCTGAGGATTTTCCTCAGTAAAATTAAAAACACCAGTGTTTACTTTTTCGGTCTTCACAATGACAAAATGGCAAGACCAGTAAGAGATGCTGTTTGTTTTATGGTGCTGTCATGAGTTTACAATAACACATCCATGGTAAAAACTGGAGATCCAGCTGTTCCAACGTCATGAAATGGCACAGCATCAAAGCCTCACTGTTTTTACTCACTCTGTGTTTATACAACACTGTGCATTAAACCATTTCTTATTAACCTCTGTCTCTCTTCCACAGTGAGTCTTTTATCTTGTGTTCCTCCCGTCACCCACAAACTGGCCGCAGCAGATGATCCTGGTGGAGGTTTTTCCTGTTAAACAGAGTTTATTGTCATCACGTGCTTGGTCTGATTGTTGGGGTTTTCTCTGCATTATTCTCGGAGCTTTATCGTACAAAATAAAGCACCTGGAGGCAACTCGTTGTGGTTTGGCATTTTAAAAATAACATTTGAATTGAATTGAACTGACTTGATTCACAGCACAAGATAAGATGAACCTTTATGAGTCCCACACATGGAAAAGAGTTTGGCCATGGCAGAAAGTGGACAGCACAAAGTTACGAGCAGCAAAACCTAAGAAAAACAATAAAATAGAATAAAATCGAGGGCCCAGGACCCATATTAACAAACAATCCTGATAGTAAGAGTAACTCAGAGTGATGATGTGGAAAGAAGGACTCCTGATCAAGCTGCATCAGATTGGTATTGAAGGAAAAATGTATAAATGGATCAGGAATTTTTTAACTGGCCTCATGTCTCGCAGTATCAAGTTTTCAGTTTTCCTTTTTTATTCTGTGTTGTTTGTGTACTGGTCATCAGCTTCATTAAATCGGCTCATTCTCTGTTTAAGGCAAACCTGCCTGACTGTCTGCTCTGGGTCCTCACCTCCTACACATGACACACATGTTCCTCCTGTTTGTGGACTGACATTCAAAATGTCTGGAAGATCACATCGTGCCAAACATCACAGTCCAGGCACGACTGATGTCCGACTGATGTAGCACATCCTGCCTGCTTCCAATGGCAGAATGGTGCAGTGGAGACACTGAAAAAAGGTGGAGGAACATTTTTACTAGAACAGAAACTTTACTGTTTTCCTTTGAGTATCAGATTAGACATCATGCCTGATACAGGTCTGACCCCAGCTGAGCTGCTGATGGGGACCTCCTTTACCCAGATGTGGGAGCCCAGTCACAAAGTGAGATGTGACCAGAGATGGGCAGTAACACGTTACTTGTAACGCGTTACTGTAATCTGATTACTTTTTTCAGGTAACGAGTAAAGTGAGGGATTACTATTGCAAAAACGGTAATTAGATTACCGTTACTTCCCGTAGGAACGCTGCGTTACTGCGTTACTAAAACCATGATTTTTTTTGCGAGAATGTCTCACGACAGTGACGTAAGCGAGTGCGACGTTGGTGACAACAGCTGTGTGCAGATCAACAGTGGATCATATATCGATTGTGGGAGAGAGTATGAGCGTGCAGCGTTTAAAGCGTGGAAGTACTGACCTTACTTTGAGTTTGATTCCATAAAAAGTGACAAAAACATTAGTGTCCGCTGTGCGTGGGAAGAAAACAAGAGCAAGCCCAGCTTGCTCTTGTTTCTGCGAAAGTGAAAAGGTCAAAGACGTAGCACAAGCTCTCTGTTACACTCAGCTGTTAAAATAAGGTAACTGCTTTTTCCAATATGCTTTTAGAAATGGCAGATTTATTTAGGTGGTACGTGCCATTCTGTTTCCCTGTCAGGAGGGTAAAGTGCTTGTGTTGTGCATTCGTGGGATGTTTGGGTTTTACCGCGGTTTACACTTCAGGTTGCAAGAACATTTTAACCGCCTGTAGAAGCGACAAGAAAAAGTTAATTAAAAGTTCCAGAAACATCCTAAAGTTTCCATGCCTCCTTTTCCTGTGGAAGCAGCTAACAGATAACCTGGGTGGGTTGAACTTGCCTCATCGTACAGAGCCCAGCTGTCCTCAGAGTTCATCAGCTCAGAGCTTAAAATAAAGCCACTCTGTTGAACATCCTTCCTGAAACAGCGCTCTGTGCACCATTAAACTGTAGCAAATCTCCCATCACTACATCCGAGTCTGATCACTTTCCTGATATCCATGCTCATTAGAATCACTTTTTATAAACATTGCAGAGTCCGTCCATAAGTTGATAACCTCAGTGGATTTTAAAGAATATATAAAGTACAGACTTTCAGCTTAAATTTAGGAAGTCTAACAAAAGTATTGCATAAACTGTTCAGGAGTTACAGCCACTTTTATTCAAAATCTGAATACAAAAATGTCATAATTGTCCAAACACTGAGGTGTGACTCTCCGCTTACGGCGGCTGTCCTGCTTTCCAGAAGAAATGTTTTGGAAGAAATGTCTGCAGCAGGACTTTCCTGTTGCATTAGAGCAGTGTTTAGTAAAACGACTGTAGTAATCATGCATCGAAATTACTGGAGTGTAAGACAGAGACCAAAGCTTCAATACAAAAGTTTATTTTCATCAAATTAAAAAAGCAGTAAAACATCATCGTATACAGAGAGTAGACTGCCCACAGTGAGTTTCAGACAGTGAAGCTGGGTGGCGTTTGAGGTTTTTCCCTTCTCAGAATATCATCATCGTGTCCTGTAAATATACGGAGCCAAAGGAAAAACAAGTGGACATTTTCGTTTTAAGCCTTCAGAGCAGGGTCACGAAACACAGCTGGAACAAACTGATACTTTTAGTGAGACACACAATACAAAACCCCTGATATAAAATCATGACATGTATCACTGAGGTTGGCGGTTGTGATTTCACCTTCAGCTTCATTAATTAGTGCTAATGACAAATTCACTGCCCCAGTTTTACTTAATTACTAGGGGTGCAACGATACTCGTATCGATATTGAACCGTTCGATACAGTGCTTTCGGTTCGGTACGCATATGTATCGAACAATACAAAATTTTAAATTTATTTTATCAACTTTTCTTCTGACTATGCTGTCTGTGTTGAGAGCTCAGTGGATCTGCGTTCAACAGTGCAGCCTAGGCGGATAAGTCGAACGCAGATCCACTGAGTGCAGCGCAAGCTAGCAAGACAGAAGCTAAGCTCGTTGCAACATGGCAAACTGAACCTCCCCCACCCTCATTCAGATCTGGCGTTTGGAATTATTTTGGTTTTCATGTGACGTATGACCCTGAAGGTAAGCAAGTCATGGACTAAAGTAAAACAGTATGTTGGATGTGCCACGCAATGCTCAATTACATGGGTGGGAACTAGTGTGTTAGCGCAGTTAGCTTGTTAGCTTGTTGGCCGTCCAGCCCCACGCACGGGGCGATCCGCAGTAGCTCGTTAACGGAGATTTGCCGTATTGTGGCGTTAACGTCATTTCAGATTAACGCTGACAGCACTAGTGGGAACACAACGAATATGACTGCACATTTACTCCGACATCATCCTAGTGCAAAGACAAGTGGAAGCAGACAAAAACAACAAGCACGCATGCTGCAAACTTTACCCGAGTCATTTAGACAGCCGTTAGCACAGGATTCTCCTTATGGGGACCTGATATGTTTAATATGCTGCTGAGAATATAGCCCAGAAGAAGCGTCTAGTAGAGCTTTTATTTTGAAAGAGCCATTTCTCTGTAATAAACTCTCTTTTCCAAAGATGAGGGATTCCTCAATCAGATAGATTTTTTTTTAATTATTTTGTTGTTTCAGCAACATTAAATTTAAAAACTGTACGTTTGAGTTAAAATATATATTTATAATTGTAATAAATGACAAATTAAAAAGGCATGAACATTTTTTTGTATCGAACCGAACCGTGAATTTTGTGTATCGTTGCACCCCTATTAATTACAGCATTTAAAAACAAAAGCTGAAGAAGCAAGCAGATAAACCAGTGAAGGAGGCAAACTGGTTTCCTTTTTCTCATCCACAAAAACCAGTGGGTGAAATCTGTGCCACAAGACCTTTGGGCAAAAACATTTTGATCATAATCAAACTATGAACTACAGAGGAGACGACAACAGATATGAAACTGAAAACAAGGTAACCAGTCACCAAAAAACCCACGAGGGCTTTGTTGACTGAAGCAGGGCTGCTTTTCACCTTTGAACCAAATTCACCTGGAACAGTTTGTTACCATTGATTTGAATACAAGTCTAACAAACCCTGTAAAGTGAAATTCCTTCATTTGTGCTGTCTCATTGACACTTTGGTGACAAGCTAAATACTTACGTTGAATTTCTTGATGTTACTGTAAGGCTGTTTCCCTGCTGTTTTAGCCCATGTAAAGAAAAGTTGGAGTCTTGAGTTCCTGATTGTTCCACTTTACAGAAACTGGCTTCAGCTCAGTCAGGGTGCAGAAGCAGGAGCTCCCAACATGGTTCTCAATGAAACTAATTGGAGCGTAATTTGCTATTTACCTCTGATTCTAAATATTAGCCCCCATTTTAAATTCTCTGTTCACATCAGAATGACTCACGTACTTTCATTACTCTTATAAGTGATTTTTGTTCAAAATCAATAGCATTCTGCTAATGCATGCTAATGGGTTCGTTAAGAATTTACATCAACACGCTTCCTTCTGGTACATGCTTTCAAATGGTAACTAGATGTTAGTCGGACACTTCCATCTGGTTGAGGTGGTTAAAGGTGAAGCTTGCAGGAGGCTGCTATTATAGATTTTCTACCATTGTTTGCTTTGTGGCTAAAATCCAAATACAGGCTGCAGAGGAGCGGCTGCTGTCGCTGTGATCACCAGTGAATATCGAAACCTTCTACAGTCGTTGATCGAAACGTGATGGAAGTCTCCAGGAAAAAAACGCTGAAGAGTTCTGGGTTACAGCACCATAGTTACTCGTAACCATAGGGTTACTCGTATGAGCATGTATTAGTAACCCCGGCACTATGGTGCTGTACAGCAGCATTCATTCTAGATCATCACACAAGCAGAATTCTAGAGTATTTAAGAGGTCTTTGTCTATGTTCTCTATTTGTATCAATATTTTTACATTATACTGATGCAAACACATTTTTGCATTCTGCACTCACATCTCTGACAACAGATTCCCCTGTATCCTACACACTGGACAAGGCATCTTATTTACAGTGTTCTTGGTATGGTGGATGTGTTAGCATACAGTTGGTGACGCAGGGTTTATGTTCAACTGTGTCTTGATGTTAAGAGTGTCCGAGTCTTCACCAGCTCCTGAGAGAGATGTACAGGACTGCTGAACGCACCTGTCTGTAGCCATACTTTATGATTATTTTCCTGGAGATTTGATGTTTAACATTACATGTAAAATATGGTGAATGCAGCTTTGTTTGATTTCAATCATTCTCTCCATCGCGGCATGAAGAGTGACACCCCTGCTGTGAAGGCATGGACTCTCCATGTACATGATGGAAACTATAAAGCATACTGTCAAAGAAAACATTACTCGACAACTGTTTTTGTTATATAAACTTGTATTTTGTAATAGGAAAAGACTCTGGAGAAATTAAAGACGCAACTGATTATAGTTCCAGTATAATGAGTTCAACCACAGTTCTGCCACCAGAACAAGAAAGCAAAAAAGACAAACAATCATGTAAGAGTAAGTCAACCCCTCCATTCTCAGCCAGCCAACAGGCGTCCACTGTTCTGTTTGCAGGGCAGCAGAAGGGCACTTAGCTGAAAGAAAGAATGAAAGCAAAAGAACTCAAACCTCATTTAGGCCTGCCACGAGTCTTTGAAAGTTTCCTATGATTAGAGCTGAAGATATTTGGGCTTCACCGTTGTGATAGTTGATTAACATTTCTACATAAGATTCCAAAAATAGAGATTTAAGACTTTTATCACCTTTGAAAATGACTTGGTAAACTGTTTCTGGACGGGTGTGCAGTGAGGACAGATCAAAGCTTAGCTGGTGATCTCAAATTTTATTTATAGGCATTCGCACCTACCAGCACATCTGTTGGGTTCTATATGAAGTCTATGTGTGCTCAAGTGCTCATATTTTCTTAAAGCAATTTTAAGAGGCAGCTCTCTCAGTTTAGTAGCTTGAATGTTGCTATCCTCAGATCTGCAATGGTCTAAATGTCACCTGAACTCATCTTTGACACAGATGGTGTAGCTGTTAGAAGTCACTGTCCTCAGCCTCGTACAGGTCAGCTAGTTTCCTGAAACGGGGCCCCCAGTCACTCAGGTAGTTGTAGTCCTGTTCAGCCTCGGATGAAGCCGAGCCCAGCGAACTGAGCGACTCGGCCACTGACCCCACTCCTTCATAGGCATACGTGGCCAGTGAGTCGTACGGTGGCGCTGTGGGGCTATAGTCATTCTCCATCACTCTCTGGTTGATGAACTCGCATACATCCCCATTATCACGTGCAGCCATGCGTATTGGAGGCATAAGCAGGCTGGAGGGAGCTGGGGCAGGGTGGCGAGTTGTTGGATACAGCAGAGTATCAGTAGGGATGATGTCACGCCTCTGTTTAGCACCCTCATCAGAGGCAGCTGCAGCAGCTGGGTGTCGCAGGGCGCCAATATCAAAAGCCTGGGTGTCCTCCTCGCCACCACCCTCATCATTGTAGCTAACCACGTTGTCCCTGACATCTTCTTTGGAGATAATAAGAGGTTCCTGCTTCCTTTGGTGTCTTAATGCTGTGAATAGAACCACAACCACTGTAGAAAAGAGAACAACGATGCAGGATTAGATTATAATCGTGTCCCAGTGGAGCATGAATTTAAACAACCAGCCACCATAGATAACAGATATAAGGACCACTGCTGCTTAATTAAATGATCTCATTTTTGGTCACTTTGTGTTTCTTTGTTATGCCCTATGATGAACATTGTTCACAATAGTTGCTGAGATCTGGGAACAAATGAAGCCCTTTATCTACTGGTAAAATCAGACTCTGTTATGTGGTAGGCACCCTGTTGCCTCTCACAGTCCTAAAGCAGTTGGGTGTGATCAGTGTTGGGGAGTAACGGGATACATGTACCGCCGTTACGTATTTAAAATACAAAATATGAGTAACTGTATCCGTTACAGTTACCGTTTAAAAAGGTGGTATTCAGAATACAGTTACTTTGTTGAAATAAATGGATTACACTGCGGTACTTTCCTGTTTCATATTGTGGCGGGTGAGGACTGTTTGGGTTTTGTTTGACAGCTACGTTCTGTTGTTCCAGGCGGCAGCGTTACGGTTGCCATGGTTACAGGGCGACGCTCTCTCTCTCTCTGCGACTGTGTGCTTCCTGGGTGAGAGAGGCCTTTTCGTTGTTGTTGTTGTTGTGCTAAGCTAACAGGCAGAATGCTACAAGCATAGCTCTAAAGAATGCAGCATCATGGGCAGTGTAGTCCGTGTTGCAGGGAGAATGGACTGCCATACACATTATGGGTCTGTGAGCGCGAGGAGGGAGAAAAAGGGGAGTGGAAAGGTACGAGTTGTCATTGAGAAAAAACGGGAGCTGGAAGCATGTAAATATAATAATAACCACTGCAGCCAAGAAGAGAGCCTGACGAGCCCAGTTGTAAGTAAGCTATTAAGACTCGACTGTACACCGTGTTCGTGTTTTCCTCCGGAAAACTCTGGAGCAGTCTTTCAACGCCTCTCTCTGTCTCTTGCAAGAAAAGTTGACCCACACAACAAAGTAAAGCTATTTTTCGGCTACGAGCCGACAGGGACCCGCCCTATTAGTCAGAGGTCCCTTTACTACAGTTCGGAGTCGCGGACCTTCAGTAATAGTAATAAATCACACAGCAATAGTACATTCACGTTGTTGTAAAAAACATGGTAATATATTAAGTAATCCAAAGTATTCAGAATACGTTACTGTCATTGAGTAACGTAACGGAATACGTTACAGAATACATTTTGGGGCATGTATTCTGTAATCTGTAATGGAATACATTTTAAAAGTAACCTTCCCAACACTGGGTGTGATTTAAACAAGGAAGTGAGCAGTTAAACAGGATATACCTGTCATCATTCACACAGAGTTAAAATGGGCTAGAACACATGTGTCAAAGTCAAGGCCCGCGGGCCACATCCAAGCCCGGCGTACATTTATATCCGGCCCGCGAGATCATTTTATATAGATGTACTGTTATTGTTATGCATGGCCCGGCGATATGAGGCGCTAATAATATACAAACTACAGATCCCATAATGCAGCACTGCAGCCTCCTTGCTGACCGCTAGGCTAACTGGGAACATTCCCACCTCAATCAAGTCAAACTTCTGTTATCCGGTTGTTCAGTCTGACGTCACTAGCCGTGTCTGGACCTAAACTCCGCTGCAGGTCCATATATCAAACATCACTGTGGCATTACTGAGAGTTGAAAAACTGTCTAAAGTCTTTCATCTTTAATAAAATGATCAGCGTTCTGCTCTACGAGGTGTAACAATTGAGTTTAACATCCAGGCATCCATGAAAACGGAAGTTATGACATTTAGCAGGAAGTTAGCTCGCTAGCTTCTATCTAAATACAATATAGCATGTCCTGACTGCGGGGTTTTGGAAACAAATTCAAACATACAGCTCTGCTATCACTTCCAGCATAAAAGAAGACAGAAAACTAAACAGCAGTGACGTTTGTAGGGTTACTGAAGTTTGGCTAGCTGATATATAATGATGTGCTACGTGACCGCTAGCGACACAGCTATGTTAGCATAATATAAACAAGCTAACTTTTTTTCCACTGGATAAAAGTTAACGTGAGTGTTCTCGGTGGTCAGGAACAAATGTAATCGCATGGCAGGATGCTGTAAAAGGACCAAACTTCAGCCAGGAGAACAACTGAGATAATCCATCCACAATACGAGGTTAGTCATTCATATACTGCTGCATGGGCTGGGCTGTAGTTACATCCTAAGGTTTTAAAAACTGAGCTTAAATAAATGATTAGCGGTAATAAAAGCCGAGGGAGGTCAACAGGGATCACTGACTGTTTTAGGAGCTTTTTGAGATCAAATAGAAGAAAATACATAACATTAAACATGTTAACAACACAAAAGCCATATTAAACGCAGATTACTTTAGACCCGGAAGTAGGATTCGTCACGTCATCACTTAACAACCGGATTGCGAAGCTCGCCGCTTACAATGGTGGAGAGAAAAGTTGATTCTGAAAGCAGAGCCTTTCAGCACCAGTGGGAGGCTGAATATATGTTTACAGACATGCTGGTAAACCGTGCGTCTTATTAGTGGAGCTAATGTGGCTGTAGTTAAGGAATTTAGTTTAAGACGGCACTACGAGATAAAACGTCAGGATAAGCTGAAAAACCTAAATGCAGAAACTACAGGAAGTAGAATCGTTTGTCACCAGAGCAAAATCACAAACTGAAGCTGTTGTGAAAGCAAGTTTTATTGTAGCAGAGGAGCCAAATGAGCCCGGTACCACTCTTAAGAGCTGCAGGATGAAGCTGTGTGACGTCTTCCGTCCAGACAAAACGCAGATTTAGGCAAATGTGAGCCTGAGCAGAAATACGATTGCTGATCGGGTTTGTGAGACAGCCACTGATTTAAGAACACAGTTGTGTGAAAGAAGCAAAAACTTCACTGCATACTCTCTTGCTGTGGATGAAAGTAGACATGATGGACACTGCACAGCTGGCCATCTTCATCCGTGGAGAGGAAATATTGAACATTAAATCGATGCACGGGACAACGACAGGAAAATACATTTTTTAAAACGTATGTCAAAGTGTAACGACGTGAAACTGTCCTGGGACAAACTTGTTGGACTTACAACAGATGGAGCGCCGGTGCTGTGCGGTGAAAAAAGTAGTCAGCAGGATGCGAGTAAAGATGCAGGAGAAATGTACCGGTGAGTTATCAGCATATCACCGCATCACACACCAGGAAAGGCTGTGTGGTCCTAAAAATGGAGCATGTAATGATCACCGTGACGCAGACCGTACATTTTATCTGAGCTAAAAGTTTAAATCCATGAAGTGCTACAGAGAAAATTACATTTTATTTATGTAATGAACACATTTTGAACTCTTAAAGAAATATAAGAAAAGGAAAGCTGAACTAAAATGATCCAGAAACAAAAACTGTTGTGAGCCGCCCTTATATGTCCTTTGGACTTTTGGAGCCTTGACCTGACTTTTAAAAAATAACTGGGGAAAAAAGCTCGATGCTGCTGAAAGATAAAAAATAGATATTTGCAAAATTCTGCCTAAATATGTATTTTACCAGGTTAATGTGTGTAGCGGGGCGTGGTCTGCAGCGCCAGCT